>NW_027362768.1:26000000-27200000 GCF_046119375.1 Phyllobates terribilis
TCCTTTTTATTACCCTTTTTCCATTGATAGCGCGAGTGTAAGCTAAGGCAAGGGACGTGGAACTGGACGTTCTGGTGATGGTGCGTGAAGAGGACGGGGCCGTGGCCAAGGTAAAAATGTGCCACAACCAACAGCCACATCTTCTCGCTCCCACTTCTTGACCGAATTACTAGGGAATCACACTACAACACCAGTATTGCAAACTGATCAGTGTGAACAGGTTATTAATTGGATAGCAGATAATACTTCCAGTTACCTGGGCACCACCTCCGGTCTGTCTTCCATACGGTCAAGTTTTAGTAGCCATAAGTCTCGACCACATACTCCTCCTCATCTTGATGCGCCTTCCTCCCACCATGCCAAGTGTCGTCAGACAGCAACTGATCCCTCAGTTGGACACTCTGAAGAGCTGTTCACTGGTCCATTTCCATATTTGTGCCCCTCGCCTGCTCCGCTTGAAGTGGTGGAAGAGGAGATCCCATGTAGCGATGACCAAATATTTGAACAGCCACGGCCACAGGAAGTCGACGCTGGCAATTTGTCACAAGAGGTGGAGGATGACGAGACACAAGAAGAAGAAGCAGTGTGGTGGCCGCACACAAAAGGCGGGCAACAGTTCCCCGTAACACCAACATGAGGGACGTTGCCTGTACAACCGGTAGGTCTTCCAGAGTCTGAAATTTTTATCAAGAATCTGCTGATAACCCCAAAAAGGCCATTTGTACCACCTGCCAGGCCAGCATCAGCAGGGGTGACAAAACTACCAGCCTGACCACCACCAGCATGATCAGGCACATGTCAGCAAAGCACCCGACTTTGTGGGGCGAACCCCAGGGTCCACGACCAGTGTCAGCGGATGTCACCACTGCTTCTTCCGCTGTTGTGCGTGTAAGAGAACCCCCTGTTGTGCGTGCAAGGCAATCCCCTGTCCATACTGCATGCAAAGATGCCCCCTCCTCTAAGTCTTCACTTGTTATGGCAGTTTCTCAAGAAACAGCATCAACGTCCACGTCCACGTCCCACTGCAACGTTCAATTGTCCATATCCCAGAGCTTTGAACGAAAGCGCAAATTCGCAGCCAACGCCCCACAGGCCACAGTCCTAAATTCGCACATTTCACAACTGCTTGCATTGGAAATGCTGCCTTTTAGGCTGGTGGAGACGGAATCCTTCCGCAACCTTATGGCGGTGGCCATCCCTCGGTACTCGGTCCCCAGCCGACACTATTTTGCCCTGTGTGCCATCCCCGCACTACACAAGCACGTGTCCCAAAACATCTGCTGTGCCCTCAACAATGCAGTTACTGGGAGACTCCACCTGATAACGGACACGTGGACAAGTGCTTGTGGCCAGGGATGATACATCTCCCTGACGGCACACTGGGTAAACATAGTGGAAGCCGGGACCCAGTCGGACCTTGGGACGGAACACATCCTCCCCACACCGAGGATTGCCGGCCCTATGTCAGTCATAGTTGCCCCCACAGTGTACAGCTCCTGTGCATCATCCTCCTCCTCCTCCTCATGTTCAGCCTCCATCTCAGATATCACCACATCAGTTACAAGCTGGAAGCACTGCAGTATTGCCTCAGCCAAGCGGCAACAGGCTGTGCTGAAACTCATAAGCTTAAGTGAGAAACCTCACACTGCTTGTGAGTTGTGGACAGCTGTGAAAGAGCAGGCAGATCTGTGGCTGAGACCGCTGAACCTACATCCAGGCATGGTCATGTGTGACAATGGCCGTAACCTGGTGGCGGCTCTGAGGTGAGGCGAGATCACGCACGTACCATGCCTGGCTCATGTGCTTAACCTCGTGGTTCAGCAGTCTCTTAAATCGTACCCCGAGTTGCCAGATCTGCTCTTCAAAGGACGTCACCTGTCAGCTCATTTTCGGAAGTTGGCTACAGCTTCCGCCGCCCTTGCTGTGTTGCAGCTTCCGGCACACCAACTGGTGTGTGATGTCCCCACACGTTGGAACTCTACCCTCCACATGTTGCAAAGGATTTGTGAGCAGAAGAGAGCAGTTGTTGAGTACCAGCTGCAAAAAGGCCATCGATATTCAGGTCAGACTCCACACATAAGACTTCAGGAGTGGACCTGGATGTCTGACATATGTACCATCCCGACAAACTTTGAGGAGTCCTCCAAGATGGTGAGTGGCGATGACGCCATCATTAGCATCAGCATCCCACTTGTCTGTCTTTTGCAACGCTCTCTGCAGAGAATTAAAGAAGAGGCATTGCAGCCAGAGTTTGATGAGATGGATCAAGAAGCCGTAACGGGCGATTACACACAGCCCAGCCTCATCTCTTCCCAGCGTGCATTGGGGGACAATGAGGGAGAGGAGGAGGATGAGGAGGATGAGGAAGAACAGGAGCTGGTATCATGCGCAGTAGACGGTAGTACCTCTACAACTGTCATACCGTCGGTTCAGCGTGGGTGGCCTGAGGACAGGGGGGAGGAGGAGGAGGAGGAGATCATGGTCAGTCATCTTGGTGAGGACACGGAAGTCTTGCCTGGTTACCAGTCTGGGACGCATGGCTGACTTTATGTTACGCTGCCTTAACCGTGACCCTCGCGTTGTCAAAATGTTGGGTGACAGTCATTACTGGTTGGTGACACTTTTAGACCCTCGCTACAAGGAGAACTTTCACTCTCTTATTCCTGAGGTGGAGAGGTCTACAAAAGTGGGGCAGTAGCAGAAGGCCCTTGCTGCAGAACTGTTAAAAAAAATCCCATCTGAACACTCTAGCGGCAGAAGTCACAGTTCGTTGCCCAACCAAGGTGTACAGACAAGAGAGACGCAACTCCAATCCAGCAGAGGCAGGGGAACACTGTCAACGTTCTGGGACAGTTTTCTGAAACCCGCCCAGCTTACAGGCCCTGAGGCGTGGGGTACTCCCACAAGGAGTGGAAAGTTTCAAAAGATGGTGAGGGAGTACCTTGCCGACCGTACCAGGGTCCTCCGTGATTCCTCTGTGCCTTTTAATTATTGGGTATCCAAGCTGGACACTTGGAATGAACTCGCTCTGTATGCCTTGAAGGTCCTCTCTTGCCCTGCTGCTAGCGTGTTATCGGAGCGTGTTTTTAGTGCCGCTGGGGGAATTATAACTGATAAGAGCACTCACCTGTTAACTAACAATGCTGACAAGCTGACCCTTATCAAAATGAACAAGGGCTGGATTGGGTCAGACTTCTCATCACCACCAAATGACAGCAGAGTAACATAAAGTCAAATCCATTGTGTTATTTCGGGAGGTGTATTCCCATGCACCGCTTCACACCCACACATGGGTATATGCTTCCTCATTTCGGCTGTATTTTGCTCTTCTCCTTATCCTCAGCCTCCACCAGCACTATACCACCAGGATGACCGTGGTCCGTGTTGCCAGCATTGCAAGTTCCTCCGTCCTAATTTTTGGCAGCTTTTGCTTGGAAGGCATAGGCAAAGACTATGGGAGACCCACTCCCCAATAATGGGAAAAATATTTTCAATATGCTGTACTGCATGGCTCTTGTAAAAGGCAAGAAAACTGTCTTGTTAAGTTACTCTGTACTCCAAGTCTCTTTCAGGGGGCATTAAAACCATCTTGTTAAGTTACTGTGACCTCAACGTCTCTTCCAAGGGGCATTAAAACCATCTTGTTAAGCTACTGCGACCTCCACCACTCTCCCAAAGGGGCATTAAAACCGTCTTGTTAAGCTACTGTGACCTCCACGTCTCTTCCAAGGGGCATTAAAACCATCTTGTTAAGCTACTGCGACCTCCACCACTCTTCCAAGGGGCATTAAAACCATCTTGTTTAGCTACTGTGACCTCCACGTCTCTTCCAAGGGTCATTAAATCGGTATTGTTAAGCTACTGCGACCTCCAAGTCTCTTCCAAGGGGCATTAAAACCGTCTTGTTAAGCTACTGCGACCTCCACCACTCTTCCAAGGGGCATTAAAACCATCTTGTTAAGTTACTGTGACCTCCACGTCTCTTCCAAGGGGCATTAAAACCGTCTTTTTAGGCTACTGTGACCTCCACGTCTCTTCCACGGGGCATTGATATTGACTTTTTATTCCACTGCGACTTCCACCACTCTTCCAAGGAGCATTAAAACTGTCTTGTTAAGCTACTTCGACCTCCACCACTCTTCCAAGGGGCATTAAAACCATCTTTTTAAGCTACTGTGACCTCAAAGTCTCTTCCAACGGGCATTAAAACCATCTTGATAAGCTACTGCGACCTCCACCACTCTTCCAAGGGGCATTAAAACCGTCTTGTTAAGCTACTGTGACGTCCACGTCTCTTCCAAGGGGCATTAAAACCATCTTGTTAAGCTACTGCGACCTCCACCACTCTTCCAAGGGGCATTAAAACCGTCTTGTTAAGCTACTCTGACCTCCACGTCTCCTCCAAGGGGCATTAAAACCATCTTGTTAAGCTACTGCGACCTCCACCACTCTTCCAAGAGACATTAAAACCGTCTTGTTTAGCAACTGTGACCTCCACGTCTCTTCCAAGGGGCAATAAATCGGTCTTGTTAAGCTACTGCGACCTCCACCACTCTTCCAAGGGGCATTGATATTGTCTTTTTATTCCACTGCGACCTCCACCACTCTTCCAAAGGGCATTAAAACCATTTTGTTAAGCTACTGCGACCTCCACCACTCTCCCAAGGGGCATTAAACCATCTTATTAAGCTACTGTGACTTCCACGTCTCTTCCAAGGGGCTTTAAAACCATCTTGTTAAGCTACTGCAACCTCCACCACTCTTCCAAGGTGCATTAAAAACATCTTGTTAAGCTACTGTGACCTCCACCACTCTTCCAAGGGGCATTAAAACCGTCTTGTTTAGCTACTGTGACCTCCACGTCTCTTCCAAGGGGTCAATAAATCGGTCTTGTTAAGCTACTGCGACCTCCACCACTCTTCCAAGGGGCATTGATTTTGTCTTTTTATTCCACTGCGACCTCCACCACTCTTCCAAGGGGCATTAAAACCATTTTGTTAAGCTACTGCGACCTCCACCACTCTCCCAAGGGGCATGAAACCATCTTGTTAAGCTACTGTGACCTCCACGTCTCTTCCAAGGGGCATTAAAACCATCTTGTTAAGCTACTGCAACCTCCACCACTCTTCCAAGGGGCATTAAAAACATCTTGTTAAGCTACTGTGACCTCCACGTCTCTTCCAAGGGGCATTAAAACCGTCTTTTTTAGCTACTGCGACCTCCACCGCTCTTCCAAGGGGCATTAAAACCGTCTTGTTAAGCTACTGTGACCTCCACGTCTCTTCCAAGGGGCATTAAAACCGTCTTGTTAAGCTACTGCGACCTCCACCACTTTTCCAAGGGGCATTGATATTGTCTTTTTATTCCTCTGCGACCTCCACTACTCTTCCAGGGGGCATTAAAACCATCTTGTTAAGCTACTGTGACCTCAACGTCTCTTCAAGGGGCATTAAAACCATCTTGTTAGCTACTGCGACCTCCACCACTCTTCCAAGGGGCATTAAAACCGTCTTGTTAAGCTACTGTGACCTCCACGTCTTTTCCAAGGGGCATTAAAACCATGTTGTTAAGCTACTGTGACCTCCACGTCTCTTCCAAGGGGCATTAAAACCATCTTGTTAAGCTACTGCGACCTCCACGACTCTTCCAAGGGGCATTAAAACCGTCTTGTTAAGCTACTGCGACCTCCACAACTGTTCCAAGGGGCATTTATATTGTCTTTTTATTCCACTGTGACCTCCACAACTCTTCCAAGGGGCATTAAAACCATCTTGTTAAGCTACTGTGACCTCCACGTCTCTCCAAGGGGCATTAAAACCGTCTTGTTAAGCTACTGCGACCTCCACCACTCTTCCAAGAGGCATTAAAACCGTCTTGTTAAGCTACTGTGACCTGTACGTCTCTTCCAAGGGGCATTAAAACCGTCTTGTTAAACCACTCTGAACTCCACAGCTCTTCCAACGGGCATTGAAATGTTGTTTTTAATTAACTCTAACCTCCACAACTCTTCCAACGGGCATTGCATTTCCTCCTACTTTTAGTCAGCTTTTGCTTTTCAATGCATAAGCGAACACTAAGGGAGACCCACTCCCCAATAATGGGTAGAAGGTTTTTAGTATGCTGTCATCCACGTCTGTTTCAAGAGGCATTGCAGTTCCTCATAATTTTTGGAAAGCCTTCCATTCACTGCTTAGGCCAACAGTGTACAGGAGACCCAGTTGCTATAAATGGAAAAAACGGTTTAGTTAAGGCCCTCTGACCTCCTTGTCACTTCCAAGGGGCATTGGGTGCCTCAAAATTTTTGGTAGGCATTGCACTCACTGTATGCCTTATAACTGTGTAGCCGAACCGCACCATTTGGTACAGAAACATATCCTACAAGACATGTGTGGTTGACTGGCTTGATATTGATGTGAATGGTCCCTGTTCCTCCTGCTCTTTCTCCTTTGCCACCACCTCAGCCATCATTCATCACCTTAAGCTTTGTTTTAACGGGAGTCATAGAACTGGGATAGTAGCAGGAAAACATCCAGCAATCCTCGGAGGAGGTAGGATATGCGCCAAAATGCTGACCACCTCAGGCCTAGCCGCTACTACATACATGCACTTGCATTCCAAGGAACAGAAAGCTAAGGAGATGGATGGCCTCATGATCATGAATAATTTACTCGTTGTGTAGGAGGCCGACCACTGCTGCTTTCTACCTTCTGAACTTTGTGTTAAAGCCTGATTGACCCAGGACCCGCAATCCTCTATGTCTGGAGGACGTGTTGCATCCCAGTGTCCAACTGTGTGCCGGCTTCCACAATATTAACCCAGTGTGAAGGCGTCAGCCAGATGGACCATCCCTGGCCACATTCACTTGTCCACGTGTTTGTGGTTAGGCTGTCCTTCAAATAGGGGTGACTGGGGACCGTTTATGGACACCCGGCCGCCCCCTGGTGGCTGGGGACCAAGCGTGGACACCCGGCCGCCGGGCGGCTGGGGACTGAGTATGGATACCAGGCCACCAATGCAGCCATGACTTGGTGGCCAGATTCCGCCTCCACATTCCTAAAAGGCCCAATTTCAAGTGCAAGCAAGCTAGCAGTATGGTATTACAGCCTGGGGGTGGGTGGGTGGCAGGCTGCACACTTACGCTTGCATTCCAAGAAAACAAAGCAGATGCTAACTTCTATCATCATCATCATGCTCCTCACCTTGGCACTCTCAACTCCCCTGATGGAGAAGCCAGGGCCCATCGGAGGAGTCTGGTTGTCTGGTGGGCTCGGCCAATGCTGCCCTAAAGCAGGCCAGGCTAAGAAAAGTGTGGGGAAGCTTACCGTGACAAATAGGGGCGGCTGGGGACCGAGTATGGACACCCGGCCGCCCCCCGGTGGCTGGGGACCGAGTGTGGACACCCAGCACTGAGCAGCTGGGAACTGAGTATGGATACCAGGCCACCGACGCAGCCATGACAAGGTGGCCGGCGTCTGCCTCCACAAGCCTAAAAGGCCTCATTTCAAGTGCAAGCAAGCTAGCAGAATGGTATTGCAGCCTGGGGGTGGGTGGGTGGCAGGCTGCACACTTACACATGCATTCCAAGAAAACAAAGCAGATGCTAACTTCTATCATCATCATCATGCTCCTCACCTTGGCACTCTCAACTCCCCTGATGGAGAAGCCAGGGCCCACAGGAGGAGTCTGGTTGTCTGGTGGGCTCAGCCAATGCTGCCCTAAAGCAGGCAAGGCTAAGAAAAGTGGGGGGGAATGTTACCGGGACAAATTGGGGGCAGCTGGGGACCGAGTATGGACACCCGGCCGCCCCCTGGTGGCTGGGGACCGAGTGTGGACACCCGACCGCCCCCTGGAGGCTGGGAACCAAGCGTGGACACCCGGCCGCCGGGCGGCTGGGGACTGAGTATGGATACCAGGCAGCCGACGCAGCCTAGATGTGGTGGCCGGCGTCTGCCTCCACAAGCCTAAAAGGCCTCATTTCAAGTGCAAGCAAGCAAGCAGTATGGTATTGCAGTCTGGGGGTGGGTGGGTGGCAGGCTGCACACTTACGCTTGCATTTCAAGAAAACAAAGCAGATGCTAACTTCTATCATCATCATCATGCTCTTCACCTTGGCACTCTCAACTCCCCTGATTTGAGAAGCCAGGGCCCACCGGAGGAATCTGCCTGTCTGATGTGCTCAGCCAATGCTGCCCTAAAGCAGGCCAGGCTAAAAAAAGTGTGGGGAAGGTTACCGGGACAAATAGGGGTGGCTGGGGACCGAGTATGGACACCCGGCTGCCCCGTGGCGGCTGGGGACCAAGCGTGGACACCCGGCCGCCGGGCGGCTGGGGACTGAGTATGGATACCAGGCCGCCAACGCAGCCATGACATGGTGGCCAGATTCCGCCTCCACATGCCTAAAAGGCCCAATTTCAAGTGCAAGCAAGCAAGCAGCATGGTATTGCAACCTGGGGGTGGGTGGGTGGCAGGCTGCATACTTGCGCTTGCATTGCAAGGAATGGGGGAGGTACTGTACAATTGAACACTGCCCTGGGACAAGGACTTGCACGGGGATAGTTGCAAGTCTGCATCTTCTCATGCGGCAAGGATCACTTCCGATGGGCACACTTTTAGGCAGTGACCTGGGTGTCAGAGATGCTTCGAGGGGTCTTCCCCATACTGTTCCCATGTCTTGTCAGCACTGTATGCATGTGTCACACAGCACATGGCCAGATAAGGTTGTAAAATGTTAAAATGACATTTCCCGGTGAATGCATTTGTCACGGTTGAAAGCAATACAAAAGTGCAAAAACGCATAAAAAATGCTACTTGTGAACATAGCCCAAGGTGTGGAGGAGTATTTTTGTTTTTGGTTATTTATTTTACCTTATACACAAGTCTTTACCCTGGAAAGAAAGTTCCTTAGGCTGGGTGCCCACGTAGCGTTTTTCAAGCGTATATGCTGCGGAATTTCCGCAGCGTAAACGCTTGAAAAACGCATGTATATCCGCACCCCATGGTCCCCAATGGCATTCCGCAATGTCAATGCCCATGCTGTGGATTTTTCCGCAGCGTATATGTTGCGGTCAAAAATCCGCAGCATGTTCATTAATTTTGCGGAAGCGCTGCGGAATCAATGTGCGGATGGTACCCAAGTCTGGATGAGAGGAGACTCTCATCCAGACCTGTGTACCAAAGAACCTGTAAAAAAAAGAATAAAATAAAGTTTATACTTATCTTCTGATGTTTTCCCTCCGTCGCGCTGTTGTCTGAAGGACCTGCCACGTCATTGAGTCATGTGACCTACCACATGACTCAATGACGTCACCGCAGGTCCTGCACACAACAGCGTGAGCCGCTCAAGCCTCCGGACGGGGCAGAGAATGCATCAGAAGGTGAGTATAAAGTTTATTTTTTTATTTTTTACCATTCTGAACAAGTTGTCAAGCACTTTTCCAAGTGATGCTTGGAGAAGTGCTTGATAACCCGCATGCGGAAATGCATGCAAAGACGCCTCACAAACGCTTCTACCTGGCGGGAAAACCGCATGTAATATCCGCATGCGATTTTCCCGCCAGGGAGAAGCGTAAAAAATATGCTTCAGGTCCGCAACGTGGGCACATAGCCTTAACATACTTCACAGGAAAACCGTTTCAGTTTCGTTTTTGAATGTTTTATTGTGAGCCCGTAAAAGTGGCTTAATACCTCTGACCACGTTGTTGACAGCAGTGACCTGGGGGTCAGAAATGCTTCCTGGGGCGATCCCCATGCTGTCCCCATGTCATTTGAGCACTGTCACTATCGTTTTGGGCACTTTTTAGGCTTTCTACAGACTGCCAGGGGTGCCGCCGCAAAAATGCTCTGGTCTCCCATAGACTAACATTGGGCTCGTTGCTCCGGTCGAGCACCCCACTATCACGGTGAGCTCGACCTGAGCTTCGAGCACCCAAGCATTTTAGTGCTCGCTCAACACTAATGGCGACAGAAGCAAAAAAAATTTTTATTACAAATTTCTGAATTTTTTTCACCACTTAAATTTAAAAAGAAAACTACACATGTTTCATGTCTGAGTACTCGCATTGACCTGGAGAACCATATTGCCAGGTCAATTTTACCATATAGTGAACATAGTAAATAAAAAAATAATAATAATAATTTTGGAATTGCACTTTTTTTTCCAATTTCAATGCACTTGGAATTTTTTCCGCTTTCCAGTGCATCACATGAAAAAATGAATGGTGTCATTCAAAAGTACAACTTGTATCTCAAAAAACAAGCCCCCAAGTGGTTATGGGGACAGCAAAAATAAAAAAAAGTTATTGCTCTTGGAGTAAGGGGAGGAAAAAACTCCAGCAAAAATGGAAAATCGCAAGGTCATGAAGGGGTTAATGGCTTTTGCCAAGAATCTAGCTCGTTGATGTAGTGCCATCATATTCCACAGCGCCTTACAGACATTATCAGTTCAGCTGAATTCACCTTATTCTACTGTTATGTAATTTTTCATATAATACATTTATTTACATTTTTGTGTCACTCAGAGGTAAGTGATTGTGGGGGGAATTGTCCTGAATGTTGATAAACTCGTATCATACCTTTTGAATTATTTTTTATGAGAACAGCTCTGATACAATAACTGAGCACGGATGAGCTGCGTGGTGGAAAAGAAATGTAGAACTAGATATTATATCCTGTTCATTTTGCAACAAGCTTCATTAAATGCTAAAAAGAAAACAAATAAAGGGTCAAGTGAGGACTTGTTATAAATAGTTGGAAATCTATGTGTGGCTGTCATTGTAATCCCAAGTCTTCATGAACTGCAAAATACATGTAGCCACAACTAAATGTAATTGGTGGATTTGCAAGTGGAACATAGAAGAATGAGAGATTATCACTGAAAAATATACGGTATACCACTGGAGGTATAATAATTTATCTGGTGTCAGAAATGTTCTATACGAGAATTACATCACCTGGGAAATCATCTGTAATTCTTCCTCTCACTTATTCATACAGTTGAACCTGTATGATTATAGTTTTTGCAATAAATATAAATGGCTCTCTAAGAAAACTATGAATATGATGTTAAAGATAACCATTAGTGATGGGCGAGCACTAAAACGCTCGGGTACTCGTTATTCGGGTCGAGTAAATCGCATTGCTCAAGTGCTTGACCCGAGTAACGAGTATAATGGAAGTCAGTGGCAAACGTGCACATTTTTCTGTCGGCCCCCCTCCCCTGAAGATCTGGAGGGGTTCTTAAAAATTGGTCAAAATGATGGAAACAGAACTGAAAAAGCATGGGAACAGCATGGGGAAGACCCCTGGAAGCATCTCGGTATCCCAGGTCGCTGTTGGGAACAATGTTGTCAGAGTATTACGCACTTTTACGGACTGACAATAAAACATATAAAAACAAAACTAAAATGGATTTTCTTGGAATAAAATGTTAAGAAATATTCTTTCCAGGGCAATGAATTGTATATAAGGTAAAATAAATTAAGATAAAAAAATGATCCTCCACACTTTGGACTATGTTCACACGTAGTGTTTTTGCTGCGTTTTTGCACTTTTTTTGCTTTCAACTGTGAAAAATACATTCACCAGTAGATGTTTTTTAGAAAAAATACAAGAAATTGGCGCTTCCTCTCTGTTTCCAGGATTCTTCAATACGGTTTATTAAAATGCAAAGTTAAAAACACAACACGTTTCGGCTGGGTCAACCTTCATCAGGTTTGTAATTTATAGAGTGCCAGCAGGCGGCCTCCACTATTTTTAGAGGGCCAACAGGTGTCTTGTGGACAGGTGAGACCAAGATAGAGCTTTTTGTTAATGCCTATCATTCAACTGTTTACTGTAAATGGAATGATGCCTACAAATAAAAGAACACAGTAATACAGTCAAATATAGTGGATGTTCAAAGATATTTAGGGGTTGTTTTGCTACCTCTGGTACAGGGTGCCTTGATTGTGTGCAAGGCATCATGAAATGTGAAGATTCCCAAAGGATTTTGGATCGCAATGTAGTGACCAGTGTTAGAAAGCTGGGTTTGCATCCTAGGTTATGGGTCTTAAAGCAGGACAATGACTCCAAACATACTTCAAGAAGCACCCAGAAATGAATGGAAACAAAGCACTGGAGAGTTCTGAAGTAGTAATTCCAGCTCCGGTAGCGTCAAGTTTCCTACCACTACCTCTTGCCTACCAATGCTGAAGAGAAACTGCAAATGACACATTAAATCAGTAAATTTTGTTAACTTTGATGAATTTGTTTAATTTCTGTCCAATTTGAAAAATTTCTGTAAACTTTGATGAATTTCTTTTAACTTCGATGAATTTCTGTTAACTTTGAAAAATTTCTGTTAACTTTGAATAATTTATATAAGCTTTGATGAATTTCTATCAACTTTGATGAATTTCTGAGTACAGATCACCGTAAAAATTAAGAATTGGTCAATGAGTGTATGGAAAGAATCAATCAAGTTATGGACTGTAGAAGAGGTTTATGTGATGAGAATGAACACTCATTTCCAGCACATAATATCACTTTGCACCTATCCCTATACTAAATGCAGATAAAAGCAGCATTAGTAGGGAATATAATATAATTTTTTGTTGTTGTTATTGCAGAGGGATGGACTGTAAGGCAATAATCCCTAACTAGATGCCTGCAATATGCTATCCCTTGTGCAATAGCTCACAGTACACAAATTGCAGATAAGAGATGTAATATTGCAGAATATGAAATAAATTTTAACCTGCCCTGAAAATAGTTTTTTTTTGTACCTGGCAGCACCAAACTGTAGAGGGGCGCAAGCAACCCTGGGTGCTTTGATGAATTTTAGAGGGCAGATCACAGTAAAAAACACAAATCTGTCAATGTGTTTTTGTAAAAAAGCAATCAAGTTATAGACAGTGGAAGAGATGTATGTGACCACAATCAACACTCATTTCCAGCAGATGATACCTAGCACCTATCCATATACTAAATGCAGCTAACAGCGGTATTAATAGAGAGTAGAAGAGACTTTGTTTGTTGTTTTTTTTTCCTTTTTTTGTTAGGTTGCAGCAGCAAGGACTATAAAGCAATAATACCTGACTAGATGCCTGTAATACTCTAAACCGTGCGACAGCTCACAGTACATGAATTTCAGATAAGAAAATAAATATTATAGAATATAGAATAGATTTGAATCGCCCTGAAAAGTTTTTTTTACATGCCAGTGCCAAACTGTGGAGGCTTGTAAGCAACCCTGTCAGTTTAGATGAATTTCTGAGTACAGATCACCGTAAAAATCATGAATGCAAATCTGTCAATGAGTTTTTAAAAAAAAAAAAAAATTCCTATTAATGACCATACAATATTATGCCACTCCTGATCACTGAATAAATAACCTAAAAAAATTGGAGTGCTACAATTGTAGTAAAAATATATGTAATCTTTATTAACAACCAAAATTCATAAAAGGTCACAGAAATGAAAACAACAAAGACATGATAAAAATAGGAAGACATTGCATAGAACAGGGGCCCCAAACAAGATTAATGACAGAAATTAAATAGATAACCACAGAACATGATTAGGAAGAGTCTATATATGTTATAGTCAGTGGTAGTCACCTTGATAATGATTCACTTACAGTAAATAAGAATAAAGAATGAGGTAAGGGTGGGTTAAAAACTATAAGCCAAGAGCATAATTTATATAAAGCAACTGTATGTCAGCTGCTCATTCAATCCCCGCGGAGACACGGTTTTCAACAAAAAGATCCACCTTGTCTCCTTTTGAAGCAATAGGCAGTCCCAATTATCCCCATGACGGGGTTTAGCCATTTTTTCGATGCCCATAAATTTGATAACATTTTTGTCACCATCGTGGAGTCCATTAACATGCGTGGAAATAGGGGTGTCTCTATTGTGTTCTATGTCGCCAAGGTGCTCACTAATCCTGCGCCTCAATTCACGTTTTGACTTGCCTATGTATTCTAGGCCACACCGGCACACATCTCTTTAGATAACTCCTTGCATTCGGTAGTTAATGAAGTCCATAATGGTGAATTCCCTGTCAACATTGGTGCCTCTAAAGACTTTGATGTTCTCAATGGAAGGGCAGTTTACACAGTTGCTACACCTAAAACAGCTCTTAATATCTGATTTTAACCAGGACTCACTCCGTGGTGCTAGATAGTGACTTTGTACCAGTCTGTCCCGCAACGAGCGACTCCTTCTGTAGGTGATATGAGGATATCCACCCAAAAAAAGAGCGGTATCCCCATCCATCTCCAGGATGAGCCAGTACTTTTGGTAGATCTGTTTCATTTCCGCTGCTCCATTACTAAATGTGGTGAAGAATCTCACCACATTTTCAGTGTCTGTTTGTATCCTCGGGGTTAGGAGGTCCATTCGATTTCTCGATCTGCTGATATTAAATGCATTACAGAGGACCCTTTCAGGGTATCCTCTGTCCAGAAACCTCCTCCCCAAATCATCAGCCTGTTCCTTAAACACTTTATTATTGGAGCAGTTTCTACGTATTCATAAGTACTGCCCCCTAGGGATGCCTTTTTTTAGGGGAGTGAGATGGTTATTCTCCCAAAGTAATAACGCTTTCGTTGCAGTGGGTTTTCTATAAGTGCAAGTTTAAAGGTGGCCACCTTCCGTTTTTTTTTATGAGAATGTCAAGAAACGGTAGATATGTGGGACTTGATTCACTTGTGAATTTCAATCCAATGGAATTGATATTCAAATCCTTCACAAATATCAGAAATTCTTCAATAGACCCTTTCCATATGACAAATATGTTGTCATTTTAACGTGCCCACATGTCCACCCTCTCAACATTGCGAGGGCCCTCCTCACCAAAGACCATTACTTCCTCCCACCAGCCCAGGAGCAAGTTGGCATACGAGAGGGGCACAAGGGCTCCCCATCGCGGTGCCCCTGATCTGGTGGAAGTACTTGTGGTCGAATTTAAAGAAATTCCTTGTAAGACAAAACTGAAGGGCTCTCAAAACAAAATCAGTATGAGCTTGGCATTGTATACTTCTTGTAGAAAGATGTTTCACGGCAGTAAGGCCCATGAGGTGGGGAATTGAAGAGTAAAGGGCCTCAACGTCTATGCTAGCCAGAATAGTCTCTGGGCCCACTGTTATGCCATCAAGCTTCAAGAGGAGGTCAGTTGTGTCTCTGGTATAGGATTGAAGAGAGACTACGAAAGGACTCAAGATTTGATCGATGTAAATGCCCAAATTCTGACATAAACTGTCTATCTCCGACACAATAGGCCTACCCTTAAGTGGTTTAATACCCTTGTGCACCTTGGGTAGGTGATAAAACGTCGCTAAGATGGGATTTTGGGGTAACATATATTCAAATTCATTTTTATCGATCACTTTCATGCTGAGACCCTCCTCCAGAAGACTTGTGAGCTCCTTATAAAATTCCACCATCGGATTATTCTGTAGAACCGCATAACAGTCCCCATCCTGTAATATTTTCTGACACATAAGCCTCTATTGTTCAGAGTCCAGGACCACCACATTGCCACCCTTATGTGAACTTGCGCCACCTAATCTAACGGGCCAAAGAGAGGCAAGTCCTTTGTGTTCTCAAAGTCATTCAAATCTGAGCTGGGAACAAAAGAGAGACCCTTACTCAGCACTGCCATCTCAGATTCACTCAAGGATCTAGAGGACAAATTAACTACCTTAGAATTTAATTCTGGTATTGAGCCTTCCCTCAATCCCTCATGCGGTTCCTTAGTGGATAGGCTGAGTCTAAAAAATGGGGACCTTGGGAAGTGTATTGCCTATCTCTTCCTCGTCCTCTGTCTCTATTCCTTCCTCTATCAGACCTATCTTTATTATCTGTGTCAGAGAGGTCAGTGTCGGTAGATGAAATATCTGTATCAGGTTCAATGGACAGGGATTTGTTATTGAGGAAAAGATATGCCTTTTTATCCTTAAAATCTTGAAGATCAGGTAAATATTGTTTATGTTTCCTTTCTCTTATGTGGTATTGAAAACGTTCAACAGTCCCCTGCAATTTACTCTCTCTAGTCCCAAAATCTGTTTCCAGTGCAAATTTCTTAGTTATGTCTATTTGCTCTTTAAGTTCATCGTTTAAGGTAGATAACGTGTGTTTCTATTCTTCAAGTAATATTGTCATCAATCATATAGCGCTATTTGTTGCTTCCTTTTCCCACCTATTGATAAATCCCGGATTCCTGTGTCTATTACCTGGGTTAAATGTGATCCTTAGGCCTCTTGGTACTATGCTTGCTTTAATGTAACTGTCTAAACTCTGAACTTCCCACCAAGATGAGATCCTATCTTTATTAATTTTTGTGAGCTCCTTAAATGCCACGTTATACGTAGGTGTATATTTCTTCTGTGTGTAAACCTTCTCTGAAAATACCTCTTTGGCCTCTGCTAACCACTGGTCTGTGTCTAGATTTGTGGATAGAAACCCAGCCATACCTCAGAATATTAGAGCAATTGAAGCAAAAACTAGGGAATGCAATATATATAGATCACCTACCCTGCCAGATCAACAATTCCAACCAAATATAGCAAATAAAGTGGATTTAAAACTTAACTTTTACTATCAAGAATAAAAACTGGCAATTCTCAATACAAAATTGACAGTACACATAACAAATATATTAAAAACTGAGAAAATTGCCCTTGTCGCTGTATAGGATAATGAACTGACAATAGTCAGAAAAATGGCAATGGCATCAGTGAATACCCATATAAAACATGTTTAGCAAGACCAGACACAAAAGTCTAGAAACAAATATATATGATGGGGCAAAAGGAAGAAAGGCAAGGTGTCACCAAATTCGTCGGTCTCCGAGCCCTTCCAAAAATCCTCATTCACAATGGCCTATCCCTGTCAGTCCCTAGAGTTTTGAATGGACCCTCAGACCCCAAGACTCCCGCCCTTGCAATGGCAGTTCACAGCTGACCCTCCTCGGCTGGACAGCCCTGAACTGACCCTATGCGTCTCCCGATGCATTTCTTTCAAACGCTTGAGTCATCAGGGGATTGGCACAAATAACTACAGAAACAGGAACACAGGGCTTAACACCCTCTACCTGGGGTGGAATTTAGGCAATGGCAAGTACCATAGAAACTGCCATCCATTTAAAGTCTAAATTGGGGAGTGAAAACACCTTTGAAACGGTGCCCTCCCCGTTGTTATGTAGATATGTCACGATTGGTGTGTTTGAAAGTAAACTAGTCAAGTGAACAAATCACAAACATTCTCACCTTGATTGGTCTAATGAATATCATCAGACCACATCACTCCTCTTGCACACATATGCCACTGCCCCCAAGTTAGGGGCAACGCCCCCCAAAATGAAAACATACACCATATGCCTTGTATACACATCATACCTGGGTATTAACCCCGGATAAACCACAATTCACTTCCGGAGTATGCACGCCATTGCCGGCGCACTGGAGCGCAGAATGCGCTCCACAATCAGCCGCCTCTGATATCCATTACCGAGGGAGCCGTGCACATAATTTCTGGTGCGACCGCATGTCACTTCCGGTGCGCTGGAACGCAAGACGCGCTCCAAGGGAGCCGCGCGCATCACTATCAGCGCCCGCGCACGTCACTTCCGGTGCGCTGAAACGCAAGATGCGCTCCAAAATACCACTGACCCTAATTCCATCACCTAGGGATCATGGAGGAAGCACACGTACATCACTTCCGTTATGAAAACCATTGTTCCGGAACGCGCTATGCGCTCCACAGTAGGTCCAACAATGAGAACCTACTGTATAAATCAGAACGGCAAAGGCAGCAAAACATAAACTCAGCCATGAGTGCTAGACTGCCAACAGCCAAGACTTCCCTGTCCCCACCAAGAGGGTCCATGTTCTCCTCCTCATCCTTCTCCTGGTCCTCCTCCTTGTCCTCACTCTCCTCTTCAGGCAATCCATGTTGAACAAACGGGATGAAGGTGGTGTGGGTAGTACTGTGAATAGCGCAGGAAACCAGCTCCTGTTCCTCCTCATCCTCATTATCACCCAATCTGTGTTGAGAAGATGAGATGAGGCTGGGCTGTGTAGCATCACCCTGTTCAGTTTCTTGCTCCATATCAACTTGCCACACCTGCAAAGCCTCCTCTTTAATTGTGAGCAGCCAGCTTTTCAGTAGACAGAGAAGCAGGATGGTGACACTAATTATGGCGTCATCTCCGCTCACCATCTTAGTGGAGTCCTCAAAGTTTTGGAGAACCACACAGATGTCAGACATCCATGCCAGCTCATCAGCTCTTAAGTGCGTGTGTGTTGGAGCTGGTACTCAACAACTGCCCTCTTCTGTTCACAAAGCCTTGCTAACATATGTAACATTGAATTCCAATGCGTGGTGACATTCCACACCAGTCGGTGAGCTGAAAGTTGGAAACTCTGCTGAAGCACTGCCAGGGCCACAGAAGCTGTAGCTGACTTCCAGAAATGGGCACACACGCAGCTTACTTTCACAAGCAGCTCAGACAGATCAGGGTGGGTTTTGAGAAACTGCAGTACAACTAAATTAAGCACATGGGCCAGGTATGGTACATGTGTGAGGTTGCCAAGCTTCAGAGCCACCACCAGGTTATGGCCATTGTCACACACCACCATGCCTGGCTGTAGGTTCAGGGGTGAGAGCCACAGATTTCAACAATTCAGAGCCAGAGTGTGGTTTGTCATTTAAGCAAATTAGCTTCAGCATAGCCTGTTGCCGCTTGGCCAAGGCAGTGCTGCAGTGCTTCCAGCTTGCAACTCATGTTGTTGTTTTGGAGATGGAGGCTGAGAAGGAGGAGGTGCAAGAACTGCTGTCTGTAGAAGGTGGGAGCAACCCTGATTGAACCAGGGTCCACAATCCTTAACGTCGGTAGCATGTGTTCTGTCCCAGGGTCCGACTGGGTCTCGGCTTCACCATATTCACCCAGTGTGCCTTCAGGGAAATTTAACCATTCCTGGCCACAAGCACTTGTCCACGTGTCCGTGGTTACGTGGACCTTCCCAGTAACTATGTTAGTGTACGCACAGGTAATGTTATGGGACACATGCTTGTGTAAGGTGGGGATGGCACATCGGGAGAAATAGTGTCAGGTGGGGACAAAGGACTGAGGAACAGCCGCCGCAAATAGGCTGCAGAAAGCTTCCGTCTGCACTAGCCTAAAAGGCAACATTTCCAGGACAAGCAGTCTGGAAATGTGGTCATTTAGGATTGTGGCCTGTGGGTTGGTGGCTGTGTATTTGCGCTTGCATTCCAAGGACTGAGGTAGGGACAACTGAACGCTGTGCTGGGACAAGTACGTGGATGTGGTTGCTGAGGCTGGTTGCAAGTGTGCAACGACAGGTGCAGGGTGGGAGGCATCTTTGCCTGCATCATGGACCGGGGATTGGCATGTACGTACAACAGGGGAAGAGGCAGCAGTATCACCCTCAGATGCTGCTTCTGGACCCTGGCGTTCAGCCCAACTAGTAGGGTGCTTTGGTGTCATGTGCCTGAGCATGCTGGTAGTGGTCAGGCTGGTAGTTCTGCTGCCCATGCTGTTGCTGGCCTGGTAGATATTGCAAATGACCTTTTTGGGTTAACTGGACAATCTTTTAAAAAGTGCCAGACTCGGTAAGACCTAACAATTGTACTGGCAGCTTCCGTTGTGTTGGGGTTCTGGAGAACAGTTGCCCACCTTGTGTCTCTAGCCACCCCACTGCCTCTTCCTGCCTGTTGTGATGCTGCGCATACCTCCCCCTCTGCGCTGCTGTCCTCGCTCTGTATGTGACTTTCCCAGGTTGGGCCAGTGACTTCATTGTCCACCACCTCATCTTCCACTTCCGCACCCTGGTCCTCCTTCTGACTTTCTGGCAATTATGTCTCATCATCGTCCACCTCTTGCAACAGTTATTGCACTTTCCCACCGTTGCCTTCTTGTGACCATGGCTGCTCAAATATTTGGGCATCGCTACAATGGGATCTCCTCATGTCTCGCTTGAAGCGGGAAGGGCAAGAAGGCCAGAATCTATAAATGGAAATGTAAACTCTTCGGAGTGTCCAAATGTGGGATTACTTGTCGCCGGGTGCTCGGCATGGTGGGAGGAATGAGTATCAGGGTGAGGATTATGTGGTCCAGACTCACGGCTACGGAGACTGGACCATGTGGAAGACAGGGTGCTGCTTGCAAACTGACTTGAAGCATTATCTGCTATCCAACCAACAACCTTTTCACACTGGTCTGGCTTCAAGAGTGATGTTCCGCACTCCCAATAAGGTGCAACTGAAAGCTAGGTCAGCAAGATGTGTGTGTTTGTTGTGTTTTCGCAGCAGGCACAGTTTCACCTTGCCCACAGCCTCGGCCTTTGCGCTCACCATCAGCATCACGTCCACTTCCCCGTCCCTTACCAGGAGCCTTGCCCATTTCAAAGTACTATGATATTTACTTGCTGAGAAAACTGTGCAGTATTTTTAGCGCAGTAAAATTTGCCCACCTCAGATCAACTTGGTACAGTGCACTAGCAATATAGTGATGCTACTAGTTACCGGACAAGTCTGGATTTAAATTTTGAACGCACAACTGAAGCAGATTAAATAGAGTAGATTTTTTATATGCTGAGAAAACTGCAGTATTTTTAGAGCAGTTAAATTTGCCCACCTCAGATCAACTTGGTACAGTGCAATAGCAATATAGTGATGCTACTAGTTACCGAACAAGTCTGGATTTACGTTTTCAACGCACCACTGCAGCAGTTTAAATAACATAGAATATTTTGATGCTGATAAAACTTTGCAGTACTTGGATTGCAGCAAATTTAGCACAACTCTATTGACCTTGTTTACTGCTTGCCCTATCTAGAGATGCTATTCATATCAACCAAGTCTGGCTGTATGCTTTTAACGCAGAAATGGACCAGTATAAATGGTGTATTATATTACTTCCACAACAATTTGCATTATTAAGAGCAAAAATAATATTATTATTCCTGAGAAGGGATATACTGTAGATACAAGTTCCAACAGCAGAAAGAACGTGCAATGAACCCTATCCTGTCTTACACTATTCCTCCACAAACTCTCCCTAACAGCAGTATTAATATTGATTAGAATGAGCCCTTACAAGGGCTGTTGTTGCAGACAAAAGAAATAAAAGTGGTGTGAAATCCCTGCTTAAACGCTGGTAAAAATCTCTCCCTCGCTCAACTGCAGATCTCCCTACTGTGCCTGTTTCCAGGGTAGACTGTGACAAGCATAGGGTTCCGAGGCTTATATAGAACTGATGACGCTATGCGGCCAGCCAATCACAGTAATGCCACAACCAACATGGCTACGGCATTACAGTGAGTGGGAGGCAATCCTTGCATGTTTATTGGCTGCCTAAAAAGCGCCAAACATGCAGTGAGGGGACTCAAGCTCCCGCCCGATCATTCAAAAAATACTCAGTGAGTAATAAGCATCCCAAGCACAGTGAAGCTCGGGCGAGTAACGAGTAGTGACGAACACACTCAGTGAACCACACTGAGATGACCATGACAAACATGAGAACTGGGGTCCCCTGGTTTCATGAGAGCGTGGATTCTCTGATAATGTGATTGATGGAGATAACCAGACACATGTGACCACTGGACCAGTCCTCAGGACAGGTCATGTTTTCAGGATTTCCTTAGTATTGACCAGGTGACAGGCAATAATTCCATCACCTGAGCAATACTAAGGAAATCCTGAAAACATGACCTGTGGGTGGCTCTTTAGGACTGGAGTTGGGGAACACTGATCTAGCCCATATATAGGTGATTAATGTTGTTTATGGGAAACTACATTTAAGTAAGCTGCTAATTATTATGTTGCTAATACTTGAAACAAGAGATTTCTTTAAAAAATGTTTTACTTTTAAAAAGACTTTAAAGCATTGAAAAAAAGCACAGTATAAAAACAGCCAAATTGTTGTTAATTAGTCTTCATTTGTTATCTTTTCCTATGGCTAGGTTACCAGGAGTACTGTAAACCCTTGTAATAATAGGAAAATTTAAGGTCACGCTCCCACTTCTTTAAGCCTTTCACCATAGAATGTATTGTCTGTACCACTCTGCACCCCCACCTTTTCCTTTTCCCCAGGAAGAAGAATTCCACACTTCATTTTAGATCAAACACCTCACTTCTGTTTTATTCTTGGTCTATTGAAGTTTATTAATATTTTCCATGCCACAGTCTTTATTCACTGGTTTAATCATAGAGGTCTTGCCAGATTTGCCCTTTGAAGAATAATGAATTAGAAATAAAAGCAGCACGCTAGACAGCCCCCTTTTTGGCAGTTAACACAACATTTGTGTCACTTTTAATAATTGTATATTGAAATATCTTGGACACGTTAGGGAATTTTAAGCTGCTTAAATACTATGTAACTATATAATTATGCCAGGTTCCATAGTAAGATACTGTGCATTTGTGCACTAGAAACATTCTTGTACATTAGGGGATACAACAAAGAATAGGAAGGAAGTATATTTCAGATAAAGAAATGTTAGAACAGGAGGTCATGCTCTCCTAACCTACAATGTGTAAAACTAGATACAATAAAAGTTACATGTATACATAGTGGACATCTCATAGTAAACTCCTATAATGAGTTAAACATTTATTACTGAATGTTCAATTAAAGTACATTAAGGAATTTTTGTAAAATTATTTTCTGACATTTCCTTCTTTCACGCCCATCTATTATATATATGATATCAGACTTTATTAAAGGAATAGATAATGATTAGTGATGAGCGAGCACTAAAATGCTCAGGTACTCGTTGTTCGAGTCAAGCAAATCGGAATACTCGAGTGCGCAGACCGAGTAACAAGCCCAATGTAAGTCTATGGGAATCTCGAGCATTTTTTCCGACAGCTCCCCCCAGGCTATCTGCAGATGGACTAAAAATTGCCCAAATCGATGGGAACAGTGCTCAAATGACATTGGAACAGCATGGGGAAGCCCCCTGGAAGCATTTCTGACTCCCAGGTCACTGCTGTCAACAACATTGTCAGAGGTATTGCGCTACTTTTACGGATTCACAATAAAACATACAAAAACGAAACCAAAATGGATTTTCCTGGGAAATATGTTAAAGAACATCCTTTCCAGGGTAATGACTTGCATATAAGACAAAATAAATAGCCAAAAAAAAAACTGCTCCTCCACACCTTGGGCTTGAGTATTTTTGCACTTTTGCATTGCTTTCAACCAAGACAAATGCATTCACCAGGAAATGTCATTTTAACTTTTTACAACCTTATCTGGCCATGTGGTGTGTGATTCGTCATCAGACACATCCTGTTTCATTTATGATCGAGGGACTCTGAAAGTCATAAAGCCTATTTTTATAGGGCCATCAGGTGGCCCTTACTATTCTTAAAGGGCCAGCAGTCGGCTATGCTTTGTTGTTACCACTATTAATGAGTGGGTCTCCCATACTGTTTGCCTATGCAGTGACTGCAATGGTTGCCATAAATTTGGAGGAACTCCAATGCCCCTTGCAAAAGACGAAGAGGTCTTAGGGCATCCTGCAAAAAATGTTCCCATTATTAGGAAGTGTGTCTCCCATACTGTTTGCCTATGCAGTGAAACAACAGCTGCCAAAAAGTTGGAGGAACTTCAATGCCCCTTGCAAGAGACATAGAGGTCGGAGGGCATCCTGCAAAAAATTCTCCAATTATTAGGAAGTGTGTCTCCCATACTGTTTGCCTATGCAGTGAAGCAACGGCTGCCAAAAAATTGGAGGAACGCCAATGCCCCTTGCTAGAGATGTAGAGGTCAGAGGGCCTCCTGCAAAAATTGCTCCCATTATTAGGAAGTGTGTCTCCCATACTGTTTGCCTATGCAGTGGAGCAACGGCTGCCAAAAATTTGAAGGAACTCCAATGCCCCTTGCAAAAGACGAAGCGGTCTTAGGGCATCCTGCAAAAAATGTTCCCATTATTAGGAAGTGTGTCTCCCATACTGATTGCCTATGCAGTGAAACAACAGCTGCCAAAAATTTGGAGGAACTCCAATGCCCTTTGCAAGAGACGTAAAGGTCGGAGGGCCTCCTGCAAAAAAAGCTTCCATTATTAGAAAGTGTGCTTCCCATACTGTTTGAATATGAAGAGAAGTAAAGGCTGCCAAAAATTTGGAGGAACTCCAATGCACCTTGCAAAAGAAGTAGAGGTTGGGGGGCCTCCTGAAAACAATGTTCCCATTATTAGGAAGTGTGTTTCCCATACTGTTTGCCTGATGAAGTGAAGAAATGGCTGCCAAAAATTTTGAGGAACTCCGATGCCCCATGCAAAAGACATAGAGGTCGGAGGTACTCCTGAAAACAATGTCCCCATTATTAGGAACTGTGTCTCCCATACTGTTTGTCTAAGCAGTGGAGCAACGGCTGCCAAAAATTTGGAGGAACTCAAATGCCCTTTGCAAGAGACGTAGAGGTCGGAGGGCCTCCTGCAAAAAATGCTCCCATTTTAAGAAGTGTATCTCCCATACTGTTTGCCCAAGCAGTGAAACAATGGCTGCCAAAAATTTGGAGGAACTCCAATGCCCCTTGCAAGAGACGTAGAGGTTGGGGGGCCTCCTGAAAACAATGTTCCCATTATTAGGAAATGTGTTTCCCATACTGTTTGCCTATGAAGTGAAGCAACGGCTGCCAAAAATTTGGAGGAACTCCAATGCCCCTTGCAAGAGATGTAGAGGTCGGAGGGCCTCCTGAAAACAATGTCCCCATTATTAGGAAGTGTGTCTCCCATACTGTTTGCCTATGCAGTGAAGCAATGGCTGCCAAAAATTTGGAGGAACTCCAATGCCCCTTGCAAGAGAAGTAGAGGTTGGAGGGTTTCCTGCAAAAATTGCTCCTATTTTTAGGAAGTGTGTCTCCCACTCTGTTTGCCAATGCAGTGGAGCAACGGCTGCCAAAAATTTGGAGGAATTCCAATGCCACTTGCAAAAGGCTTAGAGGTTTGAGGGTTTCCTGAAAAAAATGTTCCTATTATTAGGAAGTGTGTTTTCCATACTGTTTGCCTATGCAGTGAAACAACAACTGCCAAAAATTTGGAGGAACTCCAATACCCCTTGCAAGAGATATAGAGGTCTGAGGGCCTCCTGAAAACAATGTTCCCATTATTAGAAAGTGTGTCTCCCATACTGTTTGCCTATGCAGTGAAGCAAAGGCTGCCAAAAAGTTGGAGGAATTTCAATGCCCCTTGCAACAGACGTAGAGGTCGGAGGGCCTCCTGAAAACAATGTTCCCATTATTAGGAAGTGTGTCTCCCATACTGTTTGCCTATGCAGTGAAGCAACGGCTGCCAAAAATTTGGAGGAACTAAAATGCCCCTTGCAAGAGAGGTAGAGGTCGGAGGACTTCCTGCAAAAAATGCTCCCATTTTTAGGAAGTGTGTCTCCCATACTGTTTGCCTATGCAGTGAAACAACGGCTGTCAAAAATTTGCAGGAACTTCAATGCCCTTTGCAAGAGAAGTAGAGGTTGGAGGGCCATCTGCAAAAAATGTTCCCATTATTAGGAAATGTGTCTCCCATACTGTTTTCCTATGCGGTGAAGCAATGGCTGCTAAAAATTTGGAGGAACTCCAATGCCTCTTGCAAAAGACGTAGAGGTCTGAGAGCCTAATGCAAAAATTTCTCTCATTATTAGAAAGTGTGTCTCCCATACTATTTGCCTATGCAGTGGAGCAACGGCTGCCAAAATTTGAAGGAAATACAATGCCCCTTGCAAGAGACGTAGAGGTCGGAGGGCCTCCTTTAAGCAATGTTCCCATTATTAAGAAGTGTGTCTCCCATACTGTTTGCCTATGCAGTGAAGTAACGGCTGCCAAAAATTTGGAGGAACTAAAATGCCCCTTGCAAGAGACGTAGAGGTCGGAGGACTTCCTGCAAAAAATGTTCCCTTTATTAGGTAGTGTGTCTCCCATACTGTTTGCCTATGCAGTGAAACAACGGCTGCCAAAAATTTGGAGGAACTCCAGTGCCCCTTGCAAAAAACGTAGAGGTCGGAGGGTCTCCTGCAAAAAATGTTCCCATTATTAGGAAGTGTGTCTCCCATACTGTTTGCCTATGCAGTGAAGCAACAGCTGCCAAAAATTTTGAGGAACTCCAATGCCCCTTGCAAGAGCCGTACAGGTCGGAGAGTCTCCTGCAAAAAATGCTCCCATTATTAGGAAGTGTGTCTACCATACTGTTTGCCTAAGCAGTGCAGCAATGGCTGCCAAAAATTTGGAGGAACTCCAATGCACCCTTCAAGAGATGTAGAGGTAGGAGCGCCTCCTGAAAGCAATGTTCCCATTGTTAGAAAGTGTGTCTCCCATACTATTTGCCTATGCAGTGAAGCAACGGCTGCCAAAAATTTGGGGGAACTCCAATGCACCCTTCAAGAGATGTAGAGGTAGGAGCGCCTCCTGAAAACATTGTTCCCATTATTAGAAATTGTGTCTCCCATACTGTTTGCCTATGCAGTGAAATAACGGCTGCCAAAAAGTTGGAGAAACTAAAATGCCCCTTGCAAGAGACGTAGAGGTCGGAGGACTTCCTGCAAAAAATGCTCCCATTATTAGGAAGTGTGTCTCCCATACTGTTTGCCTATGCAGTGAAACAACGGCTGCCAAAAATTTGCAGGAACTTCAATGCCCTTTGCAAGAGACGTAGAGGTCGGAGGGCCTTCTGCAAAAAATGTTCCGATTATTAGGAAATGTGTCTCCCATACTGTTTTCCTATGCAGTGAAGCAATGGCTGCCAAAAATTTGGAGGAACTCCAATGCCCCCTGCAAGAGATGTAGAGGTAGGAGGGCATCCTGAAAACAATGTTCCCATTATTAGAAAGTGTGTCTCCCATACTATTTGCCTATGCAGTGAAGCAACGGCTGCCAAAAATTTTGAGGAACTCCAATGCACCCTTCAAGAGATGTCTAGGTAGGAGGGACTCCTGAAAACAATGTTCCCATTATTAGAAAGTGTGTCTCCCATACTGTTTGCCTATGCAGTGAAACAACGGCTGCCAAAAAGTTGGAGGAAATCCAATGCCCCTTGCAAGAGACGTAGAGGTCGGAGGGCCTCCTGAAAACAATCTTCCCATTATTAGGAAGTGCATCTCCCATACTGTTTGCCTATGCAGTGAAGCAATGGCTGCTAAATATTTGGAGGAACTCCAATGCCCCCTGCAAGAGATGTAGAGGTAGCAGGGCCTCCTGAAAACAATGTCACCATTATTAGGAAGTGTGTCTCCCATACTGTTTGCCTATGCAGTGAAACAACGGCTGCCAAAATTTGGAGGAACTCCAGTGCCCCTTGCAAAAAACGTAAAGGTCGGAGGGTCTCTTGCAAAAAATGTTCCCATTATTAGGAAGTGTGTCTCCCATACTATTTGCCTATGCAGTGGAGCAACGGCTGCCAAAAATTTGAAGGAAATCCAATGCCCCTTGCATGAGACGTAGAGGTCGGAGGGCCTCCTGAAAGCAATGTTCCCATTATTAAGAAGTGTGTCTCCCATACTGTTTGCCTATGCAGTGAAGTAACGGCTGCCAAAAATTTGGAGGAACTAAAATGCCCCTTGCAAGAGACGTAGAGGTCGGAGGACTTCCTGCAAAAAATGTTCCCATAATTAGGTAGTGTGTCTCCCATACAGTTTGCCTATGCAGTGAAACAACGGCTGCCAAAAATTTGGAGGAACTAAAATGCCCCTTGCAAGAGACGTACATGTCGGAGAGTCTCCTGCAAAAAATGCTCCCATTATTAGGAAGTGTGTCTACCATACTGTTTGCCTAAGCAGTGAAGCAATGGCTGCCAAAAATTTGGAGGAACTCCAATGCCCCCTGCAAGGGATGTAGAGGTAGGAGGGCCTCCTGAAAACAATGTTCCCATTGTTAGAAAGTGTGTCTCCTATACTATTTGCCTATGCAGTGAAACAACGGCTGCCAAAAATTTGGTGGAACTCCAATGCACCCTTCAAGAGTTGTAGAGGTAGGAGGGCCTCCTGAAAACAATGTTCCCATTATTAGAAATTGTGTCTCCCATACTGTTTGCCTATGCAGTGAAACAACGGCTGCCAAAAAGTTGGAGAAACTAAAATGCCCCTTGCAAGAGATGTAGAGGTCGGAGGACTTCCTGCAAAAAATGCTCCCATTATTAGGAAGTGTGTCTCCCATACTGTTTGCCTATGCAGTGAAACAACGGCTGCCAAAAATTTGCAGGAACTTCAATGCCCTTTGCAAGAGACGTAGAGGTCGGAGGGCCTTCTGCAAAAAATGTTCCCATTATTAGGAAATGTGTCTCCCATACTGTTTTCCTATGCAGTGAAGCAATGGCTGCCAAAAATTTGGAGGAACTCCAATGCCCCCTGCAAGAGATGTAGAGGTAGGAGGGCCTCCTGAAAACAATGTTCCCATTATTAGAAAGTGTGTCTCCCATACTATTTGCCTATGCAGTGAAGCAATGGCTGCCAAAAATTTTGAGGAACTCCAATGCACCCTTCAAGAGATGTCTAGGTAGGAGGGACTCCTGAAAACAATGTTCCCATTATTAGAAAGTGTGTCTCCCATACTATTTGCCTATGCAGTGAAGCAACGGCTGCCAAAAATTTTGAGGAACTCCAATGCACCCTTCAAGAGATGTCTAGGTAGGAGGGACTCCTGAAAACAATGTTCCCATTATTAGAAAGTGTGTCTCCCATACTGTTTGCCTATGCAGTGAAACAACGGCTGCCGAAAAGTTGGAGGAAATCCAATGCCCCTTGCAAGAGACGTAGAGGTCGGAGGGCCTCCTGAAAACAATCTTCCCATTATTAGGAAGTGCATCTCCCATACTCTTTGCCTATGCAGTGAAGCAATGGCTGCTAAATATTTGGAGGAACTCCAATGCCCCTTGCAAGAGACATAAAAGTAGGAGTGCCTCCTGCAAAAAATGCTCCCATTATTAGGAAGTGTGTCTACCATACTGTTTGCCTTTGCATTGCAGCAATGGCTGCCAAAAATTTGGAGGAACTCCAATGCCCCCTGCAAGAGATGTAGAGGTAGCAGGGCCTCCTGAAAGCAATGTCACCATTATTAGGAAGTGTGTCTCCCATACTGTTTGCCTATGCAGTGAAACAACGGCTGCCAAAATTTGGAGGAACTCCAGTGCCCCTTGCAAAAAACGTAAAGGTTGGAGGGTCTCCTGCAAAAAATGTTCCCATTATTAGAAAGTGTGTCTCCCATACTATTTGCCTATGCAGTGAAGCAACGGCTGCCAAAAATTTGGAGGAACTCCAATGCACCCTTCAAGAGATGTAGAGGTAGGAGGGACTCCTGAAAACAATGTTCCCATTATTAGAAAGTGTGTCTCCCATACTATTTGCCAATGCAGTGGAGCAACGGCTGCCAAAAATTTGAAGGAAATCCAATGCCCCTTGCAAGAGACGTAGAGGTCGGAGGGCCTCCTGAAAGCATTGTTCCCATTATTAAGAAGTGTGTCTCCCATACTGTTTGCCTATGGAGTGAAGTAACGGCTGCCAAAAATTTGGAGGAACTAAAATGCCCCTTGCAAGAGACGTAGAGGTCGGAGGACTTCCTGCAAAAAATGTTCCCATTATTAGGTAGTGTGTCTCCCATACAGTTTGCCTATGCAGTGAAACAACGGCTGCCAAAAATTTGGAGGAACTAAAATGCCCCTTGCAAGAGCCGTACATGTCGGAGAGTCTCCTGCAAAAAATGCTCCCATTATTAGGAAGTGTGTCTACCATACTGTTTGCCTAAGCAGTGAAGCAATGGCTGCCAAAAATTTGGAGGAACTCCAATACCCCTGCAAGAGATGTAGAGGTAGGAGGGCCTCCTGAAAACAATGTTCCCATTATTAGAAATTGTGTCTCCCATACTGTTTGCCTATGCAGTGAAACAACGGCTGCCAAAAGTTGGAGAAACTAAAATGCCCCTAGCAAGAGACGTAGAGGTCAGAGGACTTCCGGCAAAAAATGCTCCCATTATTAGGAAGTGTGTCTCCCATACTGTTTGCCTATGCAGTGAAACAACGGCTGCCAAAAATTTGCAGGAACTTCAATGCCCTTTGCAAGAGACGTAGAGGTCGGAGGGCCATCTGCAAAAAATGTTCCCATTATTAGGAAATGTGTCTCCCATACTGTTTTCCTATGCAGTGAAGCAATGGCTGCCAAAAATTTGGATCAACTCAAATGCCTCTTGCAAAAGACGTAGAGGTCTGAGAGCCTCCTGCAAAAATTTCTCTCATTATTAGGAAGTGTGTCTCCCATACTGTTTGCCTATGCAGTGAAACAACGGCTGCCAAAAATTTGGAGGAACTCCAGTGCCCCTTGCAAAAAAAGTAGAGGTCGGAGGGCCTCCTGCAAAAAATGTCCCCATTATTTGGAAGTGTGTCTCCCATAATGTTTGCCTATGCAGTGAAGCAACAGCTGCCAAAAATTTGGAGGAACTCCAATGCCCCTTGCAAGAGCCGTAGAGGTTGGAGAGTCTCCTACAAAAAATGCTCCCATTATTAGGAAGTGTGTCTCCCATACTGTTTGCCTTTGCAGTGCAGCAATGGCTGCCAAAAATTTGGAGAAACTCCAATGCACCTTTCAAGAGATGTAGAGGTAGGAGGGACTCCTGAAAACAATGTTCCCATTATTAGAAAGTGTGTCTCCCATACTGTTTGCCTATGCAGTGAAGCAACGGCTGCCAAAAAGTTGGAGGAAATCCAATGCCCCTTGCAAGAGACAAAAGTCGGAGGGCCTCCTGCAAAAAATGTTCCCATTATTAGACGTGTGTCTCCCATAATGTTTGCCTATGCAGTAAAGCAAAGTCTGCCAAAAATTTGTAGGAACTCCAATGCCCCTTGCAAGAGACATAAAAGTCGGAGGGCCTCCTGCAAAAAATGCTCCCATTATTAGACGTGTGTCTCCCATAATGTTTGCCTATGCAGTAAAGCAATAGCTTCCAAAAATTTGGAGGAACTCTAATGTCCCTTGGAAGAGACATAGAGGTCAGAGGGCCTCCTGCAAAAAAAGTTCCTATTATTAGGAAGTGTGTCTCCCATACTGTTTGCCCATGCAGTGAAGCAACAGCTGCCAAAAATTTGGAGGAACTCCAATGCCCCCTGCAAGAGATGTAGAGGTAGGAGGGCCTCCTGAAAACAATGTTCCCATTATTAGAAAGTGTGTCTCCCATACTATTTGCCTATGCAGTGAAGCAACGGCTGCCAAAAATTTGGAGGAACTCCAATGCACCCTTCAAGAGATGTAGAGGTAGGAGGGACCCCTGAAAACAATGTTCCCATTATTAGAAAGTGTGTCTCCCATACTGTTTGCCTATGCAGTGAAACAACGGCTGCCAAAAGGTTGGAGGAAATCCAATGCCCCTTGCAAGAGACGTAGAGGTCGGAGGGCCTCCTGAAAACAATCTTCCCATTATTAGGAAGTGCATCTCCCATACTGTTTGCCTATGCAGTGAAGCAATGGCTGCTAAATATTTGGAAGAACTTCAATGCCCCTTGCAAGAGACATAAAAGTAGGAGGGCCTGCTGCAAAAAATGCTCCCATTATTAGGAAGTGTGTCTCCCATACTGTTTGCCTTTGCAGTGCAGCAATGGCTGCCAAAAATTTGGAGGAACTCCAGTGCCCCCTGCAAGAGATGTAGAGGTAGCAGGGCCTCCTGAAAACAATGTCACCATTATTAGGAAGTGTGTCTCCCATACTGTTTGCCTATGCAGTGAAACAACGGCTGCCAAAAATTTGTAGGAACTCCAGTGCCCCTTGCAAAAAACGTAGAGGTCGGAGGGTCTCCTGCAAAAAATGTTCCCATTATTAGGAAGTGTGTCTCCCATACTATTTGCCTATGCAGTGAAGCAACGGCTGCCAAAAATTTGGAGGAACTCCAATGCACCCATCAAGAGATGTAGAGGTAGGAGGGACTCCTGAAAACAATGTTCCCATTATTAGAACGTGTGTCTCCCATACTATTTGCCTATGCAGTGAAGCAACGGCTGCCAAAAAGTTGGAGGAAATCCAATGCCCCTTGCAAGAGACGTAGAGGTCGGAGGGCCTCCTGAAAACAATCTTCCCATTATTAGGAAGTGTATCTCCCATACTGTTTGCCTATGCAGTGAAGTAATGGCTGCTAAATATTTGGAGGAACTCCAATGCCCCTTGCAAGAGACATAAAAGTCGGAGGGCCTCCTGCAAAAAATGTTCCCATTATTAGACGTGTGTTTCCCATAATGTTTGCCTATGCAGTAAAGCAACGTCTGCCAAAAATTTGTAGGAACTCCAATGCCCCTTGCAAGAGACATAAAAGTCGGAGGGCCTCCTGCAAAAAATGTTCCCATTATTAGACGTGTGTCTCCCATAATGTTTGCCTATGCAGTAAAGCAACAGCTGCCAAAAATTTGGAGGAACTCTAATGTCCCTTGGAAGAGACATAGAGGTCAGAGGGCCTCCTGCAAAAAAAGTTCCCATTATTAGGAAGTGTGTCTCCCATACTGTTTGCCCATGCAGTGAAGCAACAGCTGCCAAAAATTTGGAGGAACTCCAATGCCCCCTGCAAGAGATGTAGAGGTAGGAGGGCCTCCTGAAAACAATGTTCCCATTATTAGAAAGTGTGTCTCCCATACTATTTGCCTATGCAGTGAAGCAACGGCTGCCAAAAATTTGGAGGAACTAAAATGCCCCTTGCAAGAGACGTAGAGGTCGGAGGACTTCCTGCAAAAAATGTTCCCATTATTAGGTAGTGTGTCTCCCATACAGTTTGCCTATGCAGTGAAACAACGGCTGCCAAAAATTTGGAGGAACTAAAATGCCCCTTGCAAGAGCCGTACATGTCGGAGAGTCTCCTGCAAAAAATGCTCCCATTATTAGGAAGTGTGTCTACCATACTGTTTGCCTAAGCAGTGAAGCAATGGCTGCCAAAAATTTGGAGGAACTCCAATGCCCCCTGCAAGAGATGTAGAGGTAGGAGGGCCTCCTGAAAACAATGTTCCCATTGTTAGAAAGTGTGTCTCCCATACTATTTGCCTATGCAGTGAAGCAACGGCTGCCAAAAATTTGGAGGAACTCCAATGCACCCTTCAAGAGATGTAGAGGTAGGAGGGCCTCCTGAAAACAATGTTCCCATTATTAGAAATTGTGTCTCCCATACTGTTTGCCTATGCAGTGAAACAACGGCTGCCAAAAGTTGGAGAAACTAAAATGCCCCTAGCAAGAGACGTAGAGGTCAGAGGACTTCCTGCAAAAAATGCTCCCATTATTAATAAGTGTGTCTCCCATACTGTTTGCCTATGCAGTGAAACAACGGCTGCCAAAAATTTGCAGGAACTTCAATGCCCTTTGCAAGAGACGTAGAGGTCGGAGGGCCATCTGCAAAAAATGTTCCCATTATTAGGAAATGTGTCTCCCATACTGTTTTCCTATGCAGTGAAGCAATGGCTGCCAAAAATTTGGATCAACTCAAATGCCTCTTGCAAAAGACGGAGAGGTCTGAGAGCCTCCTGCAAAAATTTCTCTCATTATTAGGAAGTGTGTCTCCCATACTGTTTGCCTATGCAGTGAAACAACGGCTGCCAAAAATTTGGAGGAACTCCAGTGCCCCTTGCAAAAAAAGTAGAGGTCGGAGGGCCTCCTGCAAAAAATGTCCCCATTATTTGGAAGTGTGTCTCCCATAATGTTTGCCTATGCAGTGAAGCAACAGCTGCCAAAAATTTGGAGGAACTCCAATGCCCCTTGCAAGAGCCGTAGAGGTTGGAGAGTCTCCTACAAAAAATGCTCCCATTATTAGGAAGTGTGTCTCCCATACTGTTTGCCTTTGCAGTGCAGCAATGGCTGCCAAAAATTTGGAGAAACTCCAATGCACCTTTCAAGAGATGTAGAGGTAGGAGGGACTCCTGAAAACAATGTTCCCATTATTAGAAAGTGTGTCTCCCATACTGTTTGCCTATGCAGTGAAGCAACGGCTGCCAAAAAGTTGGAGGAAATCCAATGCCCCTTGCAAGAGACAAAAGTCGGAGGGCCTCCTGCAAAAAATGTTCCCATTATTAGACGTGTGTCTCCCATAATGTTTGCCTATGCAGTAAAGCAAAGTCTGCCAAAAATTTGTAGGAACTCCAATGCCCCTTGCAAGAGACATAAAAGTCGGAGGGCCTCCTGCAAAAAATGCTCCCATTATTAGACGTGTGTCTCCCATAATGTTTGCCTATGCAGTAAAGCAATAGCTTCCAAAAATTTGGAGGAACTCTAATGTCCCTTGGAAGAGACATAGAGGTCAGAGGGCCTCCTGCAAAAAAAGTTCCTATTATTAGGAAGTGTGTCTCCCATACTGTTTGCCCATGCAGTGAAGCAACAGCTGCCAAAAATTTGGAGGAACTCCAATGCCCCCTGCAAGAGATGTAGAGGTAGGAGGGCCTCCTGAAAACAATGTTCCCATTATTAGAAAGTGTGTCTCCCATACTATTTGCCTATGCAGTGAAGCAACGGCTGCCAAAAATTTGGAGGAACTCCAATGCACCCTTCAAGAGATGTAGAGGTAGGAGGGACCCCTGAAAACAATGTTCCCATTATTAGAAAGTGTGTCTCCCATACTGTTTGCCTATGCAGTGAAACAACGGCTGCCAAAAGGTTGGAGGAAATCCAATGCCCCTTGCAAGAGACGTAGAGGTCGGAGGGCCTCCTGAAAACAATCTTCCCATTATTAGGAAGTGCATCTCCCATACTGTTTGCCTATGCAGTGAAGCAATGGCTGCTAAATATTTGGAAGAACTTCAATGCCCCTTGCAAGAGACATAAAAGTAGGAGGGCCTGCTGCAAAAAATGCTCCCATTATTAGGAAGTGTGTCTCCCATACTGTTTGCCTTTGCAGTGCAGCAATGGCTGCCAAAAATTTGGAGGAACTCCAGTGCCCCCTGCAAGAGATGTAGAGGTAGCAGGGCCTCCTGAAAACAATGTCACCATTATTAGGAAGTGTGTCTCCCATACTGTTTGCCTATGCAGTGAAACAACGGCTGCCAAAAATTTGTAGGAACTCCAGTGCCCCTTGCAAAAAACGTAGAGGTCGGAGGGTCTCCTGCAAAAAATGTTCCCATTATTAGGAAGTGTGTCTCCCATACTATTTGCCTATGCAGTGAAGCAACGGCTGCCAAAAATTTGGAGGAACTCCAATGCACCCATCAAGAGATGTAGAGGTAGGAGGGACTCCTGAAAACAATGTTCCCATTATTAGAACGTGTGTCTCCCATACTATTTGCCTATGCAGTGAAGCAACGGCTGCCAAAAAGTTGGAGGAAATCCAATGCCCCTTGCAAGAGACGTAGAGGTCGGAGGGCCTCCTGAAAACAATCTTCCCATTATTAGGAAGTGTATCTCCCATACTGTTTGCCTATGCAGTGAAGTAATGGCTGCTAAATATTTGGAGGAACTCCAATGCCCCTTGCAAGAGACATAAAAGTCGGAGGGCCTCCTGCAAAAAATGTTCCCATTATTAGACGTGTGTTTCCCATAATGTTTGCCTATGCAGTAAAGCAACGTCTGCCAAAAATTTGTAGGAACTCCAATGCCCCTTGCAAGAGACATAAAAGTCGGAGGGCCTCCTGCAAAAAATGTTCCCATTATTAGACGTGTGTCTCCCATAATGTTTGCCTATGCAGTAAAGCAACAGCTGCCAAAAATTTGGAGGAACTCTAATGTCCCTTGGAAGAGACATAGAGGTCAGAGGGCCTCCTGCAAAAAAAGTTCCCATTATTAGGAAGTGTGTCTCCCATACTGTTTGCCCATGCAGTGAAGCAACAGCTGCCAAAAATTTGGAGGAACTCCAATGCCCCCTGCAAGAGATGTAGAGGTAGGAGGGCCTCCTGAAAACAATGTTCCCATTATTAGAAAGTGTGTCTCCCATACTATTTGCCTATGCAGTGAAGCAACGGCTGCCAAAAATTTGGAGGAACTAAAATGCCCCTTGCAAGAGACGTAGAGGTCGGAGGACTTCCTGCAAAAAATGTTCCCATTATTAGGTAGTGTGTCTCCCATACAGTTTGCCTATGCAGTGAAACAACGGCTGCCAAAAATTTGGAGGAACTAAAATGCCCCTTGCAAGAGCCGTACATGTCGGAGAGTCTCCTGCAAAAAATGCTCCCATTATTAGGAAGTGTGTCTACCATACTGTTTGCCTAAGCAGTGAAGCAATGGCTGCCAAAAATTTGGAGGAACTCCAATGCCCCCTGCAAGAGATGTAGAGGTAGGAGGGCCTCCTGAAAACAATGTTCCCATTGTTAGAAAGTGTGTCTCCCATACTATTTGCCTATGCAGTGAAGCAACGGCTGCCAAAAATTTGGAGGAACTCCAATGCACCCTTCAAGAGATGTAGAGGTAGGAGGGCCTCCTGAAAACAATGTTCCCATTATTAGAAATTGTGTCTCCCATACTGTTTGCCTATGCAGTGAAACAACGGCTGCCAAAAGTTGGAGAAACTAAAATGCCCCTAGCAAGAGACGTAGAGGTCAGAGGACTTCCTGCAAAAAATGCTCCCATTATTAATAAGTGTGTCTCCCATACTGTTTGCCTATGCAGTGAAACAACGGCTGCCAAAAATTTGCAGGAACTTCAATGCCCTTTGCAAGAGACGTAGAGGTCGGAGGGCCATCTGCAAAAAATGTTCCCATTATTAGGAAATGTGTCTCCCATACTGTTTTCCTATGCAGTGAAGCAATGGCTGCCAAAAATTTGGATCAACTCAAATGCCTCTTGCAAAAGACGGAGAGGTCTGAGAGCCTCCTGCAAAAATTTCTCTCATTATTAGGAAGTGTGTCTCCCATACTGTTTGCCTATGCAGTGAAACAACGGCTGCCAAAAATTTGGAGGAACTCCAGTGCCCCTTGCAAAAAAAGTAGAGGTCGGAGGGCCTCCTGCAAAAAATGTCCCCATTATTTGGAAGTGTGTCTCCCATAATGTTTGCCTATGCAGTGAAGCAACAGCTGCCAAAAATTTGGAGGAACTCCAATGCCCCTTGCAAGAGCCGTAGAGGTTGGAGAGTCTCCTACAAAAAATGCTCCCATTATTAGGAAGTGTGTCTCCCATACTGTTTGCCTTTGCAGTGCAGCAATGGCTGCCAAAAATTTGGAGAAACTCCAATGCACCTTTCAAGAGATGTAGAGGTAGGAGGGACTCCTGAAAACAATGTTCCCATTATTAGAAAGTGTGTCTCCCATACTGTTTGCCTATGCAGTGAAGCAACGGCTGCCAAAAAGTTGGAGGAAATCCAATGCCCCTTGCAAGAGACAAAAGTCGGAGGGCCTCCTGCAAAAAATGTTCCCATTATTAGACGTGTGTCTCCCATAATGTTTGCCTATGCAGTAAAGCAAAGTCTGCCAAAAATTTGTAGGAACTCCAATGCCCCTTGCAAGAGACATAAAAGTCGGAGGGCCTCCTGCAAAAAATGCTCCCATTATTAGACTTGTGTCTCCCATAATGTTTGCCTATGCAGTAAAGCAACGGCTTCCAAAAATTTGGAGGAACTCTAATGTCCCTTGGAAGAGACATAGAGGTCAGAGGGCCTCCTGCAAAAAAAGTTCCCATTATTAGGAAGTGTGTCTCCCATACTGTTTGCCCATGCAGTGAAGCAACAGCTGCCAAAAATTTGGAGGAACTCCAATGCCCCCTGCAAGAGACGTAGAGGTAGGAGGGCCTCCTGAAAACAATGTTCCCATTATTAGAAAGTGTGTCTCCCATACTATTTGCCTATGCAGTGAAGCAACGGCTGCCAAAAATTTGGAGGAACTCCAATGCACCCTTCAAGAGATGTAGAGGTAGGAGGGACCCCTGAAAACAATGTTCCCATTATTAGAAAGTGTGTCTCCCATACTGTTTGCCTATGCAGTGAAACAACGGCTGCCAAAAAGTTGGAGGAAATCCAATGCCCCTTGCAAGAGACGTAGAGGTCGGAGGGCCTCCTGAAAACAATCTTCCCATTATTAGGAAGTGCATCTCCCATACTGTTTGCCTATGCAGTGAAGCAATGGCTGCTAAATATTTGGAAGAACTCCAATGCCCCTTGCAAGAGACATAAAAGTAGGAGGGCCTGCTGCAAAAAATGCTCCCATTATTAGGAAGTGTGTCTCCCATACTGTTTGCCTTTGCAGTGCAGCAATGGCTGCCAAAAATTTGGAGGAACTCCAATGCCCCCTGCAAGAGATGTAGAGGTAGCAGGGCCTCCTGAAAACAATGTCACCATTATTAGGAAGTGTGTCTCCCATACTGTTTGCCTATGCAGTGAAACAACGGCTGCCAAAAATTTGTAGGAACTCCAGTGCCCCTTGCAAAAAACGTAGAGGTCGGAGGGTCTCCTGCAAAAAATGTTCCCATTATTAGCAAGTGTGTCTCCCATACTATTTGCCTATGCAGTGAAACAACGGCTGCCAAAAATTTGGAGGAACTCCAATGCACACTTCAAGAGATGTAGAGGTAGGAGGGACTCCTGAAAACAATGTTCCCATTATTAGAAAGTGTGTCTCCCATACTATTTGCCTATGCAGTGAAGCAACGGCTGCCAAAAAGTTGGAGGAAATCCAATGCCCCTTGCAAGAGACGTAGAGGTCGGAGGGCCTCCTGAAAACAATCTTCCCATTATTAGGAAGTGTATCTCCCATACTGTTTGCCTATGCAGTGAAGTAATGGCTGCTAAATATTTGGAGGAACTCCAATGCCCCTTGCAAGAGACATAAAAGTCGGAGGGCCTCCTGCAAAAAATGTTCCCATTATTAGACGTGTGTTTCCCATAATGTTTGCCTATGCAGTAAAGCAACGTCTGCCAAAAATTTGTAGGAACTCCAATGCCCCTTGCAAGAGACATAAAAGTCGGAGGGCCTCCTGCAAAAAATGCTCCCATTATTAGACGTGTGTCTCCCATAATGTTTGCCTATGCAGTAAAGCAACAGCTGCCAAAAATTTGGAGGAACTCTAATGTCCCTTGGAAGAGACATAGAGGTCAGAGGGCCTCCTGCAAAAAAAGTTCCCATTATTAGGAAGTGTGTCTCCCATACTGTTTGCCCATGCAGTGAAGCAACAGCTGCCAAAAATTTGGAGGAACTCCAATGCCCCCTGCAAGAGATGTAGAGGTAGGAGGGCCTCCTGAAAACAATGTTCCCATTATTAGAAAGTGTGTCTCCCATACTATTTGCCTATGCAGTGAAGCAACGGCTGCCAAAAATTTGGAGGAACTCCAATGCACCCTTCAAGAGATGTAGAGGTAGGAGGGACCCCTGAAAACAATGTTCCCATTATTAGAAAGTGTGTCTCCCATACTGTTTGCCTATGCAGTGAAACAACGGCTGCCAAAAAGTTGGAGGAAATCCAATGCCCCTTGCAAGAGACGTAGAGGTCGGAGGGCCTCCTGAAAACAATCTTCCCATTATTAGGAAGTGCATCTCCCATACTGTTTGCCTATGCAGTGAAGCAATGGCTGCTAAATATTTGGAAGAACTCCAATGCCCCTTGCAAGAGACATAAAAGTAGGAGGGCCTCCTGCAAAAAATGCTCCCATTATTAGGAAGTGCGTCTCCCATACTGTTTGCCTTTGCAGTGCAGCAATGGCTGCCAAAAATTTGAAGGAGCTCCAATGCCCCCTGCAAGAGATGTAGAGGTAGCAGGGCCTCCTGAAAACAGTGTCACCATTATTAGGAAGTGTGTCTCCCATACTGTTTGCCTATGCAGTGAAACAACGGCTGCCAAAAATTTGGAGGAACTCCAGTGCCCCTTGCAAAAAACGTAGAAGTCGGAGGGTCTCCTGCAAAAAATGTTCCCATTATTAGGAAGTGTGTCTCCCATACTATTTGCCTATGCAGTGAAGCAACGGCTGCCAAAAATTTGGAGGAACTCCAATGCACCCTTCAAGAGATGTAGAGGTAGGAGGGACTCCTGAAAACAATGTTCCCATTATTAGAAAGTATGTCTCTCATACTATTTGCCTATGCAGTAAAGCAACAGCTGCCAAAAATTTGGAGGAACTCTAATGTCCCTTGGAAGAGACATAGAGGTCAGAGGGCCTCCTGCAAAAAAAGTTCCCATTACTAGGAAGTGTGTCTCCCATACTGTTTGCCCATGCAGTGAATCAACAGCTGGCAAAAATTTGGAGGAACTCCAATGCCCCTTGAAAGAGATGTAGAGGTAGGAGGGCCTCCTGAAAACAATGTTCCCATTATTAGAAAGTGTGTCTCCCATACTGTTTGCCTAGGCAGTGAAGCAACGGCTGCCAAAAATTTGGAGGAATTCCAATGCCCCTTGCAAGAGACGTAGAGGTTGGAGGGTTTCCTGAAAAAAATGTTCCTATTGTTAGGAAGTGTGTTTCCCATACTGTTTGCCTATGCAGTGAAACAACAACTGCCAAAAATTTGGAGGAACTCCAATGCCCCTTGCAAGAGATATAGAGGTCTGAGGGCCTCCTGAAAACAATGTTCCCATTATTAGAAAGTGTGTCTCCCATACTGTTTGCCTATGCAGTGAAGCAACGGCTGCCAAAAAGTTGGAGGAATTTCAATGCCCCTTGCAACAGACGTAGAGGTCGGAGGGCCTCCTGAAAACAATGTTCCGATTATTAGGAAGTTGGACTCCCATACTGTTTGCCTATGAAGTGAAGCAATGGCTGCCAAAAATTTGAAGGAAATCCAATGCCCCTTGCAAGAGACGTAGAGGTCAGAGGGCCTCCTGAAAGCAATGTTCCCATTATTAAGAAGTGTGTCTCCCATACTGTTTGCCTATGCAGTGAAGTAACGGCTGCCAAAAATTTGGAGGAACTAAAATGCCCTTTGCAAGAGACGTAGAGGTCGGAGGACTTCCTGCAAAAAATGTTCCCATTATTAGGTAGTGTGTCTCCCATACTGTTTGTCTATGCAGTGAAACAACGGCTGCCAAAAATTTGGAGGAACTCCAGTGCCCCTTGCAAAAAACGTACAGTTCGGAGGGTCTCCTGCAAAAAATCTTCCCATTATTAAGAAGTGTGTCTCCCATACTGTTTGCCTATGCAGTGAAGCAACAGCTGCCAAAAATTTGGAGGAACTCCAATGCCCCTTTCAAGAGCCGTACAGGTCGGAGAGTCTCCTGCAAAAAATGCTCCCATTATTAGGAAGTGTGTCTCCCATACTGTTTGCCTTTGCAGTGCAGCAATGGCTGCCAAAAATTTGGAGGAACTCCAATGCACCCTTCAAGAGATGTAGAGGTAGGAGGGACTCCTGAAAACAATGTTCCCATTATTAGAAAGTGTGTCCCCATACTGTTTGCCTATGCAGTGAAGCAACGGCTGCCAAAAAGTTGGAGGAAATCCAATGCCCCATGCAAGAGACAAAAGTCGGAGGGCCTCCTGCAAAAAATGTTCCCATTATTAGACGTGTGTCTCGCATAATGTTTGCCGATGCAGTAAAGCAACGTCTGCCAAAAATTTGGAGGAACTCCAATGCCCCTTGCAAGAGACATAAAAGTCGGAGGGCCTCCTTCAAAAAATGCTCCCATTATTAGGAAGTGTGTCTCCCATACTGTTTGCCTTTGCTGTGCAGCAATGGCTGCCAAAAATTTGGAGGAACTCCAATGCACCCTTCAAGAGATGTAGAGGTAGGAGGGCCTCCTGAAAACAATGTTCCCATTATTAGAAAGTGTGTCTCCCATACTATTTGCCTATGCAGTGAAGCAACGGCTGCCAAAAATTTGGAGGAACTCCAATGCACCCTTCAAGAGATGTAGAGGTAGGAGGGCCTCCTGAAAACAATGTTCCCATTATTAGAAAGTGTGTCTCCCATACTGTTTGCCTATGCAGTGAAGCAATGGCTGCCAAAAAGTTGGAGAAACTAAAATGCCCCTTGCAAGAGATGTAGAGGTCGGAGGACTTCCTGCAAAAAATGCTCCCATTATTAGGAAGTGTGTCTCCCATACTGTTTGCATATGCAGTGAAACAACGGCTGCCAAAAATTTGCAGGAACTTCAATGCCCTTTGCAAGAGACGTAGAGGTCGGAAGGCCTTCTGCAAAAAATGCTCCCATTATTAGGAAGTGTGTCTCCCATACTGTTTGCCTATGCAGTGAAGTAACGGCTGCCAAAAATTTGGAGGAACTAAAATGCCCTTTGCAAGAGACGTAGAGGTCGGAGGACTTCCTGCAAAAAATGTTCCCATTATTAGGTAGTGTGTCTCCCATACTGTTTGTCTATGCAGTGAAACAACGGCTGCCAAAAATTTGGAGGAACTCCAGTGCCCCTTGCAAAAAACGTACAGTTCGGAGGGTCTCCTGCAAAAAATCTTCCCATTATTAAGAAGTGTGTCTCCCATACTGTTTGCCTATGCAGTGAAGCAACAGCTGCCAAAAATTTGGAGGAAATCCAATGCCCCTTGCAAGAGCCGTACAGGTCGGAGAGTCTCCTGCAAAAAATGCTCCCATTATTAGGAAGTGTGTCTCCCATACTGTTTGCATTTGCAGTGCAGCAATGGCTGCCAAAAATTTGGAGGAACTCCAATGCACCCTTCAAGAGATGTAGAGGTAGGAGGGCCTCCTGAAAACAATGTTCCCATTATTAGAAAGTGTGTCCCCATACTGTTTGCCTATGCAGTGAAGCAACGGCTGCCAAAAATTTGCAGGAACTTCAATGCCCTTTGCAAGAGACGTAGAGGTCGGAGGGCCTTCTGCAAAAAATGTTCCCATTATTAGGAAATGTGTCTCCCATACTGATTTCCTATGCAGTGAAACAATGGCTGCCAAAAATTTGGATGAACTCAAATGGCTCTTGCAAAAGACGTAGAGGTCTGAGAGCCTTCTGCAAAAATTTCTCTAATTATTAGGAAGTGTGTCTCCCATACTGTTTGCCTATGCAGTGAATCAACGGCTGCCAAAAATTTGGAGGAACTCCAGTGCCCCTTGCAAAAAAATAGAGGTAGGAGGGCCTCCTGAAAACAAAATGTCCCCATTATTAGGAAGTGTGTCTCCCATACTGTTTGCCTATGCAGTGCAGCAATGGCTGCCAAAAATTTGGAGGAAATCCAATTCCCCTTGCAAGAGACATAAAAGTCAGTGGGCCTCCTGCAAAAAATGTTCCTATTATTAGACGTGTGTCTCGCATAATGTTTGCCTATGCAGTAAAGCAAAGTCTGCCAAAAATTTGTAGGAACTCCAATGCCCCTTGTAAGAGACATAAAAGTCGGAGGGCCTCCTGCAAAAAATGCTCCCATTATTAGACGTGTGTCTCCCATAGTGTTTGCCTATGCAGTAAAGCACCAACTGCCAAAAATTTGGAGGAATTTTAATGTCCCTTGGAAGAGACATAGAGGTCGGAGGGCCTCCTGCAAAAAAAGTTCCCATTATTAGGAAGTGTGTCTCCCATACTGTTTGCCCATGCAGTGAAGCAACAGCTGCCAAAAATTTGGAGGAACACCAATGCCCCCTGAAAGAGATGTAGAGGTAGGAGGGCCTAATGAAAACAATGTTCCCATTAATAGAAAGTGTGTCTCCCATACTATTTGCCTATGCAGTGAAGCAACGGCTGCCAAATATTTGGAGGAACTCCAATGCACCCTTCAAGAGATGTAGAGGTAGGAGGGACTCCTGAAAACAATGTTCCCATTATTAGAAAGTGTGTCTCCCATACTGTTTGCCTATGCAGTGAAACAACGGCTGCCAAAAAGTTGGAGGAAATCCAATGCCCCTTGCAAGAGACGTAGAGGTCGGAGGGCCTCCTGAAAACAATCTTCCCATTATTAGGAAGTGCATCTCCCATACTGTTTACCTATGCAGTGAAGCAATGGCTGCTAAATATTTGGAGGAACTCCAATGCCCCTTGCAAGAGACACAAAAGTCGGAGGGCCTCCTGCAAAAAATGCTCCCATTATTAGGAAGTGTGTCTCCCATACTGTTTGCCTTTGCGGTGCAGCAATGGCTGCCAAAAATTTGGAGGAACTCCAATGCCCCCTGCAAGAGATGTAGAGGTAGGAGCGACTACTGAAAACAATCTTCCCATTATTAGGAAGTGTATCTCCCATACTGTTTGCCTATGCAGTGAAACAACGGCTGCCAAAAATTTGCAGGAACTCCAATGCCCCTTGCAAGAGACGTAGAGGTCGGAGGGCCTTCTGCAAAAAATGTTCCCATTATTAGGAAATGTGTCTCCCATACTGTTTTCCTATGCAGTGAAGTAATGGCTGCCAAAAATTTGGATGAACTCAAATGCCTCTTGCAAAAGACGTAGAGGTCTGAGAGCCTTCTGCAAAAATTTCTCTAATTATTAGGAAGTGTGTCTCCCATACTGTTTGCCTATGCAGTGAAACAACAGCTGCCAAAAATTTGGAGGAACTCCAGTGCCCCTTGCAAAAAAAGTAGAGGTCGGAGGGCCTCCTGCAAAAAATGTCCCCATTATTAGGAAGTGTGTCTCCCATAATGTTTGCCTATGCAGTGAAACAACAACTGCCAAAAATTTGGAGGAACTCCAATGCCCCTTGCAAGAGATATAGAGGTCTGAGGGCCTCCTGAAAACAATGTTCCCATTATTAGAAAGTGTGTCTCCCATACTGTTTGCCTATGCAGTGAAGCAACGGCTGCCAAAAAGTTGGAGGAATTTCAATGCCCCTTGCAACAGACGTAGAGGTTGGAGGGCCTCCTGAAAACAATGTTCCCATTATTAGGAAGTTGGACTCCCATACTGTTTGCCTATGAAGTGAAGCAATGGCTGCCAAAAATTTGAAGGAAATCCAATGCCCCTTGCAAGAGACGTAGAGGTCAGAGGGCCTCCTGAAAACAATGTTCCCATTATAAGGAAGTGTGTCTCCCATACTGTTTGCCTATGCAGTGAAGCAACGGCTGCCAAAAATTTGGAGGAACTAAAATGCCCCTTGCAAGAGAGGTAGAGGTCGGAGGACTTCCTACAAAAAATGCTCCCATTTTTAGGAAGTGTGTCTCCCATACTGTTTGCCTATGCAGTGAAACAACGGCTGCCAAAAATTTGCAGGAACTTCAATGTCCTTTGCAAGAGAAGTAGAGGTTGGAGGGCCATCTGCAAAAAATGTTCCCATTATTAGGAAATTTGTCTCCCATACTGTTTTCCTATGCGGTGAAGCAATGGCTGCCAAAAATTTGGAGGAACTCCAATGCCTCTTGCAAAAGACGTAGAGGTCTAAGAGCCTTCTGCAAAAATTTCTCTCATTATTAGGAAGTGTGTCTCCCATACTATTTGCCTATGCAGTGGAGCAACGGCTGCCAAAAATTTGAAGGAAATCCAATGCCCCTTGCAAGAGACGTAGAGGTCAGAGGGCCTCCTGAAAGCAATGTTCCCATTATTAAGAAGTGTGTCTCCCATACTGTTTGCCTATGCAGTGAAGTAACGGCGGCCAAAAATTTGGAGGAACTAAAATGCCCTTTGCAAGAGACGTAGAGGTCGGAGGACTTCCTGCAAAAAATGTTCCCATTATTAGGTAGTGTGTCTCCCATACTGTTTGCCTATGCAGTGAAACAACGGCTGCCAAAAATTTGGAGGAACTCCAGTGCCCCTTGCAAAAAACGTACAGTTCGGAGGGTCTCCTGCAAAAAATCTTCCCATTATTAAGAAGTGTGTCTCCCATACTGTTTGCCTATGCAGTGAAGCAACAGCTGCCAAAAATTTGGAGGAACTCCAATGCCCCTTGCAAGAGCCGTACAGGTCGGAGAGTCTCCTGCAAAAAATGCTCCCATTATTAGGAAGTGTGTCTCCCATACTGTTTGCCTTTGCAGTGCAGCAATGGCTGCCAAAAATTTGGAGGAACTCCAATGCACCCTTCAAGAGATGTAGAGGTAGGAGGGACTCCTGAAAACAATGTTCCCATTATTAGAAAGTGTGTCCCCATACTGTTTGCCTATGCAGTGAAGCAACGGCTGCCAAAAAGTTGGAGGAAGTCCAATGCCCCATGCAAGAGACAAAAGTCGGAGGGCCTCCTGCAAAAAATGTTCCCATTATTAGACGTGTGTCTCGCATAATGTTTGCCGATGCAGTAAAGCAACGTCTGCCAAAAATTTGTAGGAACTCCAATGCCCCTTGCAAGAGACATAAAAGTCGGAGGGCCTCCTTCAAAAAATGCTCCCATTATTAGGAAGTGTGTCTCCCATACTGTTTGCCTTTGCAGTGCAGCAATGGCTGCCAAAAATTTGGAGGAACTCCAATGCACCCTTCAAGAGATGTAGAGGTAGGAGGGCCTCCTGAAAACAATGTTCCCATTATTAGAAAGTGTGTCTCCCATACTATTTGCCTATGCAGTGAAGCAACGGCTGCCAAAAATTTGGAGGAACTCCAATGCACCCTTCAAGAGATGTAGAGGTAGGAGGGCCTCCTGAAAACAATGTTCCCATTATTAGAAAGTGTGTCTCCCATACTGTTTGCCTATGCAGTGAAGCAATGGCTGCCAAAAAGTTGGAGAAACTAAAATGCCCCTTGCAAGAGATGTAGAGGTCGGAGGACTTCCTGCAAAAAATGCTCCCATGATTAGGAAGTGTGTCTCCCATACTGTTTGCATATGCAGTGAAACAACGGCTGCCAAAAATTTGCAGGAACTTCAATGCCCTTTGCAAGAGACGTAGAGGTCGGAGGGCCTTCTGCAAAAAATGCTCCCATTATTATGAAGTGTGTCTCCCATACTGTTTGCCTATGCAGTGAAGTAACGGCTGCCAAAAATTTGGAGGAACTAAAATGCCCTTTGCAAGAGACGTAGAGGTCGGAGGACTTCCTGCAAAAAATGTTCCCATTATTAGGTAGTGTGTCTCCCATACTGTTTGTCTATGCAGTGAAACAACGGCTGCCAAAAATTTGGAGGAACTCCAGTGCCCCTTGCAAAAAACGTACAGTTCGGAGGGTCTCCTGCAAAAAATCTTCCCATTATTAAGAAGTGTGTCTCCCATACTGTTTGCCTATGCAGTGAAGCAACAGCTGCCAAAAATTTGGAGGAACTCCAATGCCCCTTGCAAGAGCCGTACAGGTCGGAGAGTCTCCTGCAAAAAATGCTCCCATTATTAGGAAGTGTGTCTCCCATACTGTTTGCTTTTGCAGTGCAGCAATGGCTGCCAAAAATTTGGAGGAACTCCAATGCACCCTTCAAGAGATGTAGAGGTAGGAGGGACTCCTGAAAACAATGTTCCCATTATTAGAAAGTGTGTCCCCATACTGTTTGCCTATGCAGTGAAGCAACGGCTGCCAAAAAGTTGGAGGAAATCCAATGCCCCATGCAAGAGACAAAAGTCGGAGGGCCTCCTGCAAAAAATGTTCCCATTATTAGACGTGTGTCTCGCATAATGTTTGCCGATGCAGTAAAGCAACGTCTGCCAAAAATTTGTAGGAACTCCAATGCCCCTTGCAAGAGACATAAAAGTCGGAGGGCCTCCTTCAAAAAATGCTCCCATTATTAGGAAGTGTGTCTCCCATACTGTTTGCCTTTGCAGTGCAGCAATGGCTGCCAAAAATTTGGAGGAACTCCAATGCACCCTTCAAGAGATGTAGAGGTAGGAGGGCCTCCTGAAAACAATGTTCCCATTATTAGAAAGTGTGTCTCCCATACTATTTGCCTATGCAGTGAAGCAACGGCTGCCAAAAATTTGGAGGAACTCCAATGCACCCTTCAAGAGATGTAGAGGTAGGAGGGCCTCCTGAAAACAATGTTCCCATTATTAGAAAGTGTGTCTCCCATACTGTTTGCCTATGCAGTGAAGCAATGGCTGCCAAAAAGTTGGAGAAACTAAAATGCCCCTTGCAAGAGATGTAGAGGTCGGAGGACTTCCTGCAAAAAATGCTCCCATTATTAGGAATTGTGGCTCCCATACTGTTTGCATATGCAGTGAAACAACGGCTGCCAAAAATTTGCAGGAACTTCAATGCCCTTTGCAAGAGACGTAGAGGTCGGAGGGCCTTCTGCAAAAAATGTTCCCATTATTAGGAAATGTGTCTCCCATACGGTTTTCCTATGCAGTGAAACAATGGCTGCCAAAAATTTGGATGAACTCAAATGCCTCTTGCAAAAGACGTAGAGGTCTGAGAGCCTTCTGCAAAAATTTCTCTAATTATTAGGAAGTGTGTCTCCCATACTGTTTGCCTATGCAGTGAAACAACGGCTGCCAAAAATTTGGAGGAACTCCAGTGCCCCTTGCAAAAAAATAGAGGTAGGAGGGCCTCCTGAAAAAAAATGTCCCCATTATTAGGAAGTGTGTCTCCCATAATGTTTGCCTATGCAGTGAAGCAACAGCTGCCAAAAATTTGGAGGAACTCCAATGCCCTTTGCAAGACCCGTAGAGGTTGGAGAGTCTCCTACAAAAAATGCTCCCATTATTAGGAAGTGTGTCTCCCATACTGATTGCCTATGCAGTGCAGCAATGGCTGCCAAAAATTTGGAGGAAATCCAATTCCCCTTGCAAGAGACATAAAAGTCAGAGGGCCTCCTGCAAAAAATGTTCCTATTATTAGACGTGTGTCTCGCATAATGTTTGCCTATGCAGTAAAGCAACGTCTGCCAAAAATTTGTAGGAACTCCAATGCCCCTTGTAAGAGACATAAAAGTCAGAGGGCCTCCTGCAAAAAATGCTCCCATTATTAGACGTGTGTCTCCCATAGTGTTTGCCTATGCAGTAAAGCACCAACTGCCAAAAATTTGGAGGAATTCTAATGTCCCTTGGAAGAGACATAGAGGTCGGAGGGCCTCCTGCAAAAAAAGTTCCCATTATTAGGAAGTGTGTCTCCCATACTGTTTGCCCATGCAGTGAAGCAACAGCTGCCAAAAATTTGGAGGAACACCAATGCCCCCTGAAAGAGATGTAGAGGTAGGAGGGCCTAATGAAAACAATGTTCCCATTATTAGAAAGTGTGTCTCCCATACTATTTGCCTATGCAGTGAAGCAACGGCTGCCAAATATTTGGAGGAACTCCAATGCACCCTTCAAGAGATGTAGAGGTAGGAGGGACTCCTGAAAACAATGTTCCCATTATTAGAAAGTGTGTCTCCCATACTGTTTGCCTATGCAGTGAAACAACGGCTGCCAAAAAGTTGGAGGAAATCCAATGCCCCTTGCAAGAGACGTAGAGTTCGGAGGGCCTCCTGAAAACAATCTTCCCATTATTAGGAAGTGCATCTCCCATACTGTTTGCCTATGCAGTGAAGCAATGGCTGCTAAATATTTGGAGGAACTCCAATGCCCCTTGCAAGAGACATAAAAGTCGGAGGGCCTCCTGCAAAAAATGCTCCCATTATTAGGAAGTGTGTCTCCCATACTGTTTGCCTTTGCGGTGCAGCAATGGCTGCCAAAAATTTGGAGGAACTCCAATGCCCCCTGCAAGAGATGTAGAGGTAGGAGCGAATACTGAAAACAATCTTCCCATTATTAGGAAGTGTATCTCCCATACTGTTTGCCTATGCAGTGAAACAACGGCTGCCAAAAATTTGCAGGAACTCCAATGCCCCTTGCAAGAGACGTAGAGGTCGGAGGGCCTTCTGCAAAAAATGTTCCCATTATTAGGAAATGTGTCTCCCATACTGTTTTCCTATGCAGTGAAGCAATGGCTGCCAAAAATTTGGATGAACTCAAATGCCTCTTGCAAAAGACGTAGAGGTCTGAGAGCCTTCTGCAAAAATTTCTCTAATTATTAGGAAGTGTGTCTCCCATACTGTTTGCCTATGCAGTGAAACAACGGCTGCCAAAAATTTGGAGGAACTCCAGTGCCCCTTGCAAAAAAAGTAGAGGTCGGAGGGCCTCTTGCAAAAAATGTCCCCATTATTAGGAAGTGTGTCTCCCATAATGTTTGCCTATGCAGTGAAGCAACAGCTGCCAAAAATTTGGAGGAACTCCAATGCCCCTTGCAAGACCCGTAGAGTTTGGAGAGTCTCCTACAAAAAATGCTCCCATTATTAGGAAGTGTGTCTCCCATATTGTTTGCCTTTGCAGTGCAGCAATGGCTGCCAAAAATTTGGAGGAAATCCAATTCCCCTTGCAAGAGACATAAAAGTCAGAGGGCCTCCTGCAAAAAATGTTCCTATTATTAGACGTGTCTCGCATAATGTTTGCCTATGCAGTAAAGCAACGTCTGCCAAAAATTTGGAGGAACTCCAATGCCCCTTGCAAGAGACATAAAAGTCGGAGGGCCTCCTGCAAAAAATGCTCCCATTATTAGACGTGTGTCTCCCATAATGTTTGCCTATGCAGTAAAGCACCAACTGCCAAAAATTTGGAGGAATTCTAATGTCCCTTGGAAGAGACATAGAGGTCGGAGGGCCTCCTGCAAAAAAAGTTCCCATTATTAGGAAGTTTGTCTCCCATACTGTTTGCCCATGCAGTGAAGCAACAGCTGCCAAAAATTTGGAGGAACTCCAATGCCCCTTGAAAGAGATGTAGAGGTAGGAGGGCCTAATGAAAACAATGTTCCCATTATTAGAAAGTGTGTCTCCCATACTATTTGCCTATGCAGTGAAGCAACGGCTGCCAAATATTTGGAGGAACTCCAATGAACCCTTCAAGAGATGTAGAGGTAGGAGGGACTCCTGAAAACAATGTTCCCATTATTAGAAAGTGTGTCTCCCATACTGTTTGACTATGCAGTGAAACAACGGCTGCCAAAAAGTTGGAGGAAATCCAATGCCCTTTGAAAGAGACGTAGTGGTCGGAGGGCCTCCTGAAAACAATCTTCCCATTATAAGGAAGTGCATCTCCCATACTGTTTGCCTATGCAGTGAAGCAATGGCTGCTAAATATTTGGAGGAACTCTAATGCCCCTTGCAAGAGACATAAAAGTCGGAGGGCCTCCTGCAAAAAATGCTCCCATTATTAGGAAGTGTGTCTCCCATACTGTTTGCCTTTGCAGTGCAGCAATGGCTGCCAAAAATTTGGAGGAACTCCAATGCCCCCTGCAAGAGATGTAGAGTTAGTAGGGCCTCCTGAAAACAATGTTCCCATTATTAGAAAGTGTGTCTCCCATACTATTTGCCTATGCAGTGAAGCAACGGCTGCCAAAAATTTGGAGGAAATCCAATGCACCCTTGCAAGAGATGTAGAGGTAGGAGGGACTCCTGAAAACAATCTTCCCATTATTAGGAAGTGTATCTCCCATACTGTTTGCCTATGCAGTGAAGCAATGGCTGCTAAATATTTGTAGGAACTCCAATGCCCCTTGCAACAGACATAAAAGTCGGAGGGCCTCCTGCAAAAAATGTTCCCATTATTAGACGTGTGTCTCCCATAATGTTTGCCTATGCAGTAAAGCAACGTCTGCCAAAAATTTGTAGAAACTCCAATGCCCCTTGCAAGAGGCATAAAAGTCGGAGGGCCTCCTGCAAAAAATGCTCCCATTATTAGACGTGTGTCTCCCATAATGTTTGCCTATGTAGTAAAGCAACAGCTGCAAAAAATTTGGAGGTACTCTAATGTCCCTTGGAAGAGACATAGAGGTCGGAGCGCCTCCTGAAAAAAAAGTTCCCATTATTAGGAAGTGTGTCTCCCATACTGTTTGCCCATGCAGTGAAGCAACAGCTGCCAAAAATTTGGAGGAACTCCATTGCCCCCTGCAAGAGATGTAGAGGTAGGAGGGCCTCCTGAATACAATGTTCCCATTATTAGAAAGTGTGTCTCCCATACTATTTGCCTATGCAGTGAAGCAACGTCTGCCAAAAATTTGGAGGAACTCCAATGCACCCTTCAAGAGATGTAGAGGTAGGAGGGACTCCTGAAAACAATGTTCCCATTATTAGAAAGTGTGTCTCCCATACTGTTTGCCTATGCAGTGAAACAACGGCTGCCAAAAAGTTAGAGGAAATCCAATGCCCCTTGCAAGAGACGTAGAGGTCGGAGGGCCTCCTGAAAACAATCTTCCCATTATTAGGAAGTGTATCTCCCATACTGTTTGCCTATGCAGTGAAGCAATGGCTGCTAAATATTTGGAGGAACTCCAATGCCCATTACAAGAGACATAAAAGTCGGAGGGCCTCCTGCAAAAAATGCTCCCATTATTAGGACGTATGTCTCCCATACTGTTGGCCTTTGCAGTGCAGCAATGGCTGCCAAAAATGTGGAGGAACTCCAATGCTCCCTGCAAGAGATGTAGAGGTAGTAGGGCCTCCTGAAAACAATGTTCCCATTATTAGAAAGTGTGTCTCCCATACTATTTGCCTATGCAGTGAAGCAACGGCTGCCAAAAATTTGGAGGAACTCCAATGCACCCTTCAAGAGATGTAGAGGTAGGAGGGACTCCTGAAAACAATGTTCCCATTATTAGAAAGTGTGTCTCCCATACTGTTTGCCTATGCAGTGAAACAACGGCTGCCAAAAAGTTGGAGGAAATCCAATGCCCCTTGCAAGAGACGTAGAGGTCGGAGGGCCTCCTGAAAACAATCTTCCCATTATTAGGAAGTGTATCTCCCATACTGTTTGCCTATGCAGTGAAGCAATGGCTGCTAAATATTTGGAGGAACTCCAATGCCCCTTGCAAGAGACATAAAAGTTGGAGGGCCTCCTGCAAAAAATGTTCCCATTATTAGACGTGTGTCTCCCATAATGTTTGCCTATGCAGTAAAGCAACGTCTGCCAAAAATTTGTAGGAACTCCAATGCCCCTTGCAAGAGACATAAAAGTCGGAGGGCCTCCTGCAAAAAATGCTCCCATTATTAGATGTGTGTCTCCCATAATGTTTGCCTATGCAGTAAAGCAACAGCTGCCAAAAATTTGGAGGAACTCTAATGTCCCTTGGAAGAGACATAGTGTTCGGGGGGCGTCCTGCAAAAAAAAGTTCCCATTATTAGGAAGTGTGTCTCCCATACTGTTTGCCCATGCAGTGAAGCAACAGCTGCCAAAAATTTGGAGGAACTCCAATGCCCCTTTCAAGAGACGTAGAGGTCAGCGGTCCTCCTGTAAAAAATGCTCCTATTATTAGGAAGTGTGTCTCCCATACAGTTTGCCTATGCAGTGAAGCAACGGCTGCCAAAAATTTGGAGGAACTCCAATGCCCCTGGCAAGAGACGTAGAGGTCGTAGGGCCTCCTGAAAACTGTGTTCCCATTATTAGAAAGTGGGTCTTCCATACTGTTTGCCTATACAGTGAAACAACAGCTGCCAAAAATTTGGAGAAACTCCAATGTCCCTTGCAAGAGGCGTAGATATGTTGATATGGTGTATATGGTGGTGATATGGTGGTGCAGAATGAGGATGCGGAGAAGGAGTACAAGAGCAAATAGACAAAATCAGGAAGCGTATACCCATGTCTGGTTGTGAAGACAGAGGTGCATGGGAAAAGAGTTAGACCTCCCCAAAAAAAGACACTATATTTGAGTTTAAAAGGGGAAGGCTGTTGGGGACAAAAATGTGGACAATACGAGAGGATGATAAAATAGTTTTTATTTTAAATAGTAAATCTCGCATAAAACTGACGTTAAGTCATAATGAAGGTTAAAAAATGATAAAATATTAGATAGAGATAGCTGGTGGGTCTTTTGGGGTGGAGGCTTTTTGGAGGTTCCTGGTAATGGTAGTCTCGTGGGTTTCTAGGCCAGTTTTTAGAAGGATAGTAGTCTGGATATTTCCTAGGTGTAAAAAGGAGAAAGAGAAGGGGAAAAAAAGGGGGGGGGGGGTTTAGTGACCGGATTGTTCTCCGTATACTTAGAGTGGCTGCTCTCACCGGTGTAAGGAGTGATTTACCTGTTGTCGGTCTGGGTAGATTTCCAGGTGTTGATGGCTTGTGCTTGGGCTGGTGATCGTTTGTAGATATTTAGGCAGCGGGATTAGAGAGTGCTACTAATGAAAATAGAGTAATATTAGTTAAGCCAATAACGCTTGGTATAGGGTCTGAATGGCACATATAAGGGGATGCAGTTTATTACCTGTAGAGGAGGGGGGTTCTGTGTAAGTAGCAGGATTGCACTAGATGGTGCCTGCGGTCTTGATTGTTGTCCGGTTCTGGGTGATGGACAGCTGTAGTTAATCGTAGTGCTTGAAGCTACTTGCTACTGTTGGTGGATAGCAGAAGGGTTTTGTTATACCTGTGGTACAGTACAGCGAGTCTGAGTGGCACAGGTGGGAAGATATGCGTATTACCTGTATGAGGTGCTGTATAGGTTCCAAGGTAGCCTGGGCTGGTGACTACGGTTTTAAAGTCAGTTATCTGAGGCTGGGTGATGGACAGTTGTATGCGTATCCAAAAGAGCTTTGAAGGATAAATGTTAATATAGGTATATCTATGGATTCTATTGAGTAGGGGGAGGGAGGGGGGGGGGACCTTTATAGTGCAGGTAAAATGATTAAAATGTTACCTGTTGGGTTAGAGCACTGTAAGTGTGCTTGTTCCTTGGACTCACTGGTAGTATCAGTAGCAGTGGGGAAGCAGTATCTGTGCTCTATGTTAAGGTACTGAGGATCTGCTTAAAACTCTTGAGCTTATTCGTGGTGGTAGTAGCAATCAGGGGAGATGGGCAGTCTAGTGTGTGTGCAGCATGTGCACACTGCAGTGCAGTCTTAGATGCTGAATGTCACCGTGGGAGCAGAGCTCAGTACTTACTGTTAGTAGTCTGTCAGGGATGGTTCTGCTAACAGGGACTCGTTGGCATCCAACTGTGCTCTCAGAGTCACAACTGGCAGCGGGGGGTAGAAGAGTAGTGGGGCATAGAGATAGGTCGCGCAGGGAGTGAGACAGGGTCCCGGCCGGTGACCAGCTGTTATCCCTTGCACTGCGTGTCCTCCGTCGGCGGTCTGTGGAGGGCGGGAAGGACCTGGAGTATGCGTCGTGTATCAACGCAGTAGGACCTGCGTGACGTAAGTGCACGTGACAGCGCGCATGTGACCCGTACCGATACGGTGGCTTACAGGGACCAAAAAGACCAACGCGTTTCAAGAACTACGGTTCTCTTCCTCAGGGATGGTCTACTGCTGTAAGTAGGTCACTTATATATGCGCGCTTGTGCATAATTAATTAGTGGGGGCGGGGTCTACTTGGTAATATGCTTTAGTTTGGATGGATGCATTAGTCATCATTGAAAGCAAACAACTCAATCTCAGAATTGAGTCCCTTTGGTTTTAATGTGTCCAGGTTGAATATCCACTTGCTTTCAGCCCTGGACATTTGTTTTAGATAGTCCCCTTTGCGCCATTGTTTGTGGACCTTCTGTAGGCCTGTGATGGTAGTGTCCTTAATGGAACCTCCATGTTTTTTGGAGTAATGTATAGATAGAGGATGTCCGTCAAATTTTTTGGAAATATTGCGCAGATGTTCATTTATGCGCACTTGTAGGGGGCGTTTGGTTCTACCTATATAAAGTTTGTTGCATGGACATCGGAGGCTGTAGATGACGCCTTCGGTGTTGCAAGTAATGAAGTCTGAGATTTTATAGGTGGTTTTGTCTTCCGTGATTATTTTTTGTTTTTTAGTGTGCAGCTTCTTGCATGCTGCACATTTATTACAGGGATAAAAACCAACAGTTTCTTTAATGAGTGTGGGTTGATTAATGATTTGAGGATTGCGAACTGTTGGTGCGATGAGGTTCCCTAGGTTTTTTGCTTTCCTATAGATGAATCTTGGTTTTGGTGGAATAAGGTCGCCTATTGTTTTGTCATCGTGAAGGATATGCCAGTGTTTTGAAATTATTTTTCTTAGTAAATATGTATTGGAGTTGTATTGAGTTATGATAGGGATATCTGGTTGTGTTGTAGGGTCAGTGGCATTAATTTTTGTGGTGCTGTTCTTGAGGAGGTTATCTCTGGGTATAGTTTGAATCTGATTTTTCACTTTTTGTAAAAATTGTGGATTGTAACCTTTTTCTAAAAATTTATTTGTTAATTGTATGGCTTCTTCGTTGAAGTCCCCAGTGTTGGAGCAATTTCCATATAATCTCAAGTATTGACTGCGTGGGATGTTTAACAGCCAGCTGGGGAGGTGACAGCTGTCCAGAGAGATGAAGCTATTTGAGTCCGTTGGCTTCATATATGTTTTTGTATGGATTTTTTTATCTTGGATATATATGTTGAGATCTAAGAAGTTTACCTGTTTTTGGCTTATGTTGGAGGTAAATTCCAAGAAAAAGTTATTGATATTGATCTCCCTGATAAAGGAGTCTAGAGATTCTTGGTCACCAGACCAGATAAAAAGTACGTCGTCAATAAATCTATGCCAAAATACCAGGTTAGGTCTGAGTGTGCCGCCTGGGTGGATAGCTAGCTCCTCTCATTTGCCAACGTATAGATTGGCATAGCTTGGGGCAAATCTAGTACCCATTGCTGTGCCCCATTGTTGTGTGTAGAAAAGTTTATCGTGTTTAAAATAATTATGCGTCAGTATGAACTTCATACATTCCTTGATGAACATTATTTGTTCTTTAGGTAGTTTGTTTTGTTTCAAAAGAAAATCTGTGGCTGCGTCGCAGCCCGCATTATGCTGAATCACGGTGTATAAGGACGAGATGTCCAGGGTGCCTAGGATGAAATTGTCATGCCATTTGATTTTTTGTAGAAGCTGAAGTACATGTTGACTGTCTTTTAAATATGTCGGCAAAAGGGGTACTAGGTCTTGTAAGTGTTTATCCACAAATCTGGATAGATTTGATGTTAGGCATTGGATACCTGAGATGATAGGTCTGCCTGGAGGATGGGAGAGAGACTTATGTATTTTTGGTAGATAATAAAATGTTGCAAGACGTGGGTGGGAGATAGTGATGTATTCAAACTCCTGTTTCGTAAGGAAGCCTTTATCTAGTCCTTTGGTAGTTAGTGTTTTTAGTTCTTTTAGGTACATATCTGTGGGGTCCTCCCTCATAGTATTGTATGTTCTTGTGTCACTTAGTAGTCTGTTTGTTTCTGATTGATATTGTTCTAGATCCAGTATAACTATACCACCTCCTTTATCAGCTGGACGGATAATTATGTTCTGATTTTTCTGTAAGATATATATTGCTTTCCTCTCAGAGGCGTTAAGGTTGTATTGGAATTTGTTACATTTTTTGTGGCTTAATTTATGGATATCTGAAATGACATTGTTTTGAAAACTTTCGAGTGCAGATGAGTATTCGTTTACTGGATGGAATTTGGATTTGGTTTTTAAATTGGTGTGGGCATATTTCAAAGTGAGTGAGTTTCTAGGTTCATTTATGTGCCCCCGGTCCTGATGTTTCAGGTAGTATTTTTTAAGTGCTAGTTTTCGCATAAACTGTTTGACTCCAATGAAAGCTTGAAATTTATTGAATCCTGTGGCGGGGGCATATTTAAAACCTTTAGTTAGGAGGTTGATTTCGTTTGGTTTTAGGGTATGTTTACTAAGATTGAAGATAGTGTCGGTTTTTTGGTTTATCTCTTCTGTATCTGCCTTTTTCTTTTTGGAGAGTTGCCCTCCTCTACATCCCCTCTTACGTTTGTTTTTTGTGCCCTCTGAAAAAAATTTGAGGAGCTGGTTTTCTTGCGTACTTGTGGGTGTCTGGGGTTACTATCGCGACTTTGTCTCTTGGGGGTGTTATTGGAGGCCATATCTGGTTGGTCTTCCTCGTTGAATGGAGATTCATTAATAGTTTCTAGAATGTCAAATCTATTATTTAAAGTGGTGGGAGTGGCTATAGGTTGTGTGACTTCAATAGTCATCAGGGGTGGGATTGGGTGATTTGGGGGGTTTGGGAGGTTAGGTGGGTTTAAATTAGTAATTTGCCTATTTTGAAGGGGGCTATTGTTCTGGGATCTCTGGGATGATTCTTCCGGGGTGAGGTATATTGAGAAGCACTCTTCCAAGTTGGACGGACTAGTTGGTGTAGGGCTTGCTACCACTTCGTCCAACGTTACGAAGGTGGTGCTGGTTTCTACCCTTGGTGCTACTGCATTCTCTGGTATGGCATCTCTGCCCATTTTTCGTCTTTTTCTTTCAATGATCTCTTTTTCCTTTTCGTATATACGATTCCTAATGCTGTGTGACAGGTGGGCTATTTCAGGGTGGTTTTTGTGAGGGTCTATGGCCCTAAATAGTTGAGAGATTTGTGCCTTATTGGCCAGTAGCTGTTGTTTTCTTTTATTGATAATAAAGGATACTGCCTGTTTGGAAAAGGATTTGAGTAGAGCGTCCCATTCTGTGAGGGTGGCTGGGTCGCCTATGTCCCCTGACAGGGATTTTGTGACTGTTAGGCCTGCTGGTACACTATCAAATGCTAGGTACCGTTCTAAAGTAGCAACTTCCCATAGGTCTCTCATTTCTTTGAGCAGAAGCTGTTCTAGAATTTTTAAAGAGTTTTTGGCTTCTGTAATGGCTTCCACACTCGGTGGCAGTGTAGGGTGAGTGTGTGTTAGGTTAAAAATCTATGGATATTATGAATGTGATCCCGTCGGTCTGTCCATAGATCGCCCATATTGTTAGGATGTGAAGCCTACTGGAGCTGCCTACAGCTGTGGTATTATAAAATGAAAAATAGATAAAAGTTGTGTGTAGGCGCTGGTAGGTGGGCCTGGATATTACCTGCTGCAAGGGATAGACAACCACCACAGGTTGACAGTATTGGAAAAGTCCAATGTTTAAAAGGTAGAAATAGTTAAAATATCCTGCGCTGGTAAGGTTTAGGCCGTATACTTGAAAGGGGAAGGTTGTTGGGGACAAAAATGTGGACAATACGAGAGGATGATAAAATAGTTTTTATTTTAAATAGTAAATCTCGCATAAAACTGACGTTAAGTCATAATGAAGGTTAAAAAATGATAAAATATTAGATAGAGATAGCTGGTGGGTCTTTTGGGGTGGAGGCTTTTTGGAGGTTCCTGGTAGTGGTAGTCTCGTGGGTTTCTAGGCCAGTTTTTAGAAGGATAGTAGTCTGGATATTTCCTAGGTGTAAAAAGGAGAAAGAGAAGGGGAAAAAAAGGGGGGGGGTTTTAGTGACCGGATTGTTCTCCGTATACTTAGAGTGGCTGCTCTCACCGGTGTAAGGAGTGATTTACCTGTTGTCGGTCTGGGTAGATTTCCAGGTGTTGATGGCTTGTGCTTGGGCTGGTGATCGTTTGTAGATATTTAGGCAGCGGGATTAGAGAGTGCTACTAATGAAAATAGAGTAATATTAGTTAAGCCAATAACGCTTGGTATAGGGTCTGAATGGCACATATAAGGGGATACAGTTTATTAACTGTAGAGGAGGGGGGTTCTGTGTAAGTAGCAGGATTGCACTAGATGGTGTCTGCGGTCTTGATTGTTGTCCGGTTCTGGGTGATGGACAGCTGTAGTTAATCGTAGTGCTTGAAGCTACTTGCTACTGTTGGCGGATAGCAGAAGGGTTTTGTTATACCTGTGGTACAGTACAGCGAGTCTGAGTGGCACAGGTGGGAAGATATGCGTATTACCTGTATGAGGTGCTGTATAGGTTCCAAGGTAGCCTGGGCTGGTGACTACGGTTTTAAAGTCAGTTATCTGAGGCTGGGTGATGGACAGTTGTATGCGTATCCAAAAGAGCTTTGAAGGATAAATGTTAATATAGGTATATCTATGGATTCTATTGAGTAGGGGGAGGGGGGGGAAAGACCTTTATAGTGCAGGTAAAATGATTAAAATGTTACCTGTTGGGTTAGAGCACTGTAAGTGTGCTTGTTCCTTGGACTCACTGGTAGTATCAGTAGCAGTGGGGAAGCAGTATCTGTGCTCTATGTTAAGGTACTGAGGATCTGCTTAAAACTCTTGAGCTTATTCGTGGTGGTAGTAGCAATCAGGGGAGATGGGCAGTCTAGTGTGTGTGCAGCATGTGCACACTGCAGTGCAGTCTTAGATGCTGAATGTCACCGTGGGAGCAGAGCTCAGTACTTACTGTTAGTAGTCTGTCAGGGATGGTTCTGCTAACAGGGACTCGTTGGCATCCAACTGTGCTCTCAGAGTCACAACTGGCAGCGGGGGGTAGAAGAGTAGTGGGGCATAGAGATAGGTCGCGCAGGGAGTGAGACAGGGTCCCGGCCGGTGACCAGCTGTTATCCCTTGCGCTGCGTGTCCTCCGTCGGCGGTCTGTGGAGGGCGGGAAGGACCTGGAGTATGCGTCGTGTATCAACGCAGTAGGACCTGCGTGACGTAAGTGCACGTGACAGCGCGCATGTGACCCGTACCGGTACGGTGGCTTACAGGGACCAAAAAGACCAACGCGTTTCAAGAACTACGGTTCTCTTCCTCAGGGATGGTCTACTGCTGTAAGTAGGTCACTTATATATGTGCGCTTGTGCATAATTAATTAGTGGGGGCGGGGTCTACTTGGTAATATGCTTTAGTTTGGATGGATGCATTAGTCATCATTGAAAGCAAACAACTCAATCTCAGAATTGAGTCCCTTTGGTTTTAATGTGTCCAGGTTGAATATCCACTTGCTTTCAGCCCTGGACATTTGTTTTAGATAGTCCCCTTTGCGCCATTGTTTGTGGACCTTCTGTAGGCCTGTGATGGTAGTGTCCTTAATGGAACCTCCATGTTTTTCGGAGTAATGTATAGATAGAGGGTGTCCGTCAAATTTTTTGGAAATATTGCGCAGATGTTCATTTATGCGCAGTTGTAGGGGGCGTTTGGTTCTACCTATATAAAGTTTGTTGCATGGACATCGGAGGCTGTAGATGACGCCTTCGGTGTTGCAAGTAATGAAGTCTGAGATTTTATAGGTGGTTTTGTCTTCCGTGATTATTTTTTGTTTTTTAGTGTGCAGCTTCTTGCATGCTGCACATTTATTACAAGGATAAAAACCAACAGTTTCTTTAATGAGTGTGGGTTGATTAATGATTTGAGGATTGCGAACTGTTGGTGCGATGAGGTTCCCTAGGTTTTTTGCTTTCCTATAGATGAATCTTGGTTTTGGTGGAATAAGGTCGCCTATTGTTTTGTCATCGTGAAGGATATGCCAGTGTTTTGAAATTATTTTTCTTAGTAAATATGTATTGGAGTTGTATTGAGTTATAATAGGGATATCTGGTTGTGTTGTAGGGTCAGTGGCATTAATTTTTGTGGTGCTGTTCTTGAGGAGGTTATCTCTGGGTATAGTTTGAATCTGATTTTTCACTTTTTGTAAAAATTGTGGATTGTAACCTTTTTCTAAAAATTTATTTGTTAATTGTATGGCTTCTTCGTTGAAGTCCCCAGTGTTGGAGCAATTTCTATATAATCTCAAGTATTGACTGCGTGGGATGTTTAACAGCCAGCTGGGGAGGTGACAGCTGTCCAGAGAGATGAAGCTATTTGAGTCCGTTGGCTTCATATATGTTTTTGTATGGATTTTTTGATCTTGGATATATATGTTGAGATCTAAGAAGTTTACCTGTTTTTGGCTTATGTTGGAGGTAAATTCCAAGAAAAAGTTATTGATATTGATCTCCCTGATAAAGGAGTCTAGAGATTCTTGGTCACCAGACCAGATAAAAAGTACGTCGTCAATAAATCTATGCCAAAATACCAGGTTAGGTCTGAGTGTGCCGCCTGGGTGGATAGCTAGCTCCTCCCATTTGCCAACGTATAGATTGGCATAGCTTGGGGCAAATCTAGTACCCATTGCTGTGCCCCATTGTTGTGTGTAGAAAAGTTTATCGTGTTTAAAATAATTATGCGTCAGTATGAACTTCATACATTCCTTGATGAACATTATTTGTTCTTTAGGTAGTTTGTTTTGTTTCAAAAGAAAATGTGTGGCTGCGTCGCAGCCCGCAATATGCTGAATCACGGTGTATAAGGACGAGATGTCCAGGGTGCCTAGGATGAAATTGTCATGCCATTTGATTTTTTGTAGAAGCTGAAGTACATGTTGACTGTCTTTTAAATATGTCGGCAAAAGGGGTACTAGGTCTTGTAAGTGTTTATCCACAAATCTGGATAGATTTGATGTTAGGCATTGGATACCTGAGATGATAGGTCTGCCTGGAGGATGGGAGAGAGACTTATGTATTTTTGGTAGATAATAAAATGTTGCAAGACGTGGGTGGGAGATAGTGATGTATTCAAACTCCTGTTTCGTAAGGAAGCCTTTATCTAGTCCTTTGGTAGTTAGTGTTTTTAGTTCTTTTAGGTACATATATATACAACCAGATATCCCTATCATAACTCAATACAACTCCAATACATATTTACTAAGAAAAATAATTTCAAAACACTGGCATATCCTTCACGATGACAAAACAATAGGCGACCTTATTCCACCAAAACCAAGATTCATCTATAGGAAAGCAAAAAACCTAGGGAACCTCATCGCACCAACAGTTCGCAATCCTCAAATCATTAATCAACCCACACTCATTAAAGAAACTGTTGGTTTTTATCCCTGTAATAAATGTGCAGCATGCAAGAAGCTGCACACTAAAAAACAAAAAATAATCACGGAAGACAAAACCACCTATAAAATCTCAGACTTCATTACTTGCAACACCGAAGGCGTCATCTACAGCCTCCGATGTCCATGCAACAAACTTTATATAGGTAGAACCAAACGCCCCCTACAAGTGCGCATAAATGAACATCTGCGCAATATTTCCAAAAAATTTGACGGACACCCTCTATCTATACATTACTCCGAAAAACATGGAGGTTCCATTAAGGACACTACCATCACAGGCTTACAGAAGGTCCACAAACAATGGCGCAAAGGGGACTATCTAAAACAAATGTCCAGGGCTGAAAGCAAGTGGATATTCAACCTGGACACATTAAAACCAAAGGGACTCAATTCTGAGATTGAGTTGTTTGCTTTCAATGATGACTAATGCATCCATCCAAACTAAAGCATATTACCAAGTAGACCCCGCCCCCACTAATTAATTATGCACAAGCGCGCATATATAAGTGACCTACTTACAGCAGTAGACCATCCCTGAGGAAGAGAACCGTAGTTCTTGAAACGCGTTGGTCTTTTTGGTCCCTGTAAGCCACCGTACCGGTACGGGTCACATGCGCGCTGTCACGTGCACTTACGTCACGCAGGTCCTACTGCGTTGATACACGACGCATACTCCAGGTCCTTCCCGCCCTCCACAGACCGACGACGGAGGACACGCAGCGCAAGGGAAAACAGCTGGTCACCGGCCGGGACCCTGTCTCACTCCCTGCGTGACCTATCTCTATGCCCCACTAATCTTCTACCCCCCGCTGCCAGTTGTGACTCTGAGAGCACAGTTGGATGCCAACGAGTCCCTGTTAGCAGAACCATCCCTGACAGACTACTAACAGTAAGTACTGAGCTCTGCTCCCACGGTGACATTCAGCATCTAAGACTGCACTGCAGTGTGCACATGCTGCACACACACTAGACTGCCCATCTCCCCTGATTGCTACTACCACCACGAATAAGCTCAAGAGTTTTAAGCAGATCCTCAGTACCTTAACATAGAGCACAGATACTGCTTCCCCACTGCTACTGATACTACCAGTGAGTCCAAGGAACAAGCACACTTGCAGTGCTCTAACCCAACAGGTAACATTTTAATCATTTTACCTGCACTATAAAGGTCTCCCCCCCCCCCCTCCCCCTACTCAATAGAATCCATAGATATACCTATATTAACATTTATCCTTCAAAGCTCTTTTGGATACGCATACAACTGTCCATCACCCAGCCTCAGATAACTGACTTTAAAACCGTAGTCACCAGCCCAGGCTACCTTGGAACCTATACAGCACCTCATACAGGTAATACGCATATCTTCCCACCTGTGCCACTCAAACTCGCTGTACTGTACCACAGGTATAACAAAACCCTTCTACTATCCGCCAACAGTAGCAAGTAGCTTCAAGCACTACGATTAACTACAGCTGTCCATCACCCAGAACCGGACAACAATCAAGACCGCAGACACCATCTAGTGCAATTCTGCTACTTACACAGAACCCCCCTCCTCTACAGGTAATAAACTGCATCCCCTTATATGTGCCATTCAGACCCTATACCAAGCGTTATTGGCTTAACTAATATTACTCTATTTTCATTAGTAGCACTCTCTAATCCCGCTGCCTAAATATCTACAAACGATCACCAGCCCAAGCACAAGCCATCAACACCTGGAAATCTACCCAGACCGACAACAGGTAAATCACTCCTTACACCGGTGAGAGCAGCCACTCTAAGTATACGGAGAACAATCCGGTCACTAAACCCCCCCCCCCCCTTTTTTTCCCCTTCTCTTTCTCCTTTTTACACCTAGGAAATATCCAGACTACTATCCTTCTAAAAACTGGCCTAGAAACCCAAGAGACTACCACTACCAGGAACCTCCAAAAAGTCTCCACCCCAAAAGACCCACCAGCTATCTCTATCTAATATTTTATCATTTTTTAACCTTCATTATGACTTAACGTCAGTTTTATGCGAGATTTACTATTTAAAATAAAAACTATTTTATCATCCTCTCGTATTGTCCACATTTTTGTCCCCAACAACCTTCCCCTTTCAAGTATACGGCCTAAACCTTACCAGCGCAGGATATTTTAACTATTTCTACCTTTTAAACATTGGACTTTTCCAATACTGTCAACCTGTGGTGGTTGTCTATGCCTTGCAGCAGGTAATATCCAGGCCCACCTACCAGCGCCTACACACAACTTTTATCTATTTTTCATTTTATAATACCACAGCTGTAGGCAGCTCCAGTAGGCTTCACATCCTAACAATATGGGCGATCTATGGACAGACCGACGGGATCGCATTCATAATATCCATAGATTTTTTAACCTAACACACACTCACCCTACACTGCCACCGAGTGTGGAAGCCATTACAGAAGCCAAAAACTCTTTAAAAATTCTAGAACAGCTTCTGCTCAAAGAAATGAGAGACCTATGGGAAGTTGCTACTTTAGAACGGTACCTAGCATTTGATAGTGTACCAGCAGGCCTAACAGTCACAAAATCCCTGTCAGGGGACATAGGCGACCCAGCCACCCTCACAGAATGGGACGCTCTATTCAAATCCTTTTCCAAACAGGCAGTATCCTTTATTATCAATAAAAGAAAACAACAGCTACTGGCCAATAAGGCACAAATCTCTCAACTATTTAGGGCCATAGACCCTCACAAAAACCACCCTGAAATAGCCCACCTGTCACACAGCATTAGGAATCGTATATACGAAAAGGAAAAAGAGATCATTGAAAGAAAAAGACGAAAAATGGGCAGAGATGCCATACCAGAGAATGCAGTAGCACCAAGGGTGGAAACCAGCACCACCTTCGTAACGTTGGACGAAGTGGTAGCAAGCCCTACACCAACAAGTCCGTCCAACTTGGAAGAGTGCTTCTCAATACACCTCACCCCGGAAGAATCATCCCAGAGATCCCAGAACAATAGCCCCCTTCAAAATAGGCAAATTACTAATTTAAACCCACCTAACCTCCCAAACCCCCCAAATCACCCAATCCCACCCCTGATGACTATTGAAGTCACACAACCTATAGCCACTCCCACCACTTTAAATAATAGATTTGACATTCTAGAAACTATTAATGAATCTCCATTCAACGAGGAAGACCAACCAGATATGGCCTCCAATAACACCCCCAAGAGACAAAGTCGCGATAGTAACCCCAGACACCCACAAGTACGCAAGAAAACCAGCTCCTCAAATTTTTTTCAGAGGGCACAAAAAACAAACGTAAGAGGGGATGTAGAGGAGGGCAACTCTCCAAAAAGAAAAAGGCAGATACAGAAGAGATAAACCAAAAAACCGACACTATCTTCAATCTTAGTAAACATACCCTAAAACCAAACGAAATCAACCTCCTAACTAAAGGTCTTAAATATGCCCCCTCCACAGGATTCAATAAATTTCAAGCTTTCATTGGAGTCAAACAGTTTATGCGAAAACTAGCACTTAAAAAATACTACCTGAAACATCAGGACCGGGGGCACATAAATGAACCTAGAAACTCACTCACTTTGAAATATGCCCACACCAATTTAAAAACCAAATCCAAATTCCATCCAGTAAACGAATACTCATCTGCACTCGAAAGTTTTCAAAACAATGTCATTTCAGATATCCATAAATTAAGCCACAAAAAATGTAACAAATTCCAATACAACCTTAACGCCTCTGAGAGGAAAGCAATATATATCTTACAGAAAAATCAGAACATAATTATCCGTCCAGCTGATAAAGGAGGTGGTATAGTTATACTGGATCTAGAACAATATCAATCAGAAACAAACAGACTACTAAGTGACACAAGAACATACAATACTATGAGGGAGGACCCCACAGATATGTACCTAAAAGAACTAAAAACACTAACTACCAAAGGACTAGATAAAGGCTTCCTTACGAAACAGGAGTTTGAATACATCACTATCTCCCACCCACGTCTTGCAACATTTTATTATCTACCAAAAATACATAAGTCTCTCTCCCATCCTCCAGGCAGACCTATCATCTCAGGTATCCAATGCCTAACATCAAATCTATCCAGATTTGTGGATAAACACTTACAAGACCTAGTACCCCTTTTGCCGACATATTTAAAAGACAGTCAACATGTACTTCAGCTTCTACAAAAAATCAAATGGCATGACAATTTCATCCTAGGCACCCTGGACATCTCGTCCTTATACACCGTGATTCAGCATAATGCGGGCTGCGACACAGCCATACATTTTCTTTTGAAACAAAACAAACTACCTAAAGAACAAATAATGTTCATCAAGGAATGTATGAAGTTCATACTGACGCATAATTATTTTAAACACGATAAACTTTTCTACACACAACAATGGGGCACAGCAATGGGTACTAGATTTGCCCCAAGCTATGCCAATCTATACGTTGGCAAATGGGAGGAGCTAGCTATCCACCCAGGCGGCACACTCAGACCTAACCTGGTATTTTGGCATAGATTTATTGACGACGTACTTTTTATCTGGTCTGGTGACCAAGAATCTCTAGACTCCTTTATCAGGGAGATCAATATCAATAACTTTTTCTTGGAATTTACCTCCAACATAAGCCAAAAACAGGTAAACTTCTTAGATCTCAACATATATATCCAAGATCAAAAAATCCATACAAAAACATATATGAAGCCAACGGACTCAAATAGCTTCATCTCTCTGGACAGCTGTCACCTCCCCAGCTGGCTGTTAAACATCCCACGCAGTCAATACTTGAGATTATATAGAAATTGCTCCAACACTGGGGACTTCAACGAAGAAGCCATACAATTAACAAATTTTTAGAAAAAGGTTACAATCCACAATTTTTACAAAAAGTGAAAAATCAGATTCAAACTATACCCAGAGATAACCTCCTCAAGAACAGCACCACAAAAATTAATGCCACTGACCCTACAACACAACCAGATATCCCTATCATAACTCAATACAACTCCAATACATATTTACTAAGAAAAATAATTTCAAAACACTGGCATATCCTTCATGATGACAAAACAATAGGCGACCTTATTCCACCAAAATCAAGATTCATCTATAGGAAAGCAAAAAACCTAGGGAACCTCATCGCACCAACAGTTCGCAATCCTCAAATCATTAATCAACCCACACTCATTAAAGAAACTGTTGGTTTTTATCCCTGTAATAAATGTGCAGCATGCAAGAAGCTGCACACTAAAAAACAAAAAATAATCACGGAAGACAAAACCACCTATAAAATCTCAGACTTCATTACTTGCAACACCGAAGGCGTCATCTACAGCCTCCGATGTCCATGCAACAAACTTTATATAGGTAGAACCAAACGCCCCCTACAACTGCGCATAAATGAACATCTGCGCAATATTTCCAAAAAATTTGACGGACACCCTCTATCTATACATTACTCCGAAAAACATGGAGGTTCCATTAAGGACACTACCATCACAGGCCTACAGAAGGTCCACAAACAATGGCGCAAAGGGGACTATCTAAAACAAATGTCCAGGGCTGAAAGCAAGTGGATATTCAACCTGGACACATTAAAACCAAAGGGACTCAATTCTGAGATTGAGTTGTTTGCTTTCAATGATGACTAATGCATCCATCCAAACTAAAGCATATTACCAAGTAGACCCCGCCCCCACTAATTAATTATGCACAAGCGCGCTTATATAAGTGACCTACTTACAGCAGTAGACCATCCCTGAGGAAGAGAACCGTAGTTCTTGAAACGCGTTGGTCTTTTTGGTCCCTGTAAGCCACCGTACCGGTACGGGTCACATGCGCGCTGTCACGTGCACTTACGTCACGCAGGTCCTACTGCGTTGATACACGACGCATACTCCAGGTCCTTCCCGCCCTCCACAGACCGCCGACGGAGGACACGCAGCGCAAGGGATAACAGCTGGTCACCGGTCGGGACCCTGTCTCACTCCCTGCGCGACCTATCTCTATGCCCCACTACTCTTCTACCCCCCGCTGCCAGTTGTGACTCTGAGAGCACAGTTGGATGCCAACGAGTCGCTGTTAGCAGAACCATCCATGACAGACTACTAACAGTAAGTACTGAGCTCTGCTCCCACGGTGACATTCAGCATCTAAGACTGCACTGCAGTGTGCACATGCTGCACACACACTAGACTGCCCATCTCCCCTGATTGCTACTACCACCACGAATAAGCTCAAGAGTTTTAAGCAGATCCTCAGTACCTTAACATAGAGCACAGATACTGCTTCCCCACTGCTACTGATACTACCAGTGAGTCCAAGGAACAAGCACACTTACAGTGCTCTAACCCAACAGGTAACATTCTAATCATTTTACCTGCACTATAAAGGTCTCCCCCCCCCACTACTCAATAGAATCCATAGATATACCTATATTAACATTTATCCTTCAAAGCTCTTTTGGATACGCATACAACTGTCCATCACCCAGCCTCAGATAACTGACTTTAAAACCGCAGTCACCAGCCCAGGCTACCTTGGAACCTATACAGCACCTCATACAGGTAATACGCATATCTTCCCACCTGTGCCACTCAGACTCGCTGTACTGTACCACAGGTATAACAAAACCCTTCTACTATCCGCCAACAGTAGCAAGTAGCTTCAAGCACTACGATTAACTACAGCTGTCCATCACCCAGAACCGGACAACAATCAAGACCGCAGACACCATCTAGTGCAATCCTGCTACTTACACAGAACCCCCCTCCTCTACAGGTAATAAACTGCATCCCTTATATGTGCCATTCAGACCCTATACCAAGCGTTATTGGCTTAACTAATATTACTCTATTTTCATTAGTAGCACTCTCTAATCCCGCTGCCTAAATATCTACAAACGATCACCAGCCCAAGCACAAGCCATCAACACCTGGAAATCTACCCAGACCGACAACAGGTAAATCACTCCTTACACCGGTGAGAGCAGCCACTCTAAGTATACGGAGAACAATCCGGTCACTAAAACCCCCCCCCCTTTTTTTCCCCTTCTCTTTCTCCTTTTTACACCTAGGAAATATCCAGACTACTATCCTTCTAAAAACTGGCCTAGAAACCCACGAGACTACCACTACCAGGAACCTCCAAAAAGCCTCCACCCCAAAAGACCCACCAGCTATCTCTATCTAATATTTTATCATTTTTTAACCTTCATTATGACTTAACGTCAGTTTTATGCGAGATTTACTATTTAAAATAAAAACTATTTTATCATCCTCTCGTATTGTCCACATTTTTGTCCCCAACAACCTTCCCCTTTCAAGTATACGGCCTAAACCTTACCAGCGCAGGATATTTTAACTATTTCTACCTTTTAAACATTGGACTTTTCCAATACTGTCAACCTGTGGTGGTTGTCTATCCCTTGCAGCAGGTAATATCCAGGCCCACCTACCAGCGCCTACACACAACTTTTATCTATATTTGAGTTTATGCTACGCTGCTATCATTCGGTTGTGTTGAGAAGTCTGGCCAAATCCAGCCCTTGTTCATTTTTATAAGAGTCAGCCTGTCAACATTTTGAGTTGACAGGCGGATGCGCCTATCAGTTATAATTCCACCGGCGGTACTAAAAACCCGCTCTGACAAAACGCTAGTGGCAGGGCTGGCCAGGAGCTCCAAGGCGTAGAGAGCCAGTTCATGCCGCGTGTCCAGCTTGGATACCCAATAATTATAAGGCACAGAGAAATCACGTAAGATGTTGGTACGGTCGGCAAGGTACTCCCTCAGCATCTTCTGCAACTTTGCCCTCCTTGAAACAGTGCCCCGCGCATCAGGGCTTGTGCGATGGGAGGGTCTGAGAAAACTGTCCCAAAACTTTGACAGTGTTCTTCTGCTCGATTGCATTTGTGTCTTTCTTGCCTGTACTCCTTGGTTGTCCAACGAACTGTGACCTCTGTGGCCAGTATTTTCAGATGGGAATTTTTTTAATAATTCCACAACAAGGGCCTTCTTGTACTGTCCCATTTTATGAGGCCTGTCCTGCGCAGGAATAAGAAACAGAAAGTTCTCCCTGTAGCATGGGTCTAGAAGTGTCAACAACCAATAATGACTGTCACCCAAAATTTGGACAACACAAGGGTCACGGGAAAGGCAGCGTAACATAAACTCAGCCATGTGTGCCAGACTGCAAAGAGTCAAGACTGCCGTGTCTTCACCAAGAGGATGACTGACCATGCTCTCCTGCTCATCCTCCTCTTCCTCCTCCTCCCTGTCCTCAGGCAATCCACGCTGAACAGACGGTATGACAGTTGTGCAGGTAGTACTGTCTATAGCGCAGGAAACTAGTTCCTGTTCTTCCTCCTCTTCTTCTTCCTCATTGTCACTCATTCCACGTTGGGATTAAATGAGGCTGGGCTGTGTGTAATCACCCTGTATGGTTCCTTGCTCCATCTCATCATGCTCCGCCTGCAATGCATCCTCTTTGAGAGCAGAGAGCATTTAAGAAGAGAGAGAAGCGAGATGGTGACGGTAATTATGACATCATCGCCGCTCAACATCTTGGTGGAATCCTCAACGTTTTGGAGAATGGTACATATGTCTGACATCCATGTCCACTCCTGAGGTTTAATGTTTGGAGTCTGACCTGAATACTGACGGCCTTGTTGATGCTGGTAGTCAACAACTGCCCTCCCTCCCATCCTTCCCAACATCTGCAATGTAAAGTTCCAATGTGTGGGATATCGCAGATCAGTCGGTGGGCTGGAAGCTGCAAGCACTGCTGAAGCACGACAAGGGCAGCGAAAGCAGTAGCTGACTTTCTAAAATGGGCACACAGGTGGCGTACTTTGACAAGCAGATCCGACAGATCTGGGTAGGTTTTGAGAAACCGCTGAACCATGAGTTTAAGCACATGGGTGAGACATGGAACGTGTGTGAACTCGCTTCGTCTCAGAGCTGTCACCATGTTCCGGCCATTGTCATACATAACCATGCCTAGCTGTAGGTTCAGCTGTGTCAGCCACAGATCTGCCTGCTCTTTCAGAGCTGTCCACAACTCTTCAGCGTTGTGCGTTTGTCACTTAAGCATATTAGCTTCAGCACAGCCTGTTGCCGCTTGGCCGAGGCAGTGCTGCAGTGCTTCCAGCTTGCGACTGATGTGGTCATTTCGAAGATGTAGGCTGAAGAGGAGGATGAGGTGCAGGAGCTGTAGAATGTGGGGGCAACCCAGATTGACCCAGGGCCCGCAATCCTCGGCGTCGGGAGGACGTGTTCCGTCCCAAGGTCTGACGGTTCGCGGCTTCCACTATATTAACCCAGTGTGCCGTCAGCAAGATGTACCATCCCTGTCCACAAGCACTTGTCCATGTGTCTATGGTTAGGTGGACTTTACCAGTAACTGCATTGTTGGGGGCACGTCTAATATTGTGGGACACGTGCTCATGTAATGCGGGGACGGCACACCAGGAGAAATAGTGGCTGCTGGGATGGCCGTAACTATTAGGTTGCGGGAAGCTTCCATCTCCATAAGCCTAAAAGGCAACATTTAGAGGGCAAGCCTTTGCAAAATGTGTGTATTTTAGTAGTGTGGCCTGTGTTTGGCTGCGTATTTGTGCTTGTGTTCCAAGGACTGGAGTAGGGACAACTGAACGCTGCCCTGGGACAAGGAAGTAGACGTGCTTGCTGATGGTGCTAGTTGAGAGTGTGCAACGACAGATGCAGGGCGGGAGGCATCTTTGCATGCGCCATGGACAGGGGATTGGCGTGTATGCACAACAGCAGAACAAGCAGTGGTGTCACCCGCAGACACTGTTGCTGGACCCTGGGATTCGGCCCACTTAGTCGGTTGCTTTGCTGCCATGTGCCTGATCATACTGGTGGTGGTCAGGCTGCTAGTTTTGCTATCCCTGCTGATGCTGGCCTGGCAGGTGGTGCAAATGGCCTTTTTGGGGTTATCGGCAGAGTCTTTAAAAATAACCAGATTCGGGAAGACCTAACAGTTGTACTGGCAATTGCCGTCATAATGATGTTATGGGGAACGGTTGCCCGCCTTCTGTCTGCGGCCACCACACTGCTTCTTCCTGCCTGTTGTGGTGCCATGCCTCCCTGTGTGCTGCTGTCCTCTCTCTGTATGTTCCCCTGCCATGTTGGGTCAGTTACTATATCATCCACCACCTCGTCTTCCACTTCCGCACCCTGGTCCTCCTCCTACCTTGCTGGTAATTGTGTCTCATCTTCATCATCATCCACCTCTTGTGTCAGTAATTGCACTTTCCCACTGTCGCCTTCGTGTGGCCGTGGCTGCTTAAATATTTGGGCATCACTACACGCGTTCTCCTCTTGACTCGCTTGAAGCTGGCCGGGCGAGAGGCCCGAATCTACAAATGGAAAAGTGAACAGCTCTTCTGAGTGTCCAAGAGTGGGAGCATTTGTCTCCAGGCACTTGGCATGGTAGGAGGAAGGAGGATCAGGGTGAGGGATATGCTCTCTAGACTCACGGCTACTGAGACTTGACCATGTGGAAGACAGGGTGGTGGTGGCTAAGTGACTGGAAGCATTATCTGCTCTCTAACTAATAACCTTTTGATACTGCTCTGTGTTCAATAGTGGTGTTCTGCAGTCCCCTATTAATTGGGAAAGGAAGGTCGAGCGAGACGATGTGGGTGTTTGTTTTGGCACAATTTCAGCTTGCCCACAGCCAAGTCCTCGACTTCTCCATACACCATCACGTCCACTTTCCCGTCCTTTGTCACGCACCTTGTCCATTTTTAATGGAGGACAATATTTTCGATGTTCACGAGTTATATGTGATATGTCTGACAGAGAACCACAATTTTAAATAGCAGGCCTTTAATTTGCTAATACTATCCTTCACAGACACCTAGTGTGAATAGCTTGACCAACGCATTGCAACGAAATGAAAATGGAAGAAATGTCTGATTTTGGAACATTTTTATAGGTGTTATGTCTGCCAGAGAACCACGGTTTTAAATAGCAGGCCTGTTATTTGCTAATACCATCCATTATAGACATCTAGTGTGAATAGCTTGACCGACACACTGGAACGGAATGAAAATGGAAGAAATGGCTGATTTTGGAACAGTCTTATAGGTGATATGTCTGACAGAGAACCACAGTTTTAAATAGCAGGCCTGTAATTTACTAATACTATTCTACACAGACACCTAGTGTGAATAGCTTGACCGACACTGCAACAAAATGAAAATGGAAGAAATGGCTGATTTTGGTACACTCTTATAGGTGTTATGTCTGACAGAGAACCACTGTTTTAAATCGCAGGCCTGTTATTTGCTAATACCATCCATCACAGACACCTAGTGTGAATAGCTTAACCAACACACTGCAACGGAAGGAAAATGGAAGAAATGTCTGATTTTGAAACACTCTTATAGGTGTTATGTCTGACAGAGAACCACGGTTTTAAATAGGAGGCCTGTTATTTGCTAATAATATCCTTCCCAAACACCAAGTGTGAATAGCTTGACCAAATCACTGCAACGGAATGAAAATGGAAGAAATGTCTGATTTTGGAACACTCTTATAGGTGTTATGCTGACAGAAAACCACGGTTTTAAATAGCAAGCCTGTTATTTGCTAATACTATCCTTCACAGACACCTAGTGTGAATAGCTTGACTGACACACTGAAACAATATTTTCCACGTTCAGTTTAAATTTCTGGATTTTTATCGCTGAAATATGGAACAGATCTGGCTTTATTCTGCAGTGAGAACAAGCAAATGGAGCAGAAAAATGATGTACTCTAGATTGCTTTTTTAAGCAAATAAAAACGATTAAGATAAAAAAAATCTCCCTGGTCCCTGATATCTGGGGCTATGTCTACAAATATCTGTAAGAACAGAAGCAGCAGGAACCTTCAATGGATGCTCTTGCACTATATGCACTACAGTCTGCCACATACACAGCCTGCATGCCTAACTCCTGCTACCACCACTGAAGATATGCAGCTGGATTAGTCCTCAGAAAGACTGTTAGTGCAGTTGGATATATATATGTATATTGTGGAATACCTATACTAACTATGAAGAAGCAAATCTCTCCCTGACACAGCAGCAGCTCTCCCTACTCTGCCTGGTTTCAGAGTAGACTGTGACGAGCATGGCGATCTTATATACACCTGATGATGCTGTGCGGCCAGCCAATCACTGTAATGCCCACAACCAACATGGCTCCGGCATTACAGTGCATGGTAGGCAATCCATGCATGTTCATTTGCTCTCTAAAGAGCGCCAAACATGCAGGGAGGGAACTCGAGTTCCCGGTCGAGCAACCCGGAAATACGCGCCGAGCTCGTCTAGCACAGTGATGCTCGGGCGAGTACCAAGCAGTGGCGAGCACGTTCGCTCATCACTAATAATGATACATTTTCATATTTGTATACATAGGCTTTCTGGCTGAGCACACCACCCCTGGGCCTCAGGTGGTTTTAATTACAGCAGGATCTTACCTTCCCATGCACATGCAGACTTTAGTCTCTAAGAGAGGATTACACCTATTCAGGTGCACATGAATAGGCCAATTTATGCCTTAAGATTTCTCACTTATTTCTATTTTCTAGAGCAGTAATGCAATTCAAATTTCATATTTCATGTTCGTATACTTAGCATTGCAGAGTGCTACTTTATTTGTTAGTCCTATGATAAGTTAACTATTTAATACTGAATGATCAATTAAAGTGCATTAAGGAATCTTTGTAAAAATATTAGCTGACATTTCCTTCTTTTATGATTGTGAAGAATGGCACCAGAGAGATCACGCAGAATCCCACCACTGCCACCACATGTGAAGGATCCCCACCACGCCTCCTGCCTGATGTTGCTATTACATCAGGCGGATCACATGATATGGATCGGCACTTTTTACTAATGTGACATTCCGCACCCCCTCGGGAACACGTAAAGTCAGATTGGTACAGTTCTATACAGACACCCCCTGTCCTCACGGGTTCAGGTAGGTACCGGGAGTGAGAAAAGGTTGCCCACTCAGTCACTGATGTGGCACCACACTTGCCCACACCCCTGACAGGCTGAGAGGCCCCTCTCACTGACCCCAGTGAAACTGAACCTTATCAGCCAGGTAGAGCTGCCACCAGTTCCTATTAGACATAAGCTCCGGTCTGTAACTGGAATTATATCGGGCAGGAAACCAGCCCCGGTAGCATGTGAGTTGAACCAAACAATGGATGTGTGGATTCGTGGATCATGATAAAAGAGCAACCCAAGGTTAAATTATATATTTAATCGCCTTAAGGCACACTAGACAATACACTATATACATAAGAGTTATACATACATAAAGGTCAGAGATGCAAACACAATAGTAGTGGTACAAATGTATACAGATATTAGGAGTCAGTTACCAGTCAGATGGAAGGCCTGGCTTGCGAGGGAGGGACTGCCACATGGGAGGCTTGTGGTTCCGTATGTTGAGTGCCTTCTCCCACATGAAGTGTCGTTGCTGCCTCCAGAGAAAAAGCAATAGGCCAAGAGCTGCAGGAGCTTTTTAACCCCTCATGGTCACCTCCCTTCTGACCCCTGGGCTGGACCCAAATCTCCACCTCTGGCTTCTAGCAGCTAGAAACTCCAGAAACTAAGATGGGTCATAACTTCTGAATGGACGGTCCTAGGGAGCCGGTTCTTGTGTCAGTGGATCCAGCAAGGCCCCTGCTATGTGTGGAGACTAAACACAGGGGCCCTAGGGGTTTCTGAATGACTATGCCATGTATCTCCCTATTGATATGTGCTAGACTAGGTCGAGACCAAGGCGAACATTCACCATGTCCTTGGGATTTCAAAAATCTATTTGAGGAATGCCTAGGACGTAGAGTACTTCCATAACTCAATATGGAATTTCTATCTGTCTAACAAAAGGAAACCCACATGGCTGAGGTTCAAATGGCATGCAAGTCCTTTGTTATGCGTTGAGCTGGCTCGAGGTGTAAATTTGTAACTCACACTGAAGGAGGTTATTTAATCCCCTGCGACATAGGTTGCAATGATTGACATGAAATTATATTTCCAATATTCTTCACAACACCCATCTATTATATATATGATATCAGACTTTAATAAAGGAACAGATATGATACATTTTAAATACCAAAACCTTTTTTACATGACATACATATTATTTTATACTGTATCTTTGTAAGTATTTTAAGAACACCAGACAAAGTTATGACTAAAAATGCATCAATTTCAGCTAGAGTTTGAACATCACAAATCATATTCTCTTTAATTCTTAATAGAGAGAAGTTTGTCATTGCCGAGAAAAGAATATGAAGGTACAGGTTTTTTAAAACCCATCAAAGTCAGCATTTCTGATTTAGGCTAGGGTCCCATGACCGATTTTTTCTCATCAGAGAAAATCAGTCCAATTATGCTAATCACAGATTGATCAGAGTGTGATCAGAGTGTGATCCGATTTTCTCAGATGTGGAGGAAAAAGAAAGTTTTGAAATTTTCTGCATGTAGTGTGTCCATGAAAATAGGACCGCACTCGGATGTCATCCGATGTTTTCCACAGACTCATGGACATGAACGGCAGAGTGCCATCCTATTAACGGAGGCAACTCGTGGGAAAAATTGCACATGTGCACTGCCTCACTGAATAACATGGGGACAAGTGCTATCCGTCAAAAAGATGGATAGCACCCCTCCAATTTTTATGGTCATGTACACGAGCCCTCACAGTAATTATACCATCTGAAATGCTACAAATTAGGTGGCAAGTGTGGGCAATCTTAACAAAAAACTGAGTTTTAAGAAAGTAGTAATGTGCACAGAATTTCTGAGCTTCGCCAAGTATGCACCTACCATTTTTAGCATATGTAAATAAAGAATAATAAAGAATAAAGAAGGATTTTGGGCAAATGCAACAACAGATTAAGACAAAAAGAGGTGCAATTTTTAATATGGCTATGCTTAGTTTGTCCTGACAGACTCCCATTAATAGTTTATGAATATGAAAAACTGGACAAATCCTATTATGGAATTTTACCTTAATGTCACAGATCTGTTATGAACAGAGATGAGCGGTGTTCGAATCGAACTGTTCGCCAATCTCAAATTCGAGCTGTTTTGGGCGGTGTTCGAGCCGTTCGACGAACCCGAACGATTTGAAAAAAATCCGGCTGTTCGAGGTTATGTTCGATAACTGTTCATGCACCAAAATCATAGCTGGATTTTTTTACAGTATTGCTGATAATCAATGTTAATACACAGTTTCAGTGTACAGCGGGGCGGGGGGAGGGGCATGGGATGGATCTCTGCAGAAGTAATGAAGATCTCCATTTTTTTTTTCTCTTTCCCGCATTTACAGTGGGGAGGTGCAGTCTGTCAGCCTATCAGCAGCGCACACACGGAGCGTAGTGCTTTTTTTCACACAAGCAAGGGCATGTGTCATTGGCTGTGTATGTCACATGTCCTTGCCCTATAAGACCCAGCCATTTTCCCCGTCGCCACCATTTTCTCACTGCTGCAGCTGAGTGTTAGACGGCACCGCTGCTGCTGTGTGCGCGCTATACAGTATAACTGTGTGAATTGCAAGCGAATTTTATCTGAAATAGAGAGATTGCTTGGGAGTAGGGACTAGTTCTAATTGCAGCCCTTTTGAGGGCTAGGTTACAGCATTTCCTACGACTTTTAGCAGGCAGGTCTGTGCTCTTAAATAGACAGATAGGTTGGGAGTAGTGACTAGCTGTAATTGCAGCCCTTTTGAGGGCTAGGTTACATCAGTTCCTATCACTTTTTGCCAGGCAGGTCTGTTTTAGTGCTGTGCAAGTGTTTTTCACAGCATTTGGCTAAATCTAGCTAAGCAAATCCTTTTGGGCCTCTTGCAGTGTGTGTTAGTCAGTGGAGTAGCCTATCTGTGTTGCAAGCTACACCACCTGTGTATGTAATACAATTTTTTTACTGCATCTAGCCAAGTAAAACCTTTTGGGCATATTAGCAGTGTGTGGTACTCATTCTATTAGGCCATCTATGCCCAGCTCCACCAGCATTCAAATTACTAATAATTTTTAGCTGCATCTTGCCTGGAAAGTAATTTTGGGCCTGTAGCAGTGTGTGGTACTCATTCTATTAGGCCATCTAAACTAAGCTCCACCAGCTTTCAAATTACTAATAAATTTTAGCTGCATCTTGCCTGGAAAATAATTTTGGGCCAGTAGCAGTGTGTGGTACTCATTCTATTAGGCCATCTATACTAAGCTCCACCAGCTTTCAAATTACTAATAATTTTTAGCTGCATCTTGCCTGGAAATTAATTTTGGGCATAGTAGCAGTGTGTGGTGCTCATTCGATTAGGCCATCTATACTAAGATCCACCAGATTTCAAATTAATAATAATTTTTAGCTGCATCTTGCCTGGAAAATAATTTTGGGCCTGTAGCAATGTGTGGTGCTCATTCTATTAGGCCATCTATACTAAGCTCCACTAGCTTTCAAATTACTAATAATTTTTAGCTGCATCATGCCTGGAAAATAATTTTGGGCATAGTAGCAGTGTGTGGTGCTCATTCTATTAGGCCATCTATGCTAAGCTCCACCAGCATTCAAATTACTAATAATTTTTAGCTGCATCTTGCCTGGAAAATAATTTTGGGCCTGTAGCAGTGTGTGGTACTTATTCTTTTAGGCCATCTATACTAAGCTCCACCAGCTTTCAAATTAATAATAATTTTTAGCTGCATCTTGTCTGGAAAATAATTTTGGGTATAGTAGCAGTGTGTGGTACTCATTCTATTAGGCCATTTATACTAAGCTTCACCAGCTTTCAAATAACTAATAATTTTTAGCTGCATCTTATCTGGAAAATAATTTTGGGCATAGTAACAGTGTGTGGTACTCATTCTATTAGGCCATCTATACTAAGCTCCACCAGCTTTCAAATTACTAATAATTTTTAGCTGCATCTTGCCTGGAAAATAATTTTGGGCCTGTAGCAGTGTGTGGTACTAATTCTATTAGGCCATCTATACTAAGCTCCACCAGCTTTCAAATTAGAAATAATTTTTAGCTGCATCTTGCCTGGAAAATAATTTTGGGCATAGTAGCAGTGTGTGGTGCTCATTCTATTAGGCCATCTATACTAAGCTCCACCAGCTTTCAAATTAATAATAATTTTTAGCTGCATCTTGCCTGGAAAATAATTTTGGGCCTGTAGCAGTGTGTGGTACTCATTCTATTAGGCAATCTAAACTAAGCCCCACAAGCTTTCAAATTACTAATAATTTTTAGCTGCATCTTACCTGGAAAATAATTTTGGGCCTGTAGCAGTGTGTGGTACTCATTCTATTAGGCCATCTATACTAAGCTCCACCAGCTTTCAAATTACTAATAATTTTTAGCTGCATCTTGCCTGGAAAATAATTTTTGGCCTGTAGCAGTGTTTGTTACTCATTCTATTAGGCCATCTATACCAAGCTCCACCACCTGTGTATCTAATAAAATTGTTTTACTGCTTCTAACCCAGCCAATCCTTTTGGGCTAGTACCACAATTTGGCCACTCAGCTCTGCTGGGTTTCCATCTATCGTTTTTTGTGCAAACAACTCCAGAGTTGTCAATTAGTTAACCACCAAAATGAGTGGCAAAAGGCCTGCTGCTGGTGGAAAGGGGAATAGGCGTGTTGGGAAGGGGAAAAAAGGTTGTGTCCGTGGGGTAGGTGTTAAAGCAACAGTAACATCTGCAGAAGAAAGACCATCTTCCAGCCAAACTAAGATGTCTACTTCTTTTAGTGGACAATGTGATACGATCCTTTTCTTACGGCCACGCCCTTCGCTACAAATTCCAGATGAGGCACAAAAACAGCAGGTGCTTCAACGCATATCAAGTGCTCCTTTAAGTGGGCTCTCCTCCACCTCAACTTCAACATCACAAATACTCCAGTCCTCAGAGGTGTCACCCCAATCGCACTTGCTTCCTCACAGCTCCCAAGCCTCCAGCTGCCCGTCTGAGTATGGGGTAGAACAGACGGTTGAGTCTGCAAAGCTGTTTACTCATACTATAGCCTGGGAATCAGAGGTCAGCTCCAGAGCTTCTGTAAATCCAGAGGAGGAAATGATCTGCACTGATGCCCAGAATCTTTATGAGTCGGATCCAGGACCAGATGAAGAAGGTTCTGAGCATAATGTAGACCCTCGTTCCCAAACTGTAACTCCTGTTGGTGGAGAAAACGAGGAAGACGATGATGAGACTCAAGTACCTGATTGGAGCGACAACTTGAGTTTTTGTCAGGGCAGGAAGAGGTTGGCTCTGAGGACGACGGGTGTGAGAACACATAGGGTGATGATGACGAGGTTGCAGATCCCACTTACTGTCAACCCACAGTCAGCCAGTCGATGAGGTCAGCAGAGTAGGTGGAGGAGGATGCTAGTGACGACGAGGTCAGGTTGCGCCTTCCTGGACAGACGTAGTACTGGAAGCACGTCAACAACTGCATCCTCAAACACAACTCTGCCTCTGACCACAAGTCGTGGTGGCTCTTCAGGTCGCATGGGTTCTAAGCCTTGCATAGCTGGGGCATTTTTTCAGATCGATAAGGATGACCCAACTCGTGTTATCTGTAACATTTGTCACCAAAAGCTAAGTAGAGGCCAAAAAATCCATAGTTTGAGTACTTCATGCATGAACCGTCACATGGATATGAAGCATAAGTTGCAGTGGGAAGCTCAATGTGCTACAATGCGGCCTAGCGGGCCGGGACAACCACCATCTGCCCCACCTGTGTCATTCTGGGGAGACTAAAAGCTTGAGGATTTTGGAAAATCACCTCACCAACCATTTTAAGCAACTCTGGGACAATTGATGCCAGTTAAGTGGTGTCTGTACCACAATTTTGGGAAAAAATAGAGACTCTTTTTGGAGTCCCCTTGCTGTGTTTTACATGACGTTGCCATCGTCAATTCCAGATGGGTCGGGTCTCTCACCCCCCTTTTAACCGTAAGAAACTACATACACTATGGCTTGGGGTAACACAGATGGTTGAGTCTGAAGAGCTGTTTACTCATACTACTGTATAGCCTGGGAATCAGAGGTCTGCTCCAAAGCTTCAGAGTCTGCTAGTCAGCGGAGTAGCCACCGTCTGTAGATCTAATTACAATTTTTTTTTTCAAATTCAAGTTTTTTTTTATTTTTGTGTTGAAAAAGTACAAGAAAATACAATATACATAGTAAAAGGGGTAGTATAACTATAAATCTATGTATAACGACAGTACATTGGGGGGTACAGGGAAGGTTTTCCATCAATATCCAGATCAAGCATGTATTTTTCCATATGAAAGATAGAGAGAGAGGGAGCAGACCACGGCAGACCACCAATCAATAGAGTGCGATTATGATCATTGTTGTGCCGACATCACGGATATCTTTAGTTGGGGGCTAGATGGTAGGCGTCAGAGTTTTGCAAATCAATCCAATCCCTCCAAATCACACAGTATCTATCAACATCAGCCGGTGAGATGGCAATCAGATGCTCCATCCTATTAAAGAGGGAGATCTCCGCAAACCATTCCTCCACAGTGGGTGGGTCTCTGCTTTTCCAGTGTCGTGGAATGACATTCTTAGCCGCCTGTATTAGGTAGCCTATTGATGACCTTTTATAACTATGTTTACTTATTGGTAACATTGATAAAAGGAGGACTTCTGGCGTATTAGGGATAGTCAAACCAGTTATTTTCTCAATCATGGGAACCACCTTTGCCCAAAATGCATTTATTATAGGGCATGCCTACCGTATGTGTGACATTGTCCCTTCCCCCTTCCCACATCTCCAACATCTATCTGAGACCACTGGATACCATCTATGAAGGACTGCTGGTACCCCGTACCATCTAGAGATAATTTTGAATGAGGTTTCCTGAGCTTTGGATCCTATTGAGGTTTTATGTGTTAGGAAGAAACATTTATCCCATTGTGAGTCAGAGAAGGACTTCCCCAGTTCCCTTTCCCATACACCGAAGAATCCTGGCCTATTGTCAGTTACCTGGACAATGAGGAGATTATACAGTAGAGAGATGGAGTGTGTAGGGGGTGACAATGATAGGCTCAATTTTTCAAAGTTTGTGAGATCTCTATGAAGATGTGTGCGCTTCTTCACAGTTGAATAGAAGTGTTGTAACTGGCCATATTCAAAATTAGCCTTCGGGGAAGTGGCTCTTCCCTGTAACAAGTCATTGAGGGGGAGCAGCGAAATATTGGAGATGACATGAGAAAATAATATTGGATGGGATTTATTTGAACCGAGAAATCTATTTGCAGATAGTCCTGGTGGGAAATCTGGATTATCTGAAATCGGGAGCAAGGGGCCCTGGGGGTCGATTGAGGATAAGCTTTTTTTGGGATCTCAAAGCCAAAGCAGTGGCATAAGTACTATATGACATGAGGCCAAGAGAGGGGACAATTAAATGGGCAAACCATGGGAGAGTGGTAAGAGCTTTAGGACAAATGGATTGAGCTATTTTGACCTACAATTTCCCCTCCGAATGATGGAAGAAGTCCAGGATTCTAGCGTGTACTGCTGCCATGTAATACCTTCTACAATCCGGAAAGCTAAGGCCCCCCTTTTGCTTGTGTCTGATCAGAACGTCCCCCCGAATGCGTATACCCCCACTTGCCCAGATAAATCTGCAAAAGCTACTGCGTAGTCTTTTCCAAAAATTAGAGGGAATTACCACGGGTATGGTTTGGAAGAAGTATAAGAGTTTAGGTAGGACGTTCATTTTTAGTATATTTATTCTGCCGAACCAGGAAAAATCCTTCACCGTCCAAGAAGTAAGATCTCTATGGAGTTGCTCAATAAAGGGCCCAAAATTAAGATAAAATAGACGGGAGAGGTCTCTACGAATACGAATTCATAACTATTTGATACCCTGTGAGGGCCAGGCAAAGGTAAAGTTGGACTGGATGGAATCCTGTATGGATTTGGGGAGGGAGACATCGAGGGCCACAGACTTCGCTGCATTGATTTTAAAATTTGCCCATGTACCAAAGTGATCTATTTCAGCCATAACAGCAGTGATGGATATATGTGGTTGAGTGATATATACTAGGACATCATCAGCAAATGCAGAGCACTTGTACTCGGTGCCTCCCACCTCAATCCCCCTAATATTGGGGTTATCGTGAATTGATGAGAGCAAGTGCTACATCACTAGGATGTATAAGATAGGGGACAGAGAACATCCCTGCCTTGTCCCATTGGTGATTATGAAAGGTGATGATAATGTTCCATTTATCTTCAGCCTAGCTGACGGATTGCGATACAGGGCCATGATTTTGGCTATAAAAGGGTCCCCTACCCCAATCTTTTTAAGAGAATAATATATGGCGTGCCAGGAGACTTTATGGAATGCTTTCTCAGCATCCAACGAGAGTATCTAATTACAAATTTTTAACTGCATCTAGCCCAAGCAATACTTTGGGCCTAGTAGCAGTGTCTGCTAGTCAGCGGATTAACCCACCTGTTAAGCAAGCTACACCACCTGTAGTTTGGACACTTAATTTTTTCAAAGGAAATGGTTCGGGCCCCCAGGACACTCAGTGAAGAGCATCGGGGAGGCACCCCAAGGCACAGGGGCTGGGACTGGCGGTAGGACTCCTTGCGATGGACCGCCAAGCTCGATCCTTATAAAAGCTTTTTAACTGCAGCAGCTTTAGTGGACGCTACTGGAGCTGGAATTAACATGGCTGCTGGCATGAGACTTGCCCTCCAATAGATCATTGAAAAAGGATTTAAAGTGTACTCATTCAAATTAGAGAGACAATTTAAATTAAAAAGATTAGACCTGCCTCCACTGCCCGGGGGCTCGCTCGACCCACCAGCGGACAGGCACCAGTATTGGGAGAGGGGGGCTGGCAGCTCTGGCACAAACCCGGCGACACGGAAGTCGCATGGGCAGGAACGGACTGGCCGTGTCGGCTTCGCACTTTTTTGGTTTTAGAAGGGCATGACATGCCTATATCTGTGTCTCCCCCTCCTTTTACTCCTCCACCTCTTTTCTTTTTGCATGACTATATGTACTTGTCACTTTTCCATGTGTTAGTTGTGTCTTCTGAGCAGTTTGTCAGCTTTTGGACACCTTTGAAGTGTTTTCTATGTGTTTCTATGTGTTTTTGTTTGCCTGCCATTGTTTTAACGGTGTTCGAAGGTGTTCGACGAACAGTTCGACGAACAGTTCGGCGAACATACGGGTGTTCGACAAACCGAACTCCATCACTACGGGGGTGGCTCAACACTAGTTATGAATTCATATATGTCCCTGCCACTTTAGGTGCCCATACATCTTGGCCCTGATTCATCAAGACTGGTGATTGACCAACAAAGATCACTCCAAGTGCTAGGCGTATAATAGTCAGTGAGGTCACAAAGGAACCTAATGAAACCTCTAAGCAAATAAAGGCTTCTCTCACATTAACCATTGTTAATGTTTCTGAATCCACCATCAGGAACACACTGAAAAACAATGGTATGCATTGCAGGATTGCAAACCACTGCTTCAAAAAGAATGTAGCTGCTTGCCTGCAGTTTTCAAAAGATCACATGTACAGGCTAGTAGGCTATTGAAACAATCTTTTGAGGAAGATGGGATCAAAATAGAGCTTTTTGTTTGAATGAAAAGCTTTTTGTTTGTAGAACTGCATTACAGCATAAAAACCTCATATACCTGTAATTTGTGAAATACAGTCTTGGCAGTATCATGGATTGGGCTTCTTATTAAAATTTGCATTAAACTAGCAAATACTGAAAGAAACTGTTTGGACATCTGTCCATGAGATGAATGTCGAGAAGTGGGTCAGCTTTCAAATTACTAATAATTCTATTAGGCCATCTATGCTAAGCTCCACCAGAATTCAAATTACTAATAATTTTTAGCTGCATCTTGCCTGGAAAATAATTGTGGGCCTGTAGCAGTGTGTGGTACTCATTCTATTAGGCCATCTATACTAAGCTCCGCCAGCTTTCAAATTACTAATAATTTTTGCTGCATCTTGCCTGGAAAATAATTTTGGGCCTGTAGCAGTGTGTGGTACTCATTCAATTAGGCCATCTATACTAAGCTCCACCAGCTTTCAAATTAATGATAATTTTTAGCTGCATCTTGCCTGGAAAATAATTTTGGGCATAGTAGCAGTGTGTGGTGCTCATTCTATTAGGCCATCTATACTAAGCTCCGCCAGCTTTCAAATTACTAATAATTTTTAGCTGCATCGTGCCTGGAAAATAATTTTGGGCCTGTAGCAATGTGTGGTACTCATTCTATTAGGCCATCTATACTAAGCTCCACCAGCTTTCAAATTACTAATAATGTTTAGCTGCATCTTGCCTGGAAAATAATTTTGGGCATAGTAGCAGTGTGTAGTGCTCATTCTATTAGGCCATCTATGCCCAGCTCCACCAGCATTCAAATTACTAATAATTTTTAGCTGCATCTTGCCTGGAAAATAATTTTGGGCCTGTAGCAGTGTGTGGTACTCATTCTATTAGGCCATCTATACTAAGCTCCACCAGCTTTCAAATTAATAATAATTTTTAGCTGCATCTTGCCTGGAAAATAATTTTGGGTATAGTAGCAGTGTGTGGTACTCATTATATTAGGCCATCTATACTAAGCTCCACCAGCTTTCAAATTAATAATAATTTTTAGCTGCATCTTGCCTGGAAAATAATTTTGGGCATAGTAGCAGTGTGTGGTGCTCATTCTATTAGGCCATTTATACTAGGCTCCACCAGCTTTCAAATTACTAATAATTTTTAGCTGCATCTTGCCTGAAAAATAATTTTCGGCCTGTAGCAGTGTGTGGTACTCATTCTATTAGGCCATCTATATTAAGCTCCACCAGCTTTCATATTACTAATAATTTTTAGCTGCATCTTGCCTGGAAAATATTTTTGGGCCTGTAGCAGTGTGTCGTACTCATTCTATTAGGCCATCTATACTAAGCTCCACCAGCTTTCAAATTACTAATAATTTTTAGCTACATCTTGCCTGGAAAATAATTTTGGGCCTGTAGCAGTGTGTGGTACTCATTCTATTAGGCCATCTATGCTAAGCTCCACCAGCTTTCAAATTACTAATAATTTTTAGCTGCATCTTGCCTGGAAAATAATTTTGGGCATACAAGCAATGTGTGGTACTCATTCTATTAGGCCATCTCTACTAAACTCCACCAGCTTTCAAAATCATATTAATATTTAGCTGCATCATGCCTGGAAAATAATTTTGGGCCTGTAGCAGTGTGTGGTACTCATTCTATTAGGCCATCTATACTAAGCTCCACCAGCTTTCAAATTACTAATAATTTTTAGCTGCATCTTGCCTGGAAAATAATTTTGGGCATAGTAGCAGTGTGTGGTGCTCATTCTATTAGACCATCTATACTAAGCTCCACCAGCTTTCAAATTACTAATAATTTTTAGCTGCATCTTGCCTGGAAAATAATTTTGGGCATACTAGCAATGTGTGGTACTCATTCTATTAGGCCATCTCTACTAAGCTCCACCAGCTTTCAAAATAATAATAATTTTTAGCTGCGTCTTGCCTGGAAAATAATTTTGTGCCTGTAGCAGTGTGTGGTACTCATTCTATTAGGCCATCTATACTAAGCTCCACCAGCTTTCAAATTAATAATAATTTTTAGCTGCATCTTGCCTGGAAAATAATTTTGGGCACAGTAGCAGTGTGTGGTGCTCATTCTATTAGGCCATTTATACTAGGCTCCACCAGCTTTCAAATTACTAATAATTTTTAGCTGCATCTTGCCTGGAAAATAATTTTTTGCCTGTAGCAGTGTGTGGTACTCATTCTATTAGGCCATATATATTAAGCTCCACCAGCTTTCATATTACTAATAATTTTTAGCTGCATCTTGCCTGGAAAATAATTTTGGGCCTGTAGCAGTGTGTGGTACTCATTCTATTAGGCCATCTATACTAAGCTCCACCAGCTTTCAAATTACTAATAATTTTTAGCTGCATCTTGCCTGGAAAATAATTTTGGGCATAGTAGCAGTGTGTGGTGCTCATTCTATTAGACCATCTATACTAAGCTCCACCAGCTTTCAAATTACTAATAATTTTTAGCTGCATCTTGCCTGGAAAATAATTTTGGGCATACTAGCAATATGTGGTACTCATTCTATTAGGCCATCTCTACTAAGCTCCACCAGCTTTCAAAATAATAATAATTTTTAGCTGCGTCTTGCCTGGAAAATAATTTTGTGCCTGTAGCAGTGTGTGGTACTCATTCTATTAGGCCATCTATACTAAGCTCCACCAGCTTTCAAATTACTAATAATTTTTAGCTGCATCTTGCCTGGAAAATAATTTTGGGTATAGTAGCAGTGTGTGGTACTCATTCTATTAGGCCATCTATACTAAGCTCCACCAGCTTTCAAATTAATAATAATTTTTAGCTGCATCTTGCCTGGAAAATAATTTTGGGCATAGTAGCAGTGTGTGGTGCTCATTCTATTAGGCCATTTATACTAGGCTCCACCAGCTTTCAAATTACTAATAATTTTTAGCTGCATCTTGCCTGAAAAATAATTTTGGGCCTGTAGCAGTGTGTGGTACTCATTCTATTAGGCCATCTATATTAAGCTCCACCAGCTTTCATATTACTAATAATTTTTAGCTGCATCTTGCCTGGAAAATATTTTTGGGCCTGTAGCAGTGTGTGGTATTCAAACTATTAGGCCATCTATGCTAATCTCCACCAGCTTTCAAATTACTAATAATTTTTAGCTGCATCTTGCCTGGAAAATAATTTTGGGCATACTAGCAATGTGTGGTACTCATTCTATTAGGCCATCTATACTAAGCTCCACCAGCTTTCAAATTATAATAATTTTTAGCTGCATCTTGTCTGGAAAATAATTTTGGGCATAGTAGCAGTGTGTGGTGCTCATTCTATTAGGCCATCAATACTAAGCTCCACCAGCTTTCAAATTACTAATAATTTTTAGCTGCATCTTGCCTGGAAAATAATTTTGGGCCTGTAGCAGTGTGTGGTACTCATTCTATTAGGCCATCTATACTAAGCTCCATCAGCTTTCAAATTACTAATAATTTTTAGCTGCATCTTGCCTGGAAAATAATTTTGGGCCTGTAGCAGTGTGTGGTACTCATTCTATTAGGCCATCTATGCTAAGCTCCACCAGCTTTCAAATTACTAATAATTTTTAGCTGCATATTGCCTGGAAAATAATTTTGGGCATACTAGCAATGTGTGGTGCTCATTCTATTAGGCCATCTCTACTAAGCTCCACCAGCTTTTAAAATAATAATAATTTTTAGCTGCATCATGCCTGGAAAATAATTTTGGGCCTGTAGCGGTGTGTGGTACTCATTCTATTAGGCCATCTATACTAAGCTACACCAGCTTTCAAATTTCTAATAATTTTTGCTGCATCTTGCCTGGAAAATAATTTTGGGCCTGTAGCAGTGTGTGGTACTCATTCAATTAGGCCATCTATACTAAGCTCCACCAGCTTTCAAATTAATGATAATTTTTAGCTGCATCTTGCCTGGAAAATAATTTTGGGCCTGTAGCAGTGTGTGGTACTCATTCTAATAGGCCATCTGTGCTAAGCCCCACCAGCTTTCAAATTACTAATAATTTTTAGCTGCATCTTGCCTGGAAAATAATTTTGGGCATACAAGCAATGTGTGGTACTCATTCTATTAGGCCATCTCTACTAAGCTCCACCAGCTTTCAAAATAATAATAATTTTTAGCTGCATCTTGCCTGGAAAATAATTTTGGGCCTGTAGCGGTGTGTGGTACTCATTCTATTAGGCCATCTATACTAAGCTCCACCAGCTTTCAAATTACTAATAATTTTTTCTGCATCTTGCCTGGAAAATAATTTTGGGCCTGTAGCAGTGTGTGGTACTCATTCAATTAGGCCATCTATACTAAGCTCCACCAGCTTTCAAATTAATGATAATATTTAGCTGCATCTTGCCTGGAAAATAATTTTGGGCATAGTAGCAGTGTGTGGTGCTCATTCTATTAGGCCATCTATACTAAGCTCCACCAGCTTTCAAATTACTAATAATTTTTAGCTGCATCTTGCCTGGAAAATAATTTTGGGCCTGTAGCAGTGTGTGGTACTCATTCTATTAGGCCATCTATACTAAGCTCCACCAGCTTTCAAATTAATAATATTTTTTAGCTGCATCTTGCATGGAAAATAATTTTGGGCTTAGTAGCAGTGTTTGGTGCTCATTCTATTAGGCCATCTATGCTAAGCTCCACCAGAATTCAAATTACTAAAAATTTTTAGCTGCATCTTTCCTGGAAAATAATTGTGGGCCTGTAGCAGTGTGTGGTACTCATTCTATTAGGCCATCTCTACTAAGCTCCACCAGCTTTCAAAATAATAATAATTTTTAGCTGCGTCTTGCCTGGAAAATAATTTTGTGCCTGTAGCAGTGTGTGGTACTCATTCTATTAGGCCATCTATACTAAGCTCCACCAGCTTTCAAATTAATAATAATTTTTAGCTGCATCTTGCCTGGAAAATAATTTTGGGCACAGTAGCAGTGTGTGGTGCTCATTCTATTAGGCCATTTATACTAGGCTCCACCAGCTTTCAAATTACTAATAATTTTTAGCTGCATCTTGCCTGGAAAATAATTTTGGGTATAGTAGCAGTGTGTGGTACTCATTCTATTAGGCCATCTATACTAAGCTCCACCAGCTTTCAAATTAATAATAATTTTTAGCTGCATCTTGCCTGGAAAATAATTTTGGGCATAGTAGCAGTGTGTGGTGCTCATTCTATTAGGCCATTTATACTAGGCTCCACCAGCTTTCAAATTACTAATAATTTTTAGCTGCATCTTGCCTGAAAAATAATTTTGGGCCTGTAGCAGTGTGTGGTACTCATTCTATTAGGCCATCTATATTAAGCTCCACCAGCTTTCATATTACTAATAATTTTTAGCTGCATCTTGCCTGGAAAATATTTTTGGGCCTGTAGCAGTGTGTGGTACTCAAATTATTAGGCCATCTATGCTAATCTCCACCAGCTTTCAAATTACTAATAATTTTTAGCTGCATCTTGCCTGGAAAATAATTTTGGGCATACTAGCAATGTGTGGTGCTCATTCTATTAGGCCATCTATACGAAGCTCCACCAGCTTTCAAATTATAATAATTTTTAGCTGCATCTTGTCTGGAAAATAATTTTGGGCATAGTAGCAGTGTGTGGTGCTCATTCTATTAGGCCATCAATACTAAGCTCCACCAGCTTTCAAATTACTAATAATTTTTAGCTGCATCTTGCCTGGAAAATAATTTTGGGCCTGTAGCAGTGTGTGGTACTCATTCTATTAGGCCATCTATACTAAGCTCCATCAGCTTTCAAATTACTAATAATTTTTAGCTGCATCTTGCCTGGAAAATAATTTTGGGCCTGTAGCAGTGTGTGGTACTCATTCTATTAGGCCATCTATGCTAAGCTCCACCAGCTTTCAAATTACTAATAATTTTTAGCTGCATATTGCCTGGAAAATAATTTTGGGCATACTAGCAATGTGTGGTACTCATTCTATTAGGCCATCTCTACTAAGCTCCACCAGCTTTTAAAATAATAATAATTTTTAGCTGCATCATGCCTGGAAAATAATTTTGGGCCTGTAGCGGTGTGTGGTACTCATTCTATTAGGCCATCTATACTAAGCTACACCAGCTTTCAAATTTCTAATAATTTTTGCTGCATCTTGCCTGGAAAATAATTTTGGGCCTGTAGCAGTGTGTGGTACTCATTCAATTAGGCCATCTATACTAAGCTCCACCAGCTTTCAAATTAATGATAATTTTTAGCTGCATCTTGCCTGGAAAATAATTTTGGGCCTGTAGCAGTGTGTGGTACTCATTCTATTAGGCCATCTGTGCTAAGCCCCACCAGCTTTCAAATTACTAATAATTTTTAGCTGCATCTTGCCTGGAAAATAATTTTGGGCATACTAGCAATGTGTGGTACTCATTCTATTAGGCCATCTCTACTAAGCTCCACCAGCTTTCAAAATAATAATAATTTTTAGCTGCATCTTGCCTGGAAAATAATTTTGGGCCTGTAGCGGTGTGTGGTACTCATTCTATTAGGCCATCTATACTAAGCTCCACCAGCTTTCAAATTACTAATAATTTTTTCTGCATCTTGCCTGGAAAATAATTTTGGGCCTGTAGCAGTGTGTGGTACTCATTCAATTAGGCCATCTATACTAAGCTCCACCAGCTTTCAAATTAATGATAATTTTTAGCTGCATCTTGCCTGGAAAATAATTTTGGGCATAGTAGCAGTGTGTGGTGCTCATTCTATTAGGCCATCTATACTAAGCTCCACCAGCTTTCAAATTACTAATAATTTTTAGCTGCATCTTGCCTGGAAAATAATTTTGGGCCTGTAGCAGTGTGTGGTACTCATTCTATTACGCCATCTATACTAAGCTCCACCAGCTTTCAAATTAATAATATTTTTTAGCTGCATCTTGCATGGAAAATAATTTTGGGCTTAGTAGCAGTGTTTGGTGCTCATTCTATTAGGCCATCTATGCTAAGCTCCACCAGAATTCAAATTACTAAAAATTTTTAGCTGCATCTTTCCTGGAAAATAATTGTGGGCCTGTAGCAGTGTGTGGTACTCATTCTATTAGGCCATCTCTACTAAGCTCCACCAGCTTTCAAAATAATAATAATTTTTAGCTGCGTCTTGCCTGGAAAATAATTTTGTGCCTGTAGCAGTGTGTGGTACTCATTCTATTAGGCCATCTATACTAAGCTCCACCAGCTTTCAAATTAATAATAATTTTTAGCTGCATCTTGCCTGGAAAATAATTTTGGGCACAGTAGCAGTGTGTGGTGCTCATTCTATTAGGCCATTTATACTAGGCTCCACCAGCTTTCAAATTACTAATAATTTTTAGCTGCATCTTGCCTGAAAAATAATTTTTTGCCTGTAGCAGTGTGTGGTACTCATTCTATTAGGCCATCTATACTAAGCTCCATCAGCTTTCAAATTACTAATAATTTTTAGCTGCATCTTGCCTGGAAAATAATTTTGGGCCTGTAGCAGTGTGTGGTACTCATTCTATTAGGCCATCTATGCTAAGCTCCACCAGCTTTCAAATTACTAATAATTTTTAGCTGCATATTGCCTGGAAAATAATTTTGGGCATACTAGCAATGTGTGGTACTCATTCTATTAGGCCATCTCTACTAAGCTCCACCAGCTTTTAAAATAATAATAATTTTTAGCTGCATCATGCCTGGAAAATAATTTTGGGCCTGTAGCGGTGTGTGGTACTCATTCTATTAGGCCATCTATACTAAGCTACACCAGCTTTCAAATTTCTAATAATTTTTGCTGCATCTTGCCTGGAAAATAATTTTGGGCCTGTAGCAGTGTGTGGTACTCATTCAATTAGGCCATCTATACTAAGCTCCACCAGCTTTCAAATTAATGATAATTTTTAGCTGCATCTTGCCTGGAAAATAATTTTGGGCCTGTAGCAGTGTGTGGTACTCATTCTATTAGGCCATCTGTGCTAAGCCCCACCAGCTTTCAAATTACTAATAATTTTTAGCTGCATCTTGCCTGGAAAATAATTTTGGGCATACTAGCAATGTGTGGTACTCATTCTATTAGGCCATCTCTACTAAGCTCCACCAGCTTTCAAAATAATAATAATTTTTAGCTGCATCTTGCCTGGAAAATAATTTTGGGCCTGTAGCGGTGTGTGGTACTCATTCTATTAGGCCATCTATACTAAGCTCCACCAGCTTTCAAATTACTAATAATTTTTTCTGCATCTTGCCTGGAAAATAATTTTGGGCCTGTAGCAGTGTGTGGTACTCATTCAATTAGGCCATCTATACTAAGCTCCACCAGCTTTCAAATTAATGATAATTTTTAGCTGCATCTTGCCTGGAAAATAATTTTGGGCTTAGTAGCAGTGTTTGGTGCTCATTCTATTAGGCCATCTATGCTAAGCTCCACCAGAATTCAAATTACTAAAAATTTTTAGCTGCATCTTTCCTGGAAAATAATTGTGGGCCTGTAGCAGTGTGTGGTACTCATTCTATTAGGCCATCTCTACTAAGCTCCACCAGCTTTCAAAATAATAATAATTTTTAGCTGCGTCTTGCCTGGAAAATAATTTTGTGCCTGTAGCAGTGTGTGGTACTCATTCTATTAGGCCATCTATACTAAGCTCCACCAGCTTTCAAATTAATAATAATTTTTAGCTGCATCTTGCCTGGAAAATAATTTTGGGCATAGTAGCAGTGTGTGGTGCTCATTCTATTAGGCCATTTATACTAGGCTCCACCAGCTTTCAAATTACTAATAATTTTTAGCTGCATCTTGCCTGAAAAATAATTTTGGGCCTGTAGCAGTGTGTGGTACTCATTCTATTAGGCCATCTATATTAAGCTCCACCAGCTTTCATATTACTAATAATTTTTAGCTGCATCTTGCCTGGAAAATATTTTTGGGCCTGTAGCAGTGTGTCGTACTCATTCTATTAGGCCATCTATACTAAGCTCCACCAGCTTTCAAATTACTAATAATTTTTAGCTACATCTTGCCTGGAAAATAATTTTGGGCCTGTAGCAGTGTGTGGTACTCATTCTATTAGGCCATCTATGCTAAGCTCCACCAGCTTTCAAATTACTAATAATTTTTAGCTGCATCTTGCCTGGAAAATAATTTTGGGCATACAAGCAATGTGTGGTACTCATTCTATTAGGCCATCTCTACTAAACTCCACCAGCTTTCAAAATCATATTAATATTTAGCTGCATCATGCCTGGAAAATAATTTTGGGCCTGTAGCAGTGTGTGGTACTCATTCTATTAGGCCATCTATACTAAGCTCCACCAGCTTTCAAATTACTAATAATTTTTAGCTGCATCTTGCCTGGAAAATAATTTTGGGCCTGTAGCAGTGTGTGGTGCTCATTCTATTAGACCATCTATACTAAGCTCCACCAGCTTTCAAATTACTAATAATTTTTAGCTGCATCTTGCCTGGAAAATAATTTTGGGCATACTAGCAATGTGTGGTACTCATTCTATTAGGCCATCTCTACTAAGCTCCACCAGCTTTCAAAATAATAATAATTTTTAGCTGCGTCTTGCCTGGAAAATAATTTTGTGCCTGTAGCAGTGTGTGGTACTCATTCTATTAGGCCATCTATACTAAGCTCCACCAGCTTTCAAATTAATAATAATTTTTAGCTGCATCTTGCCTGGAAAATAATTTTGGGCACAGTAGCAGTGTGTGGTGCTCATTCTATTAGGCCATTTATACTAGGCTCCACCAGCTTTCAAATTACTAATAATTTTTAGCTGCATCTTGCCTGGAAAATAATTTTTTGCCTGTAGCAGTGTGTGGTACTCATTCTATTAGGCCATATATATTAAGCTCCACCAGCTTTCATATTACTAATAATTTTTAGCTGCATCTTGCCTGGAAAATAATTTTGGGCCTGTAGCAGTGTGTGGTACTCATTCTATTAGGCCATCTATACTAAGCTCCACCAGCTTTCAAATTACTAATAATTTTTAGCTGCATCTTGCCTGGAAAATAATTTTGGGCATAGTAGCAGTGTGTGGTGCTCATTCTATTAGACCATCTATACTAAGCTACACCAGCTTTCAAATTACTAATAATTTTTAGCTGCATCTTGCCTGGAAAATAATTTTGGGCATACTAGCAATATGTGGTACTCATTCTATTAGGCCATCTCTACTAAGCTCCACCAGCTTTCAAAATAATAATAATTTTTAGCTGCGTCTTGCCTGGAAAATAATTTTGTGCCTGTAGCAGTGTGTGGTACTCATTCTATTAGGCCATCTATACTAAGCTCCACCAGCTTTCAAATTACTAATAATTTTTAGCTGCATCTTGCCTGGAAAATAATTTTGGGTATAGTAGCAGTGTGTGGTACTCATTCTATTAGGCCATCTATACTAAGCTCCACCAGCTTTCAAATTAATAATAATTTTTAGCTGCATCTTGCCTGGAAAATAATTTTGGGCATAGTAGCAGTGTGTGGTGCTCATTCTATTAGGCCATTTATACTAGGCTCCACCAGCTTTCAAATTACTAATAATTTTTAGCTGCATCTTGCCTGAAAAATAATTTTGGGCCTGTAGCAGTGTGTGGTACTCATTCTATTAGGCCATCTATATTAAGCTCCACCAGCTTTCATATTACTAATAATTTTTAGCTGCATCTTGCCTGGAAAATATTTTTGGGCCTGTAGCAGTGTGTGGTACTCAAACTATTAGGCCATCTATGCTAATCTCCACCAGCTTTCAAATTACTAATAATTTTTAGCTGCATCTTGCCTGGAAAATAATTTTGGGCATACTAGCAATGTGTGGTACTCATTCTATTAGGCCATCTATACTAAGCTCCACCAGCTTTCAAATTATAATAATTTTTAGCTGCATCTTGTCTGGAAAATAATTTTGGGCATAGTAGCAGTGTGTGGTGCTCATTCTATTAGGCCATCAATACTAAGCTCCACCAGCTTTCAAATTACTAATAATTTTTAGCTGCATCTTGCCTGGAAAATAATTTTGGGCCTGTAGCAGTGTGTGGTACTCATTCTATTAGGCCATCTATACTAAGCTCCATCAGCTTTCAAATTACTAATAATTTTTAGCTGCATCTTGCCTGGAAAATAATTTTGGGCCTGTAGCAGTGTGTGGTACTCATTCTATTAGGCCATCTATGCTAAGCTCCACCAGCTTTCAAATTACTAATAATTTTTAGCTGCATATTGCCTGGAAAATAATTTTGGGCATACTAGCAATGTGTGGTACTCATTCTATTAGGCCATCTCTACTAAGCTCCACCAGCTTTTAAAATAATAATAATTTTTAGCTGCATCATGCCTGGAAAATAATTTTGGGCCTGTAGCGGTGTGTGGTACTCATTCTATTAGGCCATCTATACTAAGCTACACCAGCTTTCAAATTTCTAATAATTTTTGCTGCATCTTGCCTGGAAAATAATTTTGGGCCTGTAGCAGTGTGTGGTACTCATTCAATTAGGCCATCTATACTAAGCTCCACCAGCTTTCAAATTAATGATAATTTTTAGCTGCATCTTGCCTGGAAAATAATTTTGGGCCTGTAGCAGTGTGTGGTACTCATTCTATTAGGCCATCTATGCTAAGCTCCACCAGCTTTCAAATTACTAATAATTTTTAGCTGCATCTTGCCTGGAAAATAATTTTGGGCATACAAGCAATGTGTGGTACTCATTCTATTAGGCCATCTCTACTAAACTCCACCAGCTTTCAAAATCATATTAATATTTAGCTGCATCATGCCTGGAAAATAATTTTGGGCCTGTAGCAGTGTGTGGTACTCATTCTATTAGGCCATCTATACTAAGCTCCACCAGCTTTCAAATTACTAATAATTTTTAGCTGCATCTTGCCTGGAAAATAATTTTGGGCCTGTAGCAGTGTGTGGTGCTCATTCTATTAGCCATCTATACTAAGCTCCACCAGCTTTCAAATTACTAATAATTTTTAGCTGCATCTTGCCTGGAAAATAATTTTGGGCATACTAGCAATGTGTGGTACTCATTCTATTAGGCCATCTCTACTAAGCTCCACCAGCTTTCAAAATAATAATAATTTTTAGCTGCGTCTTGCCTGGAAAATAATTTTGTGCCTGTAGCAGTGTGTGGTACTCATTCTATTAGGCCATCTATACTAAGCTCCACCAGCTTTCAAATTAATAATAATTTTTAGCTGCATCTTGCCTGGAAAATAATTTTGGGCACAGTAGCAGTGTGTGGTGCTCATTCTATTAGGCCATTTATACTAGGCTCCACCAGCTTTCAAATTACTAATAATTTTTAGCTGCATCTTGCCTGGAAAATAATTTTTTGCCTGTAGCAGTGTGTGGTACTCATTCTATTAGGCCATATATATTAAGCTCCACCAGCTTTCATATTACTAATAATTTTTAGCTGCATCTTGCCTGGAAAATAATTTTGGGCCTGTAGCAGTGTGTGGTACTCATTCTATTAGGCCATCTATACTAAGCTCCACCAGCTTTCAAATTACTAATAATTTTTAGCTGCATCTTGCCTGGAAAATAATTTTGGGCATAGTAGCAGTGTGTGGTGCTCATTCTATTAGACCATCTATACTAAGCTACACCAGCTTTCAAATTACTAATAATTTTTAGCTGCATCTTGCCTGGAAAATAATTTTGGGCATACTAGCAATATGTGTTACTCATTCTATTAGGCCATCTCTACTAAGCTCCACCAGCTTTCAAAATAATAATAATTTTTAGCTGCGTCTTGCCTGGAAAATAATTTTGTGCCTGTAGCAGTGTGTGGTACTCATTCTATTAGGCCATCTATACTAAGCTCCACCAGCTTTCAAATTACTAATAATTTTTAGCTGCATCTTGCCTGGAAAATAATTTTGGGTATAGTAGCAGTGTGTGGTACTCATTCTATTAGGCCATCTATACTAAGCTCCACCAGCTTTCAAATTAATAATAATTTTTAGCTGCATCTTGCCTGGAAAATAATTTTGGGCATAGTAGCAGTGTGTGGTGCTCATTCTATTAGGCCATTTATACTAGGCTCCACCAGCTTTCAAATTACTAATAATTTTTAGCTGCATCTTGCCTGAAAAATAATTTTGGGCCTGTAGCAGTGTGTGGTACTCATTCTATTAGGCCATCTATATTAAGCTCCACCAGCTTTCATATTACTAATAATTTTTAGCTGCATCTTGCCTGGAAAATATTTTTGGGCCTGTAGCAGTGTGTGGTACTCAAACTATTAGGCCATCTATGCTAATCTCCACCAGCTTTCAAATTACTAATAATTTTTAGCTGCATCTTGCCTGGAAAATAATTTTGGGCATACTAGCAATGTGTGGTACTCATTCTATTAGGCCATCTATACTAAGCTCCACCAGCTTTCAAATTATAATAATTTTTAGCTGCATCTTGTCTGGAAAATAATTTTGGGCATAGTAGCAGTGTGTGGTGCTCATTCTATTAGGCCATCAATACTAAGCTCCACCAGCTTTCAAATTACTAATAATTTTTAGCTGCATCTTGCCTGGAAAATAATTTTGGGCCTGTAGCAGTGTGTGGTACTCATTCTATTAGGCCATCTATACTAAGCTCCATCAGCTTTCAAATTACTAATAATTTTTAGCTGCATCTTGCCTGGAAAATAATTTTGGGCCTGTAGCAGTGTGTGGTACTCATTCTATTAGGCCATCTATGCTAAGCTCCACCAGCTTTCAAATTACTAATAATTTTTAGCTGCATATTGCCTGGAAAATAATTTTGGGCATACTAGCAATGTGTGGTACTCATTCTATTAGGCCATCTCTACTAAGCTCCACCAGCTTTTAAAATAATAATAATTTTTAGCTGCATCATGCCTGGAAAATAATTTTGGGCCTGTAGCGGTGTGTGGTACTCATTCTATTAGGCCATCTATACTAAGCTACACCAGCTTTCAAATTTCTAATAATTTTTGCTGCATCTTGCCTGGAAAATAATTTTGGGCCTGTAGCAGTGTGTGGTACTCATTCAATTAGGCCATCTATACTAAGCTCCACCAGCTTTCAAATTAATGATAATTTTTAGCTGCATCTTGCCTGGAAAATAATTTTGGGCCTGTAGCAGTGTGTGGTACTCATTCTATTAGGCCATCTGTGCTAAGCCCCACCAGCTTTCAAATTACTAATAATTTTTAGCTGCATCTTGCCTGGAAAATAATTTTGGGCATACAAGCAATGTGTGGTACTCATGCTATTAGGCCATCTCTACTAAGCTCCACCAGCTTTCAAAATAATAATAATTTTTAGCTGCATCTTGCCTGGAAAATAATTTTGGGCCTGTAGCGGTGTGTGGTACTCATTCTATTAGGCCATCTATACTAAGCTCCACCAGCTTTCAAATTACTAATAATTTTTTCTGCATCTTGCCTGGAAAATAATTTTGGGCCTGTAGCAGTGTGTGGTACTCATTCAATTAGGCCATCTATACTAAGCTCCACCAGCTTTCAAATTAATGATAATTTTTAGCTGCATCTTGCCTGGAAAATAATTTTGGGCATAGTAGCAGTGTGTGGTGCTCATTCTATTAGGCCATCTATACTAAGCTCCACCAGCTTTCAAATTACTAATAATTTTTAGCTGCATCTTGCCTGGAAAATAATTTTGGGCCTGTAGCAGTGTGTGGTACTCATTCTATTAGGCCATCTATACTAAGCTCCACCAGCTTTCAAATTAATAATATTTTTTAGCTGCATCTTGCATGGAAAATAATTTTGGGCTTAGTAGCAGTGTTTGGTGCTCATTCTATTAGGCCATCTATGCTAAGCTCCACCAGAATTCAAATTACTAAAAATTTTTAGCTGCATCTTTCCTGGAAAATAATTGTGGGCCTGTAGCAGTGTGTGGTACTCATTCTATTAGGCCATCTCTACTAAGCTCCACCAGCTTTCAAAATAATAATAATTTTTAGCTGCGTCTTGCCTGGAAAATAATTTTGTGCCTGTAGCAGTGTGTGGTACTCATTCTATTAGGCCATCTATACTAAGCTCCACCAGCTTTCAAATTAATAATAATTTTTAGCTGCATCTTGCCTGGAAAATAATTTTGGGCACAGTAGCAGTGTGTGGTGCTCATTCTATTAGGCCATTTATACTAGGCTCCACCAGCTTTCAAATTACTAATAATTTTTAGCTGCATCTTGCCTGGAAAATAATTTTGGGTATAGTAGCAGTGTGTGGTACTCATTCTATTAGGCCATCTATACTAAGCTCCACCAGCTTTCAAATTAATAATAATTTTTAGCTGCATCTTGCCTGGAAAATAATTTTGGGCATAGTAGCAGTGTGTGGTGCTCATTCTATTAGGCCATTTATACTAGGCTCCACCAGCTTTCAAATTACTAATAATTTTTAGCTGCATCTTGCCTGAAAAATAATTTTGGGCCTGTAGCAGTGTGTGGTACTCATTCTATTAGGCCATCTATATTAAGCTCCACCAGCTTTCATATTACTAATAATTTTTAGCTGCATCTTGCCTGGAAAATATTTTTGGGCCTGTAGCAGTGTGTGGTACTCAAACTATTAGGCCATCTATGCTAATCTCCACCAGCTTTCAAATTACTAATAATTTTTAGCTGCATCTTGCCTGGAAAATAATTTTGGGCATACTAGCAATGTGTGGTACTCATTCTATTAGGCCATCTATACTAAGCTCCACCAGCTTTCAAATTATAATAATTTTTAGCTGCATCTTGTCTGGAAAATAATTTTGGGCATAGTAGCAGTGTGTGGTGCTCATTCTATTAGGCCATCAATACTAAGCTCCACCAGCTTTCAAATTACTAATAATTTTTAGCTGCATCTTGCCTGGAAAATAATTTTGGGCCTGTAGCAGTGTGTGGTACTCATTCTATTAGGCCATCTATACTAAGCTCCATCAGCTTTCAAATTACTAATAATTTTTAGCTGCATCTTGCCTGGAAAATAATTTTGGGCCTGTAGCAGTGTGTGGTACTCATTCTATTAGGCCATCTATGCTAAGCTCCACCAGCTTTCAAATTACTAATAATTTTTAGCTGCATATTGCCTGGAAAATAATTTTGGGCATACTAGCAATGTGTGGTACTCATTCTATTAGGCCATCTCTACTAAGCTCCACCAGCTTTTAAAATAATAATAATTTTTAGCTGCATCATGCCTGGAAAATAATTTTGGGCCTGTAGCGGTGTGTGGTACTCATTCTATTAGGCCATCTATACTAAGCTACACCAGCTTTCAAATTTCTAATAATTTTTGCTGCATCTTGCCTGGAAAATAATTTTGGGCCTGTAGCAGTGTGTGGTACTCATTCAATTAGGCCATCTATACTAAGCTCCACCAGCTTTCAAATTAATGATAATTTTTAGCTGCATCTTGCCTGGAAAATAATTTTGGGCCTGTAGCAGTGTGTGGTACTCATTCTATTAGGACATCTGTGCTAAGCCCCACCAGCTTTCAAATTACTAATAATTTTTAGCTGCATCTTGCCTGGAAAATAATTTTGGGCATACTAGCAATGTGTGGTACTCATTCTATTAGGCCATCTCTACTAAGCTCCACCAGCTTTCAAAATAATAATAATTTTTAGCTGCATCTTGCCTGGAAAATAATTTTGGGCCTGTAGCGGTGTGTGGTACTCATTCTATTAGGCCATCTATACTAAGCTCCACCAGCTTTCAAATTACTAATAATTTTTTCTGCATCTTGCCTGGAAAATAATTTTGGGCCTGTAGCAGTGTGTGGTACTCATTCAATTAGGCCATCTATACTAAGCTCCACCAGCTTTCAAATTAATGATAATTTTTAGCTGCATCTTGCCTGGAAAATAATTTTGGGCATAGTAGCAGTGTGTGGTGCTCATTCTATTAGGCCATCTATACTAAGCTCCACCAGCTTTCAAATTACTAATAATTTTTAGCTGCATCTTGCCTGGAAAATAATTTTGGGCCTGTAGCAGTGTGTGGTACTCATTCTATTAGGCCATCTATACTAAGCTCCACCAGCTTTCAAATTAATAATATTTTTTAGCTGCATCTTGCATGGAAAATAATTTTGGGCTTAGTAGCAGTGTTTGGTGCTCATTCTCTTAGGCCATCTATGCTAAGCTCCACCAGAATTCAAATTACTAAAAATTTTTAGCTGCATCTTTCCTGGAAAATAATTGTGGGCCTGTAGCAGTGTGTGGTACTCATTCTATTAGGCCATCTCTACTAAGCTCCACCAGCTTTCAAAATAATAATAATTTTTAGCTGCGTCTTGCCTGGAAAATAATTTTGTGCCTGTAGCAGTGTGTGGTACTCATTCTATTAGGCCATCTATACTAAGCTCCACCAGCTTTCAAATTAATAATAATTTTTAGCTGCATCTTGCCTGGAAAATAATTTTGGGCACAGTAGCAGTGTGTGGTGCTCATTCTATTAGGCCATTTATACTAGGCTCCACCAGCTTTCAAATTACTAATAATTTTTAGCTGCATCTTGCCTGAAAAATAATTTTTTGCCTGTAGCAGTGTGTGGTACTCATTCTATTAGGCCATCTATACTAAGCTCCATCAGCTTTCAAATTACTAATAATTTTTAGCTGCATCTTGCCTGGAAAATAATTTTGGGCCTGTAGCAGTGTGTGGTACTCATTCTATTAGGCCATCTATGCTAAGCTCCACCAGCTTTCAAATTACTAATAATTTTTAGCTGCATATTGCCTGGAAAATAATTTTGGGCATACTAGCAATGTGTGGTACTCATTCTATTAGGCCATCTCTACTAAGCTCCACCAGCTTTTAAAATAATAATAATTTTTAGCTGCATCATGCCTGGAAAATAATTTTGGGCCTGTAGCGGTGTGTGGTACTCATTCTATTAGGCCATCTATACTAAGCTACACCAGCTTTCAAATTTCTAATAATTTTTGCTGCATCTTGCCTGGAAAATAATTTTGGGCCTGTAGCAGTGTGTGGTACTCATTCAATTAGGCCATCTATACTAAGCTCCACCAGCTTTCAAATTAATGATAATTTTTAGCTGCATCTTGCCTGGAAAATAATTTTGGGCCTGTAGCAGTGTGTGGTACTCATTCTATTAGGCCATCTGTGCTAAGCCCCACCAGCTTTCAAATTACTAATAATTTTTAGCTGCATCTTGCCTGGAAAATAATTTTGGGCATACTAGCAATGTGTGGTACTCATTCTATTAGGCCATCTCTACTAAGCTCCACCAGTTTTAAAAATAATAATAATTTTTAGCTGCATCTTGCCTGGAAAATAATTTTGGGCCTGTAGCGGTGTGTGGTACTCATTCTATTAGGCCATCTATACTAAGCTCCACCAGCTTTCAAATTACTAATAATTTTTTCTGCATCTTGCCTGGAAAATAATTTTGGGCCTGTAGCAGTGTGTGGTACTCATTCAATTAGGCCATCTATACTAAGCTCCACCAGCTTTCAAATTAATGATAATTTTTAGCTGCATCTTGCCTGGAAAATAATTTTGGGCATAGTAGCAGTGTGTGGTGCTCATTCTATTAGGCCATCTATACTAAGCTCCACCAGCTTTCAAATTACTAATAATTTTTAGCTGCATCTTGCCTGGAAAATAATTTTGGGCCTGTAGCAGTGTGTGGTACTCATTCTATTAGGCCATCTATACTAAGCTCCACCAGCTTTCAAATTAATAATATTTTTTAGCTGCATCTTGCATGGAAAATAATTTTGGGCTTAGTAGCAGTGTTTGGTGCTCATTCTATTAGGCCATCTATGCTAAGCTCCACCAGAATTCAAATTACTAAAAATTTTTAGCTGCATCTTTCCTGGAAAATAATTGTGGGCCTGTAGCAGTGTGTGGTACTCATTCTATTAGGCCATCTCTACTAAGCTCCACCAGCTTTCAAAATAATAATAATTTTTAGCTGCGTCTTGCCTGGAAAATAATTTTGTGCCTGTAGCAGTGTGTGGTACTCATTCTATTAGGCCATCTATACTAAGCTCCACCAGCTTTCAAATTAATAATAATTTTTAGCTGCATCTTGCCTGGAAAATAATTTTGGGCACAGTAGCAGTGTGTGGTGCTCATTCTATTAGGCCATTTATACTAGGCTCCACCAGCTTTCAAATTACTAATAATTTTTAGCTGCATCTTGCCTGAAAAATAATTTTTTGCCTGTAGCAGTGTGTGGTACTCATTCTATTAGGCCATATATATTAAGCTCCACCAGCTTTCATATTACTAATAATTTTTAGCTGCATCTTGCCTGGAAAATAATTTTGGGCCTGTAGCAGTGTGTGGTACTCATTCTATTAGGCCATCTATACTAAGCTCCACCAGCTTTCAAATTACTAATAATTTTTAGCTGCATATTGCCTGGAAAATAATTTTGGGCATAGTAGCAGTGTGTGGTGCTCATTCTATTAGACCATCTATACTAAGCTCCACCAGCTTTCAAATTACTAATAATTTTTAGCTGCATCTTGCCTGGAAAATAATTTTGGGCATACTAGCAATATGTGGTACTCATTCTATTAGGCCATCTCTACTAAGCTCCACCAGCTTTCAAAATAATAATAACTTTTAGCTGCGTCTTGCCTGGAAAATAATTTTGTGCCTGTAGCAGTGTGTGGTACTCATTCTATTAGGCCATCTATACTAAGCTCCACCAGCTTTCAAATTACTAATAATTTTTAGCTGCATCTTGCCTGGAAAATAATTTTGGGTATAGTAGCAGTGTGTGGTACTCATTCTATTAGGCCATCTATACTAAGCTCCACCAGCTTTCAAATTAATAATAATTTTTAGCTGCATCTTGCCTGGAAAATAATTTTGGGCATAGTAGCAGTGTGTGGTGCTCATTCTATTAGGCCATTTATACTAGGCTCCACCAGCTTTCAAATTACTAATAATTTTTAGCTGCATCTTGCCTGAAAAATAATTTTGGGCCTGTAGCAGTGTGTGGTACTCATTCTATTAGGCCATCTATATTAAGCTCCACCAGCTTTCATATTACTAATAATTTTTAGCTGCATCTTGCCTGGAAAATATTTTTGGGCCTGTAGCAGTGTGTGGTACTCAAACTATTAGGCCATCTATGCTAATCTCCACCAGCTTTCAAATTACTAATAATTTTTAGCTGCATCTTGCCTGGAAAATAATTTTGGGCATACTAGCAATGTGTGGTACTCATTCTATTAGGCCATCTATACTAAGCTCCACCAGCTTTCAAATTATAATAATTTTTAGCTGCATCTTGTCTGGAAAATAATTTTGGGCATAGTAGCAGTGTGTGGTGCTCATTCTATTAGGCCATCAATACTAAGCTCCACCAGCTTTCAAATTACTAATAATTTTTAGCAGCATCTTGCCTGGAAAATAATTTTGGGCCTGTAGCAGTGTGTGGTACTCATTCTATTAGGCCATCTATACTAAGCTCCATCAGCTTTCAAATTACTAATAATTTTTAGCTGCATCTTGCCTGGAAAATAATTTTGGGACTGTAGCAGTGTGTGGTACTCATTCTATTAGGCCATCTATGCTAAGCTCCACCAGCTTTCAAATTACTAATAATTTTTAGCTGCATATTGCCTGGAAAATAATTTTGGGCATACTAGCAATGTGTGGTACTCATTCTATTAGGCCATCTCTACTAAGCTCCACCAGCTTTTAAAATAATAATAATTTTTAGCTGCATCATGCCTGGAAAATAATTTTGGGCCTGTAGCGGTGTGTGGTACTCATTCTATTAGGCCATCTATACTAAGCTACACCAGCTTTCAAATTTCTAATAATTTTTGCTGCATCTTGCCTGGAAAATAATTTTGGGCCTGTAGCAGTGTGTGGTACTCATTCAATTAGGCCATCTATACTAAGCTCCACCAGCTTTCAAATTAATGATAATTTTTAGCTGCATCTTGCCTGGAAAATAATTTTGGGCCTGTAGCAGTGTGTGGTACTCATTCTATTAGGCCATCTGTGCTAAGCCCCACCAGCTTTCAAATTACTAATAATTTTTAGCTGCATCTTGCCTGGAAAATAATTTTGGGCATACAAGCAATGTGTGGTACTCATTCTATTAGGCCATCTCTACTAAGCTCCACCAGCTTTCAAAATAAAAATAATTTTTAGCTGCATCTTGCCTGGAAAATAATTTTGGGCCTGTAGCGGTCTGTGTTACTCATTCTATTAGGCCATCTATACTAAGCTCCACCAGCTTTCAAATTACTAATAATTTTTTCTGCATCTTGCCTGGAAAATAATTTTGGGCCTGCAGCAGTGTGTGGTACTCATTCAATTAGGCCATCTATACTAAGCTCCACCAGCTTTCAAATTAATGATAATTTTTAGCTGCATCTTGCCTGGAAAATAATTTTGGGCATAGTAGCAGTGTGTGGTGCTCATTCTATTAGGCCATCTATACTAAGCTCCACCAGCTTTCAAATTACTAATAATTTTTAGCTGCATCTTGCCTGGAAAATAATTTTGGGCCTGTAGCAGTGTGTGGTACTCATTCTATTAGGCCATCTATACTAAGCTCCACCAGCTTTCAAATTAATAATATTTTTTAGCTGCATCTTGCATGGAAAATAATTTTGGGCTTAGTAGCAGTGTTTGGTGCTCATTCTATTAGGCCATCTATGCTAAGCTCCACCAGAATTCAAATTACTAAAAAATTTTAGCTGCATCTTTCCTGGAAAATAATTGTGGGCCTGTAGCAGTGTGTGGTACTCATTCTATTAGGCCATCTCTACTAAGCTCCACCAGCTTTCAAAATAATAATAATTTTTAGCTGCGTCTTGCCTGGAAAATAATTTTGTGCCTGTAGCAGTGTGTGGTACTCATTCTATTAGGCCATCTATGCTAAGCTCCACCAGCTTTCAAATTAATAATAATTTTTAGCTGCATCTTGCCTGGAAAATAATTTTTGCACAGTAGCAGTGTGTGGTGCTCATTCTATTAGGCCATTTATACTAGGCTCCACCAGCTTTCAAATTACTAATAATTTTTAGCTGCATCTTGCCTGAAAAATAATTTTTTGCCTGTAGCAGTGTGTGGTACTCATTCTATTAGGCCATATATATTAAGCTCCACCAGCTTTCATATTACTAATAATTTTTAGCTGCATCTTGCCTGGAAAATAATTTTGGGCCTGTAGCAGTGTGTGGTACTCATTCTATTAGGCCATCTATACTAAGCTCCACCAGCTTTCAAATTACTAATAATTTTTAGCTGCATATTGCCTGGAAAATAATTTTGGGCATAGTAGCAGTGTGTGGTGCTCATTCTATTAGACCATCTATACTAAGCTCCACCAGCTTTCAAATTACTAATAATTTTTAGCTGCATCTTGCCTGGAAAATAATTTTGGGCATACTAGCAATATGTGGTACTCATTCTATTAGGCCATCTCTACTAAGCTCCACCAGCTTTCAAAATAATAATAATTTTTAGCTGCGTCTTGCCTGGAAAATAATTTTGTGCCTGTAGCAGTGTGTGGTACTCATTCTATTAGGCCATCTATACTAAGCTCCACCAGCTTTCAAATTACTAATAATTTTTAGCTGCATCTTGCCTGGAAAATAATTTTGGGTATAGTAGCAGTGTGTGGTACTCATTCTATTAGGCCATCTATACTAAGCTCCACCAGCTTTCAAATTAATAATAATTTTTAGCTGCATCTTGCCTGGAAAATAATTTTGGGCATAGTAGCAGTGTGTGGTGCTCATTCTATTAGGCCATTTATACTAGGCTCCACCAGCTTTCAAATTACTAATAATTTTTAGCTGCATCTTGCCTGAAAAATAATTTTGGGCCTGTAGCAGTGTGTGGTACTCATTCTATTAGGCCATCTATATTAAGCTCCACCAGCTTTCATATTACTAATAATTTTTAGCTGCATCTTGCCTGGAAAATATTTTTGGGCCTGTAGCAGTGTGTGGTACTCAAACTATTAGGCCATCTATGCTAATCTCCACCAGCTTTCAAATTACTAATAATTTTTAGCTGCATCTTGCCTGGAAAATAATTTTGGGCATACTAGCAATGTGTGGTACTCATTCTATTAGGCCATCTATACTAAGCTCCACCAGCTTTCAAATTATAATAATTTTTAGCTGCATCTTGTCTGGAAAATAATTTTGGGCATAGTAGCAGTGTGTGGTGCTCATTCTATTAGGCCATCAATACTAAGCTCCACCAGCTTTCAAATTACTAATAATTTTTAGCTGCATCTTGCCTGGAAAATAATTTTGGGCCTGTAGCAGTGTGTGGTACTCATTCTATTAGGCCATCTATACTAAGCTCCATCAGCTTTCAAATTACTAATAATTTTTAGCTGCATCTTGCCTGGAAAATAATTTTGGGACTGTAGCAGTGTGTGGTACTCATTCTATTAGGCCATCTATGCTAAGCTCCACCAGCTTTCAAATTACTAATAATTTTTAGCTGCATATTGCCTGGAAAATAATTTTGGGCATACTAGCAATGTGTGGTACTCATTCTATTAGGCCATCTCTACTAAGCTCCACCAGCTTTTAAAATAATAATAATTTTTAGCTGCATCATGCCTGGAAAATAATTTTGGGCCTGTAGCGGTGTGTGGTACTCATTCTATTAGGCCATCTATACTAAGCTACACCAGCTTTCAAATTTCTAATAATTTTTGCTGCATCTTGCCTGGAAAATAATTTTGGGCCTGTAGCAGTGTGTGGTACTCATTCAATTAGGCCATCTATACTACGCTCCACCAGCTTTCAAATTAATGATAATTTTTAGCTGCATCTTGCCTGGAAAATAATTTTGGGCCTGTAGCAGTGTGTGGTACTCATTCTATTAGGCCATCTGTGCTAAGCCCCACCAGCTTTCAAATTACTAATAATTTTTAGCTGCATCTTGCCTGGAAAATAATTTTGGGCATACTAGCAATGTGTGGTACTCATTCTATTAGGCCATCTCTACTAAGCTCCACCAGCTTTCAAAATAATAATAATTTTTAGATGCATCTTGCCTGGAAAATAATTTTGGGCCTGTAGCGGTGTGTGGTACTCATTCTATTAGGCCATCTATACTAAGCTCCACCAGCTTTCAAATTACTAATAATTTTTTCTGCATCTTGCCTGGAAAATAATTTTGGGCCTGTAGCAGTGTGTGGTACTCATTCAATTAGGCCATCTATACTAAGCTCCACCAGCTTTCAAATTAATGATAATTTTTAGCTGCATCTTGCCTGGAAAATAATTTTGGGCATAGTAGCAGTGTGTGGTGCTCATTCTATTAGGCCATCTATACTAAGCTCCACCAGGTTTCAAATTACTAATAATTTTTAGCTGCATCTTGCCTGGAAAATAATTTTGGGCCTGTAGCAGTGTGTGGTACTCATTCTATTAGGCCATCTATACTAAGCTCCACCAGCTTTCAAATTAATAATATTTTTTAGCTGCATCTTGCATGGAAAATAATTTTGGGCTTAGTAGCAGTGTTTGGTGCTCATTCTATTAGGCCATCTATGCTAAGCTCCACCAGAATTCAAATTACTAAAAATTTTTAGCTGCATCTTTCCTGGAAAATAATTGTGGGCCTGTAGCAGTGTGTGGTACTCATTCTATTAGGCCATCTATACTAAGCTCCACCAAATTTCAAATTAATAATAATTTTTAGCTGCATCTTGCCTGGAAAATAATTTTGGGCCTGTAGCAGTGTGTGGTGCTCATTCTATTAGGCCATCTATACTAAGCTCCACCAGCCTTCAAATTAATAATAATTTTTAGCTGCATCTTGCCTGGAAAATAATTTTGGGCATAGTAGCAGTGTGTGGTGCTCATTCTATTAGGACATCTATACTAAGCTCCACCAGCTTTCAAATTAATAATAATTTTTAGCTGCGTCGTCCCTGGAAAATAATTTTGGGCCTGTAGCAATATGTGGTACTCATTCTATTAGGCCATCTATACTAAGCTCCACCAGCTTTCAAATTACTAATAATGTTTAGCTGCATCTTGCCTGGAAAATAATTTTGGGCATAGTAGCAGTGTGTAGTGCTCATTCTATTAGGCGATCTATGCCCAGCTCCACCAGCATTCAAATTACTAATAATTTTTAGCTGCATCTTGCCTGGAAAATAATTTTGGGCATACTAGCAATGTGTGGTACTCATTCTATTAGGCCATCTCTACTAAGCTCCACCAGCTTTCAAAATAATAATAATTTTTAGCTGCGTCTTGCCTGGAATATAAATTTGTGCCTGTAGCAGTGTGTGGTACTCATGCTATTAGGCCATCTATACTAAGCTCCACCAGCTTTCAAATTACTAATAATTTTTAGCTGCATCTTGCCTGGAAAATAATTTTGGGCATAGTAGCAGTGTGTGGTGCTCATTCTATTAGGCCATCTATACTAAGTTCCACCAGCTTTCAAATTACTAATAATTTTTAGCTTCATCTTGCCTGGAAAATAATTTTGGGCCTGTAGCAGTGTGTGGTACTCATACTATTAGACCATCTATGCTAAGCTCCACCAGCTTTCAAATTACTAATAATTTTTTGCTGCATCTTGCCTGGAAAATAATTTTGGGCATACTAGCAATGTGTGGTACTCATTCTATTAGGCCATCTATACTAAGCTCCACCAGCTTTCAAATTATAATAATTTTTAGCTGCATCTTGCCTGGAAAATAATTTTGGGCCTGTAGCAGTGTGTGGTACTCATTCTATTATGCCATCTATACTAAGCTCCACCAGCTTTCAATTTAATAATAATTTTTAGCTGCATCTTGCCTGGAATATAATTTTGGGCCTGTAGCAGTGTGTTGTACTCCTTCTATTAGGCCATCTATACTAAGCTCCACCAGCTTTTAAATTACTAATAATTTTTAGCTGCATCTTGCCTGGAAAATAATTTTGGGCATAGTAGCAGTGTGTGGTGCTCATTCTATTAGGCCATCTATACTAAGCTCCACCAGCTTTCAAATTACTAATAATTTTTAGCTGCATCTTGCCTGGAAAATAATTTTGGGCCTGTAGCAGTGTGTGGTACTCATTCTATTAGGACATCTATGCTAAGCTCCACCAGCTTTCAAATTACTAATAATTTTTAGCTGCATCTTGCCTGGAAAATAATTTTGGGCATACAAGCAATGTGTGGTACTCATTCTATTAGGCCATCTCTACTAAGCTCCACCAGCTTTCAAAATAATATTAATTTTTAGCTGCATCTTGACTGAAAAATAATTTTGGGCCTGTAGCAGTGTGTGGTACTCATTCTATTAGGCCATCTATTCTAAGCTCCACCAGCTTTCAAATTACTAATAATTTTTAGCTGCACCTTGCCTGGAAAATAATTTTGGGCATAGTAGCAGTGTGTGGTGCTCATTCTATTAGGCCATCTATACTAAGCTCCACCAGCTTTCAAATTACTAATAATTTTTAGCTGCATCTTGCCTGGAAAATAATTTTGGGCCTGTAGCAGTGTGTGGTACTCATTCTATTAGGCCATCTATACTAAGCTCCACCAGCTTTCAAATTACTAATAATTTTTAGCTGCAACTTGCCTGGAAAATAATTTTGGGCCTGTAGCAGTGTGTGTTACTCATTCTATTAGGCCATCTATGCTAAGCTCCACCAGCTTTCAAATTACTAATAATTTTTAGCTGCATCTTGCCTGGAAAATAATTTTGGGCATACTAGCAATGTGTGGTACTCATTCTATTAGCCCATCTCTACTAAGCTCCACCAACTTTCAAAATAATAATAATTTTTAGCTGCGTCTTGCCTGGAAAATAATTTTGTGCCTGTAGCAGTGTGTGGTACTCATTCTATTAGGCCATCTATACTAAGCTCCACCAGCTTTCAAATTACTAATAATTTTTAGCTGCATCTTGCCTGGAAAATAATTTTGGGCATAGTAGCAGTGTGTGGTGCTCATTCTATTAGGCCATCTATACTAAGCTCCACCAGCTTTCAAATTACTAATAATTTTTAGCTGCATCTTGCCTGGAAAATAATTTTGGGCCTGGAGCAGTGTGTGGTACTCATACTATTAGGCCATCTATGCTAAGATCCACCTGCTTTCAAATTACTAATAATTTTTAGCTGCATCTTGCCTGGAAAATAATTTTGGGCATACTAGCAATGTGTGGTACTAATTCTATTAGGCCATCTATACTAAGCTCCACCAGCTTTCAAATTATAATAATTTTTAGCTGCATCTTGCCTGGAAAATAATTTTGGGCCTGTAGCAGTGTGTGGTACTCATTCTATTAGGCCATCTATACTAAGCTCCACCAGCTTTGAATTTAATAATAATTTTTAGCTGCATCTTGCCTGTAATATAATTTTGGGCCTGTAGCAGTGTGTTGTACTCCTTCTATTAGGCCATATATACTAAGCTCCACCAGCTTTCAAATTACTAACAATTTTTAGCTGCATCTTGCCTGGAAAATAATTTTGGGCATAGTAGCAGTGTGTGGTGCTCATTCTATTAGGCCATCTATACTAAGCTCCACCAGCTTTCAAATTACTAATAATTTTTAGCTGCATCTTGCCTGGAAAATAATTTTGGGCCTGTAGCAGTGTGTGGTACTCATTCTATTAGGCCATCTATACTAAGCTCCACCAGCTTTCAAATTACTAATAATTTTTAGCTGCATCTTGCCTGGAAAATAATTTTGGGCCTGTAGCAGTGTGTGGTACTCATTCTATTAGGCCATCTATACTAAGCTCCACCAGCTTTCAAATTACTAATAATTTTTAGCTGCATCTTGCCTGGAAAATAATTTTGGGCATACTAGCAATGTGTGGTACTCATTCTATTAGGCCATCTCTACTAAGCTCCACCAGCTTTCAAAATAATAATAATTTTTAGCTGCATCTTGCCTGGAAAATAATTTTGGGCCTGTAGCGGTGTGTGGTACTCATTCTATTAGGCCATCTATACTAAGCTCCACCAGCTTTCAAATTACTAATAATTTTTAGCTGCATCTTGCCTGGAAAATAATTTTGGGCCTGTAGCAGTGTGTGGTACTCATTCTATTAGGCCATCTATACTAAGCTCCACCAGCTTTCAAATTAATAATAATTTTTAGCTGCATCTTGCCTGGAAAATAATTTTGGGCTTAGTAGCAGTGTGTGGTTCTCATTCTATTAGGCCATCTATGCTAAGCTCCACCAGAATTCAAATTACTAAAAATTTTTAGCTGCATCTTGCCTGGAAAATAATTGTGGGCCTGTAGCAGTGTGTGGTACTCATTCTATTAGGCCATCTATACTAAGCTCCACCAAATTTCAAATTAATAATAATTTTTAGCTGCATCTTGCCTGGAAAATAATTTTGGGCCTGTAGCAGTGTGTGGTATTCATTCTATTAGGCCATCTATACTAAGCTCCACCAGCCTGCAAATTAATAATAATTTTTAGCTGCATCTTGCCTGGAAAATAATTTTGGGCATAGTAGCAGTGTGTGGTGCTCATTCTATTAGGCCATCTATACTAAGCTCCACCAGCTTTCAAATTAATAATCATTTTTAGATGCATCGTGCCTGGAAAATAATTTTGGGCCTGTAGCAATGTGTGGTACTCATTCTATTAGGCCATCAATACTAAGCTCCACCAGCTTTCAAATTACTAATAATGTTTAGCTGCATCTTGCCTGGAAAATAATTTTGGGCATAGTAGCAGTGTGTAGTGCTCATTCTATTAGGCCATCTATGCCCAGCTCCACCAGCATTCAAATTACTAATAATTTTTAGCTGCATCTTGCCTGGAAAATAATTTTGGGCCTGTAGCAGTGTGTGGTACTCATTCTATTAGGCCATCTTTACTAAGCTCCACCAGCTTTCAAATTAATAATAATTTTTAGCTGCATCTTGCCTGGAAAATAATTTTGGGTATAGTAGCAGTGTGTGGTACTCATTCTATTAGGCCATCTATACTAAGCTCCACCAGCTTTCAAATTAATAATAATTTTTAGCTTCATCTTGCCTGGAAAATAATTTTGGGCATAGTAGCAGTGTGTGGTGCTCATTCTATTAGGCCATTTATACTAGGCTCCACCAGCTTTCAAATTACTAATAGTTTTTAGCTGCATCATGCCTGAAAAATAATTTTGGGCCTGTAGCAGTGTGTGGTACTCATTCTATTAGGCCATCTATATTAAGCTCCACCAGCTTTCATATTACTAATAATTTTTTAGCTGCATCTTGCCTGGAAAATAATTTTGGGCCTGTAGCAGTGTTTGGTACTCATTCTATTAGGCCATCTATACTAAGCTCCACCAGCTTTCAAATTACTAATAATTTTTAGCTGCATCTTGCCTGGAAAATAATTTTGGGCCTGTAGCAGTGTGTGGTACTCATTCTATTAGGCCATCTATGCTAAGCTCCACCAGCTTTCAAATTACTAATAATTTTTAGCTGCATCTTGCCTGGAAAATAATTTTGGGCATACAAGCAATGTGTGGTGCTCATTCTATTAGGCCATCTATACTAAGCTCCACCAGCTTTCAAAATAATATTAATTTTTAGCTACATCTTGCCTGGAAAATAATTTTGGGCCTGTAGCAGTGTGTGGTACTCATTCTATTAGGCCTTCTATACTAAGCTCCACCAGCTTTCAAATTACTAATAATTTTTAGCTGCATCTTGCCTGGAAAATAATTTTGGGCATAGTAGCAGTGTGTGGTGCTCATTCTATTAGGCCATCTATACTAGGATCCACCAGCTTTCAAATTACTAATAATTTTTAGCTGCATCTTGCCTGGAAAATAATTTTGGGCCTGTAGCAGTGTGTGGTACTCATTCTATTAGGCCATCTATACTAAGCTCCACCAGCTTTCAAATTACTAATAATTTTTAGCTGCATCTTGCCTGGAAAATAATTTTGGGCCTGTAGCAGTGTGTGGTACTCATTCTATTAGGCCATCTATGCTAAGCTCCACCAGCTTTCAAATTACTAATAATTTTTAGCTGCATCTTGCCTGGAAAATAATTTTGGGCATACTAGCAATGTGTGGTACTCATTCTATTAGGCCATCTCTACTAAGCTCCACCAGCTTTCAAAATAATAATAATTTTTAGCTGCGTCTTGCCTGGAAAATAATTTTGTGCCTGTAGCAGTGTGTGGTACTCATGCTATTAGGCCATCTATACTAAGCTCCACCAGCTTTCAAATTACTAATAATTTTTAGCTGCATCTTGCCTGGAAAATAATTTTGGGCATAGTAGCAGTGTGTGGTACTTATTCTATTAGGCCATCTATACTAAGCTCCACCAGCTTTCAAATTACTAAAAATTTTTAGCTGCATCTTGCCTGGAAAATAATTTTGGGCCTGTAGCAGTGTATGGTACTCATACTATTAGGCCATCTATGCTAAGCTCCACCAGCTTTCAAATTACTAATAATTTTTAGCTGCATCTTGCCTGGAAAATAATTTTGGGCCTGTAGCAGTGTGTGGTACTCATTCTTTTAGGCCATTTATGCTAAGCTCCACCAGCTTTCAAATTACTAATAATTTTTAGCTGCATCTTTCCTGGAAAATAATTTGGGGTATAGTAGCAGTGTATGGTACTCATTCTATTAGGCCATCTCTACTAAGCTCCACCAGCTTTCAAAATAATAATAATTTTTAGCTGAGTCTTGCCTGGAAAATAATTTTGGGCCTGTAGCAGTGTGTGGTACTCATTCTATTAGGCCATCTATACTAAGCTCCACCAGCTTTCAAATTACTAATAATTTTTAGCTGCATCTTGCCTGGAAAATAATTTTGGGCCTGTAGCAGTGTGTGGTACTCATACTATTAGGCCATCTATGCTAAGCTCCACCAGCTTTCAAATTATAATAATTTTTAGCTGCATCTTGCCTGGAAAATAATTTTGGGCCTGCAGCAGTGTGTGGTATTCATTCTATTAGGCCATCTATACTAAGCTCCACCAGCTTTCAATTTAATAATAATTTTTAGCTGCATCTTGCCTGGAATATAATTTTGGGCCTGTAGCAGTGTGTTGTACTTCTTCTATTAGGCCATCTATACTAAGCTCCACCAGCTTTCAAATTACTAATAATTTTTAGCTGCATCTTGCCTGGAAAATAATTTTGGGCCTGTAGCAGTGTGTGGTATTCATTCTATTAGGCCATCTATACTAAGCTCCACCAGCTTTCAATTTAATAATAATTTTTAGCTGCATCTTGCCTGGAAAATAATTTTGGGCCTGTAGCAGTGTGTGGTACTCATTCTATTAGGCCATCTAATCTAAGCTCCACAAATGTTCAAATTACTAATAATTTTTAGCTGCATCTTGCCTGGAAAATAATTTTGGGTATAGTAGCAGTGTATGGTACTCATTCTAATAGGCCATCTATACTAAGCTCCACCAGCTTTGAAATTAATAATAATTTTTAGCTGCATCTTGCCTGGAAAATAATTTTGATCCTGTAGCAGTGTGTGGTACTCATTCTGTTAGGCCATCTATACTAAGCTTCACCAGCTTTCAAATTACTAATAAGTTTTAGCTGCACCTTGCCTGGAAAATAATTTTGGGCATACTAGCAATGTGTGGTACTCATTTTATTAGGCCATCTCTACTAAGCTCCACCAGCTTTCAAAATAATAATAATTTTTAGCTGAATCTTGCCTGGAAAATAATTTTGGGCCTGTAGCAGTGTGTGGTACTCATTCTATTAGGCCATCTATACTAAGCTCCACCAGCTTTCAAATTACTAATAATTTTTAGCTGCATCTTGCCTGGAAAATAATTTTGGGCATGGTAGCAGTGTGTGGTACTTATTCTATTAGGCCATCTATACTAAGCTCCACCAGCTTTCAAATTAATAAGAATTTTTAGCTGCATCTTGCCTGGAAACTAATTTTGGGCCTGTAGCAGTGTGTGGTACTCATTCTATTAGGCCATCTATACTAAGCTCCACCAGCTTTCAAATTAATAAGAAATTTTAGCTGCATCTTGCCTGGAAAATAATTTTGGGCCTGTAGCAGTGTGTGGTACTCATTCTATTAGGCCATCTATACTAAGCTCCACCAGCTTTCAAATTAATAATAATTTTTAGCTGCATCTTGCCTGGAAAATAATTTTGGGCCTGCATCAGTGTGTGGTACTCATTCTATTAGGCCATCTATACTAAGCTCCACAAGGTTTCAAATTACTAAGAATTTTTAGCTGCATCTTGCCTGGAAAATAATTTTGGGCCTGTAGCAGTGTGTTGTACTCCTTCTACTAGGCCATCTATTCTAAGCTCCACCAGCTTTCAAATTACTAATAATTTTTAGCTGCATCTTGCCTGGAAAATAATTTTGGGCATAGTAGCAGTGTGTGGTACTTATTCTATTAGGCCATCTATACTAAGCTCCACCAGCTTTCAAATTAATAATAATTTTTAGCAGCATCTTGCATGGAAAATAATTTTGGGCCTGCAGCAGTGTGTGGTACTTATTCTATTAGGCCATCTATACTAAGCTCCACCAGCTTTCAAATTACTAATAATTTTTAGCTGCATCTTGCCTGGAAAATAATGTTGGGCCTGTAGCAGTGTGTGGTACTCATTCTGTTAGGCCATCTATACTAAGCTCCACCAGCTTTCAAATTAATAATAATTTTTAGCTGCATCTTGCCTGGAAAATAATTTTGGGCCTGCAGCAGTGTGTGGTACTCATTCTATTAGCCCATCTATACTAAGCTCCACCAGCTTTCAAATTACTAATAATTTTTAGCTGCATCTTGCCTGGAAAATAATTTTGGGCCTGTAGCAGTGTGTTGTACTCCTTCTATTAGGCCATCTATACTAAGCTCCACCAGCTTTCAAATTAATAATAATTTTTAGCTGCATCTTGCCTGGAAAATAATTTTGGGCCTGCAGCAGTGTGTGGTACTCATTCTATTAGGCCATCTATACTAAGCTCCACAAGCTTTCAAATTACTAAGAATTTTTAGCTGCATCTTGCCTGGAAAATAATTTTGGGCCTGTAGCATTGTGTTGTACTCCTTCTATTAGGCCATCTATTCTAAGCTCCACCAGCTTTCAAATTACTAATAATTTTTAGCTGCATCTTGCCTGGAAAATAATTTTGGGCATAGTAGCAGTGTGTGGTACTTATTCTATTAGGCCATCTATACTAAGCTCCACCAGCTTTCAAATTAATAATAATTTTTAGCAGCATCTTGCCTGGAAAATAATTTTGGGCCTGCAGCAGTGTGTGGTACTTATTCTATTAGGCCATCTATACTAAGCTCCACCAGCTTTCAAATTACTAATAATTTTTAGCTGCATCTTGCCTGGAAAATAATTTTGGGCCTGTAGCAGTGTGTGGTACTCATTCTATTAGGCCATCTATACTAAGCTCCACCAGCTTTCAAATTACTAATAATTTTTAGCTGCATCTTGCCTGGAAAATAATTTTGGGCCTGTAGCAGTGTGTGGTACTCATTCTTTTATTCCATCTATACTAAGCTCCACAAGCTTTCAAATTACTAATAATTTTTAGCTGCATCTTGCCTGGAAAATAATTTTGGGCCTGTAGCAGTGTGTTGTACTCCTTCAATTAGGCCATCTATACTAAGCTCCACCAGCTTTCAAATTACTAATAATTTTTAGCTGCATCTTGCCTGGAAAATAATTTTCGGCCTGTAGCAGTGTGTGGTACTCATTCTATTAGGCCATCTATACCAAGCTCCACCACCTGTGTATCTAGTAAAATTGTTTTGCTGCTTCTAACCCAGCCAATCCTTTTGGGCTAGTACCACAATTTGGCCACTCAGCTCTGCTGTGTTTCCTTCCATCATTTTTTGTGCAAATGACTCCAGAGTTGTCAATTAGTTAACCACCAAAATGAGTGGCAAAAGGCCTGCTGCTGTTGGAAAGGGGAATAGGCGTGTTGGGAAGGGGAAAAAATGTTGTGTCCGTGGGGTAGGTGTTAAAGCAAAAGTAACATCTGCAGAAGAAAGACCATCTTCCAGCCAAACTAAGATGTCTACTTTTTTAGTGGACAATGTGATACGATCCTTTTCTTACGGCCACGCCATTCGCTACAAATTCCAGATGAGGCACAAAAACAGCAGGTGCTTAAACGGATATCAACTGCTCCTTTAAGTGGGCTCTCCTCCACCTCAACTTCAACATCACAAATACTCCAGTCCTCAGAGGTGTCACCCCAATCGCACTTGCTAACTCACAGCTCCCAAGCCTCCAGCTGCCCGTCTGAGTATGGGGTAGAACAGATGGTTGAGTCTGCAAAGCTGTTTACTCATACTATAGTCTGGGAATCAGAGGTCGGCTACAGAGCTTTTGTGAATCCAGAGGAGGAAATGATCTGCACTGATGCCCAGAATCTTTATGAGTCGGATCCAGGACCAGATGAAGAAGGTTCTGAGTATAATGTAGACCCTCGTTCCCAAACTGTAACTCCTGTGGGTGGAGAAAATGAGGAAGACGATGATGAGACTCAAATACCTGATTGGAGTGACAACTTGAGTTTTTTGTCAGGGCAGGAAGAGGAAGGCTCTGAAGACGACGGGTGTGAGAATACACAGGGTGATGATGACGAGGTTGCAGATCCCACTTACTGTCAACCCACAGTTAGCCAGTCAATGAGGTCAGCAGAGGAAGTGGAGGAGGATGCTAGTGACGACGAGGTCAGGTTGCGCCTTCCTGGACAGACGTAGTACTGGAAGCACGTCAACAACTGCATCCTCAAACACAACTCTGCCTCTGACCACAAGTCGTGGTGGCTCTTCAGGTCGCATGGGTTCTAAGCCTTGCATAGCCTGGGCATTTTTTCAGATCGATAAGGATGACCCAACTCGTGTTATCTGTAACATTTGTCACCAAAAGTTAAGTAGAGGCCAAAAAATCCATAGTTTGAGTACTTCATGCATGAACCGTCACATTGATATGAAGCATAAGTTGCTACAATGCGGCCTAGCGGGCCGGGCCAACCACCATCTGCCCCACCTGTGTCATTCTGGGGAGACTAAAAGCTTGAGGATTTTGGAAAATCACCTCACCAACCATTTTAAGCAACTCTGGGACAATTGATGCCACTTAAGTGGTGTCTGTGCCACAATTTTGGGAAAAAATGGAGACTCTTTTTGGAGTCCCCTTGCTGTGTTTTACATGACGTTGCCATCGTCAATTCCAGATGGGTCGGGTCTCTCACCCCCCTTTTAACCGTAAGAAACTACATACACTATGGCTTGGGGTAACACAGATGGTTGAGTCTGAAGAGCTGTTGACTAATACTACTGTATAGCCTGGGAATCAGAGGTCTGCTCCAAAGCTTCAGTGTCTGCTAGTCAGCGGAGTAGCCACCGCCTGTAGATCTAATTACAATTTTTTTTTCAAATTCAAGTTTGTTTTTATTTTTGTGTTGAAAAAGTACAAGAAAATACAATATACATAGTAAAAGGGGTAGTATAACTATAAATCTATGCATAACGACAGTACATTGGGGGGTACAGGGAGGGTTTTCCATCAATATCCAGATCAAGCATGTATTTTTCCATATGAAAGATAGAGAGAGAGGGAGCGGACCACGGCAGACCACCAATCAATAGAGTGCGATTATGATCATTGTTGTGCCGACATCACGAATAACTTTAGTTGGGGGCTAGATGGTAAGCGTCAGAGTTTTGCAAATCAATCCAATCCCTCCAAATCACACAGTATCTATCAACATCAGCCGGTGAGATGGCAATCAGATGCTCCATCCTATTAAGGAGGGTAGGTCTCCGCAAACCATTCCTCCACAGTGGGTGGGTCTCTGCTTTTCCAGTGTCGTGGAATGACATTCTTAGCCGCCAGTATTAGGTAGCCTATTGATGACCTTTTATAACTATGTTTACTTATTGGTAACATTGATAAAAGGAGGACTTCTGGCGTATTAGGGATAGTCAAACCAGTTATTTTCTCAATCATGGGAACCACCTTTGCCCAAAATGCATTTATTATAGGGCATGCCCACCATATGTGTGACATTGTCCCTTCCCCCTCCCCACATCTCCAACATCTATCTGAGACCACTGGATACCATCTATGAAGGACTGCTGGTACCCCGTACCATCTAGAGATAATTTTGAATGAGGTTTCCTGAGCTTTGGACCCTATTGAGGTTTTATGTGTTAGGAAGAAACATTTATCCCATTGTGAGTCAGAGAAGGACTTCCCCAGTTCCCTTTCCCATGCACCCCAGAATCCTGGCCTATTGTCAGTTTCCTGGGCAATGAGGAGATTATACAGTAGGGAGATGGAGTGTGTAGGGGGTGACAATGATAGGCTCAATTTTTCAAAGTTTGTGAGATCTCTATGAAGATGTGTGCGCTTCTTCACAGTTGAATAGAAGTGTTGTAACTGGCTATATTCAAAATTAGCCTTCGAGGAAGTGGCTCTTCCCTGTAACAAGTCATTGAGGGGGAGCAGCAAAGTATTGGAGATGACATGAGAAAATAATATTGGATGGGATTTATTTGAACCGAGAAATCTATTTGCAGATAGTCCTGGTGGGAAATCTGGATTATCTGAAATCGGGAGCAAGGGGCCCTGGGGGTCGATTGGGATCTCAAAGCCAAAGCAGTGGCATAAGTACTATATGACATGAGGCCAAGAGAGGGGACAATTAAATGGGCGCACCATGGGAGAGTGGTAAGAGCTTTAGGACAAATGGATTGAGCTATTTTGACGCACAATTTCCCCTCCGAATGATGGAAGAAGTCCAGGATTCTAGCGTGTACTGCTGCCATGTAATACCTTCTACAATCCGGAAGGCTAAGGCCCCACTTTTGTTTGTGTCTGATCAGAACGTCCTCCCGAATGAGTGGATGCCCACTTGCCCAGATAAATCTGCAAAAGCTACTGCGTAGTCTTTTCCAAAAATTTGAGGGAATTACCACGGGAATGGTTTGGAAGAAGTATAAGAGTTTAGGTAGGGCGTTCATTTTTAGTATATTTATTCTGCCGAACCAGGAAAAATCCTTCACCGTCCAAGAAGTAAGATCTCTATGGAGTTGTTCAATAAAGGGCCCAAAATTAAGATAAAATAGACGGAAGAGGTCTCTATGAATACGAATTCATAAGTATTTGATACCCTGTGAGGGCCAGGCAAAGGGAAAGTTGGACTGGATGGAATCCTGTATGGATTTGGGGAGGGAGACATCGAGGGCCTCAGACTTCGCTGCATTGATTTTAAAATTTGACCATGTACCAAAGTGACCTATTTCAGCCATAACAGCAGTGATGGATATATTTGGTTGAGTGATATATACTAGGACATCATCAGCAAATGCAGAGCACTTGTACTCGGTGCCTCCCACCTCAATCCCTCTAATATTGGGGTTATCGTGAATTGATGAGAGCAAGTGCTCCATCACTAGGATGTATAAGAGAGGGGACAGAGGACATCCCTGCCTTGTCCCATTGGTGATTATGAAAGGTGATGATAATGTTCCATTTATCTTCAGCCTAGCTGACGGATTGCGATACAGGGCCATGATTTGGCTATAAAAGGGTCCCCTACCCCAAGCTTTTTAAGAGAATAATACATGGCGTGCCAGGAGACTTTATGGAATGCTTTCTCATCATCCAACGAGAATATCTACTTACAAATTTTTAACTGCATCTAGCCCAAGCAATACTTTGGGCCTAGTAGCAGTGTCTGCTAGTCAGCGGATTAACCCAGCTGTTAAGCAAGCTACACCACCTGTAGTTTGGACACTTAATTTTTTCAAAGGAAATGGTTCGGGCCCCCTGGACACTCAGTGAAGAGCATCGGGGAGGCACCCCAAGGCACAGGGGCTGGGACTGGCGGTAGGACTCCTTGCGATTAGTGTTGAGCCACCCCCGTAGTGTTCGAGTTCGGTTCGGTTCGTCGAACACCCGTGTGTTCGCCGAACTGTTCGTTGAACACCTTCGAACACCGTTAAAACCAATGGCAGGCAAACAAAAACACATAGAAACACATAGAAAACACCTTCAAAGGTGTCCAAAAGCTGACAAACTGCTCAGAAGACACAACTAACACATGGAAAAGTGACAAGTACATATAGTCATGTGAAAAGAAAAGAGGTGGAGGAGTAAAAGGAGGGGGAGACACAGATATAGGCATGTCATGCCCTTCTAAAATCCAAAAAGTGAGAAGCCGAGACGGCCAGTCCGCTCCTGCCCGTGCCACCTCCGTGTCGCCGGGTTTGTGCCAGAGCCGCGGTGAACCCTGACGGCCAGCCCCCCTCTCCCAATACTGGTGCCTGTCCGCTGGTGGGTCGAGAGAGCCCCCCTGTGGTGGAGGCAGCTCTAAGCTTTTTAATTTAAATTGTCCCTCTAATTTGAATGAATACACTTTAAATCCATTTACAAGGATCTATTGGAGGGCAAGTCTCATGCCAGCAGCCGCGTAATTCCAGCTCCACTAGCGTCCACTAAAGCTGCTGCAGTTAAAAAGCTTTTATAAGGATCGAGCTCGGCTGTCCACCGCAAGGCATCCTAGTGCCAGTCCCAGCCCCTATGCCTTGGGGTGCCTCCTGATGCTCTTCACTAAGTATCCCGTGGTCCCGAAGCATTTCCTTTGAAAAAATTAAGTGTCCAAACTACAGGTGGTGTAGCTTGCTTAACAGCCGGGATAATCCGCTGACTAGCAGACACTGCTACTAGGCACAAAGTATTTCCTGGGCTAGATGCAGTTAAAAATTTGTAAGTAGATACTCTCGTTGGATGCTGAGAAAGCATTCCATAGAGTCTCCTGGCACGCCATATATGATTCTCTTAAAAAGCTTGGGGTAGGGGTCTAGGGGACCCTTTTATAGCCAAAATCACGGCCCTGTATCACAATACGTCACCTAGGCTGAAGATAAATGGAACTGTAGCACCGAGGGCTCGGTTGCTACAGACGTATTGCACCTCACCCAGAGGTGTGATATCTCACTCTCAGATAAGGATGGAGTGTGGATCAGGACCCGACACCTGCATGCATTACACCACATTGCCGTGGGGCAGGATGACCAATATGCCCCTGAGATGGGCACGACAGTCCCTGTCCCTGGCTGGAGTGGGGGGAGGGAACACTGAGGAAGGGGAACCCTGCAGTGCAGGAGCAGGGAGGAAGCAGTTCCTGGGTGCATTGAGAAGGGAGTATAAAAGGTGGGCACCATCTTAGTTCAGTGCAGAGAAGTCTGAGCAGAAGTGGCAGGGAGCAGGGGCTCTGCATGAGCTCTGCTCCAGAGGCGAGCCTAGTAACAGAGCCCCAGGCCTGCAAGAGGGAGAAGGAAGGAAGAGGAGCGGAGAAGGCTCCAGGAACGAGGAATGAAGGGATCCCAGGGGTGCGGACGGGCGAGTCGCCACCGCACGCCCGAATCCACCTGCGTGGAGGGGTCAGGCCAAAGGGGGAGACCGGTCCCCGAACTAGTGGAGGCAGGAAACGACCCTCAGCTAGAAACCGGAGGCTCTGACATTTTATGTGGCGCAGCCCCTTGCTCCACCCGCTAGGAAGGCACCACATAGGGTCAGGGAAACTGGCGCCAAGTTTACCAAGAGGAGGCCCGAGGCAGCCGGACAGAAGTGTTGGTAAGAAAGGCCAGACAAAGGACACACAAAGGGGGTCCTGTGAAGCGCTCCAAAGTTATCTGGGAGTTGTCTGAGCCCCTCACCTGGTGAGCACAGTACGACGTGGGCAGCCGTTACCTGCAGACGTGGTCTGGATAATAAGAACTGTGAGTAAAGGCCCTGAACTGCATCACTGACTCCGTGTCGTTACTGCTGCTGCCCTGCACCATCACCCCCATCCTCCGCATACACTGCCCTGAGGCTATACTCCTCCCGTGGGGAGTTATGCTACGCTCTGCTGCACCCACAACACCAGCCTTAGCGGTCTGCCCTGTAGCGGCGGTTCACTCTGACCGCAATCCACGGGTGGCGTAGTCGGACATTTAAACATCAAAACCACATAAATAGTTCCGCCACTGGTTTGACCGCCCTGAGCCACGGAACCGGATCGCCGCCACGAAGACTACAACCACCAGCATCCACCAAAAAGGGTCCGGCTCCGGGTGTCCCAAGGCCCAGGGGGTGCGTCAGAACATTTTCATCACCTTTCACAATCACCAATGGGACAAGGCAGGGATGTCCTCTGTCCCCTCTCTTATACATCCTAGTGACAGAGCACCTGCTCTCATCAATTCGCCATAACCCCAATATTAGGTGGATTGAGGTGGGAGGCACCGAGTACAAGTGCTCTCTATTTGCTGATGATGTCCTAGTATATATCACTCAATCACATATATCCATCCCTGCTGTTATGGCTGAAATAGATCACTTTGTTACATGGTAAAATTTTAAAATCAATGCAGCGAAGTCTGAGGCCCTCGATGTCTCCCTCCCTAAATCCATATAGGATTCCATCCAGTCCAACTTTCCCTTTGCCTGGCCCTCACAGGGTATCAAATACTTAGGAATTCCTATTCATAGAGACCTCTCCCATCTATGTTATCTTAATTTTGGGCCCTTTATTGAACAATTCCATACAGACCACGGTTGGCAAGTTGGAACTGTGAGATTCACTACGTGCACCACTGGTATTTTGTGGAAAAGCACATGTAAGATTCTGCAACAGTCTCTGCTGATACTCCTGCATGCGTGCATCCCTTTCTATGGCAGGAATAATTTCTGCAAATTTACTTTTGTACCGGGGATCTAACAGTGTGGCAACCCAGTAGTCAGGATTATTTCTAATTCTCACAATTCGAGGGTCATGTTGCAGGTAGTGCAGCAAGAAGGCACTCATGTGTGTTGCGCATCCAGGAGCACCAAGTCCCTGTTGTGTTGGTGGCGAGGTAACAATCATGCTTCCTTCCTCTGTCCTCTCCCCCCAACCTCGCACAACAGAAATGTGATCAAGGTCTCCCTCATCTGATGAGTCTTCCATCAGTTCGTCCTCCACTTCTTCCTGGGCTCCTGCACCTTCCTCACTAGTTTGGCTGCTACCATGCGCCCTGGTAAAATCATCTCCCCCACCCTCACATTCCTGCCGCCCTGGTGCTGCCGACCGTCTGGACCTTGCAGATGTTAGCCCTTCCGCATACAACTCCTCCTCCTCTACTTCCTCCACCTCCTCTTGTGCCACCACCTGACTCCGAATTCTGTTTAACATGTGCTCCAGCATGTAAATCACCGGAATAGTCATGCTGATAATGGCATCGTCAGCACTAAACATCTTCGTCGCCATTTCAAAACTGTGCAGAAGGGTGCATAGGTCCCTGATCTGAGACCACTCCTCCAGCGTGATTTGCCCCACCTCTGAATCTCGTTGGCCCAGGCTATACGTCAGAACGTATTGCACCAGGGCTTGTCGGTGCTGCCACAGTCGCTGCAACATGTGCAGAGTTGAATTCCACCGGGTAGGCACATCGCATTTTAGCCGGTGAAGTGGCAGGCCCAACGACTTCTGTAGAGATGTAAGTCGCTGAGCTGCGGGATGCGAACGGCGGAAGTGAGCACACAGCGACCGTGCCCTCTGCAGAAGGCCATCTAGTCTGGGATAGTGGGCTAAAAATTGCTGGACAACCAGGTTCAACACGTGAGCCATACAAGGCACGTGTGTGACATTGCCCCGGCGAAGGGCCGCACCCAGGTTTGCAGCATTGTCGCACACGGCCTTCCCTGGTTTCAGGTCCAGTGGAGACAACCATTCATGAAATTGGTTCTCCAGAGCTGACCACAACTCCTCAGCTGTGTGACTCACATTTCCCAGACATTTCAATGTAAAAACCGCCTGATGACGTTGAGCCCTACTGCCAGCATAGTAAGGAGGTGTGCAGGATCCCTTCTGCGCAGTTAGAAAGCTTGTGGCATGACCAGACAGGCTTTGGGTGCAGGTGGAAGACCGAGAGGAGGTTGAGGAGGCAGAAGCAGTGGAGGAAAAATGACATAAAGAGGATTGACGCACAACTCGTGGGGACGGCAAGACTTGGACAGCAGCCCCTTGTCCTGCTGTCACCATAGTTACCCAGTGCCCAGTCAGCGACATGTAACGCCCCTGTCCATGCCTACTCGTCCAAGTGTCTGTGGTGAAATGCACCCTGTCACACACAGAGTTTCTCAAAGAAGCGGTGATGTTGTGTGCGACATGCTGGTGGAGCGCAGGCACACCTTTCTTTGAGAAGTAGTGCCGACTGGGCATCTGGTACTGGGGCACTGCGACGGACATAAGGTCTCGAAAATCCTCTGTGTCCACCAGGCGGAAAGGCAGCATTTCTGTAGCCAAGAGCTTGCAGATGGTGAAATTCAACCTCTTAGCTTTCTCATGGCTAGGAGGAAATGGTCTTTTACTTGTCCACATCTGAGGGACCGAGGGCTGGCTATTGTGCTTAGACGGGGTTGATAAGAGTGTCCCCGGCAAACTGCCGGTCTGTGAGGAAGATGCAGGCGGACATGTTAGGTTGCCTTGATCCAAAGGTGGTGCTATCGATGTCGGACAGCGCTCAAGACCAGCTGGTGTTACCACCTCCAAAGAAAATGATGACCTGCCAATCACGCTGGCTGTTGCGGGTAAAGAGGTGGCAGGTCTGCGCCCCAAAACAGGTGTGACTGCTGTCCCCCCAGTCACAGAGGATGAAGAGGCCGTGGATGCACAAGATATGGCAGACGGTGGTTGGCCCGGCCGGCTAGACCGCATTGTAGCACACTGAGCTTCCCACTGCAACTTATGCTTCATGTCCATGTGCCGGTTCATGCATGAAGTACTCAAACTATGTATTTTTTGGCCTCTACTTAGCTTTTGCTGACAAATGTTACAGATAACACGAGTTGGGTCATCTTTATCGATCTGAAAAAATGCCCAGGCTATGCAAGGCTTAGCACCCATGCGACCTGAAGAGCCACCACGACTTGTGGTGAGAGGCAGAGTTGTGTTTGAGGATGCAGTTGTTGACGTGCTTCCAGTACTACGTCTCTGTCCAGGAAGGCGCAACCTGACCTTGTCGTCACTAGCATCTTCCTCCACCTCCTCTGCTGACCTCATCTCTTGGCTGACTGTGGGTTGACAGTAAGTGGGATCTCCGACCTCATCATCATCACCCTGTGCGTTATCACACCCGTCGTCCTCAGAGCCAACCTGTTCCTGCCCTGACAAAAAACTAAAGTTGTCGCTCCAATCAGGTATTTGATTCTTATCATCGTCTTCCTCATTGTCTCCACCAACAGGAGTTACAGTTTGGGAATGAGGGTCTACATTATGGTCAGAACCTTCTGCGTCGACTCATAAAGATTCTGGGCATCAGTGCAGATCATTTCCTCGTCTGGATTCACAGAAGCGCTGGAGTCGACCTCTGATTCCCAGGCTATAGTATGAGTAAACAGCTCTGCAGACTCAACCATCTGTTCTACCTCATACTCAGACGGGCAGCTGGAGATTTGGGAGCTGTGAGGAAGCAAGTGCGATTTGGGTGACACCTTTGAGGACTGGAGTATTTGTGATGTTGAAGTTGATGTGGAGGAGAGCCCACTTAAAGGAGCACTTGATATCCGTTGAAGCACCTGCTGTTTTTGTGCCTCATCTGGAATTTGTAGCGATTGGCGTGGCCGTAAGAAAGGGATCTTATCACATTGTCCGCTAAAAGAAGTAGACATTTTAGTTTGGCTGGAAGATGGTCTTTCTTCTGCACCTACCCCACGGACACAACCTTTTTTCCCCTTCCCAACACGCCTATTCCCCTTTCCACCAGCAGCAGGCCTTTTTCCACTCATTTTGGTGGTTAACTAATTCACAACTCTGGAGTTGTTTGCACAAAAAAACAATGGATGGTAACCGAGCAGAGCTGAGTGGCCAAACTGTGGTATTAGGCCAAAACTATTGGCTGGGTTAGATGCAGAAAAAAAATTATTTTTAATTTGCAACCTGATGGAGGTCAGTATAGATGGACTAATAGACCAAGTCCCACACACCGCTAGAAGCCCAAATATTTTTTCAGAGCTAGATGCAGAAATTTTTTTTATTCAATTTGCAACCTGATGGAGGTCAGTATAGATGGACTAATAGACCAAGTCCCACACACCGCTAGAAGCCCAAATATTTTTTCAGAGCTAGATGCAGAAAAAAATTATTTTTAATTTGCAACCTGATGGAGGTCAGTATAGATGGACTAATAGACCAAGTCCCACACACCGCTAGAAGCCCAAATATTTTTTCAGAGCTAGATGCAGAAAAAAATTATATTCAATTTGCAACCTGCTGGAGGTCAGTATAGAAGGACTAATAGAACAAGTCCCACACACTGCTAGAAGCCCAAATATTTTTTCAGAGCTAAATGAAGAAAAAAATTATTTTTAATTTGCAACCTGATGGAGGTCAGTATAGATGGACTAATAGACCAAGTCCCACACACTGCTAGAAGCCCAAATATTTTTTCAGAGCTAGATGCAGAAAAAAATTATTTTTAATTTGCAACCTGATGGAGGTCAGTATAGATGGACTAATAGACCAAGTCCCACACACCGCTAGAAGCCCAAATATTTTTTCAGAGCTAGATGCAGAAAAAAATTATTTTTAATTTGCAACCTGATGGAGGTCAGTATAGATGGACTAATAGACCAAGTCCCACACACCGCTAGAAGCCCAAATATTTTTTCAGAGCTAGATGCAGAAAAAAATTATATTCAATTTGCAACCTGCTGGAGGTCAGTATAGAAGGACTAATAGAACAAGTCCCACACACTGCTAGAAGCCCAAATATTTTTTCAGAGCTAAATGAAGAAAAAAATTATTTTTAATTTGCAACCTGATGGAGGTCAGTATAGATGGAATAATAGACCAAGTCCCACACACTGCTAGAAGCCCAAATATTTTTTCAGAGCTAGATGCAGAAAAAAAATATTTTTAATTTGCAACCTGATGGAGGTCAGTATAGATGGACTAATAGACCCAGTCCCACACACCGCTAGAAGCCCAAATATTTTTTCAGAGCTAGATGCAGAAATTTTTTTTATTCAATTTGCAACCTGATGGAGGTCAGTATAGATGGACTAATAGACCAAGTCCCACACACTGCTAGAAGCCCAAATATTTTTTCAGAGCTAGATGCAGAAAAAAATTATTTTTAATTTGCAACCTGATGGAGGTCAGTATAGATGGACTAATAGACCAAGTCCCACACACTGCTAGAAGCCCAAATATTTTTTCAGAGCTAGATGCAGAAAAAAATTATTTTTAATTTGCAACCTGATGGAGGTCAGTATAGATGGACTAATAGACCAAGTCCCACACACCGCTAGAAGCCCAAATATTTTTTCAGAGCTAGATGCAGAAAAAAATTATATTCAATTTGCAACCTGCTGGAGGTCAGTATAGAAGGACTAATAGAACAAGTCCCACACACTGCTAGAAGCCCAAATATTTTTTCAGAGCTAAATGAAGAAAAAAATTATTTTTAATTTGCAACCTGATGGAGGTCAGTATAGATGGACTAATAGACCAAGTCCCACACACTGCTAGAAGCCCAAATATTTTTTCAGAGCTAGATGCAGAAAAAAATTATATTCAGTTTGCAACCTGATGGAGGTCAGTATAGATGGACTAATAGAATGATGCTATGCCCAAAAGATTTTACTTCACTAGGTGCAGTAAAAAAATTGGTATTCTATACACAGGTGGTATATCTTGCAACACAGATAGGCTACTCCACTGACTAACACACTCTGCAATAGGCCAAAAAGGATTAGCTTTGCTAGATTCAGCCAAATGCTGTGAAAAAAACTTGCACAGCACTGGCACAGACCTGCCTGGCAAAAACTGATAGGAACTGATGTAACCTAGTCCTGAAAAGGACTCCAATTACAGTTAGTCTTTACTCCCACAATCTATCTATTTAAGAGCACAGACCTGCCTGATAAAAGTCGTAGGAAATGCTGTAACCTAGTCCTTAAAAGGACTGCAATCACAACTATTCCCTACTCCCAAGCTATCTGTATATTTGTGCGAAAATTGGCTTGAAATTAACAAGGTATAGCGCACACAGCAACAGCGGTGCCGTCTAACACGCAGCTGCAGCAGTGAGAAAATGGTGGCGACGGGGAAAATGGCTTGGTCTTATAGGGCAAGGACATGTGACATACACTGCCAATCACACATGCCCTTGCTTGTGTGAAAAAAAGCACTTCGCTCCGTGTGTGCGCTGCTGATAGGCTGACAGATTGCACCTCCCCACTGCAAATGCGGGAAAGAGAAAAAAAAATGGAGATCTTCATTGTTCCTGCAGAGATCCATCCCCTGCCCCTCCCCCCGCCCCGCTGTACACTCAAACTGCGTATTAACATTAATTTTCATCATTACTGAGAAAAAATCCAGTTATGATTTTGGTGCACGAACAGTTATCGAACATAACCTCGAACAGCCGAATTTTTCTCAAATTGTTCGTGTTCGCCGACCGGCTCGAACACCGCCCAAAACAGCTCGAATTTGAGATTGGCGAACAGTTCGAGTAGAACAACGCTCATCTCTACTTGCGATGGACCGCCAAGCTCGATCCTTATAAAAGCTTTTTAACTGCAGCAGCTTTAGTGGACGCTACTGGAGCTGGAATTACCACGGCTGCTGGCATGAGACTTGCCCTCCAATTGATCCTTGAAAAAGGATTTAAAGTGTATTCATTCAAATTAGAGAGACAATTTAAATTAAAAAGATTAGACCTGCCTCCACCGCAGGGGGGCTCGCTCGACCCACCAGCGGACAGGCACCAGTATTGGGAGAGGGGGGCTGGCAGCTCTGGCACAAACCCAGCGACACGGAGGTTGCACGGGCAGGAACGGACTGGCCGTGTCGGCTTCGCACTTTTTTGGTTTTAGAAGGACATGACATGCCTATATCTGTGTCTCCTCCTCCTTTTACTCCTTCACCTCTTTTCTTTTTGCATGACTATATGTACTTGTCACTTTTCCATGTGTTAGTTGTGTGTTCTGAGCAGTTTGTCAGCTTTTGGACACCTTTGAAGTGTTTTCTATGTGTTTCTATGTGTTTTTGTTTGCCTGCCATTGGTTTTAACGGTGTTCGAAGGTGTTCGACGAACAGTTCGACGAACAGTTTGGCGAACATACGGGTGTTCGACGAACCGAACTCCATCACTACGGGGGTGGCTCAACACTAGTTATGAATTCATATATGTCCCTGCCACTTTAGGTGCCCATACATCTTGGCCCTGATTCATCAAGACTGGTGATTGACCAACAAAGATCACTCCAAGTGCAAGGCGTATAATAGTCAGTGAGGTCACAAAGGAACCTAATGAAACCTCTAAGCAAATAAAGGCCTCTCTCACATTAACCATTGTTAATGTTTCTGAATCCACCATCAGGAACACACTGAAAAACAATGGTGTGCATTGCAGGATTGCAAACCACTGCTTCAAAAAGAATACAGCTGCTTGTCTGTAGCAGTGTGTGGTACTCATTCTTTTAGGCCATTTATGCTAAGCTCCACCAGCTTTCAAATTACTAATAATTTTTAGCTGCATCTTTCCTGGAAAATAATTTGGGGTATAGTAGCAGTGTATGGTACTCATTCTATTAGGCCATCTCTACTAAGCTCCACCAGCTTTCAAAATAATAATAATTTTTAGCTGCATCTTGCCTGGAAAATAATATTGGGCATAGTAGCAGTGTGTGGTGCTCATTCTATTAGGCCATCTATACTAAGCTCCACCAGCTTTCAAATTACTAATAATTTTTAGCTGCATCTTGCCTGGAAAATAATTTTGGGCCTGTAGCAGTGTGTGGTACTCATACTATTAGGCCATCTATGCTAAGCTCCACCAGCTTTCAAATTATAATAATTTTTAGCTGCATCTTGCCTGGAAAATAATTTTGGGCCTGCAGCAGTGTGTGGTATTCATTCTATTAGGCCATCTATACTAAGCTCCACCAGCTTTCAATTTAATAATAATTTTTAGCTGCATCTTGCCTGGAATATAATTTTGGGCCTGTAGCAGTGTGTTGTACTCCTTCTATTAGGCCATCTATACTAAGCTCCACCAGCTTTCAAATTACTAATAATTTTTAGCTGCATCTTGCCTGGAAAATAATTTTGGGCCTGTAGCAGTGTGTGGTATTCATTCTATTAGGCCATCTATACTAATCTCCACCAGCTTTCAATTTAATAATAATTTTTAGCTGCATCTTGCCTGGAAAATAATTTTGGGCCTGTAGCAGTGTGTGGTACTCATTCTATTAGGCCATCTAATCTAAGCTCCACAAATGTTCAAATTACTAATAATTTTTAGCTGCATCTTGCCTGGAAAATAATTTTGGGTATAGTAGCAGTGTATGGTACTCATTCTAATAGGCCATCTATACTAAGCTCCACCAGCTTTGAAATTAATAATAATTTTTAGCTGCATCTTGCCTGGAAAATAATTTTGATCCTGTAGCAGTGTGTGGTACTCATTCTGTTAGGCCATCTATACTAAGCTTCACCAGCTTTCAAATTACTAAAAAGTTTTAGCTGCACCTTGCCTGGAAAATAATTTTGGGCATACTAGCAATGTGTGGTACTCATTTTATTAGGCCATCTCTACTAAGCTCCACCAGCTTTCAAAATAATAATAATTTTTAGCTGAATCTTGCCTGGAAAATAATTTTGGGCCTGTAGCAGTGTGTGGTACTCATTCTATTAGGCCATCTATACTAAGCTCCACCAGCTTTCAAATTACTAATAATTTTTAGCTGCATCTTGCCTGGAAAATAATTTTGGGCATAGTAGCAGTGTGTGGTACTTATTCTATTAGGCCATCTATACTAAGCTCCACCAGCTTTCAAATTAATAAGAATTTTTAGCTGCATCTTGCCTGGAAACTAATTTTGGGCCTGTAGCAGTGTGTGGTACTCATTCTATTAGGCCATCTATACTAAGCTCCACCAGCTTTCAAATTAATAAGAAATTTTAGCTGCATCTTGCCTGGAAAATAATTTTGGGCCTGTAGCAGTGTGTGGTACTCATTCTATTAGGCCATCTATACTAAGCTCCACCAGCTTTCAAATTAATAATAATTTTTAGCTGCATCTTGCCTGGAAAATAATTTTGGGCCTGCATCAGTGTGTGGTACTCATTCTATTAGGCCATCTATACTAAGCTCCACAAGGTTTCAAATTACTAAGAATTTTTAGCTGCATCTTGCCTGGAAAATAATTTTGGGCCTGTAGCAGTGTGTTGTACTCCTTCTACTAGGCCATCTATTCTAAGCTCCACCAGCTTTCAAATTACTAATAATTTTTAGCTGCATCTTGCCTGGAAAATAATTTTGGGCATAGTAGCAGTGTGTGGTACTTATTCTATTAGGCCATCTATACTAAGCTCCACCAGCTTTCAAATTAATAATAATTTTTAGCAGCATCTTGCATGGAAAATAATTTTGGGCCTGCAGCAGTGTGTGGTACTTATTCTATTAGGCCATCTATACTAAGCTCCACCAGCTTTCAAATTACTAATAATTTTTAGCTGCATCTTGCCTGGAAAATAATGTTGGGCCTGTAGCAGTGTGTGGTACTCATTCTATTAGGCCATCTATACTAAGCTCCACCAGCTTTCAAATTAATAATAATTTTTAGCTGCATCTTGCCTGGAAAATAATTTTGGGCCTGCAGCAGTGTGTGGTACTCATTCTATTAGCCCATCTATACTAAGCTCCACCAGCTTTCAAATTACTAATAATTTTTAGCTGCATCTTGCCTGGAAAATAATTTTGGGCCTGTAGCAGTGTGTTGTACTCCTTCTATTAGGCCATCTATACTAAGCTCCACCAGCTTTCAAATTAATAATAATTTTTAGCTGCATCTTGCCTGGAAAATAATTTTGGGCCTGCAGCAGTGTGTGGTACTCATTCTATTAGGCCATCTATACTAAGCTCCACAAGCTTTCAAATTACTAAGAATTTTTAGCTGCATCTTGCCTGGAAAATAATTTTGGGCCTGTAGCATTGTGTTGTACTCCTTCTATTAGGCCATCTATTCTAAGCTCCACCAGCTTTCAAATTACTAATAATTTTTAGCTGCATCTTGCCTGGAAAATAATTTTGGGCATAGTAGCAGTGTGTGGTACTTATTCTATTAGGCCATCTATACTAAGCTCCACCAGCTTTCAAATTACTAATAATTTTTGGCTGCATCTTGCCTGGAAAATAATTTTGGGCCTGTAGCAGTGTGTGGTACTCATTCTTTTATTCCATCTATACTAAGCTCCACAAGCTTTCAAATTACTAATAATTTTTAGCTGCATCTTGCCTGGAAAATAATTTTGGGCCTGTAGCAGTGTGTTGTACTCCTTCAATTAGGCCATCTATACTAAGCTCCACCAGCTTTCAAATTACTAATAATTTTTAGCTGCATCTTGCCTGGAAAATAATTTTCGGCCTGTAGCAGTGTGTGGTACTCATTCTATTAGGCCATCTATACCAAGCTCCACCACCTGTGTATCTAATAAAATTGTTTTGCTGCTTCTAACCCAGCCAATCCTTTTGGGCTAGTACCACAATTTGGCCACTCAGCTCTGCTGTGTTTCCTTCCATCATTTTTTGTGCAAATGACTCCAGAGTTGTCAATTAGTTAACCACCAAAATGAGTGGCAAAAGGCCTGCTGCTGTTGGAAAGGGGAATAGGCGTGTTGGGAAGGGGAAAAAATGTTGTGTCCGTGGGGTAGGTGTTAAAGCAAAAGTAACATCTGCAGAAGAAAGACCATCTTCCAGCCAAACTAAGATGTCTACTTTTTTAGTGGACAATGTGATACGATCCTTTTCTTACGGCCACGCCATTTGCTACAAATTCCAGATGAGGCACAAAAACAGCAGGTGCTTAAACGGATATCAACTGCTCCTTTAAGTGGGCTCTCCTCCACCTCAACTTCAACATCACAAATACTCCAGTCCTCAGAGGTGTCACCCCAATCGCACTTGCTAACTCACAGCTCCCAAGCCTCCAGCTGCCCGTCTGAGTATGGGGTAGAACAGATGGTTGAGTCTGCAAAGCTGTTTACTCATACTATAGTCTGGGAATCAGAGGTCGGCTACAGAGCTTTTGTGAATCCAGAGGAGGAAATGATCTGCACTGATGCCCAGAATCTTTATGAGTCGGATCCAGGACCAGATGAAGAAGGTTCTGAGTATAATGTAGACCCTCGTTCCCAAACTGTAACTCCTGTTGGTGGAGAAAATGAGGAAGACGATGATGAGACTCAAATACCTGATTGGAGTGACAACTTGAGTTTTTTGTCAGGGCAGGAAGAGGAAGGCTCTGAAGACGACGGGTGTGAGAATACACAGGGTGATGATGACGAGGTTGCAGATCCCACTTACTGTCAACCCACAGTTAGCCAGTCGATGAGGTCAGCAGAGGAAGTGGAGGAGGATGCTAGTGACGACGAGGTCAGGTTGCGCCTTCCTGGACAGACGTAGTACTGGAAGCACGTCAACAACTGCATCCTCAAACACAACTCTGCCTCTGACCACAAGTCGTGGTGGCTCTTCAGGTCGCATGGGTTCTAAGCCTTGCATAGCCTGGGCATTTTTTCAGATCGATAAGGATGACCCAACTCGTGTTATCTGTAACATTTGTCACCAAAAGCTAAGTAGAGGCCAAAAAATCCATAGTTTGAGTACTTCATGCATGAACCGTCACATTGATATGAAGCATAAGTTGCTACAATGCGGCCTAGCGGGCCGGGCCAACCACCATCTGCCCCACCTGTGTCATTCTGGGGAGACTAAAAGCTTGAGGATTTTGGAAAATCACCTCACCAACCATTTTAAGCAACTCTGGGACAATTGATGCCACTTAAGTGGTGTCTGTGCCACAATTTTGGGAAAAAATGGAGACTCTTTTTGGAGTCCCCTTGCTGTGTTTTACATGACGTTGCCATCGTCAATTCCAGATGGGTCGGGTCTCTCACCCCCCTTTTAACCGTAAGAAACTACATACACTATGGCTTGGGGTAACACAGATGGTTGAGTCTGAAGAGCTGTTGACTAATACTACTGTATAGCCTGGGAATCAGAGGTCTGCTCCAAAGCTTCAGTGTCTGCTAGTCAGCGGAGTAGCCACCGCCTGTAGATCTAATTACAATTTTTTTTTCAAATTCAAGTTTGTTTTTATTTTTGTGTTGAAAAAGTACAAGAAAATACAATATACATAGTAAAAGGGGTAGTATAACTATAAATCTATGCATAACGACAGTACATTGGGGGGTACAGGGAGGGTTTTCCATCAATATCCAGATCAAGCATGTATTTTTCCATATGAAAGATAGAGAGAGAGGGAGCGGACCACGGCAGACCACCAATCAATAGAGTGCGATTATGATCATTGTTGTGCCGACATCACGAATAACTTTAGTTGGGGGCTAGATGGTAAGCGTCAGAGTTTTGCAAATCAATCCAATCCCTCCAAATCACACAGTATCTATCAACATCAGCCGGTGAGATGGCAATCAGATGCTCCATCCTATTAAGTAGGGTAGGTCTCCGCAAACCATTCCTCCACAGTGGGTGGGTCTCTGCTTTTCCAGTGTCGTGGAATGACATTCTTAGCCGCCAGTATTAGGTAGCCTATTGATGACCTTTTATAACTATGTTTACTTATTGGTAACATTGATAAAAGGAGGACTTCTGGCGTATTAGGGATAGTCAAACCAGTTATTTTCTCAATCATGGGAACCACCTTTGCCCAAAATGCATTTATTATAGGGCATGCCCACCATATGTGTGACATTGTCCCTTCCCCCTCCCCACATCTCCAACATCTATCTGAGACCACTGGATACCATCTATGAAGGACTGCTGGTACCCCGTACCATCTAGAGATAATTTTGAATGAGGTTTCCTGAGCTTTGGACCCTATTGAGGTTTTATGTGTTAGGAAGAAACATTTATCCCATTGTGAGTCAGAGAAGGACTTCCCCAGTTCCCTTTCCCATGCACCCCAGAATCCTGGCCTATTGTCAGTTTCCTGGGCAATGAGGAGATTATACAGTAGGGAGATGGAGTGTGTAGGGGGTGACAATGATAGGCTCAATTTTGCAAAGTTTGTGAGATCTCTATAAAGATGTGTGCGCTTCTTCACAGTTGAATAGAAGTGTTGTAACTGGCTATATTCAAAATTAGCCTTCGAGGAAGTGGCTCTTCCCTGTAACAAGTCATTGAGGGGGAGCAGCAAAGTATTGGAGATGACATGAGAAAATAATATTGGATGGGATTTATTTGAACCGAGAAATCTATTTGCAGATAGTCCTGGTGGGAAATCTGGATTATCTGAAATCGGGAGCAAGGGGCCCTGGGGGTCGATTGGGATCTCAAAGCCAAAGCAGTGGCATAAGTACTATATGACATGAGGCCAAGAGAGGGGACAATTAAATGGGCGCACCATGGGAGAGTGGTAAGAGCCTTAGGACAAATGGATTGAGCTATTTTGACGCACAATTTCCCCTCCGAATGATGGAAGAAGTCCAGGATTCTAGCGTGTACTGCTGCCATGTAATACCTTCTACAATCCGGAAGGCTAAGGCCCCACTTTTGTTTGTGTCTGATCAGAACGTCCTCCCGAATGAGTGGATGCCCACTTGCCCAGATAAATCTGCAAAAGCTACTGCGTAGTCTTTTCCAAAAATTTGAGGGAATTACCACGGGAATGGTTTGGAAGAAGTATAAGAGTTTAGGTAGGGCGTTCATTTTTAGTATATTTATTCTGCCGAACCAGGAAAAATCCTTCACCGTCCAAGAAGTAAGATCTCTATGGAGTTGTTCAATAAAGGGCCCAAAATTAAGATAAAATAGACGGAAGAGGTCTCTATGAATACGAATTCATAAGTATTTGATACCCTGTGAGGGCCAGGCAAAGGGAAAGTTGGACTGGATGGAATCCTGTATGGATTTGGGGAGGGAGACATCGAGGGCCTCAGACTTCGCTGCATTGATTTTAAAATTTGACCATGTACCAAAGTGACCTATTTCAGCCATAACAGCAGTGATGGATATATTTGGTTGAGTGATATATACTAGGACATCATCAGCAAATGCAGAGCACTTGTACTCGGTGCCTCCCACCTCAATCCCTCTAATATTGGGGTTATCGTGAATTGATGAGAGCAAGTGCTCCATCACTAGGATGTATAAGAGAGGGGACAGAGGACATCCCTGCCTTGTCCCATTGGTGATTATGAAAGGTGATGATAATGTTCCATTTATCTTCAGCCTAGCTGACGGATTGCGATACAGGGCCATGATTTGGCTATAAAAGGGTCCCCTACCCCAAGCTTTTTAAGAGAATAATACATGGCGTGCCAGGAGACTTTATGGAATGCTTTCTCATCATCCAACGAGAATATCTACTTACAAATTTTTAACTGCATCTAGCCCAAGCAATACTTTGGGCCTAGTAGCAGTGTCTGCTAGTCAGCGGATTAACCCAGCTGTTAAGCAAGCTACACCACCTGTAGTTTGGACACTTAATTTTTTCAAAGGAAATGGTTCGGGCCCCCTGGACACTCAGTGAAGAGCATCGGGGAGGCACCCCAAGGCACAGGGGCTGGGACTGGCGGTAGGACTCCTTGCGATTAGTGTTGAGCCACCCCCGTAGTGTTCGAGTTCGGTTCGGTTCGTCGAACACCCGTGTGTTCGCCGAACTGTTCGTTGAACACCTTCGAACACCGTTAAAACCAATGGCAGGCAAACAAAAACACATAGAAACACATAGAAAACACCTTCAAAGGTGTCCAAAAGCTGACAAACTGCTCAGAAGACACAACTAACACATGGAAAAGTGACAAGTACATATAGTCATGTGAAAAGAAAAGAGGTGGAGGAGTAAAAGGAGGGGGAGACACAGATATAGGCATGTCATGCCCTTCTAAAATCCAAAAAGTGAGAAGCCGAGACGGCCAGTCCGCTCCTGCCCGTGCCACCTCCGTGTCGCCGGGTTTGTGCCAGAGCCGCGGTGAACCCTGACGGCCAGCCCCCCTCTCCCAATACTGGTGCCTGTCCGCTGGTGGGTCGAGAGAGCCCCCCTGTGGTGGAGGCAGCTCTAAGCTTTTTAATTTAAATTGTCCCTCTAATTTGAATGAATACACTTTAAATCCATTTACAAGGATCTATTGGAGGGCAAGTCTCATGCCAGCAGCCGCGTAATTCCAGCTCCAGTAGCGTCCACTAAAGCTGCTGCAGTTAAAAAGCTTTTATAAGGATCGAGCTCGGCTGTCCACCGCAAGGCATCCTAGTGCCAGTCCCAGCCCCTATGCCTTGGGGTGCCTCCTGATGCTCTTCACTAAGTATCCCGTGGTTCCGAAGCATTTCCTTTGAAAAAATTAAGTGTCCAAACTACAGGTGGTGTAGCTTGCTTAACAGCCGGGATAATCCGCTGACTAGCAGACACTGCTACTAGGCACAAAGTATTTCCTGGGCTAGATGCAGTTAAAAATTTGTAAGTAGATACTCTCGTTGGATGCTGAGAAAGCATTCCATAGAGTCTCCTGGCACGCCATATATGATTCTCTTAAAAAGCTTGGGGTAGGGGTCTAGGGGACCCTTTTATAGCCAAAATCACGGCCCTGTATCACAATACGTCACCTAGGCTGAAGATAAATGGAACTGTAGCACCGAGGGCTCGGTTGCTACAGACGTATTGCACCTCACCCAGAGGTGTGATATCTCACTCTCAGATAAGGATGGAGTGTGGATCAGGACCCGACACCTGCATGCATTACACCACATTGCCGTGGGGCAGGATGACCAATATGCCCCTGAGATGGGCACGACAGTCCCTGTCCCTGGCTGGAGTGGGGGGAGGGAACACTGAGGAAGGGGAACCCTGCAGTGCAGGAGCAGGGAGGAAGCAGTTCCTGGGTGCATTGAGAAGGGAGTATAAAAGGTGGGCACCATCTTAGTTCAGTGCAGAGAAGTCTGAGCAGAAGTGGCAGGGAGCAGGGGCTCTGCATGAGCTCTGCTCCAGAGGCGGGCCTAGTAACAGAGGCCCAGGCCTGCAAGAGGGAGAAGGAAGGAAGAGGAGCGGAGAAGGCTCCAGGAACGAGGAATGAAGGGATCCCAGGGGTGCGGACGGGCGAGTCGCCACCGCACGCCCGAATCCACCTGCGTGGAGGGGTCAGGCCAAAGGGGGAGACCGGTCCCCGAACTAGTGGAGGCAGGAAACGACCCTCAGCTAGAAACTGGAGGCTCTGACATTTTATGTGGCGCAGCCCCTTGCTCCACCCGCTAGGAAGGCACCACATAGGGTCAGGGAAACTGGCGCCAAGTTTACCAAGAGGAGGCCCGAGGCAGCCGGACAGAAGTGTTGGTAAGAAAGGCCAGACAAAGGACACACAAAGGGGGTCCTGTGAAGCGCTCCAAAGTTATCTGGGAGTTGTCTGAGCCCCTCACCTGGTGAGCACAGTACGACGTGGGCAGCCGTTACCTGCAGACGTGGTCTGGATAATAAGAACTGTGAGTAAAGGCCCTGAACTGCATCACTGACTCCGTGTCGTTACTGCTGCTGCCCTGCACCATCACCCCCATCCTCCGCATACACTGCCCTGAGGCTATACTCCTCCCGTGGGGAGTTATGCTACGCTCTGCTGCACCCACAACACCAGCCTTAGCGGTCTGCCCTGTAGCGGCGGTTCACTCTGACCGCAATCCACGGGTGGCGTAGTCGGACATTTAAACATCAAAACCACATAAATAGTTCCGCCACTGGTTTGACCGCCCTGAGCCACGGAACCGGATCGCCGCCACGAAGACTACAACCACCAGCATCCACCAAAAAGGGTCCGGCTCCGGGTGTCCCAAGGCCCAGGGGGTGCGTCAGAACATTTTCATCACCTTTCACAATCACCAATGGGACAAGGCAGGGATGTCCTCTGTCCCCTCTCTTATACATCCTAGTGACAGAGCACCTGCTCTCATCAATTCGCCATAACCCCAATATTAGGTGGATTGAGGTGGGAGGCACCGAGTACAAGTGCTCTCTATTTGCTGATGATGTCCTAGTATATATCACTAAATCACATATATCCATCCCTGCTGTTATGGCTGAAATAGATCACTTTGTTACATGGTAAAATTTTAAAATCAATGCAGCGAAGTCTGAGGCCCTCGATGTCTCCCTCCCTAAATCCATATAGGATTCCATCCAGTCCAACTTTCCCTTTGCCTGGCCCTCACAGGGTATCAAATACTTAGGAATTCCTATTCATAGAGACCTCTCCCATCTATGTTATCTTAATTTTGGGCCCTTTATTGAACAATTCCATACAGACCACGGTTGGCAAGTTGGAACTGTGAGATTCACTACGTGCACCACTGGTATTTTGTGGAAAAGCACATGTAAGATTCTGCAACAGTCTCTGCTGATACTCCTGCATGCGTGCATCCCTTTCTATGGCAGGAATAATTTCTGCAAATTTACTTTTGTACCGGGGATCTAACAGTGTGGCAACCCAGTAGTCAGGATTATTTCTAATTCTCACAATTCGAGGGTCATGTTGCAGGTAGTGCAGCAAGAAGGCACTCATGTGTGTTGCGCATCCAGGAGCACCAAGTCCCTGTTGTGTTGGTGGCGAGGTAACAATCATGCTTCCTTCCTCTGTCCTCTCCCCCCAACCTCGCACAACAGAAATGTGATCAAGGTCTCCCTCATCTGATGAGTCTTCCATCAGTTCGTCCTCCACTTCTTCCTGGGCTCCTGCACCTTCCTCACTAGTTTGGCTGCTACCATGCGCCCTGGTAAAATCATCTCCCCCACCCTCACATGCCTGCCGCCCTGGTGCTGCCGACCGTCTGGACCTTGCAGATGTTAGCCCTTCCGCATACAACTCCTCCTCCTCTACTTCCTCCACCTCCTCTTGTGCCACCACCTGACTCCGAATTCTGTTTAACATGTGCTCCAGCATGTAAATCACCGGAATAGTCATGCTGATAATGGCATCGTCAGCACTAAACATCTTCGTCGCCATTTCAAAACTGTGCAGAAGGGTGCATAGGTCCCTGATCTGAGACCACTCCTCCAGCGTGATTTGCCCCACCTCTGAATCTCGTTGGCCCAGGCTATACGTCAGAACGTATTGCACCAGGGCTTGTCGGTGCTGCCACAGTCGCTGCAACATGTGCAGAGTTGAATTCCACCGGGTAGGCACATCGCATTTTAGCCGGTGAAGTGGCAGGCCCAACGACTTCTGTAGAGATGTAAGTCGCTGAGCTGCGGGATGTGAACGGCGGAAGTGAGCACACAGCGACCGTGCCCTCTGCAGAAGGCCATCTAGTCTGGGATAGTGGGCTAAAAATTGCTGGACAACCAGGTTCAACACGTGAGCCATACAAGGCACGTGTGTGACATTGCCCCGGCGAAGGGCCGCACCCAGGTTTGCAGCATTGTCGCACACGGCCTTCCCTGGTTTCAGGTCCAGTGGAGACAACCATTCATGAAATTGGTTCTCCAGAGCTGACCACAACTCCTCAGCTGTGTGACTCACATTTCCCAGACATTTCAATGTAAAAACCGCCTGATGACGTTGAGCCCTACTGCCAGCATAGTAAGGAGGTGTGCAGGATCCCTTCTGCGCAGTTAGAAAGCTTGTGGCATGACCAGACAGGCTTTGGGTGCAGGTGGAAGACCGAGAGGAGGTTGAGGAGGCAGAAGCAGTGGAGGAAAAATGACATAAAGAGGATTGACGCACAACTCGTGGGGACGGCAAGACTTGGACAGCAGCCCCTTGTCCTGCTGTCACCATAGTTACCCAGTGCCCAGTCAGCGACATGTAACGCCCCTGTCCATGCCTACTCGTCCAAGTGTCTGTGGTGAAATGCACCCTGTCACACACAGAGTTTCTCAAAGAAGCGGTGATGTTGTGTGCGACATGCTGGTGGAGCGCAGGCACACCTTTCTTTGAGAAGTAGTGCCGACTGGGCATCTGGTACTGGGGCACTGCGACGGACATAAGGTCTCGAAAATCCTCTGTGTCCACCAGGCGGAAAGGCAGCATTTCTGTAGCCAAGAGCTTGCAGATGGTGAAATTCAACCTCTTAGCTTTCTCATGGCTAGGAGGAAATGGTCTTTTACTTGTCCACATCTGAGGGACCGAGGGCTGGCTATTGTGCTTAGACGGGGTTGATAAGAGTGTCCCCGGCAAACTGCCGGTCTGTGAGGAAGATGCAGGCGGACATGTTAGGTTGCCTTGATCCAAAGGTGGTGCTATCGATGTCGGACAGCGCTCAAGACCAGCTGGTGTTACCACCTCCAAAGAAAATGATGACCTGCCAATCACGCTGGCTGTTGCGGGTAAAGAGGTGGCAGGTCTGCGCCCCAAAACAGGTGTGACTGCTGTCCCCCCAGTCACAGAGGATGAAGAGGCCGTGGATGCACAAGATATGGCAGATGGTGGTTGGCCCGGCCGGCTAGACCGCATTGTAGCACACTGAGCTTCCCACTGCAACTTATGCTTCATGTCCATGTGCCGGTTCATGCATGAAGTACTCAAACTATGTATTTTTTGGCCTCTACTTAGCTTTTGCTGACAAATGTTACAGATAACACGAGTTGGGTCATCTTTATCGATCTGAAAAAATGCCCAGGCTATGCAAGGCTTAGCACCCATGCGACCTGAAGAGCCACCACGACTTGTGGTGAGAGGCAGAGTTGTGTTTGAGGATGCAGTTGTTGACGTGCTTCCAGTACTACGTCTCTGTCCAGGAAGGCGCAACCTGACCTTGTCGTCACTAGCATCTTCCTCCACCTCCTCTGCTGACCTCATCTCTTGGCTGACTGTGGGTTGACAGTAAGTGGGATCTCCGACCTCATCATCATCACCCTGTGCGTTATCACACCCGTCGTCCTCAGAGCCAACCTGTTCCTGCCCTGACAAAAAACTAAAGTTGTCGCTCCAATCAGGTATTTGATTCTTATCATCGTCTTCCTCATTGTCTCCACCAACAGGAGTTACAGTTTGGGAATGAGGGTCTACATTATGGTCAGAACCTTCTGCGTCTGGTCCTGGATCCGACTCATAAAGATTCTGGGCATCAGTGCAGATCATTTCCTCGTCTGGATTCACAGAAGCGCTGGAGTCGACCTCTGATTCCCAGGCTATAGTATGAGTAAACAGCTCTGCAGACTCAACCATCTGTTCTACCTCATACTCAGACGGGCAGCTGGAGATTTGGGAGCTGTGAGGAAGCAAGTGCGATTTGGGTGACACCTTTGAGGACTGGAGTATTTGTGATGTTGAAGTTGATGTGGAGGAGAGCCCACTTAAAGGAGCACTTGATATCCGTTGAAGCACCTGCTGTTTTTGTGCCTCATCTGGAATTTGTAGCGATTGGCGTGGCCGTAAGAAAGGGATCTTATCACATTGTCCGCTAAAAGAAGTAGACATTTTAGTTTGGCTGGAAGATGGTCTTTCTTCTGCACCTACCCCACGGACACAACCTTTTTTCCCCTTCCCAACACGCCTATTCCCCTTTCCACCAGCAGCAGGCCTTTTTCCACTCATTTTGGTGGTTAACTAATTCACAACTCTGGAGTTGTTTGCACAAAAAAACAATGGATGGTAACCGAGCAGAGCTGAGTGGCCAAACTGTGGTATTAGGGCAAAACTATTGGCTGGGTTAGATGCAGAAAAAAATTATTTTTAATTTGCAACCTGATGGAGGTCAGTATAGATGGACTAATAGACCAAGTCCCACACACCGCTAGAAGCCCAAATATTTTTTCAGAGCTAGATGCAGAAATTTTTTTTATTCAATTTGCAACCTGATGGAGGTCAGTATAGATGGACTAATAGACCAAGTCCCACACACCGCTAGAAGCCCAAATATTTTTTCAGAGCTAGATGCAGAAAAAAATTATTTTTAATTTGCAACCTGATGGAGGTCAGTATAGATGGACTAATAGACCAAGTCCCACACACCGCTAGAAGCCCAAATATTTTTTCAGAGCTAGATGCAGAAAAAAATTATATTCAATTTGCAACCTGCTGGAGGTCAGTATAGAAGGACTAATAGAACAAGTCCCACACACTGCTAGAAGCCCAAATATTTTTTCAGAGCTAAATGAAGAAAAAAATTATTTTTAATTTGCAACCTGATGGAGGTCAGTATAGATGGACTAATAGACCAAGTCCCACACACTGCTAGAAGCCCAAATATTTTTTCAGAGCTAGATGCAGAAAAAAATTATTTTTAATTTGCAACCTGATGGAGGTCAGTATAGATGGACTAATAGACCAAGTCCCACACACCGCTAGAAGCCCAAATATTTTTTCAGAGCTAGATGCAGAAAAAAATTATTTTTAATTTGCAACCTGATGGAGGTCAGTATAGATGGACTAATAGACCAAGTCCCACACACCGCTAGAAGCCCAAATATTTTTTCAGAGCTAGATGCAGAAAAAAATTATATTCAATTTGCAACCTGCTGGAGGTCAGTATAGAAGGACTAATAGAACAAGTCCCACACACTGCTAGAAGCCCAAATATTTTTTCAGAGCTAAATGAAGAAAAAAATTATTTTTAATTTGCAACCTGATGGAGGTCAGTATAGATGGAATAATAGACCAAGTCCCACACACTGCTAGAAGCCCAAATATTTTTTCAGAGCTAGATGCAGAAAAAAATTATTTTTAATTTGCAACCTGATGGAGGTCAGTATAGATGGACTAATAGACCCAGTCCCACACACCGCTAGAAGCCCAAATATTTTTTCAGAGCTAGATGCAGAAAATTTTTTTATTCAATTTGCAACCTGATGGAGGTCAGTATAGATGGACTAATAGACCAAGTCCCACACACTGCTAGAAGCCCAAATATTTTTTCAGAGCTAGATGCAGAAAAAAATTATTTTTAATTTGCAACCTGATGGAGGTCAGTATAGATGGACTAATAGACCAAGTCCCACACACTGCTAGAAGCCCAAATATTTTTTCAGAGCTAGATGCAGAAAAAAATTATTTTTAATTTGCAACCTGATGGAGGTCAGTATAGATGGACTAATAGAACAAGTCCCACACGCTGCTAGAAGCCCAAATATTTTTTCAGAGATAAATGAAGAAAAAAATTATTTTTAATTTGCAACCTGATGGAGGTCAGTATAGATGGACTAATAGACCAAGTCCCACACACTGCTAGAAGCCCAAATATTTTTTCAGAGCTAGATGCAGAAAAAAATTATTTTTAATTTGCAACCTGATGGAGGTCAGTATAGATGGACTAATAGACCAAGTCCCACACACCGCTAGAAGCCCAAATATTTTTTCAGAGCTAGATGCAGAAAAAAATTATATTCAATTTGCAACCTGCTGGAGGTCAGTATAGAAGGACTAATAGAACAAGTCCCACACACTGCTAGAAGCCCAAATATTTTTTCAGAGCTAAATGAAGAAAAAAATTATTTTTAATTTGCAACCTGATGGAGGTCAGTATAGATGGACTAATAGACCAAGTCCCACACACTGCTAGAAGCCCAAATATTTTTTCAGAGCTAGATGCAGAAAAAAATTATATTCAGTTTGCAACCTGATGGAGGTCAGTATAGATGGACTAATAGAATGATGCTATGCCCAAAAGATTTTACTTCACTAGGTGCAGTAAAAAAATTGGTATTCTATACACAGGTGGTATATCTTGCAACACAGATAGGCTACTCCACTGACTAACCCACTCTGCAATAGGCCAAAAAGGATTAGCTTTGCTAGATTCAGCCAAATGCTGTGAAAAAAACTTGCACAGCACTGGCACAGACCTGCCTGGCAAAAACTGATAGGAACTGATGTAACCTAGTCCTGAAAAGGACTCCAATTACAATTAGTCTTTACTCCCACAATCTATCTATTTAAGAGCACAGACCTGCCTGATAAAAGTCGTAGGAAATGCTGTAACCTAGTCCTTAAAAGGACTGCAATCACAACTATTCCCTACTCCCAAGCTATCTGTATATTTGGCTTGAAATTAACAAGGTATAGCGCACACAGCAACAGCGGTGCCGTCTAACACGCAGCTGCAGCAGTGAGAAAATGGTGGCGACGGGGAAAATGGCTTGGTCTTATAGGGCAAGGACATGTGACATACACTGCCAATCACACATGCCCTTGCTTGTGTGAAAAAAAGCACTTCGCTCCGTGTGTGCGCTGCTGATAGGCTGACAGATTGCACCTCCCCACTGCAAATGCGGGAAAGAGAAAAAAAAATGGAGATCTTCATTGTTCCTGCAGAGATCCATCCCCTGCCCCTCCCCCCGCCCCGCTGTACACTCAAACTGCGTATTAACATTAATTTTCATCATTACTGAGAAAAAATCCAGTTATGATTTTGGTGCACGAACAGTTATCGAACATAACCTCGAACAGCCGAATTTTTCTCAAATTGTTCGTGTTCGCCGACCGGCTCGAACACCGCCCAAAACAGCTCGAATTTGAGATTGGCGAACAGTTCGAGTAGAACAACGCTCATCTCTACTTGCGATGGACCGCCAAGCTCGATCCTTATAAAAGCTTTTTAACTGCAGCAGCTTTAGTGGACGCTACTGGAGCTGGAATTACCACGGCTGCTGGCATGAGACTTGCCCTCCAATTGATCCTTGAAAAAGGATTTAAAGTGTATTCATTCAAATTAGAGAGACAATTTAAATTAAAAAGATTAGACCTGCCTCCACCGCAGGGGGGCTCGCTCGACCCACCAGTGGACAGGCACCAGTATTGGGAGAGGGGGGCTGGCAGCTCTGGCACAAACCCAGCGACACGGAGGTCGCACGGGCAGGAACGGACTGGCCGTGTCGGCTTCGCACTTTTTTGGTTTTAGAAGGACATGACATGCCTATATCTGTGTCTCCTCCTCCTTTTACTCCTTCACCTCTTTTCTTTTTGCATGACTATATGTACTTGTCACTTTTCCATGTGTTAGTTGTGTGTTCTGAGCAGTTTGTCAGCTTTTGGACACCTTTGAAGTGTTTTCTATGTGTTTCTATGTGTTTTTGTTTGCCTGCCATTGGTTTTAACGGTGTTCGAAGGTGTTCGACGAACAGTTCGACGAACAGTTTGGCGAACATACGGGTGTTCGACGAACCGAACTCCATCACTACGGGGGTGGCTCAACACTAGTTATGAATTCATATATGTCCCTGCCACTTTAGGTGCCCATACATCTTGGCCCTGATTCATCAAGACTGGTGATTGACCAACAAAGATCACTCCAAGTGCAAGGCGTATAATAGTCAGTGAGGTCACAAAGGAACCTAATGAAACCTCTAAGCAAATAAAGGCCTCTCTCACATTAACCATTGTTAATGTTTCTGAATCCACCATCAGGAACACACTGAAAAACAATGGTGTGCATTGCAGGATTGCAAACCACTGCTTCAAAAAGAATACAGCTGCTTGTCTGCAGTTTTCAAAAGATCACATGTACAGGCTAGTAGGCTATTGAAACAATCTTTTGAGGAAGATGGGATCAAAATAGAGCTTTTTGTTTGAATGAAAAGCTTTTTGTTTGTAGAACTGCATTACAGCATAAAAACCTCATATACCTGTAATCTGTGAAATACAGTGTTGGCAGTATCATGGATTGGGCTTCTTATTAAAATTTGCATTATACCAGCAAATACTGAAGGAAACTGTTTGGACATCTGTCCATGAGCTGAATGTCGAGAAGTATGTCATACAACAAGGCAATGACCCAAAGCACACAAGTCGTTCTTCAAAAGAATGGTTAAAGAATAGTGATGAACTAGCGTGCTCGTCACTACTCGGTACTCGCCCGAGCATCTCACTGCTCGAGATGCTCTGTGAGTATTTCCGGGATGCTCGGGCGAGAGCTCGGGTCCCTGTCCTGCATGTTATGCACTCTTTAGAGAGCCAATGAACATGCAGGGATTGTCTGCTACTCACTGTAATGCCGTAGCCATCTTGGTTGTGGCATTACAGTGATTGGCTGGCTGCATAGCATCTATAAGACCTGGTGACGCTATGCTCGTTACAGTCTAACCTTCAGACAGGCAGAGTAGGGAGAGGTGCTGCTGTGTAAGGGACAGAATTGGTGATGTAATAGTCAGGTATAGGTATTCCACACCAATATTATTCACACGTGGTCGCTACCAATAATACTAAACTACAAGGCCGGTATTTAAAACCGTGGGCGTCCGTCAGACGTATCCCATATAACTGCGGTACAAATCCAGCCCTTTGTAGGGACTATGCAAAATATTATACTCCATTTAAAATGGACAAGGCGCGTGGCAAGGGATGGGGAAGTCGACGTGATGGTGAGGGTACATGCCCACATCTTGCCCTTCCTGTCCCAATTACAAGGGAATCGCAGAACACCACTATTGAACACAGAGCAGTGTGAAAAGGTTATTGGTTGGATAGCAGATAATGCTTCCAGTCACTTAGCCACCACCACGACCACCCTGTCTTCCACACGATCAAGCCTCAGTAGCAGTGAGTCTGGACCGCATATTCCTCACCCTGATCCTCCTTCCTTCCACCATGCCGAGTGCTCAGAGACAACTGAACCCACACTTGGACACTCCGAAGAGCTGTTTACTTTTCCATTTATAGATTCTGGTCTCTCGCCTGGCCAGCTTCAAGTGGGAAAACAGGAGATCGCATTTTAGCGATGCCCAAATATTTGAGCAGCCACGATCACACAAAGGCAACGGTGGGAAAGTGCAATTAATGGATGATGACGAGACACAATTGCCAGGAAGTCAGGAGAAGGACCACTGTGCGGAAGTGGAAGACGAGATGGTGGATGATGAAGTCACTGACCCAACCTGGCAAGGTGACATGCAGAGCAAGGACTGCAGCACACGGGGGGGAGGGAGATGTAGCAACACAACAGAAACAAGAAGTGTGGTGGCCAAAGACTGTTAGGTCTTCCCGAGTCTGGTTGTTTTTTAAAGACTCTGCAGATAACCCCAAAAAAGCCATTTGCAACATCTGCCAGGCCATCATCATTAGGGGTAGCAAAACTAGCAGCCTGACCACCACCACGTCCTTGTCCCAGCGCAGCGTTCAGTTTTCCCTACCCCAGTCCATAGAACGCAAGCGCAAATATGCAGCTAACACCCCACAGGTCAAACTACTAAGTTCACACATTTTGCGAATGCTTGCGCTCGAAATGTTGCCTTTAACCCCTTGCTGGCCTAGGGTGTATTAGTACACCCCAGGCCAGCACTCCCGGTTCTGTGAGGACTCTGGCGCTGAGCCCGCACTGAACCGGGCACATGTCAGCTGATTATTACAGCTGACATGTGCCCGCAACAGCCGGGGGTGTAATCACGATTAGAGATGAGCGGTGTTCGACTCGAACTGTTCGCCAATCTCAAATTCGAGCTGTTTTGAGCGGTGTTCGAGCCGTTCGGCGAACACGAACGATTTGAAAAAAATCCGGCTGTTCGAGGTTATATTCGATGACTGATCGTGCACCAAAATCATAACTGGATTTTTTCACAGTAATGCTGATAATCAATGTTAATACGCAGTTTGAGTGCACAGCGTGGCGGGGGGAGGGGCATGGGATGGATCTCTGCAGAAATAATGAAGATCTCCATTTTTTTTTCTCTTTCCCGCATTTACAGTGGGGAGGTGCCATCTGTCAGCCTATCAGCAGCGCACACGCGGAGCGAACTGCTTTTTTTCACAGAAGCAAGGGCATGTGTCATTGGCTGTGTATGTCACATGTCCTTGCCCTATAAGACCAAGCCATTTTCCCCGTCGCCACCATTTTCTCACTGCTGCAGCTGCGTGTTAGACGGCACCACTGTTGCTGTGTGCGCCATACTTTCAGTGTTAATTTCAAGACAATTTTCTCTGAAATATACTGATAGCTTGGAAGTAGGGAATAGTTGTGATTGTAGTCCTTTTGAGGACTAGGTTACAGCATTTCCTACGACTTTTAGCAGGCAGGTCTGTGCTCTTAAATAGATAGGTTGGGAGTAGGGACTAAATGTAATTGCAGTCATTTTGAGGACTATTTTACAGCATTTCCTAGGACTTTTCGCCAGGCAGGCCTGTGCGAGTGCTGTGCAAGTGTTTTTCACAGCATTTGGCTAAATCTAGCTAAGCAAATCCTTTTTGGCCTCTTGCAGTGTGTGTTAGTCAGTGGAGTAGCGTATCTGTGTTCCAAGCTACACCACCTGTGTATAGAATACAATTTTTTTTACTGCACCTAGCCAAGTAAAACCTTTTGGGCATAGCATCATACTATTAGGCCATCTATACTAAGCTCCACCAGCTTGCAAATTAGTAATAATTTTTATCTGCATCTAGCTCGGAAAATAATTTTGGGCTTGTAGCAGTGTGTGGGACTTCTTCTTAGTCCATCTATACTAAGCTCCTCCAGCTTGCAAATTACAAATAATTTTTATCTGCATCTAGCTCGGAAAATAATTTTGGGCTTGTAGCAGTGTGTGGTACTCATTCTATTAGGCCATCTATACTAAGCTCCACCAGCTTTCAAATTACTAAGAATTTTTAGCTGCATCTTGCCTGGAAAATAATTTTGGGCCTGTAGCAAAGTGTGGTACTCATTCTATTAGGCCATCTATACTAAGCTCCACCAGCTTTCAAATTAATAATAATTTTTAGCTGCATCTTGCCTGGAAAATAATTTTGGGTATAGTAGCAGTGTGTGGTACTCATTCTATTAGGCCATCTATACTAAGCTCCACCAGCTTTTAAATTAATAATAATTTTTAGCTGCATCTTGCCTGGAAAATAATTTTGGGCATAGTAGCAGTGTGTGGTACTCATTCTATTAGGCCATTTATACTAAGCTCCACCAGCTTTCAAATTACTAATAATTTTTAGCTGCATCTTGCCTGGAAAATAATTTTGGGCCTGTAGCAGTGTGTGGTACTCATTCTATTAGGCCATCTATGCTAAGCTCCACCAGCTTTCAAATTACTAATAATTTTTAGCTGCATCTTGCCTGGAAAATAATTTTGGGCATACTAGCAATGTGTGGTACTCATTCTATTAGGCCATCTCTACTAAACTCCACCAGCTTTCAAAATAATAATAATTTTTAGCTGCATCTTGGCTGGAAAATAATTTTGGGTATAGTAGCAGTGTGTGCTACTCATTCTATTAGGCCATCTATACTAAACTCCACAAGCTTTCAAATTAATAATAATTTTTAGCTGCATCTTTCCTGGAAAATAATTTTGGGCCTGTAGCAGTGTGTGGTACTCATTTTGTAAGGCCATCTATACTAAGCTCCACCAGCTTTCAAATTACTAATAATTTTTAGCTGCATCTTGCCTGGAAAATAATTTTGGGCATAGTAGCAGTGTGTGGTACATATTCTATTAGGCCATCTATACTAAGCTCCACCAGCTCTCAAATTATAATAATTTTTAGCTGCATCTTGCCTGGAAAATAATTTTGGGCCTGTAGCAGTGTGTGGTACTCATTCTATTAGGCCATCGATACTAAGCTCCACCAGCTTTCAAATTACTAATAATTTTTAGCTGCATCTTGCCTGGAAAATAATTTTGGGCCTGCAGCAGTGTGTGGTACTCATTCTATTAGGCCATCTATACTAAGCTCCACCAGCTTTCAAATTACTAATAACTTTTAGCTGCATCTTGCCTGAAATATAATTTTGGGCCTGTAGCAGTGTGTTGTACTCCTTCTATTAGGCCATCTATACTAAGCTCCACCAGCTTTCAAAATAATAATAATTTTTAGCTGCTTCTTGCCTGGAAAATAATTTTGGGTATAGTAGCAGTGTGTGGTACTCATTCTATTAGGCCATCTATACTAAGCTCCACAAGCTTTCAAATTAATAATAATTTTTAGCTGCATCTTGCCTGGAAAATAATTTTGGGCCTGTAGCAGTGTGTGGTACTCATTCTATTAGGCCATCTATACTAAGCTCCACCAGCTTTCAAATTACGAATAATTTTTAGCTGCATCTTGCCTGGAAAATAATTTTGGTTCTGTAGCAGTGTGTGGTACTCATTCTATTAGGCCATCTATGCTAAGCTCCACCAGCTTTCAAATTACTAATAATTTTTAGCTGCATCTTGCCTGGAAAATAATTTTGGTCATACTAGCAGTGTGAGGTACTCATTCTATTAGGCCATCTCTACTAAGCTCCACAAGCTTTCAAATTAATAATAATTTTTAGCTGCATCTTGCCTGGAAAATAATTTTGGGCATAGTAGCAGTGTGTGGTACTTATTCTATTAGGCCATCTATACTAAGCTCCACCAGCTCTCAAATTATAATAATTTTTAGCTGCATCTTGACTGGAAAATAATTTTGGGCCTGTAGCGGTGTGTGGTACTCATTCTATTAGGCCATCTATACTAAGCTACACCAGCTTTCAAATTAATAATAATTTTTAGCTGCATCTTGCCTGGAAAATAATTTTGGGCCTGCAGCAGTGTGTAGTACTCATTCTATTAGGCCATCTATGCTAAGCTCCACCAGCTTTCAAATTACTAATAATTTTTAGCTGCATCTTGCCTGGAAAATAATTTTGGGCATACTAGCAATGTGTGGTACTCATTCTATTAGGCCATCTCCATTAAGCTCCACCAGCTTTCAAAATAATAATAATTTTTAGCTGCGTCTTGCCTGGAAAATAATTTTGGGTATAGTAGCAGTGTGTGGTACTCATTCTATTAGGCCATCTATACTAAGCTCCACAAGCTTTCAAATTAATAATAATTTTTAGCTGCATCTTTCCTGGAAAATAATTTTGGGCCTGTAGCAGTGTGTGGTACTCATTCTGTAAGGCCATCTATACTAAGCTCCACCAGCTTTCAAATTACTAATAATTTTTAGCTGCATCTTGCCTGGAAAATAATTTTGGGCATAGTAGCAGTGTGTGGTACTTATTCTATTAGGCCATCTATACTAAGCTCCACTAGCTCTCAAATTATAATAATTTTTAGCTGCATCTTGCCTGGAAAATAATTTTGGGCCAGTAGCGGTGTGTGGTACTCAATCTATTAGGCCATCTATACTAAGCTTCACCAGCTTTCAAATTACTAATAATTTTTAGCTGCATCTTGCCTGGAAAATAATTTTGGGCCTGCAGCAGTGTGTGGTACTCATTCTGTTAGGCCATCTATACTAAGCTCCACAAGCTTTCAAATTACTAATAATTTTTAGCTGCATCTTGCCTGGAATATAATTTTGGGCCTGTAGCAGTGTGTTGTACTCTTTCTATTAGGACATCTATACTAAGCTCCACCAGCTTTCAAATTACTAATAATTCTTAGCTGCATCTTGCCTGGAAAATAATTTTGGGTATAGTAGCAGTGTGTGGTACTCATTCTATTAGGCCATCTATACTAAGCTCCACAAGCTTTCAAATTAATAATAATTTTTAGCTGCATCTTGCCTGGAAAATAATTTTGGGCCTGTAGCAGTGTGTGGTACTCAATCTGTTAGGCCATCTATACTAAGCTCCACCAGCTTTCAAATTACTAATAATTTTTAGCTGCATCTTGCCTGGAATATAATTTTGGGCCTGTAGCAATGTGTTGTACTCCTTCTATTAGGCCATCTATACTAAACTCCACCAGCTTTCAAATTACTAATAATTTTTAGCTGCATCTTGCCTGGAAAATAATTTTGGGCATAGTAGCAGTGTGTGGTGCTCATTCTATGAGGTCATCTATACTAAGCTCCACCAGCTTTCAAATTCCGAATAATTTTTAGCTGCATCTTGCCTGGAAAATAATTTTGGGCCTGTAGCAGTGTGTGGTACTCATTCTATTAGGCCATCTATACAAAGCTCCACCAGCTTTCAAATTACTAATAATTTTTAGCTGCATCTTGCCTGGAAAATAATTTTGGGACTGTAGCAGTGTGTGGTACTCATTCTATTAGGCCATCTATGCTAAGCTCCACCAGCTTTCAAATTACTAATAATTTTTAGCTGCATATTGCCTGGAAAATAATTTTGGGCATACTAGCAATGTGTGGTACTCATTCTATTAGGCCATCTCTACTAAGCTCCACCAGCTTTCAAAATAATAATAATTTTTAGCTGCATCTTGCCTGGAAAATAATTTTGGGCCTGTAGCAGTGTGTGGTACTCATTCTGTTAGGCCATCTACACTAAGCTCCACCAGCTTTCAAATTACTAATAATTTTTAGCTGCATCTTGCCTGGAAAATAATTTTGGGCATAGTAGCAGTGTGTGGTACTTATTCTATTAGGCCATCTATACTAAGCTCCATCAGCTCTCAAATTATAATAATTTTTAGCTGCATCTTGCCTGGAAAATAATTTTGGGCCTGTAGCGGTGTGTGGTACTCATTCTATTAGGCCACCTATACTAAGCTCCACCAGCTTTCAAATTAATAATACTTTTTAGCAGCATCTTGCCTGAAAAATAATTTTGGGCCTGTAGCAGTGTGTTGTACTCTTTCTATTAGGACATCTATACTAAGCTCCACCAGCTTTCAAATTACTAATAATTCTTAGCTGCATCTTGCCTGGAAAATAATTTTGGGTATAGTAGCAGTGTGTGGTACTCATTCTATTAGGCCATCTATACTAAGCTCCACAAGCTTTCAAATTACTAATAATTTTTAGCTGCATCTTGCCTGGAATATAATTTTGGGCCTGTAGCAATGTGTTGTACTCCTTCTATTAGGCCATCTATACTAAGCTCCACCAGCTTTCAAATTACTAATAATTTTTAGCTGCATCTTGCCTGGAAAATAATTTTGGGCATAGTAGCAGTGTGTGGTGCTCATTCTATTAGGCCATCTATACTAAGCTCCACCAGCTTTCAAATTCCGAATAATTTTTAGCTGCATCTTGCCTGGAAAATAATTTTGGGCCTGTAGCAGTGTGTGGTACTCATTCTATTAGGCCATCTATACAAAGCTCCACCAGCTTTCAAATTACTAATAATTTTTAGCTGCATCTTGCCTGGAAAATAATTTTGGGACTGTAGCAGTGTGTGGTACTCATTCTATTAGGCCATCTATGCTAAGCTCCACCAGCTTTCAAATTACTAATAATTTTTAGCTGCATATTGCCTGGAAAATAATTTTGGGCATACTAGCAATGTGTGGTACTCATTCTATTAGGCCATCTCTACTAAGCTCCACCAGCTTTCAAAATAATAATAATTTTTAGCTGCATCTTGCCTGGAAAATAATTTTGGGCCTGTAGCAGTGTGTGGTACTCATTCTGTTAGGCCATCTACACTAAGCTCCACCAGCTTTCAAATTACTAATAATTTTTAGCTGCATCTTGCCTGGAAAATAATTTTGGGCATAGTAGCAGTTTGTGGTACTTATTCTATTAGGCCATCTATACTAAGCTCCACCAGCTTTCAAATTACTAATAATTTTTAGCTGCATCTTGCCTGGAAAATAATTTTGGTCATACTAGCAGTGTGAGGTACTCATTCTATTAGGCCATCTCTACTAAGCTCCACAAGCTTTCAAATTAATAATAATTTTTAGCTGCATCTTGCCTGGAAAATAATTTTGGGCATAGTAGCAGTGTGTGGTACTTATTCTATTAGGCCATCTATACTAAGCTCCACCAGCTCTCAAATTATAATAATTTTTAGCTGCATCTTGACTGGAAAATAATTTTGGGCCTGTAGCGGTGTGTGGTACTCATTCTATTAGGCCATCTATACTAAGCTACACCAGCTTTCAAATTAATAATAATTTTTAGCTGCATCTTGCCTGGAAAATAATTTTGGGCCTGCAGCAGTGTGTAGTACTCATTCTATTAGGCCATCTATACTAAGCTCCACCAGCTTTCAAATTACTAATAATTTTTAGCTGCATCTTGCCTGGAAAATAATTTTGGGCATACTAGCAATGTGTGGTACTCATTGTATTAGGCCATCTCCATTAAGCTCCACCAGCTTTCAAAATAATAATAATTTTTAGCTGCGTCTTGCCTGGAAAATAATTTTGGGTATAGTAGCAGTGTGTGGTACTCATTCTATTAGGCCATCTATACTAAGCTCCACAAGCTTTCAAATTAATAATAATTTTTAGCTGCATCTTTCCTGGAAAATAATTTTGGGCCTGTAGCAGTGTGTGGTACTCATTCTGTAAGGCCATCTATACTAAGCTCCACCAGCTTTCAAATTACTAATAATTTTTAGCTGCATCTTGCCTGGAAAATAATTTTGGGCATAGTAGCAGTGTGTGGTACTTATTCTATTAGGCCATCTATACTAAGCTCCACTAGCTCTCAAATTATAATAATTTTTAGCTGCATCTTGCCTGGAAAATAATTTTGGGCCAGTAGCGGTGTGTGGTACTCAATCTATTAGGCCATCTATACTAAGCTTCACCAGCTTTCAAATTACTAATAATTTTTAGCTGCATCTTGCCTGGAAAATAATTTTGGGCCTGCAGCAGTGTGTGGTACTCATTCTGTTAGGCCATCTATACTAAGCTCCACAAGCTTTCAAATTACTAATAATTTTTAGCTGCATCTTGCCTGGAATATAATTTTGGGCCTGTAGCAGTGTGTTGTACTCTTTCTATTAGGACATCTATACTAAGCTCCACCAGCTTTCAAATTACTAATAATTCTTAGCTGCATCTTGCCTGGAAAATAATTTTGGGTATAGTAGCAGTGTGTGGTACTCATTCTATTAGGCCATCTATACTAAGCTCCACAAGCTTTCAAATTAATAATAATTTTTAGCTGCATCTTGCCTGGAAAATAATTTTGGGCCTGTAGCAGTGTGTGGTACTCAATCTGTTAGGCCATCTATACTAAGCTCCACCAGCTTTCAAATTACTAATAATTTTTAGCTGCATCTTGCCTGGAATATAATTTTGGGCCTGTAGCAATGTGTTGTACTCCTTCTATTAGGCCATCTATACTAAACTCCACCAGCTTTCAAATTACTAATAATTTTTAGCTGCATCTTGCCTGGAAAATAATTTTGGGCATAGTAGCAGTGTGTGGTGCTCATTCTATTAGGCCATCTATACTAAGCTCCACCAGCTTTCAAATTCCGAATAATTTTTAGCTGCATCTTGCCTGGAAAATAATTTTGGGCCTGTAGCAGTGTGTGGTACTCATTCTATTAGGCCATCTATACAAAGCTCCACCAGCTTTCAAATTACTAATAATTTTTAGCTGCATCTTGCCTGGAAAATAATTTTGGGACTGTAGCAGTGTGTGGTACTCATTCTATTAGGCCATCTATGCTAAGCTCCACCAGCTTTCAAATTACTAATAATTTTTAGCTGCATATTGCCTGGAAAATAATTTTGGGCATACTAGCAATGTGTGGTACTCATTCTATTAGGCCATCTCTACTAAGCTCCACCAGCTTTCAAAATAATAATAATTTTTAGCTGCATCTTGCCTGGAAAATAATTTTGGGCCTGTAGCAGTGTGTGGTACTCATTCTGTTAGGCCATCTACACTAAGCTCCACCAGCTTTCAAATTACTAATAATTTTTAGCTGCATCTTGCCTGGAAAATAATTTTGGGCATAGTAGCAGTGTGTGGTACTTATTCTATTAGGCCATCTATACTAAGCTCCACCAGCTCTCAAATTAATAATACTTTTTAGCAGCATCTTGCCTGGAAAATAATTTTGGGCCTGTAGCGGTGTGTGGTACTCATTCTATTAGGCCACCTATACTAAGCTCCACCAGCTTTCAAATTAATAATACTTTTTAGCAGCATCTTGCCTGAAAAATAATTTTGGGCCTGCAGCAGTGTGTGGTACTCCTTCTATTAGGCCATCTATACTAAGCTCCACCAGCTTTCAAATTACTAATAATTTTTAGCTGCATCTTGCCTGGAAAATAATTTTGGGCATAGTAGCAGTGTGTGGTGCTCATTCTATTAGGCCATCTATACTAAGCTCCACCAGCTTTCAAATTACGAATAATTTTTAGCTGCATCTTGCCTGGAAAATAATTTTGGGCCTGTAGCAGTGTGTGGTACTCATTCTATTCAGCCATCTATACTAAGCTCCACCAGCTTTCAAATTACTAATAATTTTTAGCTGCATCTTGCCTGGAAAATAATTTTGGGCCTGTAGCAGTGTGTGGTACTCATGCTATTAGGCCATCTATGCTAAGCTCCACCAGCTTTCAAATTACTAATAATTTTTAGCTGCATATTGCCTGGAAAATAATTTTGGGCATACTAGCAATGTGTGGTACTCATTCTATTAGGCCATCTCTACTAAGCTCCACCAGCTTTCAAAATAATAGTAATTTTTAGCTGCATCTTGCCTGGAAAATAATTTTGGGCCTGTAGCAGTGTGTGGTACTCATTCTGTTAGGCCATCTATGCTAAGATCCACAAGCTTTCAAATTACTAATAATTTTTAGCTGCATCTTGCCTAGAATATAATTTTGGGCCTGTAGCAGTGTGTGGTGCTCATTCTATTAGGCCATCTATACTAAGCTCCACCAGCTTTCAAATTACTAATAATTTTTTGCTGCATCTTGCCTGGAAAATAATTTTGGGCCTGTAGCAGTGTGTGGTACTCATTCTATTAGGCCATCTAAACTAAACTCCACCAGCTTTCAAATTACTAATAATTTTTAGCTGCATCTTGCCTGGAAAATAATTTTGGGCCTGCAGCAGTGTGTGGTACTCATTCTATTAGGCCATCTATACTAAGCTCCACCAGCTTTCAAATTAATAATAATTTTTAGCTGCATCTTGCCTGGAAAATAATTTTGGGTATAGTAGCAGTGTGTGGTGCTCATTCTATTAGGCCATCTATACTAAGCTCCACAAGCTTTCAAATTAATAATAATTTTTAGCTGCATCTTGCCTGGAAAATAATTTTGGGCCTGTAGCAGTGTGTGGTACTCATTCTGTTATGCCATCTATTCTAAGCTCCACCAGCTTTCAAATTACTAATAATTTTTAGCTGCATCTTGCCTGGAAAATAATTTTTGGCATAGTAGCAGTGTGTGGTACTTATTCTATTAGGCCATCTATACTAAGCTCCACCAGCTTTCAAATTAATAAGAATTTTTAGCTGCATCTGGCCTGGAAACTAATTTTGGGCCTGTAGCAGTGTGTGGTACTCATTCTATTAGGCCATCTATTCTAAGCTCCACCACCTTTCAAATTAATAACAATTTTTATCTGCATCTTGCCTGGAAAATAATTTTGGGCCTGTAGCAGTGTGTTGTACTCCTTCTATTAGGCCATCTATTCTAAGCTCCACCAGTTTTCAAATTACTAATAATTTTTAGCTGCATCTTGCCTGGAAAATAATTTTGGGCCTGTAGCATTGTGTGGTACTCATTCTATTAGGCCATCTATACTAAGCTCCACCAGCTTTCAAATTAATAATAATTTTTAGCTGCATCTTGCCTGGAAAATAATTTTGGGCCTGCAACAGTGTGTGGTACTCATTCTATTAGCCCATCTATACTAAGCTCCACCAGCTTTCAAATTACTAATAATTTTTAGCTGCATCTTGCCTGAAAAATAATTTTGGCCTGTAGCAGTGTGTGGTACTCATTCTATTAGGTCATCTATACTAAGCTCCACAAGCTTTCAAATCACTAAGAATTTTTGGCTGCTTCTTGCCTGGAAAATAATTTTGGGCCTGTAGCAGTGTGTTGTACTCATTCTATTAGGCCATCTCTACTAAGCTCCACCAGCTTTCAAATTACTAATAATTTTTAACTGCATCTTGCCTGGAAAATAATTTTGGGCCTGTAGCAGTGTGTGGTACTCATTCTATTAGGCCATCTATACTAAGCTCCACCAGTTTTCAAATTACTAATAATTTTTAACTGCATCTTGCCTGGAAAATAATTTTGGGCCTGTAGCAGTGTGTGGTACTCATTCTATTAGGCCAACTATACTAAGCTCCACCAGCTTATAAATTACTAATAATTTTTAGCTGCATCTTGCCTGGAAAATAATTTTTGGCCTGTAGCAGTGTTTGGTACTCATTCTATTAGGCCATCTATACCAAGCTCCACCACCTGTGTATCTAATAAAATTGTTTTACTGCTTCTAACCCAGCCAATCCTTTTGGGCTAGTACCACAATTTGGCCACTCAGCTCTGCTGGGTTTCCTTCCATCGTTTTTTGTGCAAACAACTCCAGAGTTGTCAATTAGTTAACCACCAAAATGAGTGGCAAAAGGCCTGCTGCTGTTGGAAAGGGGAATAGGCGTGTTGGGAAGGGGAAAAAATGTTGTGTCCTTGGGGTAGGTTTTAAAGCAACAGTAACATCTGCAGAAGAAAGACCATCTTCCAGCCAAACTAAGATGTCTACTTCTTTTAGTGGACAATGTGATACGATCCTTTTCTTACGGCCACGCCCTTCGCTACAAATTCCAGATGAAGCACAAAAACAGCAGGTGCTTAAACGGATATCAAGTGCTCCTTTAAGTGGGCTCTCCTCCACCTCAACTTCAACATCACAAATACTCCAGTCCTCAGAGGTGTCACCCCAATCGCACTTGCTTCCTCACAGCTCCCAAGCCTCCAGCTGCCCGTCTGAGTATGGGGTAGAACAGATGGTTGAGTCTGCAAAGCTGTTTACTCATACTATAGCCTGGGAATCAGAGGTCGGCTCCAGAGCTTCTGTGAATCCAGAGGAGGAAATGATCTGCACTGATGCCCAGAATCTTTATGAGTCGGATCCAGGACCAGATGAAGAAGGTTCTGAGCATAATGTAGACCCTCGTTCCCAAACTGTAACTCCTGTTGGTGGAGAAAATGAGGAAGACGATGATGAGACTCAAATACCTGATTGGAGCGACAACTTGAGTTTTTTGTCATGGCAGGAAGAGGTAGGCTCTGATTGCGACGGGTGTGAGAATACACAGGGTGATGATGACGAGGTTGCAGATCCCACTTACTGTCAACCCACAGTCAGCCAGTCGATGAAGTCAGCAGAGGAAGTGGAGGAGGATGCTAGTGACGACGAGGTCAGGTTGCGCCTTCCTGGACAGACGTAGTACTGGAAGCACGTCAACAACTGCATCCTCAAACACAACTCTGCCTCTGACCACAAGTCGTGGTGGCTCTTCAGGTCGCATGGGTTCTAAGCCTTGCATAGCCTGGGCATTTTTTCAGATCGATAAGGATGACCCAACTCGTGTTATCTGTAACATTTGTCACCAAAAGCTAAGTAGAGGCCAAAAAATCCATAGTTTGAGTACTTCATGCATGAACCGTCACATTGATATGAAGCATAAGTTGCAGTGGGAAGCTCACTGTGCTACAATGAGGCCTAGCGGGCCGGGCCAACCACCATCTGCCCCACCTGTGTCATTCTGGGGAGACTAAAAGCTTGAGGATTTTGGAAAATCACCTCACCAACCATTTCAAGCAACTCTGGGACAATTGATGCCACTTAAGTGGTGTCTGTGCCACAATTTTGGGAAAAAATGGAGGCTCTTTTTGGAGTCCCCTTGCTGTGTTTTACATGACGTTGCCATCGTCAATTCCAGATGGGTCGGGTCTCTCACCCCCCTTTTAACCGTAAGAAACTACATACACTATGGCTTGCGGTAACACAGATGGTTGAGTCTGAAGAGCTGTTGACTCATACTACTGTATAGCCTGGGAATCAGAGGTCTGCTCCAAAGCTTCAGTGTCTGCTAGTCAGCGGAGTAGCCACCGCCTGTAGATCTAATTACAATTTTTTTTTTCAAATTCAAGTTTGTTTTTATTTTTGTGTTGAAAAAGTACAAGAAAATACAATATACATAGTAAAAGGGGTAGTATAACTATAAATCTATGCATAACGACAGTACATTGGGGGGTACAGGGAGGGTTTTCCATCAATATCCAGATCAAGCATGTATTTTTCCATATGAAAGATAGAGAGAGAGGGAGCGGACCACGGCAGACCACCAATCAATAGAGTGCGATTATGATCATTGTTGTGCCGACATCACGAATAACTTTAGTTGGGGGCTAGATGGTAAGCGTCAGAGTTTTGCAAATCAATCCAATCCCTCCAAATCACACAGTATCTATCAACATCAGCCGGTGAGATGGCAATCAGATGCTCCATCCTATTAAGGAGGGAGATCTCTGCAAACCATTCCTCCACAGTGGGTGGGTCTCTGCTTTTCCAGTGTCGTGGAATGACATTCTTAGCCGCCAGTATTAGGTAGCCTATTAATGACCTTTTATAACTATGTTTACTTATTGGTAACATTGATAAAAGGAGGACTTCTGGCTTATTAGGGATAGTCAAACCAGTTATTTTCTCAATCATGGGAACCACCTTTGCCCAAAATGCATTTATTATAGGGCATGCCCACCATATGTGTGACATTGTCCCTTCCCCCTCCCCACATCTCCAACATCTATCTGAGACCACTGGATACCATCTATGAAGGACTGCTGGTACCCCGTACCATCTAGAGATAATTTTGAATGAGGTTTCCTGAGCTTTGGACCCTATTGAGGTTTTATGTGTTAGGAAGAAACATTTATCCCATTGTGAGTCAGAGAAGGACTTCCCCAGTTCCCTTTCCCATGCAACGCAGAATCCTGGCCTATTGTCAGTTACCTGGGCAATGAGGAGATTATACAGTAGGGAGATGGAGTGTGTAGGGGGTGACAATGATAGGCTCAATTTTTCAAAGTTTGTGAGATCTCTATGAAGATGTGTGCGCTTCTTCACAGTTGAATAGAAGTGTTGTAACTGGCTATATTCAAAATTAGCCTTCGGGGAAGTGGCTCTTCCCTGTAACAAGTCATTGAGGGGGAGCAGTGAAGTATTGGAGATGACATGAGAAAATAATATTGGATGGGATTTATTTGAACCAGGAAATCTATTTGCAGATAGTCCTGGTGGGAAATCTGGATTATCCGAAATCGGGAGCAAGGGGCCCTGGGGGTCGATTGAGGATAAGCTTTTTTTTGGGATCTCAAAGCCAAAGCAGTGGCATAAGTACTATATGACATGAGGCCAAGAGAGGGGACAATTAAATGGGCGCACCATGGGAGAGTGGTAAGAGCTTTAGGACAAATGGATTGAGCTATTTTGACGCACAATTTCCCCTCCGAATGATGGAAGAAGTCCAGGATTCTAGCGTGTACTGCTGCCATGTAATATCTTCTACAACCCGGAAGGCTAAGGCCCCACTTTTGTTTGTGTCTGATCAGAACGTCCACCCGAATGCGTGGACGCCCACTTGCCCAGATAAATCTGCAAAAGCTACTGCGTAGTCTTTTCCAAAAATTTGAGGGAATTACCACGGGAATGGTTTGGAAGAAGTATAAGAGTTTAGGTAGGACGTTCATTTTTAGTATATTTATTCTGCCGAACCAGGAAAAATCCTTCACCATCCAAGAAGTAAGATCTCTATGGAGTTGTTCAATAAAGGGCCCAAAATTAAGATAAAATAGACGGAAGAGGTCTCTATGAATACGAATTCATAAGTATTTGATACCCTGTGAGGGCCAGGCAAAGGGAAAGTTGGACTGGATGGAATCCTGTATGGATTTGGGGAGGGAGACATCGAGGGCCTCAGACTTCGCTGCATTGATTTTAAAATTTGACCATGTACCAAAGTGATCTATTTCAGCCATAACAGCAGTGATGGATATATGTGGTTGAGTGATATATACTAGGACATCATCAGAAAATGCAGAGCACTTGTACTCGGTGCCTCCCACCTCAATCCCTCTAATATTGGGGTTATCGTGAATGGATGAGAGCAAGTGCTCCATCACTAGGATGTATAAGAGAGGGAACAGAGGACATCCCTGCCTTGTCCCATTGGTGATTATGAAAGGTGATGATAATGTTCCATTTATCTTCAGCCTAGCTGACGGATTGCGATACAGGGCCATGATTTTGGCTATAAAAGGGTCCCCTACCCCAAGCTTTTTAAGAGAATAATATATGGCGTGCCAGGAGACTTTATGGAATGCTTTCTCAGCATCCAACGAGAATATCTACTTACAAATTTTTAACTGCATCTAGCCCAAGCAATACTTTGGGCCTAGTAGCAGTGTCTGCTAGTCAGCGGATTAACCCAGCTGTTAAGCAAGCTACACCACCTGTAGTTTGGACACTTAATTTTTTCAAAGGAAATGGTTCGGGCCCCCTGGACACTCAGTGAAGAGCATCGGGGAGGCACCCCAAGGCACAGGGGCTGGGACTGGCGGTAGGACTCCTTGCGATGGACCGCCAAGCTCGATCCTTATAAAAGCTTTTTAACTGCAGCAGCTTTAGTAGACGCTACTGGAGCTGGAATTACCACGGCTGCTGGCATGAGACTTGCCCTCCAATAGATCCTTGAAAAAGGATTTAAAGTGTACTCATTTAAATTAGAGAGACAATTTAAATTAAAAAGATTAGACCTGCCTCCACCGCAGGGGGGCTCGCTCGACCCACCAGCGGACAGGCACCAGTATTGGGAGAGGGTGGCTGGCAGCTCTGGCACAAACCCGGCGACACAGAGGTCGCACGGGCAGGAACGGACTGGCCGTGTCGGCTTCGCACTTTTTTGGTTTTAGAAGGGCATGACATGCCTATATCTGTGTCTCCCCCTCCTTTTACTCCTCCACCTCTTTTCTTTTTGCATGACTATATGTACTTGTCACTTTTCCATGTGTTAGTTGTGTCTTCTGAGCAGTTTGTCAGCTTTTGGACACCTTTGAAGTGTTTTCTATGTGTTTCTATGTGTTTTTGTTTGCCTGCCATTGGTTTTAACGGTGTTCGACGAACAGTTCGGCGAACATACGGGTGTTCGACGAACCGAACTCCATCACTACGGGGGTGGCTCAACACTAGTTATGAATTCATATATGTCCCTGCCACTTTAGGTGCCCATACATCTTGGCCCTGATTCATCAAGACTGGTGATTGACCAACAAAGATCACTCCTAGTGCAAGGCGTATAATAGTCAGTGAGGTCACAAAGGAACCTAATGAAACCTCTAAGCAAATAAAGGCCTCTCTCACATTAACCATTGTTAATGTTTCTGAATCCACCATCAGGAACACACTGAAAAACAATGGTGTGCCTTGCAGGATTGCAAACCACTGCTTCAAAAAGAATATAGCTGCTTGTCTGCAGTTTTCAAAAGATCACATGTACAGGCTAGTAGGCTATTGAAACAATCTTTTGAGGAAGATGGGATCAAAATAGAGCTTTTTGTTTGAATGAAAAGCTTTTTGTTTGTAGAACTGCATTACAGCATAAAAACCTCATATACCTGTAATCTGTGAAATACAGTGTTGGCAGTATCATGGATTGGGCTTCTTATTAAAATTTGCATTATACCAGCAAATACTGAAGGAAACTGTTTGGACATCTGTCCATGAGCTGAATGTCGAGAAGTGGGTCACACAACAAGGCAATGACCCAAAGCACACAAGTCGTTCTTCAAAAGAATGGTTAAAGAATAGTGATGAACTAGCGTGCTCGTCACTACTCGGTACTCGCCCGAGCATCTCACTGCTCGAGATGCTCAGTGAGTATTTCCGGGATGCTCAGGCGAGAGCTCGGGTCCCTGTCCTGCATGTTATGCACTCTTTAGAGAGCCAATGAACATGCAGGGATTGTCTGCTACTCACTGTAATGCCGTATCCATCTTGGTTGTGGCATTACAGTGATTGGCTGGCTGCATAGCATCTATAAGACCTGGTGACGCTATGCTCGTTACAGTCTAACCTTCAGACAGGCAGAGTAGGGAGAGGTGCTGCTGTGTAAGGGACAGAATTGGTGGTGTAATAGTCAGGTATAGGTATTCCACACCAATATTATTCACACGTGGTCGCTACCAATAATACTAAACTACAAGGCCGGTATTTAAAACCGTGGGCGTCCGTCAGACGTATCCCATATAACTGCGGTACAAATCCAGCCCTTTGTAGGGACTATGCAAAATATTATACTCCATTTAAAATGGACAAGGCGCGTGGCAAGGGATGGGGAAGTCGACGTGATGGTGAGGCTGCATGCCCACATCTTGACCTTCCTGTCCCAATTACAAGTGAATCGCAGAACACCACTATTGAACACAGAGCAGTGTGAAAAGGTTATTGGTTGGATAGCAGATAATGCTTCCAGTCACTTAGCCACCACCACTACCACCCTGTCTTCCACACGATCAAGCCTCAGTAGCAGTGAGTCTGGACCGCATATTCCTCACCCTGATCCTCCTTCCTTCCACCATGCCGAGTGCTCAGAGACAAATGAACCCACACTTGGACACTCCGAAGAGCTGTTTACTTTTCCATTTATAGATTCTGGTCTCTCGCCTGGCCAGCTTCAAGTGGGGAAACAGGAGATCGCATTTTAGCGATGCCCAAATATTTGAGCAGCCACGATCACACAAAGGCAACGGTGGGAAAGTGCAATTAATGGATGATGACGAGACACAATTGCCAGGAAATCAGGAGAAGGACCACTGTGCGGAAGTGGAAGACGAGATGGTGGATGATGAAGTCACTGACCCAACCTGGCAAGGTGACATGCAGAGCAAGGACTGCAGCACACGGGAGGGAGGGAGATGTAGCAACACAACAGAAACAAGAAGTGTGGTGACCAAAGACTGTTAGGTCTTCCCGAGTCTGGTTGTTTTTTAAAGACTCTGCTGATAACCCCAAAAAAGCCATTTGCAACATCTGCCAGGCCATCATCATTAGGGGTAGCAAAACTAGCAGCCTGACCACCACCACGTCCTTGTCCCAGCGCAGCGTTCAGTTTTCCCTACCCCAGTCCATAGAACGCAAGCGCAAATATGCAGCTAACACCCCACAGGTCAAACTACTAAGTTCACACATTTTGCGAATGCTTGCACTCGAAATGTTGCCTTTAACCCCTTGCTGGCCTAGGGTGTATTAGTACACCCCAGGCCAGCACTCCCGGTTCTGTGAGGACTCTGGCGCTGAGCCCGCACTGAACCGGGCACATGTCAGCTGATTATTACAGCTGACATGTGCCCGCAACAGCCGCGGGTGTAATCACGATTAGAGATGAGCGGTGTTCGACTCGAACTGTTCGCCAATCTCAAATTCGAGCTGTTTTGAGCGGTGTTCGAGCCGTTCGGCGAACACGAACGATTTGAAAAAAATCCGCCTGTTCGAGGTTATGTTCGATAACGGATCATGCACCAAAATCATAACTGGATTTTTTCACAGTAATGCTTATAATCAATGTTAATACGCAGTTTGAGTGCACAGCGGGGTGGGGGGAGGGGCATGAGATGGATCTCTGCAGAAATAATGAAGATCTCCATTTGTTTTTCTCTTTCCCGCATTTACAGTGGGGAGGTGCCATCTGTCAGCCTATCAGCAGCGCACACGCGGAGCGAACTGCTTTTTTTCACACAAGCAAGGGCATGTGTCATTGGCTGTGTATGTCACATGTCCTTGCCCTATAAGACCCAGCCATTTTCCCCGTCGCCACCATTTTCTCACTGCTGCAGCTGCGTGTTAGACGGCACCGCTGTTGCTGTGTGCGCTATACTTTCAGTGTTAATTTCAAGACAATTTTCTCTGAAATATACCGATAGCTTGGAAGTAGGGAATAGTTGTGATTGTAGTCCTTTTGAGGACTAGGTTACAGCATTTCCTACGACTTTTAGCAGGCAGGTCTGTGCTCTTAAATAGATAGGTTGGGAGTAGGGACTAAATGTAATTGCAGTCCTTTTGAGGACTATTTTACAGCATTTCCTAGGACTTTTTGCCAGGCAGGTCTGTGTCAGTGCTGTGCAAGTGTTTTTCACAGCATTTGGCTAAATCTAGCTAAGCAAATCCTTTTTGGCCTCTTGCAGTGTGTGTTAGTCAGTGGAGTAGTGTATCTGTGTTCCAAGCTACACCACCTGTGTATAGAATACAATTTTTTTTACTGCACCTAGCCAAGTAAAATCTTTTGGGCATAGCATCATTCTATTAGGCCATCTATACTAAGCTCCACCAGCTTGCAAATTAGTAATAATTTTTATCTGCATCTAGCTCGGAAAATAATTTTGGGCTTGTAGCAGTGTGTGGGACTTCTTCTTAGTCCATCTATGCTAAGCTCCTCCAGCTTGCAAATTACAAATAATTTTTATCTGCATCTAGCTCGGAAAATAATTTTGGGCTTGTAGCAGTGTGTGGGACTTATTCTTAGTCCATCTATACTAAGCTCCTCCAGCTTGCAAATTACAAATAATTTTTATCTGCATCTAGCTCGGAAAATAATTTTGGGCTTGTATCAGTGTGTGGGACTTATTCTTAGTCCATCTATACTAAGCTCCACCAGCTTGCAAATTACAAATAATTTTTAGCTGCATCTAGCTTGGAAAATAATTTTGGGCTTGTAGCAGTGTGTGGGACTCATTCTATTAGTCCATCTATACTAAGCGCCACCACCTGTGTATGTAATAAAATTGTTTTACTGCATCTAACCCAGCCTATCCTTTTGGGCTAATACCACAGTTTGGCCACTCAGCTCTGCTCGGTTCCCATCCACTGTTTTTGTGCAAACAACTCCAGAGTTGTCAATTAGTTAACAACCAAAATGAGTGGAAAAAGGCCTGCTGCTGGTGGAAAGGGGAATAGTCATGTTGGGAAGGGAAAAAAAGGTTGTGTCCGTGGGGTAGGTGTTAAAGCAACAGTAACATCTGCAGAAGAAAGACCATCTTCCAGCCAAACTAAGATGTCTACTTCTTTTAGCGGACAATGTGATACGATCCCTTTCTTACGGCCACGCCAATCACTGCAAATTCCAGATGAGGCACAAAAACAGCAGGTGCTTAAACGGATATCAAGTGCTCCTTTAAGTGGGCTCTCCTCCACCTCAACTTCAACATCACAAATACTCCAGTCCTCAGAGATGTCACCCCAATCGCACTTACATCCTCACAGCTCCCAAGTCTCCAGCTGCCCGTCTGAGTATGGGGTAGAACAGATGGTTGAGTCTGCAGAGCTGTTTACTCATACTATAGCCTGGGAATCAGAGGTCGGCTCCAGAGCTTCTGTGTATCCAGACGAGGAAATGATCTGCACTGATGCCCAGAATCTTTATGAGTCGGATCCAGGACCAGACGCAGAAGCTTCTGAGCATAATGTAGACCCTCGTTCCCAAACTGTAACTCCTGTTGGTGAAGACAATGAGGAAGACGATGATGAGACTCAAATACCTGATTGAAGCGACAACTGAGTTTTTTGTCAGGGCAGGAAGAGGTTGGCTCTGAGGACGACCGGTGTGAGAACACATAGGGTGATGATGACGAGGTTGCAGATCCCACTTACTGTCAACCCACAGTCAAAAAGTCGATGAGGTCAGCAGAGGAGTTGGAGGAGGATGCTAGTGACGACGAGGTCAGGTTGCGCCATCCTGGACAGAGACATAGTACTGGAAGCACATCAACAACTGCATCCTCAAACACAACTCTGCCTCTGACCACAAGTCGTGGTGGCTCTTCAGGTCACATGGGTGCTAAGCCTTGCATAGCCTGGGCATTTTTTCAGATCGATAAGGATGACCCAACTCGTGTTATCTGTAACATTTGTCACCAAAAGCTAAGTAGAGGCCAAAAAATCCATAGTTTGAGTACTTCATGCATGAACCGTCACATGGATATGAAGTATAAGTTGCAGTAGGAAGCTCACTATGCTACAATGCGGCCTAGCGGGCTGGGCCAACCACCGTCTGCCCCATCTTGTGCAACCGCGGCCTCTTCATCCTCTGTGACTGGGGGGACAGCAGTCACACATGTTTTTGGACGCAGACCTGCCACCTCTTTACCCGCAACAGCCAGTGTGATTGGCAGGTCGTTATTTCATTTGGAAGTGGAAACACCTGCTGGTGTTGAGCGCTCTCCGACATCGAGAGCACCACTTTTGGATCAAGGCAACCTAACATGTCCGCCTGCATCTTCCTCACAGACCGGCAGTTTGCCGGGGACACCCTACTCAACCCCGTCTAAGCACAACAGCCAGCCCTCGGTCCCTCAGATGTGGACAAGTAAAAGACCATTTCCTCCTAGCCATGAGAAAGCTAAGAGGTTGAATTTCACCATCTGCAAGTTCTTGGCAACAGAAATGCTGCCTTTCCGCCTGGTGGACACAGAGGATTTTCGAGACCTTATGTACGTCGCAGTGCCCCAGTACCAGATGCCCAGTCGGCACTACTTCTCAAAGAAAGGTGTGCCTGCGCTCCACCAGCATGTCGCACACAACATCACCGCTTCTTTGAGAAACTCTGTGTGTGACAGGGCGCATTTCACCACAGACACTTGGACGAGTAGGCATGGACAGGGGCGTTACATGTCGCTGACTGGGCACTGGGTAACTATGGTGACAGCAGGACAAGGGGCTGCTGTCCAAGTCTTACCGTCCCCACGAGTTGTGCGTCAATCCTCTTTATGTCAAAGTTCCTCCACTGCTTCTGCCTCCTCAACCTCCTCTCAGTCCTCCACCTGCACCCAAAGCCTGTCTGGTCATGCCACCTGCTTTCTAACTGCGCAGAAGGAATCCTGCACACCTCCTTACTATGCTGGCAGCAGGGCTCAACGGCATCAGTGTTTACTTTGAAATATCTGGGAAATGTGAGTCACACAGCTGAGGAGTTGTGGTCAGCTCTGGAGACCCAGTTTCATGAATGGTTGTCTCCACTGGACCTGCAACCAGGGAAGGCCGTGTGCGACAATGCTGCAAACCTGGGTGCGCCCCTTCGCCGGGGCAATGTCACACACGTGCCTTGTATGGCTCACGTGTTGAACCTGGTTGTCCATCAATTTTTAGCCCACTATCCCGGACTAGATGGCCTTCTGCAGAGGGCACGGTCGCTGTGTGCTCACTTCCGCTGTTCGCATCCTGCAGCTTAACGACTTACATCTCTACAGAAGTCGTTGGGCCTGCCAGTTCACTGGCTGAAATGCGATGTGCCGACACGGTGGAATTCAACTCTGCACATGTTGCAGCGACTGTGGCAGCACCGACAAGCCCTGGTGCAATACGTTCTGACGTATAGCCTGGGCCAACGAGATCCAGAGGTGGGGCAAATCACGCTGCAGGAGTGGTCTCAGATCAGGGACCTATGAAGTTGACGCGCCCCCTGGGCCGTGGGGTACCCGGAGCCGGGCCGGTAGACGCTGGGGGTTGTAGTCACTGTGGCAGTGACCCGGTCCGTGACCCAGGGCGGTCAATCCAAGGTTAATTTGTATATATGGGTTTTATAATGTCCGACTATGCCACCTGTGGAGTGCGGCCAAAGGGGCCGCCGCTGCGGAACAGTCCTCTGAAGCTGGTGGTTTTGCAGCAATGATATTATTACTCCCCACAGGAAGAGTGTAGCTTCAGGGCAGTGTGGGTGGATAATGGTGGTTGTAGTGCAGGGAGTCAGCAATGAGCACAGTCTGTGTGATGCAGTCCCAAGATCTTTACTCACAGTTGTTGCAGTCCAGATTACAGGTACCAGAGCCATCTCCCCCGTCGTGCTGTGCGTACTCAGTGAGGGGCTCAGTCCACCCCCAGATAGCTCTGGAGTTCATAGCAGGACCCCCTTCTGTGTGTCCTTTCTCTGGCCTTCTCCCTGCACCTCACGCCCAGTGACACTTCTATCCGGTATCCTCGGGCCTTGGCGGGCGACGTGTGTTCTGTCCCCTGGGTCCTATGTGGCTACCTTCTTAGTGAGACTGGTGTGGACTTTGGCCTGCAGTACATGAAATGCTGCAGCCTCCGGTTTCTAGTTGAGCCTTGCTGTTTCTCCGCTAGTTGAGGGACCGGTTCCCCTTATCTGGCCTGACCCCTCTACCTCCTGTTAGCAGCGGGCGTACTGGTGGCCTTCTGCATGGCCCGTACCCCTAGGGTCCCTTCGGTTCCTGGAGCCTTCCTGCTCCCACTCCTCTCTTCTCTCCTTCAGTCCTGGGCCTCCCAGGCTAGGCCCGCCTCCAGAGCAGAGCTCATGCAGAGCCTCTGCTCCTGTCACTTCTCCTCCTCTGACTGGCTTGCTCTTTCTAAGATGGCTTCCTATTTATACTCTCCCTGTCATGTGCTCCCCTAAGATGTTCCCCTAGGCACCCACTACATAGGACCCTCCCGCCAGCTAGGGACCTGGGACTGTACTCTCCCTTAGTAGCAATCTCACCCTACCCCCACTGCGGGTATGTGTTGGATGCAGGTGTTAGGGTCCCGAGCCATACTCCTTTCTTACCTGAGGGTGAGATACCACACCTCTGGGTGAGATGCAGTAACTCTGTGGCGACTGAACCCTCAGGGGCGCCACACACCCATCTGCACAGTTTTGAAATGGCGACGAAGATGTTTAGTGCTGACGACGATGCCAATATCAGCATGACTATTCCGGTGATTTACATGCTGGAGCACACATTAAACAGAATTCAGAGTCAGGTGGTGGGACAAAAGGAGGTGGAGGAAGTAGAGGAGGAGTCGTATGCGGAAGGGATAACATCTCCAAGGTCAAGACGGTCGGCAGCACCAAGGCGGCAGGCATGGGAGTAGAGATGAGCGTTGTTCTACTCGAACTGTTCGCCAATCTCAAATTCGAGCTGTTTTGGGCGGTGTTCGAGCCGTTCGGCGAACACGAACAATTTGAGAAAAATTCGGCTGTTCGAGGTTATGTTCGATAACTGTTCGTGCACCAAAATCATAACTGGATTTTTTCTCAGTAATGATGAAAATTAATGTTAATACGCAGTTTGAGTGTACAGCGGGGTGGGGGGAGGGGCAGGGGATGGATCTCTGCAGGAACAATGAAGATCTCCATTTTTTTTCTCTTTCCCGCATTTACAGTGGGGAGGTGCAATCTGTCAGCCTATCAGCAGCGCACACACGGAGCGAAGTGCTTTTTTTCACACAAGCAAGGGCATGTGTCATTGGCAGTGTATGTCACATGTCCTTGCCCTATAAGACCAAGCCATTTTCCCCGTCGCCACCATTTTCTCACTGCTGCAGCTGCGTGTTAGACGGCACCGCTGTTGCTGTGTGCGCTATACCTTGTTAATTTCAAGCCAATTTTCGCACAAATATACAGATAGCTTGGGAGTAGGGAATAGTTGTGATTGCAGTCCTTTTAAGGACTAGGTTACAGCATTTCCTACGACTTTTATCAGGGAGGTCTGTGCTCTGAAATAGATCGGTTGTGGGAGTAAAGACTAATTGTAATTGCAGTCCTTTTCAGGACTAGGTTACATGAGTTCCTATCAGTTTTTGCCAGGCAGGTCTGTGCCAGTGCTGTGCAAGTTTTTTTCACAGCATTTGGCTGAATCTAGCAAAGCTAATCCTTTTTGGCCTATTGCAGAGTGTGTTAGTCAGTGGAGTAGCCTATCTGTGTTGCAAGATATACCACCTGTGCATAGAATACCAATTTTTTTACTACACCTAGTGAAGTAAAATCTTTTGGGCATAGCATCATTCTATTAGTCCATCTATACTGACCTCCATCAGGTTGCAAATTAAAACTAATTTTTATCTGCATCTACACTACCTCAGAAAAAATATTTGGGCTTCTAGCAGTGTGTGGGACTTGTTCTATTAGTCCATCTATACTGACCTCCATCAGGTTGCAAACTGAATATATTTTTTTCTGCATCTACCTCTGAAAAAATATTGGGCTTCTAGCTGTGTGTGGGTCTTGTTCTATTAATCCATCTATACTGACCTCCATCAGGTTGCAAACTGAATATAATTTTTTTCTGCATCTAGCTCTGAAAAAATATTTGGCCTTCTAGTAGTGTGTCGGACTTTCTCTATTAGTCCATCTATACTGACCTCCATCAGGTTGCAAATTAAAACTAATTTTTATCTGCATCTACAGTACCTCTGAAAAAATATTTGGGCTTCTAGCTGTGTGTGGGACTTGTTGTATTAGTCCATCTATACTGACCTCCATCAGGTTGCAAACTGAATATATTTTTTTCTGCATCTACCTCTGAAAAAATATTTGGCCTTCTAGTAGTGTGTCGGACTTTCTCTATTAGTCCATCTATACTGACCTCCATCAGGTTGCAAATTAAAAATAATTTTTATCTGCATCTACAGTACCTCTGAAAAAATATTTGGGCTTCTAGCTGTGTGCGGGACTTGTTGTATTAGTCCATCTATACTGACCTCCATCAGGTTGCAAACTGAATATATTTTTTTCTGCATCTACCTCTGAAAAAATATTTGGCCTTCTAGTAGTGTGTCGGACTTTCTCTATTAGTCCATCTATACTGACCTCCATCAGGTTGCAAATTAAAACTAATTTTTATCTGCATCTACAGTACCTCTGCAAAAATATTTGGGCTTCTAGCAGTGTGTGGGACTTGTTCTATTAGTCCATCTATACTGACCTCCATCAGGTTGCAAATTAAATCTGATTTTTATCTGCATCTACAGTACCTCTGAAAAAATATTTGGGCTTCTAGCAGTGTGTGGGACTTGTTCTATTAGTCCATCTATACTGACCTCCATCAGGTTGCAAACTGAATATATTTTTTTCTGCATCTACCTCTGAAAAAATATTGGGCTTCTAGCTGTGTGTGGGTCTTGTTCTATTAATCCATCTATACTGACCTCCATCAGGTTGCAAACTGAATATATTTTTTTCTGCATCTACCTCTGAAAAAATATTTGGCCTTCTAGTAGTGTGTCGGACTTTCTCTATTAGTCCATCTATACTGACCTCTATCAGGTTGCAAATTAAAAATAATTTTTATCTGCATCTACAGTACCTCTGAAAAAATATTTGGGCTTCTAGCAGTGTGTGGGACTTGTTCTATTAGTCCATCTATACTGACCTCCATCAGGTTGCAAACTGAATATATTTTTTTCTGCATCTACCTCTGAAAAAATATTGGGCTTCTAGCTGTGTGTGGGTCTTGTTCTATTAATCCATCTATACTGACCTCCATCAGGTTGCAAACTGAATATATTTTTTTCTGCATCTACCTCTGAAAAAATATTTGGCCTTCTAGTAGTGTGTCGGACTTTCTCTATTAGTCCATTTATACTGACCTCCATCAGGTTGCAAATTAAAACTAATTTTTATCTGCATCTATAGTACCTCTGAAAAAATATTTGGGCTTCTAACAGTGTGTGGGACTTGTTCTATTAGTCCATCTATACTGACCTCCATCAGGTTGCAAACTGAATATAGTTTTTTCTGCATCTACCTCTGAAAAAATATTGGGCTTCTAGCTGTGTGTGGGTCTTGTTCTATTAATCCATCTATACTGACCTCCATCAGGTTGCAAACTGAATATATTTTTTTCTGCATCTACCTCTGAAAAAATATTTGGCCTTCTAGTAGTGTGTCGGACTTTCTCTATTAGTCCATCTATACTGACCTCCATCAGGTTGCAAATTAAAAATAATTTTTATCTGCATCTACAGTACCTCTGAAAAAATATTTGGGCTTCTAGTAGTGTGTGGGACTTGTTCTATTAGTCCATCTATACTGACCTCCATCAGGTTGCAAACTGAATATAGTTTTTTCTGCATCTACCTCTGAAAAAATATTGGGCTTCTAGCTGTGTGTGGGTCTTGTTCTATTAATCCATCTATACTGACCTCCATCAGGTTGCAAACTGAATATATTTTTTTCTGCATCTACCTCTGAAAAAATATTTGGCCTTCTAGTAGTGTGTCGGACTTTCTCTATTAGTCCATCTATACTGACCTCCATCAGGTTGCAAATTAAAACTAATTTTTATCTGAATCTACAGTACCTCTGAAAAAATATTTGGGCTTCTAGCAGTTTGTGGGACTTGTTCTATTAGTCCATCTATACTGACCTCCATCAGGTTGCAAACTGAATATAATTTTTTTCTGCATCTAGCTCTGAAAAAATATTTGGCCTTCTAGTAGTGTGTCGGACTTTCTCTATTAGTCCATCTATACTGACCTCCATCAGGTTGCAAATTAAAACTAATTTTTATCTGAATCTACAGTACCTCTGAAAAAATATTTGGGCTTCTAGCAGTTTGTGGGACTTGTTCTATTAGTCCATCTATACTGACCTCCATCAGGTTGCAAACTGAATATATTTTTTTCTGCATCTACCTCTGAAAAAATATTGGGCTTCTAGCTGTGTGTGGGTCTTGTTCTATTAATCCATCTATACTGACCTCCATCAGGTTGCAAATTAAATCTAATTTTTATCTGCATCTACAGTACCTCTGAAAAAATATTTGGGCTTCTAGCAGTGTGTGGGACTTGTTCTATTAGTCCATCTATACTGACCTCCATCAGGTTGCAAACTGAATATATTTTTTTCTGCATCTACCTCTGAAAAAATATTGGGCTTCTAGCTGTGTGTGGGTCTTGTTCTATTAATCCATCTATACTGACCTCCATCAGGTTGCAAACTGAATATATTTTTTTCTGCATCTACCTCTGAAAAAATATTTGGCCTTCTAGTAGTGTGTCGGACTTTCTCTATTAGTCCATCTATACTGACCTCTATCAGGTTGCAAATTAAAACTAATTTTTATCTGCATCTACAGTACCTCTGAAAAAATATTTGGGCTTCTAGCAGTGTGTGGGACTTGTTCTATTAGTCCATCTATACTGACCTCCATCAGGTTGCAAACTGAATATATTTTTTTCTGCATCTACCTCTGAAAAAATATTGGGCTTCTAGCTGTGTGTGGGTCTTGTTCTATTAATCCATCTATACTGACCTCCATCAGGTTGCAAACTGAATATATTTTTTTCTGCATCTACCTCTGAAAAAATATTTGGCCTTCTAGTAGTGTGTCGGACTTTCTCTATTAGTCCATTTATACTGACCTCCATCAGGTTGCAAATTAAAACTAATTTTTATCTGCATCTACAGTACCTCTGAAAAAATATTTGGGCTTCTAGCAGTGTGTGGGACTTGTTCTATTAGTCCATCTATACTGACCTCCATCAGGTTGCAAACTGAATATAGTTTTTTCTGCATCTACCTCTGAAAAAATATTGGGCTTCTAGCTGTGTGTGGGTCTTGTTCTATTAATCCATCTATACTGACCTCCATCAGGTTGCAAACTGAATATATTTTTTTCTGCATCTACCTCTGAAAAAATATTTGGCCTTCTAGTAGTGTGTCGGACTTTCTCTATTAGTCCATCTATACTGACCTCCATCAGGTTGCAAATTAAAACTAATTTTTATCTGCATCTACAGTACCTCTGAAAAAATATTTGGGCTTCTAGTAGTGTGTGGGACTTGTTCTATTAGTCCATCTATACTGACCTCCATCAGGTTGCAAACTGAATATAGTTTTTTCTGCATCTACCTCTGAAAAAATATTGGGCTTCTAGCTGTGTGTGGGTCTTGTTCTATTAATCCATCTATACTGACCTCCATCAGGTTGCAAACTGAATATATTTTTTTCTGCATCTACCTCTGAAAAAATATTTGGCCTTCTAGTAGTGTGTCGGACTTTCTCTATTAGTCCATCTATACTGACCTCCATCAGGTTGCAAATTAAAACTAATTTTTATCTGAATCTACAGTACCTCTGAAAAAATATTTGGGCTTCTAGCAGTTTGTGGGACTTGTTCTATTAGTCCATCTATACTGACCTCCATCAGGTTGCAAACTGAATATAATTTTTTTCTGCATCTAGCTCTGAAAAAATATTTGGCCTTCTAGTAGTGTGTCGGACTTTCTCTATTAGTCCATCTATACTGACCTCCATCAGGTTGCAAATTAAAACTAATTTTTATCTGAATCTACAGTACCTCTGAAAAAATATTTGGGCTTCTAGCAGTTTGTGGGACTTGTTCTATTAGTCCATCTATACTGACCTCCATCAGGTTGCAAACTGAATATATTTTTTTCTGCATCTACCTCTGAAAAAATATTGGGCTTCTAGCTGTGTGTGGGTCTTGTTCTATTAATCCATCTATACTGACCTCCATCAGGTTGCAAACTGAATATATTTTTTTCTGCATCTACCTCTGAAAAAATATTTGGCCTTCTAGTAGTGTGTCGGACTTTCTCTATTAGTCCATCTATACTGACCTCCATCAGGTTGCAAATTCAAAATAATTTTTTTCTGCATCTAACCCAGCCAATAGTTTTGGCCTAATACCACAGTTTGGCCACTCAGCTCTGCTCGGTTACCATCCATTGTTCTTTTGTGCAAACAACTCCAGAGTTGTGAATTAGTTAACCACCAAAATGAGTGGAAAAAGGCCTGCTGCTGGTGGAAAGGGGAATAGGCGTGTTGGGAAGGGGAAAAAAGGTTGTGTCCGTGGGGTAGGTGTTAAAGCAACAGTAACATCTGCAGAAGAAAGACCATCTTCCAGCCAAACTAAAATGTCTACTTCTTTTAGCGGACAATGTGATAAGATCCCTTTCTTACGGCCACGCCAATCGCTACAAATTCCAGATGAGGCACAAAAACAGCAGGTGCTTCAACGGATATCAAGTGCTCCTTTAAGTGGGCTCTCCTCCACATCAACTTCAACATCACAAATACTCCAGTCCTCAAAGGTGTCACCCATCGCACTTGCTTCCTCACAGCTCCCAAATCTCCAGCTGCCCGTCTGAGTATGAGGTAGAACAGATGGTTGAGTCTGCAGAGCTGTTTACTCATACTATAGCCTGGGAATCAGAGGTCGACTCCAGCGCTTCTGTGAATCCAGACGAGGAAATGATCTGCACTGATGCCCAGAATCTTTATGAGTCGGATCCAGGACCAGACGCAGAAGGTTCTGACCATAATGTAGACCCTCATTCCCAAACTGTAACTCCTGTTGGTGGAGACAATGAGGAAGACGATGATAAGACTCAAATACCTGATTGGAGCGACAACTTTAGTTTTTTGTCAGGGCAGGAACAGGTTGGCTCTGAGGACGACGGGTGTGATAACGCACAGGGTGATGATGATGAGGTCGGAGATCCCACTTACTGTCAACCCACAGTCAGCCAAGAGATGAGGTCAGCAGAGGAGGTGGAGGAAGATGCTAGTGACGACGAGGTCAGGTTGCGCCTTCCTGGACAGAGACGTAGTACTGGAAGCACATCAACAACTGCATCCTCAAACACAACTCTGCCTCTCACCACAAGTCGTGGTGGCTCTTCAGGTCGCATGGGTGCTAAGCCTTGCATAGCCTGGGCATTTTTTCAGATCGATAAAGATGACCCAACTCGTGTTATCTGTAACATTTGTCAGCAAAAGCTAAGTAGAGGCCAAAAAATACATAGTTTGAGTACTTCATGCATGAACCGGCACATGGACATGAAGCATAAGTTGCAGTGGGAAGCTCAGTGTGCTACAATGCGGCCTAGCCGGCCGGGCCAACCACCGTCTGCCATATCTTGTGCATCCGCGGCCTCTTCATCCTCTGTGACTGGGAGGACAGCAGTCACACCTGTTTTGGGGCGCAGACCTGCCACCTCTTTACCCGCAACAGCCAGCGTGATTGGCAGGTCATCATTTTCTTTGGAGGTGGTAACACCAGCTGGTGTTGAGCGCTGTCCGACATCGATAGCACCACCTTTGGATCAAGGCAACCTAACATGTCCGCCTGCATCTTCCTCACAGACCGGCAGTTTGCCGGGGACACCCTTATCAACCCCGTCTAAGCACAATAGCCAGCCCTCGGTCCCTCAGATGTGGACAAGTAAAAGACCATTTCCTCCTAGCCATGAGAAAGCTAAGAGGTTGAATTTCACCATCTGCAAGCTCTTGGCTACAGAAATGCTGCCTTTCCGCCTGGTGGACACAGAGGATTTTCGAGACCTTATGTCCGTCGCAGTGCCCCAGTACCAGATGCCCAGTCGGCACTACTTCTCAAAGAAAGGTGTGCCTGCGCTCCACCAGCATGTCGCACACAACATCACCGCTTCTTTGAGAAACTCTGTGTGTGACAGGGTGCATTTCACCACAGACACTTGGACGAGTAGGCATGGACAGGGGCGTTACATGTCGCTGACTGGGCACTGGGTAACTATGGTGACAGCAGGACAAGGGGCTGCTGTCCAAGTCTTGCCGTCCCCACTAGTTGTGCGTCAATCCTCTTTATGTCAAAGTTCCTCCACTGCTTCTGCCTCCTCAACCTATTCTCGGTCTTCCACCTGCACCCAAAGCCTGTCTGGTCATGCCACAAGCTTTCTAACTGCGCAGAAGGGATCCTGCACACCTCCTTACTATGCTGGCAGTAGGGCTCAACGTCATCAGGCGGTTTTTACATTGAAATGTCTGGGAAATGTGAGTCACACAGCTGAGGAGTTGTGGTCAGCTCTGGAGAACCAATTTCATGAATGGTTGTCTCCACTGGACCTGAAACCAGGGAAGGCCGTGTGCGACAATGCTGCAAACCTGGGTGCGGCCCTTCGCCGGGGCAATGTCACACACGTGCCTTGTATGGCTCACGTGTTGAACCTGGTTGTCCAGCAATTTTTAGCCCACTATCCCAGACTAGATGGCCTTCTGCAGAGGGCACGGTCGCTGTGTGCTCACTTCCGCCGTTCGCATCCCGCAGCTCAGCGACTTACATCTCTACAGAAGTCGTTGGGCCTGCCACTTCACCGGCTAAAATGCGATGTGCCTACCCGGTGGAATTCAACTCTGCACATGTTGCAGCGACTGTGGCAGCACCGACAAGCCCTGGTGCAATACGTTCTGACGTATAGCCTGTGCCAACGAGATTCAGAGGTGGGGCAAATCACGCTGGAGGAGTGGTCTCAGATCAGGGACCTATGCACCCTTCTGCACAGTTTTGAAATGGCGACGAAGATGTTTAGTGCTGACGATGCCATTATCAGCATGACTATTCCGGTGATTTACATGCTGGAGCACATGTTAAACAGAATTCGGAGTCAGGTGGTGGCACAAGAGGAGGTGGAGGAAGTAGAGGAGGAGGAGTTGTATGCGGAAGGGCTAACATCTGCAAGGTCCAGACGGTCGGCAGCACCAGGGCGGCAGGCATGTGAGGGTGGGGGAGATGATTTTACCAGGGCGCATGGTAGCAGCCAAACTAGTGAGGAAGGTGCAGGAGCCCAGGAAGAAGTGGAGGACGAACTGATGGAAGACTCATCAGATGAGGGAGACCTTGATCACATTTCTGTTGTGCGAGGTTGGGGGGAGAGGACAGAGGAAGGAAGCATGATTGTTACCTCGCCACCAACACAACAGGGACTTGGTGCTCCTGGATGCGCAACACACATGAGTGCCTTCTTGCTGCACTACCTGCAACATGACCCTCGAATTGTGAGAATTAGAAATAATCCTGACTACTGGGTTGCCACACTGTTAGATCCCCGGTACAAAAGTAAATTTGCAGAAATTATTCCTGCCATAGAAAGGGATGCACGCATGCAGGAGTATCAGCAGAGACTGTTGCAGAATCTTACATGTGCTTTTCCACAAAATACCAGTGGTGCACGTAGTGAATCTCACAGTTCCAACTTGCCAACCGTGGGACCGTCAAGTGTTCAGCACTCAAACCGTAACAGAACCACAGTATCTGCTGGTAACATCAATTTTGCGGAATCGTTTCACCACTTTTTTAGCCCATCCTTTGCAAGGCCACAGGAGACAAGAAGTCTGACACATAGTCAACGCCTAGAGACGATGGTACAGGAGTATCTCCAAGTAAACATTGAAGCCACGACTGTGTCACTGGACCCTTGCTCTTTTTGGGCTTCCAATCTGGATAAATGGCCGGAGCTAGCCACTTACGCCTTGGAGATCTTGTCATGCCCCGCAGCCAGCTTTCTGTCTGAACGTGTGTTCAGCGCTGCTGGTGGTGTGCTGACAGATAAGCGCACGCGGCTCTCCACTGATAATGTAGACAGACTCACGTTCATAAAGATGAACAAATCATGGATCCGAAACGACTTTTCTACCCCTGTGTCATCCTGGGGAGAGTAAAAGCTTGATGATTGGTTAAAATCACCCTACCAAACGTTTTAAGCTTTCAAATTACTAATCATGTTTATCTGTATCTTGACTGGAAAATAATTTGGGCTTTGTAGCAGTGTGCAGCACTGATCCTATTAGGCCATCTATAATAAGCTCCACCAGATTTAAAATTAAAAATAATTTTTAGCTGCATCTAGCCCGGAAAATAATTTTGGGGCTCCGAGATGCGCAAGACACATAAGTGCCTTCTTGCTGCACTACCTGCAGCATGACCCTCATATTGTCAGAATTCGAAGTAATCATGACTACTGGGTTGCCACACTCTTAGATCCCCCAAACTTTTCGATCAACCTTTTCATTTTAATAAAGACCAAAAAAATGGTCATTTTTGAAATTATAAGCATTAGCAGGTTGTTAGAAACTGAAATCAAACAGTTTTCAACTCAAAACTTTATTCTAGGTGATGTTACATTTTCACATAGGACCCCTTGTTCGAAAGGAGCTTCTGAACTCTCTCGTCCATTGAATTTGTCAGGTTTTGGATGGTTTCTGCTTCAATTGTTTTGCATGAGGACAGAATACCCTCCCAGAGCTGTTGCTTAGATGTGAACTGCCTCCCGCCATCATAGACACTCCTTTTAATGATGCTCCAAAGGTTCTGAATGGGGTAGAGGTCAGGGGAGCATGGGGGTCACACCATAAGTTTGTCCCCTTTTATGCCCATATCAGCCAGAGATGCAGATGTTTTATGTGCAGCATGAGATGGTGCATTATCATGCAGAAAAATGATCTTGCTGTGAAATACACGGTTCTTCTTCTTGAACCATGGCAGGAAGTGCTGTTTGAGAAAATCCACATACATTATGGAGTTCATCTTTAGCGCCTTCAGGGATCCTAAAGGGGCCGACAATCTCTCTCCCCATGATTCCAGCCCAAAACATTACTCCACCTCCTCCTTGTTGGCGCTGTAGCCGTGTTTGCGTGGGGTGTCCATCAACCAGCCATCCTCCACTCCATCCATCTGGACCATCGAGCGCTGCACGGCACTCATCCATGAACAAAACAGTTTTGAAATCAGTCTTCATGTAATGTTTGGCCCACTGGAGCCGTTTCTGCTTGTGTGAAGTGGATAGAGGAGGTCGACAGGATGGCGTATGCACAGCTGCAAACCTCTGAAGGACCCTGCATCTTGTTGTTCGGGGAACGTTGGAGGCACAAGCAGCTTCAAAAACTTGTCTGCTGCTATGACAAGGCTTTTTTGCCGCTGCTCTTTCAACCTGACGTAATTGCCTGTAGGAAAGAGTCCTCAATTTGCCCTTATCAGCACGCACACGTGTGTACTGTGAATCAGCTACATACTTCTTGATTGCCAAGACACTTCATCCTGATCATCGCACAATGTTGATTGTAGTCATGCCTTGACCTAAACACTCCACAATTTGTTGCTTCTCAGCAGCCGACACATCCTTTTTCTTTCCCATTTTGGCAGAAAATGTAGGCTGCTTAATAATGTGAGAGAGCCTTCTTAAGTAGTCTTGCCTTTCATTGGACACACCTGCCAAACTAATTAGCACAGGTGTCTGCAATTGCTTACAGTGATATAAAGAGCCCTGACACACATCACCATCAATGAGTTTAACTGACAAACAAACAAATTCTTCCCTTATCACTCCTAAACACTTTTTGCATAATAATTTGGAACGCGGTGTACATGTGCTTTTCCACAAAACACCAGCGGTTCACGTAGTGAATCTTACAGTTCTAACTTGCCAACCGTGGTCTGTATGGAATTGTTCAATAAAGGGCCCAAAATTAAGATAACATAGATGGGAGAGGTCTCTATGAATAGGAATTCCTAAGTATTTGATACCCTGTGAGGGCCAGGCAAAGGGAAAGTTGGACTGGATGGAATCCTATATGGATTTGGGGAGGGAGACATCGAGGGCCTCAGACTTCGCTGCATTGATTTTAAAATTTTACCATGTAACAAAGTGATCTATTTCAGCCATAACAGCATGGATGGATATATGTGATTGAGTGATATATACTAGGACATCATCAGCAAATAGAGAGCACTTGTACTCGGTGCCTCCCACCTCAATCCACCTAATATTGGGGTTATGGCGAATTGATGAGAGCAGGTGCTCCGTCACTAGGATGTATAAGAGAGGGGACAGAGGACATCCCTGCCTTGTCCCATTGGTGATTGTGAAAGGTGATGAAAATGTTCTGACGCACCCCCTGGGCCTTGGGACACCCGGAGCCGGACCCTTTTTGGTGGATGCTGGTGGTTGTAGTCTTCGTGGCGGCGACCCGGTTCCGTGGCTCAGGGCGGTCAAACCAGTGGCGGAACTATTTATGTGGTTTTGATGTTTAAATGTCCGACTACGCCACCCGTGGATTGCGGTCAGAGTGAACCGCCGCTACAGGGCAGACCGCTGAGGCTGGTGTTGTGGGTGCAGCAGAGCGTAGCATAACTCCCCACGGGAGGAGTATAGCCTCAGGGCAGTGTATGCGGAGGATGGGGGTGATGGTGCAGGGCAGCAGCAGTAACGACACGGAGTCAGTGATGCAGTCCAGGGCCTTTACTCACAGTTCTTATTATCCAGACCACGTCTGCAGGTAACGGCTGCCCACGTCGTACTGTGCTCACCAGGTGAGGGGCTCAGACAACTCCCAGATAACTTTGGAGCACTTCACAGGACCCCCTTTGTGTGTCCTTTGTCTGGCCTTTCTTACCAACACTTCTGTCCGGCTGCCTCGGGCCTCCTCTTGGTAAACTTGGCGCCAGTTTCCCTGACCCTATGTGGTGCCTTCCTAGCGGGTGTAGCGAGGGGCTGCGCCACATAAAATGTCAGAGCCTCCGGTTTCTAGCTGAGGGTCGTTTCCTGCCTCCACTAGTTCGGGGACCGGTCTCCCCCTTTGTCCTGACCCCTCCACGCAGGTGGATTCGGGCATGCGGTGGCGACTCGCCCGTCCGCACCCCTGGGATCCCTTCATTCCTCGTTCCTGGAGCCTTCTCCGCTCCTCTTCCTTCCTTCTCCCTCTTCCAGGCCTGGGCCTCTGTTACTAGGCCCGCCTCCGGAGCAGAGCTCATGCAGAGCCCCTGCTCCCTGCCACTTCTGCTCAGACTTCTCTGCACTGAACTAAGATGGTGCCCACCTTTTATACTCCCTTCTCAATGCACCCAGGAACTGCTTCCTCCCTGCTCCTGCACTACAGGGTTCCCCTTCCTCAGTGTTCCCTCCCCCCACTCCAGCCAGGGACAGGGACTGTCGTGCCCATCTCAGGGGCATATTGGTCGCCCTGCCCACGGCAATGTGGTGTAATGCATGCAGGTGTCGGGTCCTGATCCACACTCCATCCTTACCTGAGAGTGAGATATCACACCTCTGGGTGAGGTGCAATACGTCTGTAGCAACCGAGCCCTCAGGGTGCTACAGTTCCATTTATCTTCAGCCTAGGTGACGTATTGCGATACAGGGCCGTGATTTTGGCTATAAAAGGGTCCCCTAGACCCCTACCCCAAGCTTTTTAAGAGAATCATATATGGCGTGCCAGGAGACTCTATGGAATGCTTTCTCAGCATCCAACGAGAGTATCTAATTACAAATTTTTAACTGCATCTAGCCCAGGAAATACTTTGTGCCTAGTAGCAGTGTCTGCTAGTCAGCGGATTATCCCGGCTGTTAAGCAAGCTACACCACCTGTAGTTTAGACACTTAATTTTTTCAAAGGAAATGCTTCGGGACCATGGGATACTCAGTGAAGAGCATCAGGAGGCACCCCAAGGCATAGGGGCTGGGACTGGCAGTAGGATGCCTTGCAGTGGACAGCCGAGCTCGATCCTTATAAAAGCTTTTTAACTGCAGCAGCTTTAGTGGACGCTACTGGAGCTGGAATTACGCGGCTGCTGGCATGAGACTTGCCCTCCAATAGATCCTTGTAAATGGATTTAAAGTGTATTCATTCAAATTAGAGAGACAATTTAAATTAAAAAGCTTAGAGCTGCCTCCACCACAGGGGGGCTCGCTCGACCCACCAGCGGACAGGCACCAGTATTGGGAGAGGGGGGCTGGCCATCAGGGTTCACTGCGGCTCTGGCACAAACCCGGCGACACGGAGGTGGCACGGGCAGGAGCGGACTGGCCATGTCGGCTTCTCACTTTTTGGATTTTAGAAGGGCATGACATGCCTATATCTGTGTCTCCCCCTACTTTTACTCCTCCACCTCTTTTATTTTCGCATGACTATATGTACTTGTCACTTTTCCATGTGTTAGTTGTGTCTTCTGAGCAGTTTGTCAGCTTTTGGACACCTTTGAAGGTGTTTTCTATGTGTTTCTATGTGTTTTTGTTTGCCTGCCATTGGTTTTAACGGTGTTCGAAGGTGTTCGACGAACAGTTCGACGAACAGTTCGGCGAACACACGGGTGTTCGACGAACCGAACCGAACTCGAACACTACGGGGGTGGCTCAACACTACATGGGAGGGTGGGGGAGAGTGATTAACCAGGGCGCATGGTAGCAGCCAAACTGTTGAGAAAGGTGCAGGAGCTGAGGAAGAAGTGGAGAACGAACTGGTGATGGGCATGGAAGATGAGGGAGACCTTGATCACATTTCTGCTGTGCGAGGTTGGGGGGAGAGGGTAGAGGAAGGAAGCATGATTCTTACCTCGCTACCAACACAACAAGGACTTGGTCCTCCTGGATGCACAAGACACATGAGTGCCTTCTTGCTGCACTACCTGCAACATGACCCTCGGATTGTCAGAATTCGAAGTAATCCCGACTACTGAGTTGCCACACTCTTAGATCCCCGGTACAAAGTAAATTTGCCTAAATAATTCCTGCCATAGAAAGGGATTAACGCATGCAGGAGTATCTGCAGACGCTGTTGCAGAATCTTACATGTGCTTTTCCACAAAACACCAGTGGTGCACCTAGTGAATCTCACAGTTCTAACTTGCCAACCGTGGGACTGTCGAGTCTTCATCACTCAAACCGTAACAGTAACACAGTATCTGCTGGTAACAGCAATTTTTTGGAATCGTTTCACCACTTTTTTAGACCATCCTTTGCAAGGCCACAGGAGACAAGAAGTCTGACACATAGTCAACGCCTAGAGAGGATGGTACAGGAGTATCTCCAAGTGAACATCGAAGCCATAACTGTGTCACTGGACCCTTGCTCATTTTAGGATTCCAATCTGGAAAAATGGCCGGAGCTCGCCACTCACGCCTTGGAGATCTTGTCATGCCCTGCAGCCAGCGTTCTCTCTGAACGTGTGTTCAGCGCTGCTGGTGGTGTGCTGACAGATAAGTGCACGCGGCTGTCCACTGAGAATGTAGACACTCATGTTCATAAAGATGAACAAATCATGGATTCGCAAGGACTTTTCTACCCCTGTGTCATCCTGGGGAGACTAAAAGCTTGAAGATTTGGTAAAATCACCTCACCAACCATTTTAAGCAACTGTGGGGCAGTTGATGCCACTTAACCCTAGAACGCATGACCATAAAAATCTACACTTTCACATACCTGGGGCCTTTTAGGCCCGTGTGCAAATAACATGGAATAACTAAAACTCAAATGACAAACAACTATATACATGAAGAATACCTAGAGTTTCAAAATTCTAACTAAAGTAATCTTGCAGAAAATAGAAAACAATTAACAGGGCGGGCCGGCGAGGCCCCAGGTATGCGTTCTAGGGTTAAGTGGTGTCTGTGCCACAATTTTGGGAAAAAACGGAGACTCTTTTTGGAGTCCCCTTGCTGTGTCTTACGTGACGTTGGCATCGTCAATTCCAGTTGGGTTGGGTCGCACCCCCCCTTTTAACTGTAAGAAACTACATACACTATGGCTTGGGGTAACACAGATGGTTGAGTCTGAAGAGCTGTTTACTCAGAGGTCTGCTCCAAAGCTTCAGTGTCTGCTAGTCAGCATAGAATTTTTAACCGCATCTAGCCTAGGCAATACTTTGGGCGTAGTAGCCCAGCTGCTAAGCAAGCTGCACCGCCTGTGTATCTAATAAAATTTTTTAAATGCATCTAGCCTAGGCAGACTGTGAGGACCCCCAACCAAACCCAGACGCTCAGCCCCCCTACCGCCCCCCTTTCCTTGACAATACAATAATGTAACTCTTACAACTGGATGGGTGAGGATCGGTCACAGCTTTATTAACTCTTTATACTCATTCCATTAGAAAGGCATTTTATTTCTAAAATAATTCAGCTTGTTGCAGCATGCCCTGGGTCTCCACTCCGGCAAGTTGGCCAACGAGTGTAACTCTCCAACATGTCCTTTCTATTTCCAGGCCACAGAGGATCCTGCGTACTCGTATGCAGGACTCTGACCCCCACCCATCACTCTTAAAGCTTGTTCCACTCCGTCCTGGAGTCCTGACAGGAATATGTCCAGTCCAATATCCATTAAGTGAACACGGTCGGGCCGTATGAGGCCTGCTTTATCTCCTTCCAGTTGTCGGTGTCGTATCACTACACCGCCTCTGTCTCTTCTAAATTTTGCCATCCGAATATTTATTACCCGCCTTGTCTGTTTGATGGCCGTGATGTCTCGCGCACCTTGCCATACCGCTATCGGCACAATCTCTGACCATACTATAGTTAGTTTTGTGAAAAATTCTCTGAAGTGCTCAGTGTCTAGTTTCATTATTGCCATTAGTTATGCGCTCTTGTGATGACCTAGGTTGTTTCCCCCGGCTTGTATAACTAAGATGACCAGACCTCTTGCCTCTCTCCCTACCTTGATTACCTCCATTAGTACATGTGGCCATAGCAGGCCTCTAATACCTCTCCAGTTGAAATATGTGTTATGAAACTCTAATTTCCTCCCGCCTGGGCGGACTTTCGCCCTTTTTTCTGCCCAATATATATACGAGTGGCCTATCACCCACAGTGTTGGCTTAGCGTCACCTGTAAAAGAAACAAACCACGTTAGGATAACAAGTCCAGTCTTATGTATCTCGCCAAACACGTGGATCACCATCTCCCTATCCTCTGAACTTCCGTTTCTGACAGTCCTGCTCTTGCTGCTTCCGTGGCCGCGCCTATGCGGAATGAGTGTGTCCCGTAATCTTTGGGGTGGTTCCCTGCCGATGTTATGCATTTATTAAATGTAGCTTGGAACTGGTATCTTGATAATGGCGTTCCATCAAAGTGTGATAGGAAGAAATTACTTTGTGATCTGATGGTTATATATATTTTTACTATTGTTACCCGACTCAGTGTACCGTTTGTGGGTTGTAAAAGTACCCAAGTGCCCCTGCCGGCTGGAACCGTTTTCGATTGGCGTATGCGTAGACGTAATGCATTATTGGCTATGACTACGTCCTGGTGTAATAAGCCTCCACTGGTGGTAATTTTGGATTGAGGGACTAATTCGCTTATGCATAGCGCCCCGAAGAAGGCGATCGCAAATGCAGTAGACAGTAGTGTTGCTTCAAATTGTGAGTGTCATGTTAATGGTTTTAGGGATATGATGTGAGAAATCAGTTTTAGTGACACGGGACGGGACGTCTACACTCCTGACTTGACTGACCCCTTTTCCACCCTTTTATGGATTGCCTGATGATGAATCTTTGTCACATCTCCCCAATTCAGTAGTTGGAAGTGAAATGCTACTCCGGTCAGACACCGCTGCGCTGACGCCCCTGATATGCCCCTCATCATTAGCTGGTGGAGAAATTCTATGGTGACTTGTGATCTGGCTTGTTCACATTGGTCAACCCGTCTGCCTGCTACTAGTCGTGTCCACTCTTCCCATGCATTACCGTATGCTTGCCAAGTTGACGGGGCAACTGACGCTCTGATTAATGGCATCAAGTATTCGCCACTAGATCTCATAGGGAGGGTGGGCAACTGTTGCCCGATGGGTGGGCGTTGGGGAAGTGCTCTGTGAAAATCTGCCAATTGAATTGTGAATCTTATTAATGCAGTGCGCTAGGCTGGTGTTTTTTGCTATGAAGCATATATTTTTGTTAGCCAGGCGCGAGCCCCATATTTCTATTGCTACCACTATTGGGAAGAAAAATTATTTTCAGGGCTCGATGCAGCTATAAATTATAATTAATTTCAAAGCTGGTGGAGCTTGGTATAGATGGCCTAATGCAATGAGTACCACACACTGCTACAAATCCGAATATTTTTTCAGAGCTAGATGCAGAAAAAATTATTTTTAATTTGAAACCTGGTGGAGGTTAGTATAGATGGACTAATAGACCAAGTCCCACACACTGCTACAAGCCCAAATATTTTTTCAGAGCTAGATGCAGATAAAAATTATATTGAATTTGCAACCTGGTGGAGGTTAGTATAGATGGACTAATAGAACAAGTCCCACACACTGCTACAAGTAGAAATATTTTTTCAGAGCTAGATGCAGATAAAAATTATATTGAATTTGCAACCTGGTGGAGGTTAGTATAGATGGACTTATAGAACAAGTCTCACACACTGCTACAAGCCGAAATATTTTTTCAGAGCTAGATGCAGAAAAAAATTATATTGAATTTGCAACCTGGTGGAGGTTAGTATAGATGGACTAATAGAACAAGTCCCACACATGCTACAAGCCGAAGCCCAAATATTTTTTCAGAGCTAGATGCAGATAAAAATTATATTGAATTTGCAACCTGGTGGAGGTTAGTATAGATGGACTAATAGAACAAGTCCCACACACTGCTACAAGCCGAAATATTTTTTCAGAGCTAGATGCAGATAAAAATTATATTGAATTTGCAACCTGGTGGAGGTTAGTATAGTTGGACTAATAGAACAAGTCCCACACACTGCTACAAGCCAAAATATTTTTTCAGAGCTAGATGCAGAAAAAAATTATATTGAATTTGAAACCTGGTGGAGGTTAGTATAGATGGACTAATAGAACAAGTCTCACACACTGCTACAAGCCAAAATATTTTTTCAGAGCTAGATGCAGAAAAAAATTATATTGAATTTGCAACCTGGTGTAGGTTACTATAGATGGACTAATAGAACAAGTCCCACACACTGCTACAAGCCGAAGCCCAAATATTTTTTCAGAGCTAGATGCAGATAAAAATTATATTGAATTTGCAACCTGGTGGAGGTTAGTTTAGATGGACTAACAGAACAAGTCCCACACACTGCTACAAGCCGAAATATTTTTTCAGAGCTAGATGCAGATAAAAATTATATTGAATTTGTAACCTGGTGGAGGTTAGTATAGATGGACTAATAGAATGATGCTATGCCCAAAAGGTTTTACTTCACTAGGTGCAGTAAAAAAATTGGTATTCTATACACAGGTGGTGTCGCTTGCAACACAGATAGGCTACTCCACTGACTAACACACACTGAAAGAGGCCAAAAAGGATTTGCTTTGCTAGATTTAGCCAAATGCTGTGAAAAAAACTTGCACAGCACTAAAACAGACCTGCCTGGCAAAAAGTGATAGGAACTGATGTAACCTAGCCCTGAAAAGGACTGCAATTACAATTAGTCTTTACTCCCAACCTATCTATTTAAGAGCACAGACCTGCCTGATAAAAGTCGTAGGAAATTATGTAACCTAGTCCTTAAAAGGACTGCAATCACAACTGTTCCCTACTCCCAAGCTATCTGTAGATTTGTGCGAAAATTGGCTTGAAATTAACAAAGTATAGCGCACACAGCAACAGCGGTGCCGTCTAACACGCAGCTGCAGCAGTGAGAAAATGGTGGCGACGGGGAAAATGGCTGGGTCTTATAGGGCAAGGACATGTGACATACACTGCCAATGACACATGCCCTTGCTTGTGTGAAAAAAAGCAGTTCGCTCCGTGTGTGCGCTGCTGATGGGCTGACAGATGGCACCTCCCCACTGTAAATGCGGGAAAGAGAAAAAAAAATGGAGATCTTCATTATTTATGCAGAGATCCATCCCCTGCCTCTCCCCCCGCCCCGCTGTCCACTCAAACTGCGTATTAACATTAATTTTCAGCATTACTGAGAAAAAATCCAGTTATGATTTTGGTGCACGAACAGTTATCGAACATAACCTCGAACAGTCGAATTTTTTTCAAATCGTTCGTGTTCGCCGAACGGCTCGAAAACCGCCCAAAACAGCTCGAATTTGAGATTGGCGAACAGTTCGATTCGAACACCGCTCATCTCTACTCTTGAGATGTTTAAAACTTGGGAAATCCTTTTGTAGCCAAATCCGGCTTTAAACTTCGCCACAACAGTATCTCGGACCTGCCTGGTGTGTTCCTTGGTTTTCATGATGCTCTCTGCACTTGAAACAGAACCCTGAGACTATCACAGAGCAGGTGTATTTATACGGAGACTTGATTACACACAGGTGGATTCTATTTACCACTCATTTAGGACAACATTGGATCATTCAGAGATCCTCATTGAACTTCTTGAGTGAGTTTGCTGCACTGAAAGTAAAGGGGCCGAATAATATTGCACCCCCCACTTTTCAGTTTTTAATTTGTTAACCACTTCGCACCAGAGCCTGTTTTTGCCTTCGTGACCGGGCCAATTTTTTCAATTCTGACCACTGTCACTTTATGAAGCAATTACTCTGGAACGCTTCAACGGATCCCCCTGATTCTGAGATTGTTTTTTCGTGACATATTGTACTTCATGATAGTGGTAAAATTTCTTTGATATCACATGCGTTTATTTGTGAAAAAATCGGAAATTTGGTGAAAATTTTGAAAATTTTGCAATTTTCAAACTTTGAATTTTTAAGCCCTTAAATCAGAGAAATATGTCACACAAAATACTTAATAAATAACATTTCCCACATGTCTACTTTACATCAGCACAATTTTGGAACCAAAATTTTTTTTTGTTAGGGAGCTATAAGGGTTAAAAGTTGACCAGCGATTTCTCATTTTTCCAACAAAATTTACAAAAACATTTTTTTAGGGACCACATCATATTTGAAGTCACTTTGAGGGGTCTTTATGACAGAAAATACCCAAAAGTGACACCGTTCTAAAAACTGCACCCCTCAAGGTGCTCAAAACCACATTCAAGAACTTTATTAACCCTTCAGGTGCTTCACAGAAATTTTTGGAATGTGGAAGAAAAAAATTAACATTTAACTTTTTTCACAAAAATGTTATTTTAGACCCAATTTTTTTTATTTTCACAGGGGTAACAGGAAAAAATGGACCCCAAAATTTTTTGTGCAATTTCTCTTGAGCGTGCTGATACCCCATATGTGAGGGAAAACCACTGTTTGGGCGCACGGCAGGGCTCGGAAAGGAAGGAGCGCCATTAGACTTTTTGAATGTAAAATTTGTGTGAATAATTAGCAGACACCATGTTGCGTTTGGAGAGCTCCTGATGTGACTAAACAGTGGAAACCCCCCACAAGTGACACCATTTTGGAAACTAGACCCCTTAGGGAACATATCTAGATGTGTGGTGAGCACCTTGAACCCCAAGGTGCTTCACAGAAGTTTATAATATTGAGCTGTAAAAATAAAATTTTCACATTTTTCCCACAAAAACGTTTTTCATCCCTTAATTTTCCATTATCATAATGGTAATAGGATAAATTGCACCATTAAATTTGTTGTGCAATTTCTCCTGAACACGCCGATACCCCATATGTGGGGGAAAACCACTATTTGGGCGCACGGCAGGGTTTGGAAGGGAAGGAGCGCCATTTGACTTTCTGAATGTAAAATTTGTCTGAATAATTAGCAGACGCCATGTTGCGTTTGGAGAGCCCCTGATGTTCCTAAACAGTGGAAACCCCCCACAAGTGACACCATTTTGGAAACTAGACCCCTTAGGGAACTTATCTAGATGTGTGGTGAGCACCTTGAATCCCAAGGTGCTTCACAGAAGTTTATAATAATCAGCTGTAAAAATAAAATTTTCACATTTTTCCCGCAAAAACGTTTTTCATCCCTTAATTTTGCATTATCATAAGGGTAATAGGATAAATTGCACCATGAAATTTGTTGTGCAATTTCTCCTGAACACGCCGATACCCCATATGTGGGGGAAAACCACTGCTTTGGTGTACGGCAGGGTTCGGAAGAGAAAGGAGCGCTATGTTGGCTGGGATAGGCAGCAGACACCATGTCACATTTGAAGAGTCGCTGACATGCAGAAACAGCAGAAACCCCCACAAGTGACCCCATTTTGTAAACTACACCTCTCAAGGAATTCATCTAGGGAAGTAGTGAGTATTTTTTAATTTTTAAATTTATACCATTGGGCAGTGAAAAAAGCATAATTATATTTTTACCACAAAAAAATGTTTTACCCTCAGATTTTACATTTTCACACAGGGCAATGGGTAAAAATGGTGCCGAAATGTGTCACACAATTTCTTCTAAAAGTGCCAATACCCCATATGTGGCTGTATCGTAGCGCTCAGCCATACGGCGAGATCTGGGGGGGACGGAGTGCTATTTGACAATTGGAGAACAAATTATTGTAGAATAGGCATTTGGATTTGGGAGCACAAAATTTTTTGAATTTCTTTTGGGGGGCAAGGGCCATTTCGCTTTTCCAGAGCCTTTCTGCTACCAGTAACTTGGAAGTCCCTTATATTTTTAACAGATGACGGACCTGAGTGGGGACTAGCTTTTTTTGAGGACTGAGTTGAAGCTTTTATTGGGAACATTTTACGTAACATTTATCCGGCGCTCTAGGCTGAGCACTTACATCGGGGTTTCCATCTAAATTTCCAAGTGATGTAATTCAGATGAAACCCCTGCGGGATCCATTCACTGTAATGTGGCAGCAGAGTTACTCTGGACTCCGTCTGGCCTCTGTTTAGCGGTGTCCTTTTTTTCAGAAGTGCACAAAACTGTGGCCAACCGCACTTTTATGCACGCCTAAAACAAATGACACCGTGGGATCACAGGCCAGACGGCATCCACAGTGGCCTATATCTGCCTCATTACAGGGAATCTTCCGTCATGGGTTCCGGCTGAATCACATATTTCAGAGATTTACATGGAAACTCTGGCGTAAGTGCTCAGCGCAGAGCACAGGATAAATGTTGGCAGAGCCTTACTGGGATCTTTGGGAGACATAATAAACAAATCAGTAGCAGGTGAAGAATTGGTTTTATTTATTTTTTTACGCCGTTCCTAGTGTGATATAACTGATTAGATTACTTTATTCTTCGGGTCGGTGCGATTACAGAGATACCAGATTTATATCGGGTTTTTATGACTGACAGCTGTCACACACTAAGAGACGCTTTTTTTTTGCAAAATCTAGTTTTTGCATCGCCATATTTTGAGAGCTATAATTTTTCCATATTTCGGCCGACAGAGTCATGTGATGGCTTGTTTTTTGCGGGACGAGTTGACATTTTTATTGGTACCATTTGTGGGTACGTGACATTTTTTGATCGCTTTCTATTCCGTTTTTTTGGGAGGTAAAATTAACAAAAACCAACAATTCAGGAATTGTTTTTTGAGGTTTTTTTTTATGCCGTTCTGCGTGTGGTAAAAGTGATCAGGCAGCGTTATTCTTCGGGTCAGTACATTTACAGCGATACTACACTTACTGTATATTTTTTTATGTTTTGGGGCTTTTACACAATAAAACAATTTTAAAGAAAAAATATTTTTTTTGCATTGCTTTATTCTGAGAGGTATATCTTTTTTATTTTTTGGCTGATGGAGCTGTATAGTGGCTTGATTTTTGCAGAACAAGATGACGTTTTCAGCGGTACCATTTCTATTTCCATTTTGCTTTTTGATCGCATTCTTTTCCACTTTTTGTTTGGCGATATGAGGAAAAAGCATAGTTTTTTGCTCCGTTTTTTATTTATTTTTATTACGATGTACACATAAGGAGTTAATTAGTGTGACAGTTTTATAGCTCGGGTTGTTTCGAACGTGGCAATACCAAATATGTGTACTTTTTTTATTTTTGCATAACTATATGGATTTATCGGTTTAATATTTTATTTATTTATTTTTATTTATTTTGTATTTTTTTTTTTAACAGTTTCAAAATATTTTTTTTTACTTTTTTTACATTTTTACTTAGACCCTGTATGGGACATTAATTTTTATTTTTCTGATCCCTGATCTCATGTAATGTAATAGACATATATTACATTACATGAGATCTTCACTGACTCTTTCAGTCAGTTTCCTGTCTGGCATCAGCTACATACAGGCTGAAGTCAGACAGGAAGGACACCATATATGGCAGAGCTGGAGGCGGTCATGTGACCTCCAGCTGCCATAGCAACGCCAGGTCCTGAAAGCAATCAAGGGGTCGTCAGAGAGGTAAGTGGACGACCCCCTCTCCTCCTGCTGTCTCCTATATGCCGCGATCACTATAGATCACAGCATATAGAAGACAGCAAAGGGTTAACATCACTGGGACCTGATCTAATCAGGTCCCGATGATGTTCCCTGTCAGAGCTAACGCTCTTCACCACTCTCACAGCGCTTGCAGGACCCAGGGGGTCCTGAGCACTGCGAGACCACCCACCGTTTTTAAACGTCCGCGCTGCACAGAGCCCAGGCAGCGCGGACGTTTATCTACAGTGGGCGGTCGGGAAGCGGTTAAAAAAGTTTAAAATATCCAATAAATTTCGTTCCACTTCACGATTGTGTCCCACTTGTTGATTCTTCCCAAAAAAATTTGAATTTTATATCTTTAATTTTGAAGCCAGAAATGTCGCAAAAGGTAGAAAAGTTCAAGGGGGGCCAAATACTTTCACAATGCACTGTACAAAGGATGGAGAGGTCTGTGACTTTTATCGTAGGTATACTTAAACTGTGAGAGACAGAATCTAACAATAAAAAACAAAAAATCACATTGTATGATTTTTAAATAATTAAATTGTATTTTATTGCATGAAATAAGTATTTGATCACCTACCAACCAGGAAAAATTGTGGCTCTAACAGTCAGTCACTGTAATGCCGCAGCCATGTTGTTTGTGGGCATTTCAGTGATTGGCTGGCCGCACAGCGTCACCTCGAGTATTTAAAACTGGGCGTCGCCATCTTGGACACAGTCGCCCGGGATCAGACAGTGTAGGGTCAGTGCTGCTGAGCTAGGGAGAGATATGTAGTGCGAAATAGGCAGTGTAGGGTCTCTAAAGCCTACCAAATCAAACAAACAGTCCTTCTCAGGACTAATATCCATCCCCGATGGCAGGCAGGCTGTATAGGAGACGCAGTGGTTATACCAACAAACACTGCATTACAGTCCTGTGTGCTCCTGCTGGTCAAATTGCTAGACTTATCCCCTGGTCTCAGGGGCCAGGAAAAATCCTTTTTTTTTTTTATCTAAATCCTGTATTTTTTTTTTTCCCTCAGTCAGACTGTACAAATACGCGTCTTATTAACCTTTTGGTTGACTGCTCAGACACCAATATATCTGTTTAAAAGATTCTGGTGTAGGCCACATAACTAGAACTGTGGTTTTGCAGTTCCACGGTTCAACTCTCAGTATTATCCAGCTTTTGGCCTTTTTTCCATAAAAAAAAACAGTAATAGTGTCTCCCTGACTGTTCAGACACAAACATATCTGTTTAAAAAATTCTGGTGTAGGCCACATAACTATAAATATGGTTTTGAAGTTCCACGGTTCAAATCTCTGTATTATCCAACTTTTTGCCGTTTTTACATAAAGAAAAACAGTTTGAGTGTCTCGCTCAGTGTTCAGACACAAATCTGTTTAAAAGATTCTGGTGTAGGCCAAAGAATTAGAACTGTGGTTTTCCTCTTCCACGGTTCTAATCTCCTTTTTATTACCCTTATTCTATTGATAGTGCGAATGTAAGCTATTTTACTTCATTTACAATGGGCAAGGGGCGTGGAACTGGACATTCTGGTGATGGTGCATGTAGAGGACGGGGCCGTGACCAAGGTGAAAATGTGCCACAACCAACAGCCACATCTTCTCGCTCCCATTTCTTGACCGAATTACTAGGGAAGCACACTACAACATCAGTATTGCGAACTGATCAGTGTGAACAGGTTATTAATTGGATAGCAGATAATACTTCCAGTTACCTGGGCACCACCACCTCTGGTCTGTCTGTTTTAGTAGCCGTGAGTCTCGACCGCATACTCCTCCTCACCCTGATGCTCCTTCCTCCCACCATGCCGAGTGTCGTCAGACAGCAACTGATCCCACAGTTGGACACTCTGAAGAGCTGTTCACTGGACATTTCCATATTTGGGCCCCTCGCCTGCTCCCCTTGAAGTGGTGGTGGAGGAGATCCCATGTAGCGATGCCCAAATATTTGAACAGCCACGGCCACAGGAAGTCGATGCTGGCAATTTGTCACAAGAGGTGGACGATGACGACGAGACACAATTGTCACGAAGTGAGGAGGAGGATCGTGGTGCGCAAGAGGAAGAGGTGGTGGATGATCTAGTAACTGACGCAACGTGGCAGGAGGACACGCAGAGCGAGGCCAGCAGCACACAGGGGGAGGGAGGCAGAGTACCCAAACAGGCAGGAAGAAGCAGTGTGGTGGCCACACACAGAAGGCGGACAACAGTTCCCCGTAACACCAACACAAGGGACATTGCCAGTACAACCGGTACGTCTTCCAGAGTCTGGAATTTTTTTAAAGACTCTGCTGATAACCCCAAAAAGGCCATTTGTACCACCTGCCATGCCAGCATCAGCAGGGGTGACAAAACTACCAGCCTGACCACCACCAGCATGATCAGGCACATGTCAGCAAAGCACCCAACTTTGTCTGGCGAACCCCAGGGTCCACGACCAGTGTCAGCGGGTGTCACCACTGCTTCTTCCGCTGTTGTGCGTGTAAGAGAACCCCCTGTTGTGCGTGCAAGGCAATCCCCTGTCCATACTGCATGCATAGATGCCCCCTCCTCTCAGTCTTCACTTGTTATGGCAGTTTCTCAAGAAACAGCATCAACGTCCACGTCCCACCGCAGCGTTCAATTGTCCATATCCCAGAGCTTTGAATGAAAGCGAAAATTTGCAGCCAACACCCCACAGGCCACAGTCCTAAATTCGCACATTTCACGACAGATTGCGTTGGAAATGCTGCATTTTAGGCTGGTGGAGACGGAATCCTTCCGCAACCTTATGGCGGTGGCTGTCCCTCGGTACTCGGTCCCCAGCCGACACTATTTTGCCCGGTGTGCCATCTCCGCACTACACAAGCACGTGTCCCAAAACATCTGCCATGCCCTCAACAACGCAGTTACTGGGAGAGTCCACCTGACAACGGACACGTGGACAAGTGCATGTGGCCAGGGACGGTACATCTCCTTGACGGCACACTGGGTAAACATAGTGGAAGCCGGGACCCAGTCGGACCTTGTGATGGAACACATCCTCCCCACACAGAGGATTGTGGGCCCTATGTCAGTCAGAGTTGCCCCTACAGTGTACAGCTCCTGCGCATCATCCTCCTCCTCCTCCTCATGTTCAGCCTCCATCTCAGATATCACCACATCAGTTACAAGCTGGAAGCACTACAGTACTGCCTCAGCCAAGCAGCAACAGGCTGTGCTGAAACTCACATGCTTAGGTGATAAACCTCACACTGCTTGTGAGTTGTGGACAGCTGTGACTGAGACCGCTGAACCTACATCCAGGCATGGATGTGTGTGACAATGGCCGTAACCTGGTGGCGGCTCTGTGGCGAGATCACACACGTACCATGCCTGGCTCATGTGCTTAACCTCGTGGTTCAGCAGTTTCTTAAATCGTACTCCAAGTTGCCAGATCTGCTCGTCAGAATACGCCACCTGTCAGCTCATTTTCAGAAGTCGGCTACAGCTTCCGCCGCCCTTGCTGTATTGCAGCAGCGTTTGCAGCTTCCGGCACACTGACTGGTGTGTGCTGTCCCCACACATTGGAACTCTACCCTCCACAAGTTGCAAAGGATTTGTGAGCAGAAGAGAGCAGTTGTGGAGAACCAGCTGCAACAAGGACGTCAATATTCAGGTCAGACTCCACACATAAGACGTCAGGAGTGGACCTGGATGTCAGACATATGTACCATCCTGACAAACTTTGAGGAGTCCACCAAGATGGTAAGCAGCGATGACGCCATCATTAGTGTCAGCATCCCACTTGTCTGTCTTTTGCAACGCTCTCTGCAGAGAATTAAAGATGAGGCATTGCCGCCAGAGTATGATGAGATGGATCAAGAAGCCGTAATGGGCGATTACACACAGCCCAGCCTCATCTCATCCCAACGTGCATTGGGGGACAATGAGGGAGAGGAGGTGGAGGAGGAGGAAGAACAGGAGCTGGTATCATGCGCTGTAGACGATAGTACCTGTACAACTGTCATACCGTCGATTCAGCGTGGGTGGCCTGAGGACAGGGGGAGGAGGAGGAGGAGAGCATGGTCAGACGTCATCTTGGTGAGGACACGGAAGTCTTGCCCATTACCAGTCTGGCACGCATGTCTGACTTTATGTTACGCTGCCTTAACCGTGACCCTCGCGTTGTCAAAATGTTGGGTGACAGTCATTACTGGTTGCTGACACTTTTAGACCCCCGCTACAAGGAGAACTTTCACTCTCTTATTCCTGAGGTGGAGAGGTCTACAAAAATGGGGCAGTAACAGAAGGCCTTTGCTGCAGAACTGTTAATAAAATTCCCATCTGAACACTCTAGCAGCAGAGGTCACAGTTCATTGCCCAACCAAGGCATACAGGTGAGAGAGACGCAACTCCAATCCAGGAGAGGCAGGGGAACATTGTCAATGTTCTGGGACAGTTTTCTGGGACCCGCCCAGCTTACAGGCCCTGAGGCGCGGGGTACTCTCACAAGGAGTGGAAAGTTTCAAAAGATGGTGAGGGAGTACCTTGTCGACCGTACCAGCGTCCTCCGTGATTCCTCTGTGCCTTTTAATTATGGGGTATCCAAGCTGGACACTTGGAATGAACTCGCTCTGTACACCTTGGAGGTCCTGGCCTGCCCTGCAGCTAGCATGTTATCGGAGCGTGTTTTTAGTGCCACTGGGGGAATTATAACTGATAAGCGCACTCGCCTGTCAACTGACAATGCTGACAAGCTGACCCTTATCGAAATGAACAAGGGCTGGATTGGGCCAGACATCTCATCACCACCAAATGACAGCAGAGTAACATAAAGTCAAATCCACTGTGTTATTTCGGAAGGTGTATTCCCATGCACCGCTTCACACCCACACATGGGTATATGCTTCCTCATTTCGGCTGTATTCTGCTCTTCTCCTTATCTTCAGCCTCCACCACCACTATACCACCAGGGTGATCGTGGTCCGTGTTGCCAGCATTGCAAGTTCCTCCGTCCTAATTTTTGGCAGCTTTTGCTTGGAAGGCATAGGCAAAGACTATGGGAGACCCACTCCTCAATAATGGGAATAATGTTTTTAATATGCTGTACTGCATGGCTCTTGTAAGAGGCATGAAAACCGTCTTGTTAAGCTACTCTGAACTCCAAGTCTCTTCCAAGGGGCATTAAAACCGTCTTGTTAAACCTCTGACCTCCACGTCTTGTACAAGGGGCATTAAAACCGTCTTGTTAAGCTACTGTGACCTTCACATCTCTTCCAAGGGGCATTAAAACCGTCTTGTTAAACCACTCTGAACTCCACAGCTGTTCCAAGGGGCATTAAAACCGTCTTGTTAGCCTACTGTGACATCCACGTCTCTTCCAAGGGGCATTAAAACCGTCTTGTTAAACCACTCTGAACTCCACAGCTCTTCCAAGGGGCATTAAAACCGTCTTGTTAATCCACTCTGAGCTCCACAGCTCTTCCTAGGGGCATTAAAACAGTCTTGTTAAGCTACTGTGACCTCCACGTCTCATCCAAGGGGCATTAAAACCGTCTTGTTAAGCTACTGTGACCTCCACGTCTCTTCCAAGGGGCATTAAAACCGTCTTGTTAAACCACTCTGAACTCCACAGCTCTTCCAAGGGGCATTAAAACTGTCTTGTTAAGCTACTGAGACCTCCACCACTCTTCCAAGGGGCATTAACACTGTCTTGTTAAGCTACTGTGACTTCCACGTCTCTTCCAAGGGGCATGAAAACCATCTTGTCAAGCTACTGTGACCTCCACCACTCTTCCAAGGGGCATTGATATTGTCTTTTTATTCCACTGCAGCCTCCATCACTCTTCCAAGGGGCATTAAAATGGTCTTGTTAAGCTACTGTGATCTCCACGTCTCTTCCAAGGGGCATTAAAACCGTCTTGTTAAGCTACTGTTACCTTCACGTCTCTTCCAAGGGGCATTAAAACCGTCTTGTTAAACCACTCTGAACTTCACAGCTGTTCCAAGGGGCATTAAAACCGTCTTGTTAGGCTACTGTGACATCCATGTCTCTTCCAAGGGGCATTAAAACCGTCTTGTTAAACCACTCTGAACTCCACAGCTCTTCCAAGGGGCATTAAAACCGTCTTGTTAATCCACTCTGAGCTCCACAGCTCTTCCTAGGGGCATTAAAACAGTCTTGTTAAGCTGCTGTGACCTCCACGTCTCATCCAAGGGGCATTAAAACCGTCTTGTTAAGCTACTGTGACCTCCACGTCTCTTCCAAGGGGCATTAAAACCATCTTGTTAAACCACTCTGAACTCCACAGCTCTTCCAAGGGGCATTAAAACTGTCTTGTTAAGCTACTGAGACCTCCACCACTCTTCCAAGGGGCATTAAAACTGTCTTGTTAAGCTACTGTGACTTCCACGTCTCTTCCAAGGGGCATGAAAACCATCTTGTCAAGCTACTGTGACCTCCACCACTCTTCCAGGGGGCATTGATATTGTCTTTTTATTCCACTGCAGCCTCCATCACTCTTCCAAGGGGCATTAAAATGGTCTTGTTAAGCTACTGTGATCTCCACGTCTCTTCCAAGGGGCATTAAAACCGTCTTGTTAAGCTACTGTTACCTTCACGTCTCTTCCAAGGGGCATTAAAACCATCTTGTTAAACCACTCTGAACTTCACAGCTGTTCCAAGGGGCATTAAAACCGTCTTGTTAGGCTACTGTGACATCCACGTCTCTTCCAAGGGGCATTAAAACCGTCTTGTTAAACCACTCTGAACTCCACAGCTCTTCCAAGGGGCATTAAAACCGTCTTGTTAATCCACTCTGAGCTCCACAGCTCTTCCTAGGGGCATTAAATCAGTCTTGTTAAGCTGCTGTGACCTCCACGTCTCATCCAAGGGGCATTAAAACCGTCTTGTTAAGCTACTGTGACCTCCACGTCTCTTCCAAGGGGCATTAAAACCATCTTGTTAAACCACTCTGAACTCCACAGCTCTTCCAAGGGGCATTAAAACTGTCTTGTTAAGCTACTGAGACCTCCACCACTCTTCCAAGGGGCATTAAAACTGTCTTGTTAAGCTACTGTGACTTCCACGTCTCTTCCAAGGGGCATGAAAACCATCTTGTCAAGCTACTGTGACCTCCACCACTCTTCCAAGGGGCATTGATAATGTCTTTTTATTCCACTGCAGCCTCCATCACTCTTCCAAGGGGCATTAAAATGGTCTTGTTAAGCTACTGTGATCTCCACGTCTCTTCCAAGGGGCGTTAAAACCGTCTTGTTAAAACCACTCTGAACTCCATAGCTCTTCCAAGGGGCATTAAAACCGTCTTGCTAAACCACTCTGAACTCCACACCTCTGACAAGGGGCATTGAAATGTTGTTTTTAATTACCTCTAACCTCCACGACTCTTCCAACAGGCATTGCATTTCCTCCTACTTTTAGTCAGCTTTTGCTTTTTAATGCATAGGCAAACACTAAGGGAGACCCACTCCCCAATAATGGGTAGAAGGTTTTTAGTACGCTGTAATCCACGTCTGTTTCAAGGGGCATTGCAGTTCCTCATAATTTTTGGAAAGCCTTCCATTCACTGCTTAGGCCAACAGTGTACAGGAGACCCAGTTGCTATAAATTGAAAAAACGGTTTAGTTAAGGCCCTCTGACCTCCATGTCACGTCCAAGGGGCATTGGAGTGCCTAGAAATTTTTGGTAGGCATTGCACTCACTGTATGCCCTATAACTGTGTAGCCGAACCGCTCCTTTTGGTACAGAAACATATCCCAAAAGACATGTGTGGTTGACTGGCCTGATATTGATGTGAATGGTCCCTGTTCCTCCTGCTCTTTCTTCTTTGCCACCACCTCATCCATAATTCATCACCTGAAGCTTTGTTTTAACTGGAGTCATAGAACTGGGATAGTAGCAGGAAAACATCCAGCAATCCTCGGAGGAGGTAGGATATGCGCCATAATGCTGACCACCTCAGGCCTAGTCGCTACTACATACATGCGCTTGCATTCCAAGGAACAGAAAGCGAAGGAGATGGATGGCCTCATGATCATGAATAATTTACTCGTTGAGTAGGAGGCCGACCACTGCTGCTGTCTACCTTCTGAACTTTGTGTTGAAGCCTGATTGACCCAGGACCCGCAATCCTCTATGTCTGGAGGACGTGTTGCATCCCAATGTCCAACTGCGTCCCGGCTTCCACAATATTAACCCAGTGTGAAGGCGTCAGTGAGATGGACCATCCCTGGCCATATTCACTTGTCCAGGTGTTAGTGGTTAGGCTGTCCTGCAAATGGGGGTGGCTGGGGACCGTTTATGGACATCCTGGTGGCTGGGGACCAATCGTGGGAACCCCGCCGCTGGGCGGCTGGGGACTGAGTATAGATACCAGGCCTCTGACGCAGCCATGACATGGTGGCCAGATTCCGCCTCCACATGCCTAAAAGGCCCAATTTCTAGTGCAAGCAGTATGGTATTGCAGCCTGGGGGTGGGTGGGTGGCAGGCTGCATATTTGCGCTTGCATTGCAAGGAATGGGGGAGGTACAATTGAAAACTGCCCTGGGACAAGGACTTGCACGGGGATAGTTGCAAGTCTGCATCTTCTCATGCGGCAAGGATCACTTCTGATGGGCACACTTTTAGGCAGTGACCTGGGTGTCAGAGATGCTTCCAGGGGTCTTCCCCATGCTGTTCCCATGTCTTTTCAGCACTGTATGCATGTGTCACACAGCACATGGCCAGATAAGGTTGTAAAATGTTAAAATGACATTTCCCGGTGAATGCATTTGACACGGTTGAAAGCAATACAAAAGTGCAAAAACGCATAAAAAATGCTACTTGTGAACATAGCCCAAGCTGTGGAGGAGTATTTTTGTTTTTAGTTACTTATTTTACCTTATACACAAGTCTTTACCCTGGAAAGGAAGTTCCTTAACATATTTCACAGGAAAACCGTTTCAGTTTCATTTTTGAACGTTTTATTGTGAGCCCGTAAAAGTGGCTTAATACCTCTGACCACGTTGTTGACAGCAGTGACCTGGGGGTCAGAAATGCTTCCTGGGGTGATCACCATGTCATTTGAACACTGTCACTATCGTTTTGGCCACTTTTTAGGCTTTCTACAGTCTGCCGGGGGTGCCGCCACAAAAATGCTCGGGTCTCCCATAGACTAACATTGGGCTCGTTGCTCGGGCCGAGCACCCGAGTATCACGGTGAGCTCGGCCCGAGCTTTGAGCACCCGAGCATTTTAGTGCTCGCTCAACACTAGCTACAGGACAACAGGCAAGCAGTTTGGTGAGAAGGAAACAACTGTTGGCAAAATTATTAGAGAATGGAAGAAACACAAGATGACTGTCAATCTTCCTCAGTCTGGGACTCCACCATATGGAAGGGAGGATGGATAGGGTCATGTACTGCAAGATTTTGACCAACAACCTCCCTCCCTCAGTAAGAGCTTTGAAGATGGATCGTGGCTGGGTCTTCCAGCATGACGATGACACGACACCCAGAGCCAGGGCAACTAAGGGGTGGCTCCGTAAGAAGCACTTCAGCGTCCTGGAGTGGCCTAGCCAGTTTTCAGACCTGAACCCAATAGAATATTTTTGGAGGGATCTGAAACTTAATGTTGACCAGTGACAGACCTGAAACCTGAAAGATCTGGAGATCTGTATGGAGGAGTGGGTCAAAATCCTTGCAAACTTGGTCAAGAACAACAGGAAACGTCTGACTTCTGTAACTGCAAAAAAAAAAGATTTCTCTACCAAATATTAAGTTCTGTTTTTCTATTGTATCAAATACTTATTTTGTGCAATAAAATGCTTATTAATTATGTAAAAATCATAGAATGTGATTTTCTGGATTTTTTTTCAGAATTGCATTTTTCGCAATTTCTCCTCACTTAGAATTTCTTTCCCATTTTCTAGTATAGATTGTGATAAAATGAATGGTATCACTCAACAATATAACTCATCTCAGAAAAAACAATCCCTGGTTTGCTTATGTGAATGGAAAAATGAAAAAGTTATGGCTCTGGGAAGAAGGGGAGGTAAAAACAAATGCACAAAAACTGAATTTATCCATTTCTGAAAGAGGTTAATAGACTTCAGTGTGTGCATAGAGTGTTCTACACATATTTTCCAGGAAATTAGATCTTAGTTATGTGATTTCCCTCAAGTAGAAATTTTTGGGATAATTCAATGAATCCGGTAAATTTTAATTTTAAACTATCCACACAACTCTACTATTTTGGGTAACATTTTGAAGTACGTATTGACTTTTTTCTTTTCCCATTACAGAAACATTTCCATATTCCTGTGGTAGTTCCCTTCATGCTCTTGTAGGACTAATACATTAAAGCCCTATTTAAATCATAGTAATAAACATATATCCCTCACCACTGTATACTGAGACTATCCTGCTAATCCATGACACTGACACTGTTAAAAGCTTAGGATGCCTCAGCCTAACAAACCTTAAATCGCAACATGATACATGATAGCAATAAATTTCTCTGCCCTTAAATCAACCGCCACTAATGGGAAATAACAGCCTGTCTATTGCTGGAAAATTAAAACTAAGCGTAAGGATTTAGAGCAGGGGTCTCAAACACGCGGCCCGCGGGCCGCATGCGGCCCCTGAGGCTGCTTTATGCGGCCCGCAGGCACAGACCCCTTGACGATCCCGACCTGGTCCAGGAGGAGCCGCCGACAGCAGCGCTGCATTGCCGCACAGAGACTGTTTCCCAGCACTGCATTTCCAATGCCAGCCGCTGGCCAATCAGAGGCCAGCAGCTGATATCTGCGTGTCGGCGCAGCGAGTATGACGTCATTGCCATATGCAGATGTCAGCTGCTGGCCTCTGATTGGCCGGCGGCTGACATTGAAAATGCTGTGCTGGGAGACAGTCTCTGTGCGGCAATGCAGCGCTGCTGTCGGCGGCTCCTCCTGGACCAGGTCGGGATCGTCAAGGGGTCGGACTCTGTGGTGCCTGCGGGCCACATCTGCAGGAAGGCCGCCGAGGGAACGGAGGACAGGTGAGAATCATCTTTTTTTTTTTCTATTTTATGTGTGTGAAGAACAGCACAGGGGGCACAGAGCCACAAGAGGGGACCTGGATGGGGCACATAGCCACAGGATGGGGACCTGGATGGGGCACATAGCCACAAGAGGGGACCTGGATGGGGCACATAGCCACAAGAGGGGACCTGGATGGGGCACATAGCCACAAGAGGGGACCTGGATGGGGCACAGAGCCACAAGAGGGGACCTGGATGGGGCACAGAGCCTCAAGATGTGGACCTGGATGGGGCACATAGCCACAAGAGGGGACCTGGATGGGGCACATAGCCACAAGAGGGGACCTGGATGGGGCACATAGCCACAGGATGGGGACCTGGATGGGGCACATAGCCACAAGAGGGGACCTGGATGGGGCACATAGCCACAAGAGGGGACCTGGATGGGGCACATAGCCACAAGAGGGGACCTGGATGGGGCACAGAGCCACAAGAGGGGACCTGGATGGGGCACAGAGCCACAAGAGGGGACCTGGATGGGGCACATAGCCTCAAGATGTGGACCTGGATGGGGCACATAGCCACAAGAGGGGACCTGGATGGGGCACATAGCCACAAGAGGGGACCTGGATGGGGCACATAGCCACAGGATGGGGACCTGGATGGGGCACAGAGCCACAGGATGGGGACCTGGATGGGGCACAGAGCCTCAAGATGTGGACCTGGATGGGGCACATAGCCTCAAGATGTGGACCTGGATGGGGCACATAGCCACAAGATGGGGACCTGGATGGGGCACAGAGCCACAAGATGGGGACCAGAGCCACAACATGGGGACCTGGATGGGGCACAGAGCCACAAGATGGGGACCTGGATGGGGCACATAGCCACAAGATGGGGACCTGGATGGGCCACATTGCCACAGGATGGGGACCTGGATGGGGCACATTGCCACAGGATGGGGACCTGGATGGGGCACATAGCCACAGGATGGGGACCTGGATGGGGCACATAGCCACAAGATGGGGACCTGGATGGGGCACATAGCCACAAGATGGGGACCTGGATGGGGCACATTGCCACAGGATGGGGACCTGGAGGGGGCACATAGCCCCAAGATGGGGACCTGGATGAGGCACATTAGTACAAGATGGGCGCCAGGATGGGGAACGTTGCCACAGGATGGGGACCTGGATGGGGCACATAGCCACAGGATGGGGACCTGGATGGGGCACATTAGTACAAGATGGGGACTTGGATGGGGAACATTACTACAAGATGTTTTCCATTATTACTATATGATGCTAATTGTAAGACAATATTACTGTATGTGGCCAATTGGGGGAAATAAAATTGTAAAAAAAATAAAAAATAAAATAAAGCATGAAAAAATATTGGGCACTAAAAATGCTGTTTTATATGTAAACTAAAGTAAACACAAAAAAGTGCACGTTTATTATCGCCACATCCATAACGACCCAAGCCATAAAAAAATAAACACGGCAAAAATGTTCAAAAGGTGTATACAAAAAAAATGGTATCACTAAAAATGTCACATTGAACAAAGAATGCGGCCCCCCAAATTCAAATTTTTTCCATGTGCGGCCCATATACCCAGCCGAGTTTGAGACCCCTGATTTAGAGGGTTGGTTAGTCCCAGGATCATTGTAGCATTAGGAGTGTACTAATCAGGAAAAAAGGCAAAGCTTAGCATTTTTACAAATCGGTGTCCCTGTATAGATGTGTAAATTGCCTCTTCAGAGAAAAAGAGGACTTGAACTCTACAGCGCCACCTATTGGAAGCAGCAATCCTACAAGTCACAATCAACCCTTTAACGAGTCAGGCAATGTGACTTAGGATAATAGCCAAATCAGAATCTCAATTTGCAGACACAGTGTTTCGGGCTTGTTGGCCCTCGTCACTGTAAAGTATGAGAGCTGATTTGGCTAGGTGAGAGGCTGTGGGCTGAGGTCTAAGGGGTAACCTTTCTCCTTGTGGAGAGTGACATACCGGCTCTGGCATGCCAAGGTAAGGAGGCTTATTCACCGTGCAATGCTCCTCTGAGAAATTTAATATGCAAATTGCCTCTTCAGAGAAAAAGAAGAGTTGAATTCTATAGCGCCACCTAATGGAAGTATCAATCCTACAAGTCACAATCAACCCTTCCATTAAGCAGCAGCAAAGCTTATCTGCCCCTGTACGTTGTGTTTCATGCTTTAAATTTCATTTCACTAAACCCAAAAACCCAAAAGAAATTTTAAAAAGTTATTTTTTTCCAAATGTTTTTGCTAATTGAAAAACAGTGGTGCAAATACAAGACAAAGCTGTTTTGTGTCACTCAATTTAAATAACAGTGCAATATGGTAGAAGGTCCTCAGATCATGTATAGATATCCTGCTGCAGCTAAGTGTAAATAGATTGATAAGGTCCATGGATATTTTATGGGCCTCATGATTAGAGAGGAGCAAGATAATTTAGTCTGTGACAAGTTAGTGTGAGCACTTATTTTATGCACCTATGCAATGTCTCATTTTGCTGCACCCACTATTGCTGTTTTTTCTGCATCAAATTATTATAATTTAAAAGGAATCTGTTGGTAGAATCAGCCCTCTTATATAGGGTTGAGCGAGTATGTTCTGTCCGAGTATGCTCGGGCCGTGCTCCGAGTATTTATAGCTGCTCAGTGATATGGTTAAATCGCTCCCGTGTGCATGATTTGCAACTGTTTGACAGCTTTATTACATGTGAGGAATGTGTAAGAAATAGACATTCCTCACATGTAATAAAGCTGTCAAACAGTTGCAAATCATGCACACGGAAGCGATTTAACCATATCACCGAGCAGCTGTAAATACTCGGAGCTCGGCCCGAGCATACTCGGCGAAAGGGTTAATAGAACATACTCGCTCAACACTACTCTTAAACCGTCTACATGGGCATGCAGGTCATACAAAGGGGAATTAAATGATACCTTGATATCTTATTCCAGACAAATTCATGTTTTTATTAATATGTAAATGAGCTGTTAAGATCTATGGGCGGAACATAGATCTCTCTGAGAATTACAATTAATGACATAAAGTAAAAGGAAATGTCCATGACACATTATCTGCAAATATAAATGTGGGAGGCTATAATCCATGACATAGAAAAACCAAAGACAAGCAAAATACCCAAATAACTGGAAGTAAATGGATAAATCGCACAGTGCAAAAATAATGATAAATAATAAAGAGTATTTAGTTAACATAATTTTGATCAAAATAATGTAAAAGCCAGAGAAACAGAAGAGATGGGGTTATCTAGATAGACATTTGTGTATTATAAGTTATGAGCTCTGTGCCCAGCATGGTGCAGCTAAATGAATATTAATGTAAAGAGAAAATTGTATCCTCCTTGAAGAAAGCTGGTTTCAGTCCTTTATGCCAACTTGAATAAATAGTACAATGGGTAACTGTTTATTCCATATCTTGATAACTTGCCATTAACTTCAACAAATTATTTGATGGATCTGTCTGACTTCCAAATGTGGATAAATACAAGGATATGGGAACAGTGGTTTTAGGAAAACTAGAATTTGGCTCAATGTGCAAAGAACAGTAACTTATCATGATGCCAATCAGGCACAACTTTAAAGCTTCTAGCATGTTCTGTCTGATGCAGTAGAGACTAAGCCATGTAGCGCCTGGTGAAATTTTGAAGCTCAAAGCAATAGAAGAGGAGGAAATTCTTCCAAGATATACTTAGAAAGGGAGATACAATTAGAGTATCACCATGATAAGCGTTGTACCAAGCTTGGCACAGCTTTCACCCGGCAGATGCCTGCCAGGCCCTGCCACATATCTGGCAGGAAGCATATCTCCACTCCCCACTGAGTTACCACCCTACCGCCTACGAATCAGCAATCAATAAATTTCTTGAACGTGATGGACCAGTTGTAAAATCATCCATTGTGCCAACTCTATACACATCAGCAAGCAGAGATACACAATCTGGATTGTGAGACAAATGGAGCAGACACTCACAGAACATGTTGAGGCTTAGTGCCCACGATGCAGAAATGAAGCAGAAATTTTCCTGAGCATTTCTGCATCTCCTTGGCAGCAAAGGCATGCGGTTTTTACATGCATTTTTGACGTGTATTTGCCATGCGTTTTTCCAAAGCATTGTATAGGCAAATATGCATGCAGAAAAGCACAAGAATTGGTCATGTCCGTATTTTTTCTGCAAGTAAAATCTGCGCAGAAAAAATCCTGACCATGTGCACAGAACTTGCAGAATGTCATAGGAAGTCATGGGATAAAGTATGCAATGCGTTTCTGAAGCATTTACGCGCTGCAAATACGCACCAAAAAACGCACCAAAAACGTATCGTGGGCACACAGCCAAAGTACTAAGAGAAATTATGTCTGTGCCGAACTATAGGCATGGAACATGTACTGTCCAATAGGTTCAGTACAACAAAGAACGTTATATTGTAAAGAAAAATAGTACGCAGAGAACCACGATGAATAAAAAAATGTAACTCTTTATTAAAAAACTACAAAATACAAAATGTTAAAAGTTAATGGTTAAAAAGTAGGAGATCATCAAGTGGCACCATAACACACAAGGAGTGTGTAGCAAGAGGTAAGTATAGGAATTATGAGTTATGCAAGGGAGTAGAATTGCTAGAATCAAAAACACTATAAAGGTAAGATGTAATAATACAGACAAGACAGGTACAGCAACCTAGTAAGTGTCCGCCCCCAGTAGGCATATACGCCAGAAAATGATGCACATCATCATTATACAGTAGTCTATGGCCCCGTCGGTCCATACTCCCGATTCTTGTTTTGCAGGGGGGTTTGGATGTAAGCCCTGACGGGACCAATGAATGGGTGACAATGTGAAAGCACCTTAAGGACCCAAAGGATGTTCCCAGCTGGTGCTGTACCTCTGGTCTCCCTTGAACCCCTGACTGCTCTCAGCTCCTCACACCGGGAAGGAGCTGAGGACTGGCATTACAACAAGTTCCGATAGGACGAAGAGGAGGTGAGCGATGTCTGCAGCCATGGTGAGGCCCTGTCTTGAGCATGTGTGTGTTTATAGTTTATAAACAGTTAAAACCAGAAGTTTGCATACACTACATAAAAAGACACATATGCATGTTTTTCTCAATATCTGACATGAAATCAAAATACTCAAAAAAGGAAACGCCGCACTACTGCTTTTTATAGGTGCACGAGTAGGGTCCAACACCAAGTCTATAAAGAATAACCTCGGCACTCAATTTATGAAAGATGAATGTAGAATTTATTACAGTCCAAACAAAAACAGACGTTTTGGCCTAAATCTGCGGCCTTCATCAGTGTGGTCTAAAACCAAGAACAAGATAACAATCAAGTTACAAAGTACAAGTATTGGGATGCAAATAATAAGGCATATTAAATTAAATAAAAGTGAAAATCAATGTCATATATAGAATGCATTCAATACATATAGGAGAGAAGACTTCAGTAAAGGAGACCTACCAGATTGTTTGGATTCAGGTATGTGGGGAGAGTGGGCAAAATTTCTCGGGGAACATGTGTCAATCCTGTGGAAGTACACGGGTCATTAGGTCAAGTGCCAAATCTCCAAGTATACTCAGGTTCTGTCAGATAACCTTATTGGGGCATACCTGCTTTTCTGTAAGAGAGGTCCTGATGTCCAAACGCGGTGTGCACCACTGGTTACGTGAGGTGACCCTGTGTAGTGACCCATGGCGCTATTTATGTGCGCAAGGGGAGGGGCTAATTGGCTCATAGGCCAGTAGCAAGTGTTGAGTGTGTGGCCTGTGAGTGGTGGAACGCAACCCTGCATGTCAGGAGGGTAGCGTGCACTCCGTAATACCGGATGTGACGTCACCGGATGTGACGTGCGCGAAACAGGAAGTCCTATGTGTTCCACAGTCCAGGAAGTGTCTCTTCTTACATAGAGGTATGCGTTCCATGAACGGAGGGGGCGGTTTCTGTCATAGCGATCGTCACCTTTCATGTCACATAGGTGGGAGTGCATGATAGTGAGCTAGGAGAGTGCGTCCAGGGCTGCAAAGTCTGTTCCTTTGTAGTGGATGAGTGATCAGTCCATAGGAGGTGTCCCACACAACATAGTATAGTTAGAAATTTCATCTGCAATATAAAATCAATTGTTAGGACCAATCATTACCATAGGGTAATAACAGCAACATGTAATATTGTCAATTAGCTTATAAATACATTTCAATGCAAGTAAATCTCATCATGTTGTATAAACTGCCCATAGAACCGGGCATTTGATCCACTAGAGGTGGGTGCCAATTAAATAAAGGAGATCAGATCATAGTCCCTATTGAGACCCCTGGGGGCAAGGGACTGTAGTTCGTGTATCCAGTATGCCTCCCTCTGTTTAAGGAGGCGTACATGGTCACCACCTCTACATGGTGGTAATACCTGTTCTAATACTTGGAATTTTAGTTGTGAGACCTGATGTCCTGCTGTGTTGAAATGGAATGGAATGGGTAGTAATAAATTTTTGCATCGGATAGTAGATTTATGCTTGGAAATTCTATCTCTGATCGGTTGGGTAGTCTCGCCGACGTATACCAGGCTGCAAGGGCATTTAATCAAATAAACTACAAATGATGTGTCACAGGTGAATAAATTTTGTATTTTGTATCTCTTCCCGGATTGTGGATGATGGATTGTATCGCCTCATAGAACATTATTGCATTGCCTGCATTGAAGGCAGGGGAATGTCCCTGTTCGGGGATTCTGTAGAAATCTCTGTCTCGGACCTGGGCTTGCACTCCCTATGTCTGCGCGTATTATGTTATGATCTGCTACAGAAACTAAGGAAAGGAAGGAGATCTGTCCCTACAATAGAACTAAACTAGATCCCTACGATGTAACGGGGAACCTGATCCTGCGATCAGACCCGCTAAAGTCCTCGGCTAGTCTGAACGCAGACCTATAGATGTGGGGGAGGAATCCCTACAAGAACTAGGGACTGGGATATGTTGGACACCTCCTAGCAGAAATGGTAGCAGTCAAAGATAAACACACAACAAAAAGCATAGAGGTCAGAAGACCTAGCAAAACTAACAGAGAACGGCAATAGAGCAACAAGCTAGCTCAACAGTAGTAAATACAAATGAAGTCCAGCAAAACCAGGAGGGCGGAGCCGGATTAAATAGGCCAAAATGGTCATGTGACCAGCAAACTAAAAGAAACCTAACATGAGAGTTGTAACAGTACCCCCTCTTCTAAGAGGATCCTCCGGATCCCCTAGGCCCAGGCTTACCAGGAAACCTCCTGTGAAACGCTCGGACAAGTCTGGGGGCAGAAACATCATCCGCCCTCACCCATGAGTTATCCTCAGGTCCGAAACCCTTCCAAGCGACGAGATACTGCAAACTCCCTCTATACCGTCTAGAATTTAGGATGCGGGAAATTTCATATTCCCCGTCCTCCACCACTGGAGGAACAGTGGCAGAGGCGTCACCATCCGACACATCAGCTTTTTTCAACAGAGAAACATGAAACACCGGATTAATCCTCCAGGACGTAGGAACCTCCAGCCTAACAGCAGATTGGTTAACTATCTGAAGTACCTTAAAGGGCCCTACGAACTTGGGACCCAATTTTTTAGAAGGAATCCTCAATCGCAGATTCTTAGAGGACAACCAAACCATGTCACCAACAGCAAACAAAACCTCTTGCCGTTTCCTATCAAAGTACCTCTTAGATTTTTTGTTAGCCTCCTGAAGATCACCACGCACATCCGTCCAAACTCTCTCCAAATCACCGGAAAAACTCTCCTCCTCAGGCACAGCCGAAACCAATTTGGAAAATGACCCAAAAGACGGATGTCTCCCAGAACAAAAAAAAAAAGGCGAACACCCAGCAGAAGAGGATGTATGGTTGTTAAGAGCAAATTCAGCAAGTGGCAGAAACTCAGACCACCCCTCTTGATTGTCTGCCACAAAACAACGCAAGAACTGCTCAACATCCTGGTTCTTCCTTTCAGTCTGGCCATTAGACTCAGGATGATATCCGGATGAAAACGACAAATGAACTCCCAACCTGTCACAAAAGGCACGCCAAAAACGAGCCACGAACTGAGGTCCCCTATCAGAAACAATGTCAGTAGGAACACCATGTAGTCTGACAATCTCCTTGACAAAGGCCTTAGCGAGTGTCTTAGCGCAAGGCAGTTTGATGAAGGGAACCAAGTGACACATCTTGCTAAAACGGTCCACGACCACTCAGATGACCGTGAAACCTTCAGAGGGAGGAAGGTCAGTAATAAAGTCCATAGCCAGATGTGTCCAAGGTGCACTAGGAACCTCCAGAGGGCAAAGTAGCCCCGTAGCAGGAGCATGCGAAGACTTGGATCTTGCACACACAGTACATTGGCGCACCCACTTAATGACTTCCTTCTGCCATCCCGGCCACCAAAAACTGCGACCCACAAGTCTCTTGGTCTCAGAAATTCCTGGATGACCTGCCAACCGAGACTCATGACACTCAACAAACAAATCTCTCCTAAAGGTCCTAGGCACAAACAACCTCCCATGGGGAGTGTTAGATGGGGCATTCTCCTGTGCTTTAAGAATCTCATCCTCCAAAACGGAGTCCAAAGCAGCAATCACAACACCTTCTTGTAAAATGGTCTCCTCCTCCTCCTCAACACCTACCATGGGAGAAAAGCTGCGAGACAAAGCATCCGCTTTAACATTCTTGGTACCCGGGATGTAAGTAACGGAAAAATTAAACCGCGAGAAAAAAAGTGCCCACCTAGCCTGACGGGCATTCAAGCGCTTGGCAGCATCAAGATAGATCAGATTTTTATGATCAGTGAAAACCTGAACGGGAAATTCAGCACCTTCCAAGAGGTGACGCCAGTGTTCAAATGCGAGTTTAATCGCCAGCAATTCCCGATTACCAATATCGTAATTAAGTTCAGTCTCGGAAAATTGTTTTGAAAAAAAGGCACAAGGATGTACTCCATCCTTGTTTTCCTGAGACAACACCGCATCAAGCCCCACCGAAGAAGCATCAACCTCAACCAAAAACGGCTTAGTCACATCAGGCTGCATAAGGATGGGAGCAGAGGTGAACCTCTCCTTTAAAAACACAAAAGCTTCAATGGCCTCAGAAGTCCACTGAACCGCATTAGCACCTTTCCTGGTGAGATCGGTCAGCGGTTTGACAATAATAGAAAAATTTTTTAGGAATTTTCTGTAATAATTGGCGAAACCCAAAAACCTCTGTATCGATTTCAAACCAATAGGCCTAGGCCATTCCTGTACAGCCTGAACTTTAACCGGGTCCATCTCAAAACCTTCACTGGAGACAATGTAGCCCAAAAAACTAATTCTCTGTACAGCGAACTCACATTTCTCCAGCTTAGCAAAAAGCGAATTGTCCATTAATAACTGTAATACCTCACGTACGCTCCGCCAATGAGACTCCAGATCCGGCGAATAAATCAAAATGTCATCCAAATACACAACCACATCTTTGCCGATTAAAGGTCTAAGGATGTCATTAATAAGATTCTGAAAAAATGCTGGAGCATTGGTGAGACCAAAAGGCATAACCAGATTCTCAAAATGACCCACAGGAGTGTTAAAAGCAGTCTTCCATTCATCACCCTCCTTCATGCGTAACAAATTGTATGCCCCCCGGAGATCAATTTTAGAGAACCACTTGGCCCCCACTAACTGGTTAAATAAATCAGGAATCAATGGCAGTGGGTAAGGATTGCGTACAGTAATTTTATTAATCTCACGAAAGTCCAGACAAGGACGTAAACAGCCATCTTTTTTTTTTACAAAAAAAAAACCAACAGCCACAGGAGACTTGGAAGGCCTAATGTGACCAGTGGCCAAGCTTGTCTTTATGTATTCCTCCAAAGCCTTTCTCTCAGGAATAGTAAGATTAAATAAACGACTCTTAGGAAGAGTCGCTCCAGGGACAAATTCAATGGTACAATCATAGTCTCTATGGGGAGGCAAAACCTGCGACTCCTCCTCAGAAAAAACTCTCCAAAAATCCTGAATAGGTACAGGCAATTCCTCTTTATCCACAGCAGCAATACGTCCGTTACAACACTTGTCATAACACTTAGGGCTCCAGGACTTAATTTCATTGGTAGACCAATCCAGTACAGGATTGTGCAATTTTAACCAGGGTAACCCCAATATTACTGGAGAAGGCAAATTATCCAATACCACCAAATCCAAATTCTCTTGGTGAATACCATTAATAGTGAGGGGAAATTCACAGACCTTGTGAGTAACACTCTTCAAGGGAGAGCCATCGACAGAAACCACAGCAATAGGGGATGACAAAGTTTTAGGTTCTAATCTAAGTTTTTCCAAGAATCCCCCATCAATCACATTCAGAGTAGATCCACAATCCACAAATACCCGAAATTCAATTAATTCATCCTGAGCAGCAGTAGTGGCAGATAGGAATACTCCCTTAGAATTTAAACAGGCAATACGGGCATGACTGACCATTTTTTTTTCTTTCTTCATACGAAGCACACAACTCTTAATAAGATGACCAGAATTTCCGCAATAGAAACACAAGCCTTCAGAAAGTCGGCGATCTTTTTCCTGAGAGCGGGGTGCCATCGCCCCAATTTCCATCGGCTCTCCATTGTCAGCACAGAACCTCTCAGGACTCGAAGCCGACATAGCAGAGGATTTGCTCTCATTAACCCTTGCACGCAGTCTCCTGTCCACCCGTATAGCTAATTGCATTGCCTCCTGCAAGTTTCCAGGTGTGGGATAAGCAATCAGTAAATCTTTAACCCTTTCACCTAGCCCTGCAAGAAACAAGCTTTTCAAAGCTGAATCATTCCACCCCACCTGGGCAGACCACCGACGGAAGTGAGAACAATATTTTTCCACATTACCTGATCCCTGCCTCAAGGGTCTTAATTCAGACTCAGCAGATGAGACACGATCAGGATCATCGTACAACAAACCCAAAGCAGAAAAAAAACTATCCACTGAACTAAAGCACGGATCACTAGGATGGAGAGAGAAGGCCCATCCCTGAGGATCTTTGCGCAAAAGTGACATTATGAACCCTATGCGCTGTGATTCATCACCAGAGGATCCGGGTCTCAAACGAAAATATAATAGACAAGCATTTTTAAAAGAAAAAAAATCTTGTTGTTCGCCAAAAAATAAATCAGGCAGACGTACCTTTGGTTCCACAAAATGCGCTCCAGGGCAGCTACTCACGTGTTGTTGGAGCTTGGTCACCTCCAGAGAGAGTCCCTGCAAGCATTGAGCCAAATCTTGCACCGAGATCATGATGGAAAACTGGAGGTCTTTCCCCAGAGAAAATCCTTTCCTTTTTTTTTTTTTTTTTTTTTTTTTATGGCTGGACTTACTGTTATGATCTGCTACAGAAACTAAGGAAAGACTGGAGATCTGTCCCTACAATAGAACTAAGCTGGAGCCCTACGATGTAACGGGGAACCTGATCCTGCGATCAGACCCGCTAAAGTCCTCGGCTAGTCTGAACACAGACCTATAGATGTGGGGGAGGAATCCCTACAAGAACTAGGGACTGGGATACGTTGGACACCTCCTAGCAGAAATGGTAGCAGTCAAAGATAAACACACAACAAAAAGCATAGAGGTCAGAAGACCTAGCAAAACTAACAGAGAACGGCAATAGAGCAACAAGCTAGCTCAACAGTAGTAAATACAAATGAAGTCCAGCAAAGCCAGGAGGGCTGAGCCGGATTAAATAGGCCAAAATGGTCATGTGACCAGCAAACTAAAAAAAAACTAACATGAGAGTTGTAACATATTAAGGAGTCCCTTAGGTTGGATGGTCGTTTGAAACAGGGTAGGAATAGCATTTGGAAAGAAGATTTTCTTAGAGAAAATTCTTACACCATTGACCCAACGCAGTCCATCTTATCTGTTAGACACAGGTGCCTTCTTGAAAGGCTTAAGGATATCGGACAGGTCCCCCCCAATGCCATTTTAGCTTCCTTTGACGTAAAGGACCTGTATACATCCATACCTCATGAACGGGGCATCACCATGGTCCAACAATTACTGTCACACTCTGGAACAGACTCCAGGATATCAAGCCTCTGTATAGACCTCCTCAATATAGTCCTCACCAAAAATTTATTTTTATTCCAAGACACATATTACCTCCAGGTAAGAGGGACCGCCATGGGATCTAATGTGGCCCCACCATACGCAAACTGCTACATGACAGCCTTTGAAAGTGATGTCGTCTACCCTCACCCACTGTTTCAAAGATGTTCCATTATGTGGAAAAGATTTATTGACGACATCTTTTGCATATGGGCTGGCCCACAAGATTCCCTGGTAGAATTTTTCTCTTGCTTAAACACAGCTTTGCCCAGCCTTAATGACCAATGACTTTCATCAAGTCAGCTTTCTTGACACCATGGTAATGAAAGAACAACATGGCATTCTATCTACAGACCTGTTCTCCAAGCCAACTGATCGCAACAGCCTGTTGCACTTTTCTAGCAACCACCCTAGAGCCATGAAGAGTTCTATCCCCAAGTCCCAATTCAAAAGAGTGGACAGAATAGTAACCAATGAACAGCTCAAACAGGTGAGGTTCCAGGAAATGAGAGAAGTTTCTGGAGAGGGGTTACCCCGCATCCGTCCTTGACCAAAAACATATAGCGCCCGTTGGCCAACGCACTCCCACCAAGGATCGTATTCCTTTTGTACATACGTTCCACCCATACGCGTATATACTTCACAAAGCAATACGGAAACACTGGAACATACTAGGTACATGTTATCCAGACATTTCTTCTTTCAAAATGCCATTCCTACCCTGTTTCAAACGACCATCCAACCTAAGGGACTCCTTAATATGCGCAGACATAGGGCGTGCAAGCCCAGGTCCGAGATAGAGATTTCTACAGAATCCCAGAACTGGGACATTCCCCTGCCTTCAATGCAGGCAATGCAATAATGTTCTATGAGGCGATACAATCCATCATCCACAATCCGGGAAGAGATACAAAATACAAAATTTCTTCACCTGTGACACATCATTTGTAGTTTATTTGATTAAATGCCCTTGCGGCCTGGTATACGTCAGCGAGACCACCCAACCGATCAGGGATAGAATTTCCAAGCATAAATCTACTATCCGATGCAAAAATTTATTATTACCCATTCCATTCCATTTCAACACAGCAGGACATCAGGTCTCACAACTAAAATTCCAAGTATTAGAACAGGTATTACCGCCACGTAGAAGTGATGACCGTGTACGCCTCTGTGACACCCCAGGGGTCTGGTTGCCACAGTGATAGAGATATTACGTCTGAGAGCAGGTGGGAGGTCCTTTGGTCAGGGATCCTGTGCATGCCACACCTCCTGCCCAGTCTTGGGAGGGGAAGGACTTCCCCTATATAAACCCGGGGCTGAGGCAGAGTTAGGGAGAAAGAAGACAGAACAAGAGTAGAGAAGAGAAGCAGCATAGCAAGAAACATCAGGAGCTCTGTGGGGAGCAGTGTTACAACGAGTCAGGGGCTGGCAGCTACAGAGCTCGCCCTGACTGAGAAGATTTCTAACCGGACCCGGAGTCCGAGGCTGTGGGGACTAACTCCTACCCAGCAGCAGAAACCGTCCGGCAGAGGATTTCAGGTCCTCTGGCCCAGAAGCCCGAAGGCACGGTCACACACGTGGGACCAGCACCGCCATCGTGGAGCGGAAGCCATTAGAAGGCCCCGAGTCACCGGCCATACGGGTGAGCACCACACGGTACACTCAGGGACGTGGGCTACTTATTCCCGCCTCTAGCAAGGTAGCCAGAAGAGTACAGTTAGTTGGGAAGGCCTACAACTCCGCCTGGCCAGGGGAAATCCCATCTGCTCAAGGACTGACCAGGCCCCTATCACTAGCAAGTACTCCGGGAGGGTCTATCTTTGTCACCAGTAAAGACCCTGAACTACACCGCACCGTCTCTGAGTGGTTCCTGCTACCCCCATCATCCACGTCGGCTGCCCTGAGGCCATACCCCTCCCATTGGGGGTTATACCATCCACGCTGCACCATCCTTCCACCGGCCTCAGCGGTCTGCCCCGCAGCGGCAGCTCCATAGCTGCATTCAACGGGTGGCGTAGTCACCAACCATCTACTGCTAGTACATCGCCGCTCAGTTTGACTCCCTGGGCACGGACCGGGTCGCCGCCACGAGACTACAACCCTCAAGAGATCCGGCTCCGGGTAAGCTCCCGCGTGCGCAACGCAGCGCGACACAGGCCCAGGGGCGCGTCAACTTTGGCGTAGTCGGCAGGATTTCGTGCCCGCAACCACCGGGTACTGCGTGCCTGAAAAGCAAAGACTGTTCAAACTTACCAGTGGTGAAGATTCCCGCTATCCGTGGAGGTTTCCCGCCATCCGGCGCCATCTTCTACCTTCTTCCCGCCATCCGCGAAGTTTTCCCGCCATCCGGCGCCATCTTCGACCTTCTTCCCGCCATCCGTGGAGTTTTCCCGCCATTGGACGCCATCTTGAGGACGCCGCGCGGGAAGAAGAGGGGCGTGGACTCCGAAAGCGCGCGAGAACTGAAGCCCCGCCACACGTCCGGACGTTGCGTAAGGTCCTGGAAGGAGCCCAGCAGACGCCGACGTCACCGGAGCGCGACGGAAGGTCCTCAACCCTGACGATCCACTGCGGAGCCGCGGCCTACGGAACAGGATCATCGCAAGGTAGGCCACGGTCCACTAGGGGGGAGGAAGATGTCGGATACGGAGGAGAGCTTCACTGCCTCAACCCCCGCCAGCGCCACCGCTGCTGCAGTTATGCCCTTCACCATGCCCTATATCCCGGGAGCAGCTTGGCTACCCCAGTACTCAGGGGAGTCACATACCCTGCATGACTTTAGAGAAAAGCTGGATAGCCTCTTCCAGGTGTACCCCCTCACAGAAGAGCAAAAAGTGAGCATCCTGGTGGCCCAACTAACCGGGGCAGCCAAAAGGGAAGTAAAATCCTGGCCACCTGGGAGGAAGACTGTCGCAGGGATACTAACCCGGCTGAAGGACACCTTTGATACCCGCACCTCAGCCGAGATTAAGCTTAGATTCTACGGGTGCAAGCAGCGAGCGCATGAGAGTATAAGGGACTATGCACTAAACCTACAAGAGGCCCTGAGGGCCATAAAGCAGACCGACCCTGATGGGGTGGGAAACGAGGACAGGCTGTTGACTGAACAATTTATAGAGGGTTTATATTGCAATGCCCACCGAACCCAGTTGCGGGCAATGGCCTTACAGGATCCCCATCTGGACTTTGCACAGTTCAAGGACAGAGCCATCCGGGTGCTCCGAGAACCGGCACCGGGTGGCGTTGTGACCCACAGGCGCCCAGCTATCACTTACCACCAGGAGGCGGCGCCCTTGTCGGCAGGGCCTGTGGGAGCTGATGCGCAGGCTTTGGACAATGACCCGGCTCCAGACCTACGCCATCAGGTCCAAGAGCTAGCTAAGAGCGTTGCTGCGCTAACCCGAACTGTGCAGTCTTTACAGGTTTCCACCCCAGGGAAGATCCAGCTGGCATCCGGACCGGAGGACATCCCGTGGCGTCGACCAAGGAGGACCCCACCGGCCAGAGGAAGACCCAGTGACCGATACAGCGAGGACGGACGACCCATCTGCCGCCGCTGCAATCAACCCGGACATATGGAAAGGTACTGTTCTTTAAACGGGCACAACCTGGGGTAGAGGGCCAACCCCCAGGAAAAAGATCACCAGGCCCATCGAACTGGCGCGACAGATATGTGGGAGGACGTCCAGTCTTGCCTGTGGTACTGGATGGCATTCCCATGAGTGCCCTACTGGACACCGGGTCACAGGTCACCACTATCCCGTACGTGCTCTTTAAGCAGTACTGGAATGACTCGGATATTACCCGCTACCCTGACGACGACTTGAGTATCATCGCCAGCAATGGCCAGCCCGTGCCACAAATCGGATTTAAAGAGGTGACCATCAAAATCGGTAGAGTCGAACTGGCAGCACAGGGACTGATCATTGTAGACATTGACAAACATGAGAGCCACCCAAAAATAACTCTAGGAACTAATGTAATTGAGAATGGTCTTGCAGAGGTGATTTTCCTTCTACAGCAGGTTGCCAAGAACGCCAGCTCCGGCGAGCAGCGAGTGCTCCAGAAAGAGATCCGGGCACTGATGCGACGGCAACAGGTGGAACTCTCCGGCGGTGAGATTGGTAGCGTAAGAATGTGTGACCCTTTCCCTATTGCCATGCCCCCAAAAAGCGAAATGATGATTTGGTGCCGGGCAGCTATTGGTCTGAGAGGTAGAGATTACCAGGCAATGGTAGAACCAGTTTACTCAGACAGTAGGCCCACCATTTTGACAGCACGGGGGGTGGTCAATGTACGCCATGGGAGGGTGCCCGTTCGCATAATCAATATCGGGGAGAGGGAAGTGTACCTGCCCCGGTATGCCACGCTAGCAAAATTATATACCATCAACCAAAACTCTATACAGTCTGTGGAACCCTTGCCTCCATCTCACCCGGAGGAAGGTAACGGCTCTAAGAAAGTAATGGAGGATTGGTGTCAGCAACTACACTTGGGAACTGACTCCACTCCCTCCCACCAGAAACAGGGAGTCTACCGGGTGGTTCAAGAGTATGAGAGAGTGTTTAGTAAACACCCGTTAGACTTCGGGCGAGTCAAGGGGGTAGAACACCGCATCCCCACGGGAGATCATCCTCCCATAAAAGAGAGGTATCGACCCGTACCCCCTGCACATTACCAACACGCCAAGGGGATGCTTAGAGACATGAAGGAGGCTGGGGTAATCCGGGATAGCTGTAGCCCCTGGGCAGCCCCACTAGTTTTAGTCAAAAAGAAAGACAACACCATGAGGATGTGTGTAGATTACCGGAAAATCAACCGTATCACACACAAGGATGCGTACCCCTTACCAAGGATAGAGGAGTCATTGGCTGCTTTAAGATCTGCTAACTTCTTCTCTACCTTGGATCTCACTAGCGGGTACTGGCAGGTTCCTGTAGCAGAGGCGGACCGGGAGAAGACCGCATTCACCACCCCGATGGGACTTAGTGAGTTCACCTGCATGCCGTTCGGACTCTGCAACGCCCCAGGAACCTTCCAACGATTAATGGAGTGCTGTCTGGGCCACAGAAACTTCGAGACGGTCCTGTTGTACCTGGACGATGTCATCGTATACTCCAAAACTTATGAGGACCACCTGAAACACCTGGCGGAGGTGTTCGAAGCTCTGGCGAGTTACGGCCTAAAGGTGAAACCCTCCAAGTGTCACCTCCTGAAACCAAAGGTGCAGTACCTGGGACACGTGGTGAGCGCTGACGGAGTGGCTCCCGACCCCGATAAGATCACCGCAATTAAGGGATGGCCAAGCCCCTCCAGCGTAAAAGAAGTGCGGCAGTTCCTCGGGTTGGTAGGCTACTACCGAAGGTTTATTCCCGGTTTCACCAAAAAGGCAGCGCCTATGCAGGACCTCCTGATAGGCTAGTCCCGGAAGGCCAAGAACCAGAAGCCGCCCTTCAAATGGGAAGAGCTAGAAGAAGAGTCCTTCCGCCAGCTGAAGATGGCCCTCACGGGGGATGAAATCTTGGCGTACCCGGATTATAGCCAGCCCTTCATCCTCTACACCGACGCCAGTAACATCGGGCTAGGAGCCGTACTGTCCCAGATCCAGCAGGGGAAAGAACGAGTAATCGCCTACGCCAGCCGAAAACTGCGACCCACCGAAAGGAACCCCGAGAATTATAGCTCATTTAAGCTAGAGTTCCTGGCCGTGGTATGGGCAGTCACTGAGCGCTTTAAGCATTACCTTGCTTCTTCCCGGTTCACCGTGTACACGGATAACAACCCGTTGACACACCTGGACACGGTAAGACTCGGTGCCCTGGAGCAGAGGTGGATGGCCCGTCTGTCCAACTACGAGTTCATAATCAAATACCGGGCAGGGCGCTCCAATACTAACGCGGACGCCCTGTCCAGGATGCCCAACCTGCCGGACGAAGGAGAAGATCCGGAGGGACTGGAAGAAATTGAACTCCCTGCGTTCCACCGTCATGGGACTATCCAGTATTCCCACCGGGTAAGGAGTAAGCAGGCTGCTACGTTGAACCCCTTACCTCAATACAACTGGGCGGAAACGCAAGACAGCGACCCTGCCGTCCGACTGGTGAAGGAGATGCTGACTCGGCCGGAGGCTCGCCTTGAACCAGACGCTCCGGAGGAAGCCAAACAACTATGGGCAGAGAAGAGTCGACTGTTCCTTTACAAAGGGAAGTTGTGCCGCAGAATGGTTAACTCCCGGACGCATGAATTACTCTGGCAAGTAGTGGTGCCACGAAGAGACGCAGCCATGGTGATGGAGGCATACCACGACGGAGCTGGACACTTCGGGTGGAAGAAGCTGGAGTTCCTGCTGCGCGAGCGATTCCACTGGGTAGGCATGAGGGGAACCATTGAGAAGTGGTGCAGAGACTGTGGCCCGTGCAACCTGAGAAGGAAGGACCGCGCCAGCCAGAAGACTCCCCTGCAGTCCATCGTCACCCGGCAACCGTTGGAACTGGTAGCCTTGGATCATGTAAAACTGACCCCAAGCAGAAGTGGCTACGTCTACGCGTTAACCATCGTGGATCATTACTCCCGGTTTCTGGTTGTCGTCCCCGTCAAGGACTTAACGGCTCAAACAGCAGCTAGAGCCTTCCAGCAGCACTTTTGCCGTCCACACGGGTACCCGGACCAAGTGCTGACGGACCAGGGACCTGCCTTTGAAGCGGAGGTCTTCCAGGAATTCTGCAATCTGTATGGCTGCCGGAAGATAAGGACGACACCCTACCATCCGCAGACTAATGGACTTTGTGAAAAAATGAACCAGGTGGTAATGGATCTTCTAAAAACATTGCCCCTGGAAGAACGCAGTCTGTGGCCTGAAAAGTTGCCCGATCTGGTGGACCTATACAACCACATCCCGGTAGGTTCCACCAACTGTACCCCGGCTTACCTAATGAGGGCAAGACCTGGTAAGTTACCTGTTGACCTGGAAATGGGAGTCCTGACACCCGAGGACACTTCACCAGAAACAGACTGGGACACAGAGAGGCAGCAGCAGTACCGGAGAGTACAGGAGAGCGTGGAGCGAAGTCTCTGTCAGGCTAGGGAAAGACAAGAGAAAACTTACAACCAGTATGCTCCCGCTGTTCCCCTGGTACCCGGAGAGCAGGTCTTGAAGAGGAAGAGACGGCTCCACAAGTTGGACGACCAGTGGGAGAAGGACCCGTACACCGTACTGCCCTCAAGCCACGAAAACCCGAAGGTCTGTACCATCAGTAAAGACGGAGGGGAAACCACAGCCATTGTATCCCGGGACCACCTGAAGAAGTGTCCCGAACAACTGAGGAACCCTGAAGAGGAACAAGAAGACCATCGACCCGTAGAGGAAAGGGAAGATATGGTTAGTACCGTGCTCGGGGACTTTCCTCGGTCTTGGACTCAAGTCAATGGTGCAGTTGTGGTACCCGTACTCACCTTCCTCCAACCATCATCCCAAGAACCTACGGAGCAACCGGTAAAGCTGGAAGAACAGCCGGTCCAGGAGGCAGAAGACTCTACACAAGCAGACCCGGAAAATCAACCCTCTGCTTATAGTGAGCATGCCATACCCCTAGTGAGCCAGAGGGCCCATGGACAGCTGCCCAGTTTACCCTTGGCAGCTCCTACACCCTGTAGTTCAGGGCCAGACAGTCAGCTCCGTAGGTCCACTAGGGCCACTAGAGGCCAGCTACCCGCACGTTGGAGGATCTAAATGTTTAAGCTATCTTATAATGTTTACTTGTTTATAGTTGCTTGTGTATAATTTTGTGTTTCTAGTTCTTTTTAGGAGTCCTTGGTGGATTTACCGGGAATCCTTGTACATAGTTGGAGCGTAACCCAGGATGGACTAAAGACTGTTAAGGACTCGGGGCAGGACAGGCCCCTACCTGGTTACGTCTCCCTGTTTTGGTGAAATGGACACCTTGCTTTTCAAAACTGCACCCGGTTGCGGACACGCCGTAACCATCTTATGTGTTTTTCTTATTGTATTGTTATTGTTATACCTTGTTATGTTTTTCTAAAAAAATATGTTTAGTCCCGGAGTACTAAATTTCACTAGGGGGGAATGTGACACCCCAGGGGTCTGGTTGCCACAGTGATAGAGATATTACGTCTGAGAGCAGGTGGGAGGTCCTTTGGTCAGGGATCCTGTGCATGCCACACCTCCTGCCCAGTCTTGGGAGGGGAAGGACTTCCCCTATATAAACCCGGGGCTGAGGCAGAGTTAGGGAGAAAGAAGACAGAACAAGAGTAGAGAAGAGAAGCAGCATAGCAAGAAACATCAGGAGCTCTGTGGGGAGCAGTGTTACAACGAGTCAGGGGCTGGCAGCTACAGAGCTCGCCCTGACTGAGAAGATTTCTAACCGGACCCAGAGTCCGAGGCTGTGGGGACTAACTCCTACCCAGCAGCAGAAACCGTCCGGCAGAGGATTTCAGGTCCTCTGGCCCAGAAGCCCGAAGGCACGGTCACACGCGTGGGACCAGCACCGCCATCGTGGAGCGGAAGCCATTAGAAGGCCCCGAGTCACCAGCCATACGGGTGAGCACCACACGGTACACTCAGGGACGTGGGCTACTTATTCCCGCCTCTAGCAAGGTAGCCAGAAGAGTACAGTTAGTTGGGAAGGCCTACAACTCCGCCTGGCCAGGGGAAATCCCATCTGCTCAAGGACTGACCAGGCCCCTATCACTAGCAAGTACTCCGGGAGGGTCTATCTTTGTCACCAGTAAAGACCCTGAACTACACCGCACCGTCTCTGAGTGGTTCCTGCTACCCCCATCATCCACGTCGGCTGCCCTGAGGCCATACCCCTCCCGTTGGGGGTTATACCATCCACGCTGCACCATCCTTCCACCGGCCTCAGCGGTCTGCCCCGCAGCGGCAGCTCCATAGCTGCATTCAACGGGTGGCGTAGTCACCAACCATCTACTGCTAGTACATCGCCGCTCAGTTTGACTCCCTGGGCACGGACCGGGTCGCCGCCACGAGACTACAACCCTCAAGAGATCCGGCTCCGGGTAAGCTCCCGCGTGCGCAACGCAGCGCGACACAGGCCCAGGGGCGCGTCACCTCCTTAAACAGAGGGAGGCATACTTGATACACGAACTATAGTCCCTTGCCCCCAGGGGTCTCAATAGGGACTATGATCTGATCTCCTTTATTTAATTGGCACCCACCTCTAGTGGATCAAGTGCCCGGTTCTATGGGCAGTTTATACAACATGATGAGATTTACTTGCATTGAAATGTACAGTATTTATAAGCTAATTGACAATATTACATGTTGCTGTTATTACCCTATGGTAATGATTGGTCCTAACAATTGATTTTATATTGCAGATGAAATTTCTAACTATACTATGTTGTGTGGGACACCTCCTATGGACTGATCACTCATCCACTACAAAGGAACGGACTTTGCAGCCCTGGACGCACTCTCCTGGCTCACTATCATGCACTCCCAACTATGTGACATGAAAGCTGACGATCACTATGACAGAAACCGCCCCCTTTGTGTGTGGAACGCATACCTCTATGTAAGAAGAGACACTTCCTGGACTGTGGAACGCATAGGACTTCCTGTTTCACGCATGTCACATCCGGTATTATGGAGAGCACGCTACCTTCCTGACACTCAGCGTTGCGTTCCACCACTCACAGGCCACACACTCAACACTTGCTACTGACCTATGAACCAATTAGCCCCTCCCCTTGCGCACATAAATAGCGCCATGGGTCACTACACAGGGTCACCTCACGTAACCAGCGGTGGACACCGCGTTTTGACATCAGGACCTCTCTTACAGAAAAGCAGGTATGCCCCAATAAGGTTTGTCCACACACATTCTGCAAGTTCTGTGCACATGGTCAGGATTTTTTCTGCGCTGATTTTACTCGCAGAAAAAATACGGACATGACCAATTCTTGTGTGTTTCTGCATGCGTATTTGCCTATACAATGCATTGGAAAAACGCATGGCAAATACGCATGCAAAAACTTGTCAAAAACGCAGGTAGAAACCGCATGCGTTTTTCTGCCAAGGAGATGCAGAAATGCTCAGGAAAATTTCTGCTTCATTTCTGCATCATGGGCACTAAGCCTAAGGGTATGTGCACACGATGCAGAAATGCTCAGGATTTTTTCCTGAGCGTTTCTGCATCTCTCTGGAAGGAAAAAACGCTTGCGGATTGTACATGCGGTTTCCTGCCAGGGACATGCGGAAATGAAGCGGTCTTCACTTTCATTTCCGCATGCGGGTTGACAAGCGCTTCCCAAGCGATTTAAGCATCACTTGGAAAGTGCTTGTCAACTTCACACTATATAAATCCATGCAAACAGCATGGATTTATATAGTGTGTGAATGTCAAAAAATAAAAAATAAATCTATACTTTACCCTCTGATGGCCCCCGGTGTCCTGCTTCATCGGTCCTGGCTGCCGGCAGTGAAGACTGTAGGACCTTCCGACGTCAGCGTCACGTGACCCGTCACATGACTCTGACGTCAGCGAAGGTCCTTCATTCAACCGCGAAGTGCGCGGGAAGCCGGCAGGACGCAGCGCGGGCCGTCAGAAGGTGAGAATATATATATTTTTTATTTTATTCTTTTTTTTTAATGGTACCTGGGTCTGGATGAGAGTCCTCTCATCCACACCCGGGTACCATCCGCACATTAGACCGCATGAAAAGCGCATCAACATATACAGTGATGCGGATTCCATGCGGTCTAATGCAAGTCAATGGCGGCAAAAGAGCAGCGTTTCCGCAAAATTAATTGACATGTTGCGGATTTTTGACCGCAGCGTTTACGCTGCGGAAAAATCCGCATCATGGGCACAGCACATGCGGATTTCAATTGGGGAACATTGCTGCCCTTCTACCATGCGTTTTTCATGCTTTTCCGCGGCGTTTACGCAACTGCAAAAACGCCGCGGAAACGCATGAAAAACGCATCGTGTGAACTCAGCCTTATACTTATTTTGCAGGGAAAATCATCTTCAAAGCACTACACAGTAGACCAGACCTTCTACCTGAATTATTCTCACCTACATATAGACAGGTATTTACAGATCTTCTTCACCTGTTACAAGAAAATCAAACTCATACAGGTAGGAAAAAGTTCCCACACAGATCTTCCTCTTTATCAGTTCCATCCTTATCATTGGTCCCCTCAGTGCAGAAGTTTTTTGAGGTAATGAAGGAAGAAATTAAAAAGCTGTCCATAAATTCTTGTCATCACTAAAATATGTTCTTTCTTATCTGATAGACATGCCCTCAGTTACCACCAAAATAATCAGTCATTCCTAATCAAGGAAGCTGATAAAGGGGGTAACATTGTATTGTGGCCTAGGGATATGTATGTAACTGAGGTCCACAAACAACTTAATAATACAAAATACTATTTTAAACTCCCTTCAGATCCAACCATATTTTTTTCCCAAACACTTGAACATTTACTTGATAGGGCTTTGGAGCTTGGTTTTATTAACAAACAAGAAAAAGATTACATTCATATTAAAAAAAAACTATTATATCAACGTTCTATATTTTCTCCCAACGATGCTCAAGAATTTGGAATGCCCACCAGGGAGACCCATAGCATCTGGAATTGTGAGTGTTTGTGAAAAGGCCTGCACATACATTGACTTTTTTCTTCAACCACTCATTTTGAATCTACCATCTTATCTCAGGTACTCTTCTCACCTTCTCCAAATACTTGAATCTGTCGACCTTCCAAATGATGCTTTAAGCGATTACAGAAATTTGCTGATCGGGACTGTGGCATAGAAGCTGGGATGTGACAAAGTAGGGCAAAACAGTGTGCTTCACCAGCCCTGGAGTAGACTACAGTGGAAGAATACTGTGTGAGTGAAAATGCTTTGTAGCGCAAAGGAAATGTGCATAAGGCTAAGTGCCCACGATGCAGAAATGCTGCTGATTTTTTCTGCATCTCCCTGGCAGGAAAAAACGCATGCAGATTTTACATGTGGTTTTTCTGCCAGGTAGAAGCTTTTGTCAAGCGTTGTTGCATGCATTTTCGCATGCGGGTTATCAAGCGCTTTTCCAAGCGATTTTAGCATCACTTGGAAAGTGCTTGACAACTTGGTCACACTATAAATCCATGCAACCAGCATGGATTTATATAGTGTGATCAAGTTAATAGTTAACAAAAGAATAAAAATGGTAAAAAATAAAAACAAAAACATTATACTCACCTTCCGATGGCCCCCGGTCTCCTTCTCCGATGCGTCTGGTGTCTTGGGCATCTCGCGGTGGTGTAAAAGGACCTTCCATGACGTCATTTAGTCATATGACTGGTCACTCGACCGCCAACGTCGCATGACCTGTCACATGACTAAATGACGCCATGGAAGGTCCTTTTACACAATCGTGAGCCACCGGGGAGCCAGGACGCACCGAAGAGAAGATCGCGAGCCATCAGAAGGTGAGTATAATGTTTTTTTTTTATTTTAAATTCTTTTATTTATATTCTTTTATTTATTCTTCTATGGTACCCAGGTCTGGATAAGAGTCTGCTCTTCTCCAGACCCGGGTACCATCCGCACATTGAATCGCTTAATATTCGCATGTGTACATGTAGTCATGCAGATATTATGCGATTCAATGCAATAAATTACGCCATGTTTCCACAAAAACAATGGACATGCTGCAGATTTTTCCGCAATGATAGTAATTTCCGCAGCATACGCACAGCACATGCGGATTATCATTGGGGACCATGGGGCACGTATTACCAAGCATTTTTTAAGCGTTTTCGCTGTGGAAATTCAGCGGCAAAAATACACTAAAAAAAACGCATAGTGGGCACGCAGCCTAAGACTTTGTACTCGCTACCCCTTGTGCATAACTCCTACCAAGTTACCATTCAGTAAAGACTGTTTTTTTGAGCTGGAGTCTCCTTTATTGAACCGCAGAAGCTGTGGTCCTGGCCAGCCAACAACACTGGCTACAGGTGGCCTGCACAGGCGCAAAGCCCTCACAACATGAGTACAAACATTCAGCCAGGACCCACACTTTCATTTAGCGCACTGAGGCGTAAAAGGAGGAGATGAAAGCCTCGACCAAGGCTACCGCCCCATGTTACACAGTGTCTGTCTGTTCAGAGGGAAACAGAGACTTAGCAGACCACATTTCGATGCCCGTCTGAACAAATGGACACATTCAGAAAAAAAACACAAATGGGGTTCATTTTGCTTGTGTCGTAGCAGTCTAAGGCTCCTTTGGGGGTTGGTAAATTGCTGAGCACACTGTAGGAACACAGTGTGACTACTGCCTAACTTAAATGGGGCACCTGGGCACTGAAACTCGTCACAGGGAAGGGGGCAGTAGTAAGCAGATAGCCAATTTTCTATTTATTGCCCATTTAGCTTCCTTTGTTCAATAATAATAATAATTTTATTTAGATAGCGACAACATATTCCGCAGCACTTTACAATTAAGCGGGGACATGTACAGACAATAAAGACATCACAAAGTAACACATAGTGCAACAGTTACAAGAGTGGAGGCCGTGCTCGCAATCTTACAATCTATAAGAAATAGGGAGACACAAAAGGTAAAAAGTGCTTGTCATGTATGGTCATTATTGTAGTGAGCTGGCCGGCTCTGGCTGTTCTGTGATAATTGATATAGAGCCTGTTACAGAAGTGATTACACAGGATGATGTTGCCACCTTGTGGCCAGAGGTTGCACCTGCGCAGGGTGTGATGACAGAGAAAAAGACTGAGCCTCCTGTGTCCCGCCCTAGAGAGTCACGTGACCAAAGTGGGAAGCAGGAAAAAGCGCGCGAAGAGTCTGCTGTGGTCTGTGAAAAGAGCCAGGACGGTGTGCAGGCCCTCGTGTGTGGCGCAGGAGAGACTCTCAACGTGATTTCTTCTATCTGACACCTTATCCTCAGAGCCTTCCCCAGCTCCTGCACTGCTGAAGGATTCAGCTGTTACACTCCCTGCTACTGGAGTGTGGACTGCATAAGGGATCCACCAGAGCTTCTATCCGTATCAGAGAGAGAGTGTAAGCGGGACCTCTGGCGAAAGGCCGAAGTATTCCTTTCTTTCCGCGAATTCTGCTGTTCCTGTTTTTTTTTCCGTCTGGGACACCTTCCTGCAAAGACAGACAGGCCTGCGACGGGGGACACATCCTTCTGGAGTAAAGGACTGGTAACATGTGAGTAGGGACAGTGAGAGTCAGCTTATAAGTACACGTTATTGCTGTGAACATTTACGGTTGTCATTTATTGTGTTCTGCTGTGTTAAAAATGTATACAAGTAAAGATACGGTTATCAAGATAGAGTCTGTGTGTGGGGATCTTGCTGGGCCAGATCATAGATACCAATGCGCGGCCTTGCCCGCGGTCACTTCATCTGGCGTAGTTGGCAGGATCTGTGACCAACAAGATTCCCACCCAGGCCACGTGTACAGTCAGAAACCCCCGCCGGTGTCTATTGTGAATCAGGTCAGGAAATTTGGCGGACGAAACTACCCTGTACCAGAGTGGGCGGAACAAGTCCGGATACTGGGGGAAATGTATAATATTGACCCTAAGACCTTGGCAGAAATGGCGGTACTGACACTAGAAGGGGAGGCATGGACGACAGTCAGACTGGAGACGGTCAGGGGCCAGCGTACAGTAGATGATTTGGTGCGGGTGCTGGAGAACACCTATGGGCCGACCACATACCAGGGAACACTGCGACACATGTTCTTTAGACGGATGCAGCTTGAATGGGAGGATATTCCCCAATATGCGAATGCCCTTCAGGTACTCCTTGAACAAACCTGTTGAAAAGGGGAGCAACTAGCTGGTATGGCTTCTCGTGACCTGGTACTGAGAGACCAATTTGTAATAGGACTGAGAGACCAGTATCTTAACCGCACGTTACAGGACTTGATCCGGATGATGCCGGCTCTTACTTTTGCTGAAGTCAAACAGGAAGCCATAGAACGTTCAAGGGGACCCGTCATGGATGTGGGGATTCAAGGTGCTGCGTGCAGTTCCATATCTGACATTAAAAATCCGAACAGTGACACGGAAGACCTGAAACAGATGGTAGCAGACTTACAGAAACAGGTATTACAGTTAACATTAGACCGACAGGGAGACCAGCGAAGACAGCCTAGTCGTCCCGTGGGACAGTGTTGGTCATGTGGTGATCCTCGCCATAGGGCAAATCGTTGTCCTCAACACTTCCCTCCGCAACAACCTGACGCGCCCCCTGGGCCTGTGCTGCTGCTGCTGTGCAGGGGGAATACCCGGAGCTGGATCGCTGGGGGTTGTAGTTCTCCGTGGCGGTGACCCGGTCCGTGCCCAGGGTGGTCAAACCAGTGGCAGTCTAAATGTTGTAATAAGTGTCCGACTACGCCACCCGTGGATTGCGGTCAGTGGGGACCGCCGCTGCGCTGCCGACCGCTGAGGCTGATGTTGGTTGTGCAGCCGAGTATGGGATAACTCCCCACGGGAGGAGTATTGCCTCAGGGCAGCTAATGTGAGAGATGATGGGAGTGATGGTGTGAGGGTCCCAGTGCTAATGGTGCTGGTGCGGCAAGGAATCACAGAGACGTGAGGTGCAGTTCAGGGTCTTTACTGATGGTACAAGGCAGACCCTCCCGGGAGTACTGGCTAGTATAAGGGGCCTGGTCAGTCTGCGAGCAAGCAGGAGTTCCCCTGGCCAGGTGGAGTTGTAGGCCTCCCCGTTTATCTGCACTCTTCCTGGCTACCTTGCTGTCAGCGGTTACAAGTAGCCCACGTCCCTGAGTATACCGTGTGGTGCTCACCCATATGGCTGGTGACTTGGGGCCTTCTGTTAGCCTCCGCTCCTGGATGGCGGCGCTGGTCCCTTCTTTGTGACTGAGCCTCCGGGCTTCTATGGCCAGAGGACCTGGAATCCCCTGCTGGCTGGTTTCTGCTGCTGGGTATATATCAGTCCCCACAGCCTCGGACTCCTGTGTCCGGTTTTAGTGTCCTCAGCCAGGGCGAGCAATATCTCTGCTCACAGCCCCTGGCCTTCTGCCTCTGCTCCTACAGAGCTCCTAGTTCTTCCTTTCCCTGTGTCTGGAACTTCACTCCAGGCTCTGACTCTGTCTGCAGTTTCACTCTGACTGCTCTGCTTGTTCTGCAGGCTCTGTCTAACCTAATCCCGCCCCAGACCCAGTTTATAAGGGCAGATTCCTCCCCTCCCAGGTCTGGGTGGGCCGTGTTGCATGTTTAGGGATCCTGACCAGAGAAACCTCCCACTTGCTCTCAGACATAATATCTCTATTACTGTGGCAACCAGACCCCTGGGGTGTCACATTCCCCCCTAGTAAATTTTAGTACTCCGGGACTAAACACATTTTTAAAGAAACATAAATACAAGGTATAACAATAACAAGACAACATATTTACCTTAAGCTTTACTCTGTAGAGGTCACGGCGTTTCCGTGACCGGGTGTCCATATCACCCAAGGTGAAGTTTATGAAACAAAGGGGGTGTCCATGTCACCCAACAAGGCGAAGTCTTGGCACAGGATAGGGGACCTGTCCAAAGCAAACCCCTTGCGTTGTCCTTGGGCGTGGCTGCAAGGGTAGAGCTAGCTACTTTGGGCCGCAAGTAAGCCACGCCAGACAGGTTTTCTCTTCTGCGACCGTCTTCGCAAGAGGCACCAAGGTGCAACTATCTACAAGAATTGTTCCGGTTATCCAGTGTCCATAACCTGTTAGTCCAAATAAATCTGCAGGGTAACTGCGAAACATAATTAGTAACAGGCAACAAACATAAACCATAAACATTTTTCAATAAACAGTCAACTTTACAGTGCATTGGTTTAGATTCTCCAGCGAGCGGGCATCTGACCTCTAGTGACTCTAGTGGACCTACGGAGCTCACTAACTGGTTCTGCACTACAGGGTGTAGGAGGTGTTATGGGCAAGCTGGGCAGCTTTCTGCGCACTCTTTGGCTCACTAGGGGCACGGCAGGCTCACTAATAGCAGAGGGTTGATCCTCCTGTACTGATGGTGTGGACTCTTCTGCCTCTTGGGCCGGCTGCTCTTCCAGCTCTACTGGTTCCTCTGTAGGCACTTGCGGGGCTGGCTGGAGAAAGGTGAGGACGGGTACCACGACAGCGCCGTTTACTTGTGTCCAAGACCGGGGGAAGTCTCCGAGTACGGTACTGATCATTTCTTCCCTTTCCTCTGCGGGTTGAGGGTTTTCTTGATCTTCTTCAGGGCTTTGCAGCTGCTCGGGACACTTCTTCAGGTGGTCTCTGGAGACAATGGCTGTGGTTTCTCCTCCATCCTTACTGATTATGCAGATTTTTGGGTTCTCATGGCTTGATGGCAGTACAGTGTACGGGTCCTTCTCCCACTGGTCGTCCAACTTGTGGAGCCGTCTCTTCCTCTTCAAGACCTGCTCTCCAGGTACCAGGGGAACAGCGGGAGCATACTGGTTATAAGCCCTCTCTTGCCTTTCTCTAGCTTGAGACAGACTTCGCTCGACGCTCTCCTGTACTTTCCGATACTGCTGCTGCCGTTCTGTATCCCAGTCTGCCTCTGGTGAGGTGTCCTCCGGTGACTGGACTCCCATATCCAGGTCGATAGGCAGCTTACCAGGTCTTGCTCTCATTAGGTAAGCCGGGGTACAGTTGGTGGAACCTACAGGGATGTGGTTATACAGGTCCACCAGATCGGGCAGTTCCTCAGGCCACAGACTGCGTTCTTCCAGGGGCAATGTTTTTAGCAGATCTATCACCACCTGGTTCATCTTCTCGCAGAGTCCATTGGTTTGAGGGTGATAGGGCGTTGTTCTTATCTTCTTGCAGCCATACAGGTTGCAGAACTCCTGGAAGACCTCCGCTTCGAAGGCTGGTCCTTGGTCTGTCAACACTTGGTCCGGGTACCCGTGTGGACGGCAGAAGTGCTGCTAGAAGGCTCTAGCTGCTGTTTGAGCCGTTAAGTCCTTGACCGGGACCACCACCAGGAACCGGGAGTAATGATCCACGATTGTGAGGGCGTAGACATACCCAGATCTGCTTGGAGCCAGTTTCACATGGTCCAGGGCTACTAGTTCCAGTGGCTGTCTGGTGATGATGGGCTGCAGGGGAGTCTTCTGGCTGGCACGGTCTTTTCTTCTCAGGTGGCACGGGCCACAGTCTCTGCACCACCTCTCGATGGCTCCTCTCATGCCTACCCAGTAGAACCGTTCACGCAACAAGAACTCCAGCTTCTTCCATCCGAAGTGTCCTGCTCCGTTGTGGTATGCCTCCAGAACCATAGCCGCGTCTCGTCTTGGGACCACTATCTGCCAGGTCAACTCATGTGTTCGAGAGTTAACCATTCTCCGGCACAGCTTCTCCCTGTAGAGGAACAGCTTACTTTTCTCCTTCCACAGTTGCTTGGTCTCCTCCGGAGCGTCTGGGTCAAGACTGGCATCGGCCTGGGTCAGCATTTCCTTCACCAAACAGACTGCGGGATCACTGTCTTGTGTCTCCGCCCAGTTGTAGTGGGGCAAGGGATTGAACGTCACGGAGCGCCTGTCCTTCACACGGTGGGAATACAGGGTAATCCCATGACGGTGGAACGCAGGGAGCTCAACTTCTTCCAGATCTTCTGGATCTTCCCCTACGTCCGGTAAGTTCGGCATTCTAGACAGGGCATTCGCGTTGGCATTTGAGCGTCCTGCCCGGTATTTGATGGTGAATTCAAAATTGGACAGGCGGGCCATCCATCTCTGTTCCAGGGCACCGAGCCTTGCAGTGTCCAGGTGTGTCAACGGGTTGTTATCCGTGTACACGGTGAATTTGGAGGAGGCAAGCTAATGCTTGAAACGTTCGGTCACTGCCCACACTACTGCCAGGAACTCCAGCTTGAATGAGCTATAATTCTCAGGGTTCCTCTCTGTGGGCCGTAGCTTTCAGCTGGCGTAAGTGATTACCCGTTCTTTCCCTTGCTGGATCTGGGACAGTACGGCTCCTAGCCCGATGTTGCTTGCGTCCGTGTGGAGGATAAAGGGCTGGCTGTAGTCTGGATATGCCAGGATTTCATCCCCCGTGAGGGCCATCTTCAGCTGGCAAAAGGACTCCTCTTCCAGCTTTTCCCACCTGAAGGGCGGCTTCTGGTTTTTGGCTTTCCGAGATTGACCTATCAGGAGGTCCTGCATAGGGGCTGCCATTTTGGTGAAACCGGGAATGAATCTTCGGTAGTAGCCTACCAACCCGAGGAACTGCCGCACTTCCTTTATGCTGGAGGGTCTTGGCCAGTCCTTAATTACGGTGATCTTATCAGGGTCAGGAGCCACTCCGTCAGCACTCACCACGTGTCCCAGGTACTGCACCTTTGGTTTCAGGAGGTGACACTTGGAGGGTTTCACCTTTAGGCCGTAGTTTGCCAGAGCTTCAAACACTTCTGCCAGGTGTTTCAGGTGGTCCTCGTAGGTCTTGGAATAGACGATGACATCGTCCAGGTATAACAGGACCGTCTCGAAGTTCCGGTGTCCCAGACAGCATTCCATCAACCGTTGGAAGGTTCCTGGTGCGTTGCAGAGCCCGAACGGCATATAGTTAAATTCACTGAGACCCATCGGGGTGGTGAATGCGGTCTTCTCCCGGTCTGCCTCTGCTGCAGGAACCTGCCAGTACCCGCTAGTGAGATCCAAAGTAGAGAAGAAGTTAGCAGATTTTAATGCAGCTAAGGACTCTTCTATCCTTGGTAACGGGTACGCATCTTTGTGTGTGATACGGTTGACCTTCCTGTAGTCTACACACATTCTCATGGTGTTGTCTTTCTTTTTCACTAAGACTAGTAGAGCTGCCCAGGGGCTACAGCTGTCCCTGATTACCCCCGCCTCCTTCATGTCTCTAAGCATCCCCTTGGCGTGTTGGTAGTGTGCCGGGGGTACGGGTCGGTATCTCTCCTTTATGGGAGGATGGTCTCCCGTGGGGATGTGGTGTTCTACCCCCTTTACTCGCCCGAAGTCTAGCGGGTGTTTACTAAACACTCTCTCGTACTCTCGAACCACCCGATAGACTCCCTGTTTCTGGTGTGAGGGAGTGGAGTCAGTACCCAAATGCAGTTGCTGACACCAGTCCTCCATTGGTTTCTTAGAGCCGTTACCTTCCTCTGGTTGAGATGGAGGCAAGGGTTCCACGGCCTGTACAGAATTCTGGTTTATGGTGAACAATTTGGCTAGCGTGGCATACCGGGGCAGGTGTACTTCTCTCTCCCCGATATTTATGATGCGAACGGGCACCCTCCCATGGCATACATCGACCACCCCCCGTGCTGTCAAAATGGTGGGCCTACTGTCTGAGTAGACGGGTTCTACCATTGCTTGGTAGTCTCTACCTCTTAGACCAATAGCTGCCCGGCACCAAATCATCATCTCACTTTTTGGGGGCATGGCAATAGGGAACGGGTCACACATTCTCACGCTACCTATCTCACCACCAGATAGTTCCACCTGTTGCCGCTTCATCAGCGCCCGGATCTCTTTTTGGAGCACACGCTGCTGGCCGGAACTGGCGTTCTTGGCAACCTGCTGTAAAATGAGAATCACCTCTGCAAGACAATTTTCAATCACATTAGTTCCCAAGGTTATTCTAGGGTGACTCTCATGACAGTCTATGTCCACTATTATCAGTCCTTGTGCCGCCAGTTTGACTTTACCGATCTTAATGGTCACCTCTTTGAATCCCACCTGCGGCACGGGCTGACCATTGCTGGCGATGATACTCAGGTCGTCATCTGGGTAGCGGGTTATGATCGAGTCATTCCAGTACTGCTTGAAGAGCACGTACGGGATGGTGGTGACCTGTGACCCGGTGTCTAGTAGGGCACTCATAGGAATGCCATCCAGTACCACAGGCAAGATTGGACGTCCCCCTACGTATTTATCACGCCAGTTTGATGGGCCTGATGGTCTTATGCCTGGGGGTTGGCCCTCTACCCCAGGTTGTGCCCGTTTAAATGACAGTACCTTGCCACATGTCCGGGTTGATTGCAGCGGCGGCAGATGGGTCGTCCGTCCTCGTTGTATCTGTCGCTGGGTCTTCCTCTGGCCGGTGGGGTCCTCCTCAGTCGGCGCCACGGGACGTCCTCCGGTCCGGATGCCAGCTGGATCTTTCCTGGAGAAGAGACCTGTAAAGACTGCACAGTTCTGGTTAGCGCAGCAACGCTCTTAGTCAGCTCTTGGACCTGATGGTGCAGGTCTGTAGCCGGGTCACTGTTTAAAGCCTGCGCATCAGCTCCCACAGGCCCTGCAGACAAGGGCGCCGTCTCCTGGTGGTAAGTGATAGCAGGGTGCCTGTGGGTCACAGCGCCACCTGGTGCCGGTTCTCGGAGCACCCGGATGGCTCTGTCTTTGAACTGTGCAAAGTCCAGGTCAGGGTCCTGTAAGGCCATTGCCCGCAACTGGGTTCGGTGGGCATTGCACAGTAGACCCTCAATAAATTGTTCAGTCAACAGGTTATCTTCATTTCCCACGCTGTCAGGGTCTGCCTGCTTAATGGCTCTCAGGGCCTCTTGTAGGTTTAGAGCATAGTCTCTTATACTCTCATGTGCCCGCTGTTTACACCCGTAAAATCTGAGCTTTATTTCGGCTGAGGTGCGGGTATCAAATGTGTCTTTCAGCCGGGCTAGTATTTCTCTGACAGTCCTCTTCCTCCCAGGTGGCCAGGACTTTACCTCCCTTTGGGCTGCCCCGATTAATTGGGCCACCAGGATGCTCACTTTTTGCTCTTCTGTGAGGGGGTACACCTGGAAGAGGCTATCCAGTCTTTCTCTAAAGTCATTTAGGGTATGTGACTCCCCTGAGTACTGGGGTAGCCAGGCTGCCCCCGGAATATAGGGCATGGTGAAGGGCATGACCACAGCAGCGGTTGCGCTGGCGGTGGCTGTGGCAGTTGAGCTCCCCTCGGTATCCGGAATCCTCCTCCCCACTAGTGGACCGTGGCCTACCTTGCGATGCTCTTCTTCCGTAGGCCGCGGCTCCGCAGTCGATCGTCGGGGTTGAGGACCTGGCGTCGCGCTCCGATGACGTCAGCGTCGCTCTTCCTCCCTTCCAGGACCTTGCGCAGCGTCAGCGTGGGGCGGAGCTTCGGATCTCGCGCGCTTTCGGCGTCCACGCCCCTCTTCTTCCTGTGCGGCGTCCAGAAGATGGCATCCGATGGCGGGAAGCAGCTGCGGATGGCGGGAAGAAGGCAGAAGACGGCGGGAAACGGTCCAAGATGGCGTCTGATGGCGGGAAGAAGGCAGAAGACGGCGGGAAACGGTCCAAGATGGCGTCTGATTGGCGGGAATCGGCTCCGGACGGCGGGAAACTTCACCACAGTTAAGTTCAAAAAGTCTTTTTCAGGCACGCAGTACCCGGTGGTTGCGGGCACGAAATCCTGCCGACTACGCCAAAGCTGACGCGCCCCCTGGGCCTGTGCTGCTGCTGCTGTGCAGGGGGAATACCCGGAGCCGGATAGCTGGGGGTTGTAGTTCTCCGTGGCGGTGACCCGGTCCGTGCCCAGGGTGGTCAAACCAGTGGCAGTCTAAATGTTGTAATAAGTGTCCGACTACGCCACCCGTGGATTGCGGTCAGTGGGGACCGCCGCTGCGCTGCCGACCGCTGAGGCTGATGTTGGTTGCGCAGCCGAGTATGGGATAACTCCCCACGGGAGGAGTATTGCCTCAGGGCAGCTAATGTGAGAGATGATGGGAGTGATGGTGTGAGGGTCCCAGTGCTAATGGTGCTGGTGCGGTAAGAAATCACAGAGACGTGAGGTGCAGTTCAGGGTCTTTACTGATGGTACAAGGCAGACCCTCCCGGGAGTACTGGCTAGTATAAGGGGCCTGGTCAGTCTGCGAGCAAGCAGGAGTTCCCCTGGCCAGGTGGAGTTGTAGGCCTCCCCGTTTATCTGCACTCTTCCTGGCTACCTTGCTGTCAGCGGTTACAAGTAGCCCACGTCCCTGAGTATACCGTGTGGTGCTCACCCGTATGGCTGGTGACTTGGGGCCTTCTGTTAGCCTCCGCTCCTGGATGGCGGCGCTGGTCCCTTCTTTGTGAGTGAGCCTCCAGGCTTCTATGGCCAGAGGACCTGGAATCCCCTGCCTGCTGGTTTCTGCTGCTGAGTATATATCAGTCCCCACAGCCTCGGACTCCTGTGTCCGGTTTTAGTGTCCTCAGCCAGGGCGAGCTATATCTCTGCTCACAGCCCCTGGCCTTCTGCCTCTGCTCCTACAGAGCTCCTAGTTCTTCCTTTCCCTGTGTCTGGAACTTCACTCCAGGCTCTGACTCTGTCTGCAGCTTCACTCTGACTGCTCTGCTTGTTCTGCAGGCTCTGTCTAACCTAATCCCGCCCCAGACCCAGTTTATAAGGGCAGATTCCTCCCCTCCCAGGTCTGGGTGGGCCGTGTTGCATGTTTAGGGATCCTGACCAGAGAAACCTCCCACTTGCTCTCAGACATAATATCTCTATTACTGTGGCAACCAGACCCCTGGGGTGTCACAAACCTCCGTCGCACCAACGACCAAACCCTCAGTCATCCCAGCGAAGGGAATTTTGATCAGACCAGCGAATGGAACCCCAGCCATATCCACAAGCAGAGCTACCACGCCGGGCCTCACCACAATGGCCGCCGTTAAACTAGTCACCCCTGCAGCTGAGGCTCGCGCAGCAGGGGAGGCCAAGGAGAGGGGTGTGGAAAAACAGAGCCAATGGCGGAGTTCTCTTGCCGCGAATAGCCCGACACTTGAAGTTGTCCTGGAACGAATAGCCGTACAGGGACTGATGGACACTGGGTCACAAGTGACCACGATCTCTGAACAGTTTTACGAAAATTACCTCAAACCAAGAACTGCTCGTGACCCAGACACCGCCATTAAGATTATTGCGGCTAATAATCTACCCATTCCAGTGACCGGAGTTGCTTGGATGGACACAAAGGCCTGCGGACAGGACTTAGGGAAACGAGGGATCGTCATCATCAAGGAAGGTTTCGTCTCCGAGACCCCAGTAATAGTTGGAATGAACATCTTGAAAGACCTAGATCTTATGCTGTTGACAAGAAAAGGACCCAAATACTGGCAGAAAGTCACCAAACATAAGCCGACTCGTCTGGCATTCCAGCGCGTAATCCGGACCGTTGGACTTCAACAGATGGCAGAGGAACAACTACCCCTAGCCGCCATTACGGTGCCACGCTGTACCCGGATTACTTTGCCCGCTGAAAGAGACAGTCATTTCCTTACCCCTTAACACCCACCGACAACTTGAGGGGGTTGAAGTGTTGATTGAGCCGAGGACCCCAAGTGGGGGTAAGCTAAACCCACTAGTTGCTCACACTCTAGCCGTCGTGAGGAATGGGAGAGTCCCTGTCAGGCTAAACAACACCGCAGACGTAGGCCTAGCCCTTGAAGCCGGCACTTAACTTGCCCGGGTATATGCTCTACCCACGGAAGTGAATCCCATTGGACCCCTAGAATTCACCGCGTCTACAGAAGGTGACTGGACGGTAACCGTCTCAGCCATAAACGCTCAAGTAGACGATGAAGACATTGGGCGAAAACTACGGGAAAAAGTGCAGCTAGACACGTCTCAGTACACCAAACCAGAAGTGTCTCAAGTGGAGGAACTCCTGCGGGAACACCAAGACTCCTTTGCAAAGCATGACACAGACTTGGGGTGTACCACCAGTATCCAGCACGAGATACCCACGGGCGACACCCCCCCTATCCGTGAGAGGTACCGGCAGATACCACCTCAGCAATACCAGGAGGTGAAAAGCCTGTTAGAATCCATGCTACGTGCCGGAGTGGTACGTGAAAGCCAGAGCCCGTGGGCTGCACCCGTGGTGATAGTCAAAAAGAAAGATGGTTCCCTAAGGTTTTGCGTGGACTACCGTAGGCTGAACGCTTGCACTATCCGGGACTCATATCCACTTCCTCGGATCAAAGAGTCACTGACCGCCCTGAAGAAGGCCAAATATTTTTCGTCCCTAGACCTGGCCAGTGGATATTGGCAGGTTCCAATGAGTGAGAAGGACAGGGAAAAGACTGCCTTCATCCTTCCCATGGGCCTGTATGAGTTCGACCGGATGCCGTTCGGCTTGAATAACGCACCGGGGACCTTTCAGAGACTAATGGAACGCTGTCTGGGGGACTTCAACTTTGAGTTTACGCTGATATACCTTGACGACATCGTGGTATACTCCGCCACCTTTGAAGATCATCTTCACAAGCTTGGCCAAGTGTTCCAGCGCTTGAGGCGACACGGCTTGAAGTTGAAGCCCAGCAAGTGCCATCTGTTCCAGCAGGAAATCGACTACTTGGGTCACCGGATCTCGGCCGAAGGCGTCCAGCCCTCTCCGGAGAAGATAGCAGCCGTTCAAGAGTGGCCGCAGCCAACTACCGTCAAAGAAGTCCGGGCTTTTCTGGGGCTGGCAGGCTACTACCGTCAGTTTGTCAAGGACTTTGCTCGGCTTGCTGAACCACTGCATGAGGTTCTCCGAGGGATCGCGAACAGCCCCAGAGGACGACGCATCAGTTGGGGGCCTGACCGAGAAAAATCCTTTCAGGCACTTAAGGCTGCTCTAACTTCACCCCCTGTTCTGGCATATGCAGACTACACATTACCGTTTCAGTTGCACACCGACGCCAGCCTTCAAGGTCTAGGGGCGGTCCTCTCTCAAGTTCAAGATAATAAAGAACGTGTGATAGCCTATGCCAGTAGGTCTCTCCGTGACACCGAAAAGAATCCCGTCAACTACAGCTCCTTCCGCTTGGAACTCTTGGCTCTGACTTGGGCTATGACGGAGAAATTTGCCGGCTATCTGACAGGAGCGGAGGTGCTGGTCATGACGGACAACAATCCTCTTGCCCACCTAGAGAATGCCAAACTAGGGGCAATGAAACAGCGCTGGATGGCCAGGCTCTCTAGATTCCAGTACAAAATTAAATACAGAGCGGGGAATGAGAATCAGAATGTGGACAGCCTGTCTAGAGTGACATCATCCCCGCCAGTGGGGGACCTGGATGAAGAGTTGGAGGAAGATGAGATGCCTGACTTTGCCCGACTCGCAAAGCAAATAGAAGATAGCCACCAGTATGCGGTAGGAGGGATTGAAGCCGTAGTGGGATCTCCCCTGTCCCAGTAAGAATGGGCCAAGCTTCAAGATCGAGATCCCGAGCACGTCTTACTGAAACAGTATGTGAATAAACAAGAGAAACCGCCCTCCGAAGTGCGAGCCCGACTATCGACCGGAGCCTTGGCTCTGCTTGCCCAGTGGGATCGGCTGATCGTGAAAGATGGAGTCCTGTGTCGCAGGGCCCTTTTATCCCATATGCTGGAGGAGTGTTTGCAGATTGTCGTCCCGGTGCAGTTGGCTCATGAGATGGTGGGCGAAGCTCACAGGAGGAACGGCCACTTCAGCATAGACAAGACCCTCCGGTGGACCCAGCAGTTCATTTTTTGTCCGGGGCTCCGTAAGTTGGTTGAAAAAGTCTGTCAAGCATGCCGTACCTGTGAATTCCACAAGTCCCCGGAGCAGCGTGCCCCCGTCCAGACTATTAAGACGTCGAGGGCCCTCGAGCTGTTGATGGTGGACTATCTGTTGATCGGAACGGCGAATAGTGGCTACCAGTACTGTCTGGTGATGGTGGACCACTTCACGAAATTCGCTGTCGCTGTTGCTACCAAGGATCAGACTGCTGAATCAGCTGCACAGGCTATCTGTCAGCAATTCGTTCGGGTCTACGGGTGTCTGGAGCGGCTACACTCTGATCAGGGGGCTTGTTTCGAAGGGCGAGTCATTGAAGAACTCCAACGGATGTATGGAATCAAGAATCCCAGGACCACCCCTTACCATCCACAAGGGAATGGCGCGTGTGAACGCTTTAACCGGACCCTCTTACAACTGATCCGGACTTTGGCTGAAGACAAAAAGCCCGACTGGCCTCGATTCCTCCCGGAACTGCTGTGGGCCTATAATAATCAGGTCCATTCCGTCACCGGATACACCCCATACACCCTTCTCTTTGGCCGTCCAGGCAAAGACATCCATGAGTTGCAACTGTCTAGCTCCGAAGAAGATACCTGTGGTACCTATCCTTCCTGGCTACAAACACACCGCCAGAGAATGGAGACTGTCTACCGGCTAGTAGGCCGACAAATTCAGGATCAAGTGCACGCTGACCCACTTCTGGTACAAGAAGACCCACTGAATGTAGGTCAACTGGTCCTAGTCCGAATAAAGAAGCCACAAGGGAAACTCCGGCCCAAGTGGGAGACCGAAGTCTATCGAGTAATTGGACAGCCGTACCCCGGTGGCCCCGTCTATCGAGTGCAGGGCGAAGACAGCGGCAGCATCCGAACTTTGCACCGTAATATGTTGCGCCCCTGCCGTTCCCAGCCTGACTCCCCTGCTGTGATACCTAGAGAGATGGATATCACTAATACTGTCGGAGACACTGACCCCGGGGATGTAGAGACTTAATGCATGCCTACCCCTGTCCATCCGACTGACGCACTTGAACCGATTACCTCCTCTACTGACATATCGACTGGGAAAGAGAGTGGGGTGACTGATAGGAGAGAGGGGATCCAACCCGTTAGGCGGACAACGAGGACCACTGCAGGGGTACCTCCAGGACAGTCCTACAGAGACCAATATGTGTGGCCCTCTTCCCAGCCGCCCCCTGTCACATCCACAGCCATCGCTGCCCTGGAGACGGTCGTTGGCAGGGACTGCCAATCTTTGAGTGGGGGGGCGTGTAGTGAGCTGGCCGGCTCTGGCTGTTCTGTGATAATTGATATAGAGCCTGTTACAGAAGTGATTACACAGGATGATGTTGCCACCTTGTGGCCAGAGGTTGCACCTGCGCAGGGTGTGATGACAGAGAAAAAGACTGAGCCTCCTGTGTCCCGCCCTAGAGAGTCACGTGACCAAAGTGGGAAGCAGGAAAAAGCGCGCGAAGAGTCTGCTGTGGTCTGTGAAAAGAGCCAGGACGGTGTGCAGGCCCTCGTGTGTGGCGCAGGAGAGACTCTCAACGTGATTTCTTCTATCTGACACCTTATCCTCAGAGCCTTCCCCAGCTCCTGCACTGCTGAAGGATTCAGCTGTTACACTCCCTGCTACTGGAGTGTGGACTGCATAAGGGATCCACCAGAGCTTCTATCCGGATCAGAGAGAGAGTGTAAGCGGGACCTCTGGCGAGAGGCCGAAGTATTCCTTTCTTTCCACGAATTCTGCTGTTCCTGTTTTTTTTTCCGTCTGGGACACCTTCCTGCAAAGACAGACAGGCCTGCGACGGGGGACACATCCTTCTGGAGTAAAGGACTGGTAACGTGTGAGTAGGGACAGTGAGGGTCAGCTTATAAGTACACGTTATTGCTGTGAACATTTACGGTTGTCATTTATTGTTTTCTGCTGTGTTAAAAATGTATACGAGTAAAGATACGGTTATCAAGATAGAGTCTGTGTGTGGGGATCTTGCTGGGCCAAATCATAGATACCAATGCGCGGCCTTGCCCGCGGTCACTTCAATTATTATAATAAATGGGGGTTCTCATATCAAGCTGCATGATCCGGTCACCAGCCAGTATCTGTTTAAGTACAGTTACCAAGTGCTATTAGTGCATGGAGGATGTGGAGACATTAATGCCCCCTGTCTGCACAATACTCTTTTATTGCCACTATAGTGTTCTTTTTTTCAGTGCTCGCTATCTGCCTAATTGTGATTTGTTGCCACTTTACTATTCTTCTGTGATGGAAGAGTACCCCAGAGGCAGTAAATGACTAATAGGTAGCAATGTGGCACTTGCACTAAATGGGCCCTAAATGGAACTATGCAGATATGGAGGAGTGCTATTTAGTCAGGAAATCCTCTAAGTGTTCATATGCAAAATGTTCACCGTGTTATGAAAATTCCCATAGAATTCAATGATGAGTACGATGTACATGCATGACTAGCTGACCATTCAACCCTACCTGCATGAGGGGTGATATCATTTTATTATAGAGGTAAGGGGTTATGTTCCCCTGTTTTCAGTGTATGTGAGGGTTACAGAGGTAAGAACCACACTTATGAGACATTTCTGGCAAAAACTGGAAAAAGTAAGCAAAAAGACAAACGCCGGGGGCACCAAAGCACAATTTTGCACGGGGTGCTACTTAGTCTAAGGCCTTCCCTGTATACACCTTACAGCCTCTATTGTCATTTTGCTCTGCACAATGATAGCCTTTGAGGGTGGTGATGTGAGGTCAATGGAACACTCCTAGCCTGAAGTCTGGCAAGTAGGCTAACTTCATAAAAATGCCTTTTGATGGTTTGTGTAGATACTGTTTGATTCCCCAGGCTTGTATGTGACATCTAATTTCACTTCCAGTACAGAATATATCACTGTACGCCATTCTTCAAATCCGACAAGACTACGTGGGCAACGTGATGAAGAAGCCTTCACAAGTGCACGTCATACCATTCCTACTTCCAGAATTATCGTGGCATAATGTATAGTAGTCAGACCCCACTAGTCTTCATTCTATGTACACTAACAGCTCAGTATTAAATTGATTTGGTCATAGAACCAGTGGTACAGCGATTTTTCCAAAGTGTCTTAGGAGCCATTTTTCAACACAACAGTGCCAAACTGCATGTTACAGTCAGCAGCCAGCATGACTTGTAGCATCTCTGGACTTGCCTCCCATAGAGCACATCTGGGACATTGACGCGCCCCCAGGGCCGTGGGGTACTCGGCAGCCGGGCCTTCAGATGCTTGGGGGAAATCACGGTGGCTGGCCTAGTCCGTGGCCCAAGGCGGTCAACAAAAATGGGGAATGATTATATTTATAGGGGTTTTAGAATAATTTGTGACGCCACCTGTGGATTCTGGTAAGAGGTTACCAGCGCTGCGACAGTCCATTGAGGCTGATGTTAGGGGCAGCTATGATGGAACGGCTCCCCACAGGTGGAGCAGGCCTCACGGCAGTGTATTGGTGTAAAAAGATGGTGGAAGCACGGGAGAGACTGCAGCATGGTCCCAGAGGAAGTACAGGCACACACACAAGGGCAAACTTCAATACCTGTACTGGTGGTGATGCAGGTACGGTCCAGGGCACTCAGGGCGAAGGGTACATTTCTGGACTCTCCCCAGTGAGCGGGTGTAAGGCCTCCTGATCTGTGTCTTTTACTCTCTAAGCTTCGGGCCTGCCTGGAGCTAGGCCTGGCTTGCTTACTGCTTCCTTCTTGTACCTACTGACCTGACGGTAGGGTTTTCTCCTGGTTCCCACTATTCCTGGTCACTGGAGCCTTAGTGGTACCTAACCCTGTTGCTGTGGTCAGCGGTTGGTTGACCTGGGACTTGTAGTTCTCCAGGGATTCCGGTTGTTCCTACGGGTCATAAAGATCCCTGTAGGCGCGGACCCGGTGTCCGGTATAGAAATAGGGGTGAGCTTACTATGCTGCTCTGCCCCCTTAGTTCCACTTGCTTTCAGCCGCTCGGGGCCCTCACTAGGCTTCAGGGCTGCTGGAGGCCTCGCTTGCCTCACACAGCAGCCTGCGTGCAGCTACATCCTGTCTCTCTGTAGACTGAACACTGACTGAGCTGCCTGGCTCCACCTTCCCTTTATATATCCCTATCAGGGCTCCCTCTGCTGGTATGAGGTCGAAGGTGGAGGTGTTTGCATGTAGTGAGGGCCTCTTGTGTAGAAATCCATCTATGCACCCTTCTAGGTTCTGTGGCACCAATGCGCAGCAGGGGCGCCACAACATCATTGGTTGTAAATTGCAAAGTGAGCAGCCAGCAACGGATCTTGATGATTTGCCCAAGTGCATTCAGCGTGGCAGAACATTTCTCAGACAACCAATAATAACCTTGCTGATAGCAGCCAAGGTGTGTAATTGGAGGTATTTCTGCACAAGGCACTCATACTCGATGCTGAATAAATCTAGATGTTTTGAAATTTTTTCTTAAATTTTTTCATTATTTGCATATAATTAACATGTGCATTTGTCAGATGAATTCTATAATTTCACCACTTTTCCTTCTTGGCATTGCAAATTTCAATAATGAGGATGTGTTTTTCTTCGTTTATTTCTGCACTGTTTTGAAGTCAATAAAAGTTAATAAAAAAATATTTTCTTTTAATTTAATATAATCATGATGCCGACTTTGGTATTCACTGGGGGTATTCATTTTTCTCAGTGAACATGACCCATCACCTCTTCGTACATTCCTTAGGAAAAAGATGAGGAAATCTCTGGCATTTTCTTCCATCCTGATTTTCTATATCACTTCCTAGATGTATCCCGAAATAACCTAGCTGCCACTCGTTGCTTGTCTTCCTTCTATCCTTTTATTGGCAGAATCTCCATGAGTATCTTGCTATGCACAAGTTTAATTTTGTGTCCCCCTAATAGATAACTTTTGACTTTTACTATAACACTGTGGGCTGTTCTACTGTCCTGTGTTCTAGTCCCTATCCAACTGTATGACAGAGTGAGGTTAATATAGGGTCAGCCAGATTCATTACAGAAGTACATCTATTGATGTTCCTGTTTAGGTCCCTTATCTTGGTATATTTCCCCTTGTGATAGCATATTGTTAAAAACAAGCTTAATTTTGTCATTTCCAGCCTGATTTCCTGTGAGAGAAGTAAATGCATTTTGTAGAATTCTACTGTTCAAGAACTGTCTTTGGTACTTCTTAACTGCAGTTTCTTTGGCATAACATTATTTTTCTCCTATACTGTAAATTATTTATTATATCCTACACACAGAAGCAATATTTAGGGTGACTAAGAAGATTAAAAATGGTACTTTTTACTTCCTAAGGACTTGATGTCCAAAACGTGTAAAGTTTTTCATGGATCCCCCCTTTTTACTTTCTGTGTCAGTTACTCATTTTAATAGGTACAAATAAATAGTTTTTTTAATTATATACTTTTTCATTTTTTGGTGCTGGATTTTTTCCTCTTATTGGATCTTAGTCTATGGTCTTTGATTATGACAAAATCCTTTCTCTCAGCAAAAATCTTCAAAGACAATTAGCTTCCAGCTCACTTCTAAAACAGTTTTGCCCACCTGAGAGCAGCATGTTGTAGGGACAGTGACCTTGATTCCACCAATGTATCACGTATTGGGCTGAGTGCTATAGTTTTGATAACATCACTGTTTTATCTCTTGAAGGTGCAAAATAATCATAAACTACGAGGGGCGATCCAAAAGTAATGATGATCGGTTATTTCTATTGCACACAGAAATTAAAATACAATGTTTTCTTCTCTCTTAGGTACCCACTAGTCCAGGAAAAAAAAAATCACTTAAATAGGCCACGATTCCCGGGAGCTACATTTATTTGAATAGGAACTGCCGAGGAGTGAACATCAAAATGGAAAAAAACGAGCTCAGAGCTGTCATCAAATACCTCTGCTTGAAAAAAATGACTACCAAAGACATACACAGCGACTTGGTAGAAACATTGGGGGACTCTTCTCCTCCATATTCCACAGTTGCACGCTGGGCCAAGGAATTTAAGCTGGGAAGAACATCGACGGAAGATGAACATCGTGAAGGACGCTCGCGGTGGTGTGAAGGACCTGCGATGACGTCATTGAGTCATGCGACAGGTCACGCAACCTCCGACTTCAGCGGTCGCGTGACCTGTCACATTACTCAATGATGTCATGTCAGGTCCTCACACCACCGCGAGCCGCCCAGCACACCGCACGCATCGCTGACATGGCCGGGGGACATCGGAAGGTAAGTATAATCTTTTATTTTTTATTTTAAATTCTTTTTTTTTACAGTTTCAATGGTACCCAGGTCTGGATGAGAGTCTCTTCTTCTCCAGATCTGGGTACCATCCGCACATTGAACCGTGTGATATCCGCTTGTGCAGATGCAGTGATGCGGATGTCACGTGTAGAGATGAGCGTTGTTCGAATCGAACTGTTCGCCAATCTCAAATTCGAGCTGTTTTGGGCGGTGTTCGAGCCGTTCGGCGAACACGAACGATTTGAGAAAAATTCGGCTGTTCGAGGTTATGTTCGATAACTGTTCGTGCACCAAAATCATAACTGGATTTTTTCTCAGTAATGATGAAAATTAATGTTAATACGCAGTTTGAGTGTACAGCGGGGTGGGGGGAGGGGCAGGGGATGGATCTCTGCAGGAATAATGAAGATCTCCATTTTTTTTTCTCTTTCCCGCATTTACAGTGGGGAGGTGCAATCTGTCAGCCTATCAGCAGCGCACACACGGAGCGAAGTGCTTTTTTTCACACAAGCAAGGGCATGTGTCATTGGCAGTGTATGTCACATGTCCTTGCCCTATAAGACCAAGCCATTTTCCCCGTCGCCACCATTTTCTCACTGCTGCAGCTGCGTGTTAGATGGCACCGCTGTTGCTGTGTGCGCTATACCTTGTTAATTTCAAGCCAATTTTCGCAAAAATCTACAGATAGCTTGGGAGTAGGGAATAGTTGTGATTGCAGTCCTTTTAAGGACTAGGTTACAGCATTTCCTACGACTTTTATCAGGCAGGTCTGTGCTCTTAAATAGATAGATTGTGGGAGTAAAGACTAATTGTAATTGCAGTCCTTTTCAGGACTAGGTTACATCAGTTCCTATCAGTTTTTGCCAGGCAGGTCTGTGCAAGTTTTTTTCACAGCATTTGGCTGAATCTAGCAAAGCTAATCCTTTTTGGCCTATTGCAGAGTGTGTTAGTCAGTGGAGTAGCCTATCTGTGTTGCAAGATATACCACCTGTGTATAGAATACCAATTTTTTTACTGCACCTAGTGAAGTAAAATCTTTTGGGCATAGCATCATTCTATTACTCCATCTATACTGACCTCCATCAGGTTGCAAATTGAATATAATTTTTTTCTGCATCTAGCTCTGAAAAAATATTTGGGCTTCTAGCAGTGTGTGGCACTTGTTCTATTAGTCCATCTATACTGACCTCCATCAGGTTGCAAACTGAATATAATTTTTTTCTGCATCTAGCTCTGAAAAAATATTTGGCCTTCTAGCAGTGTGTGGGACTTGTTCTATTAGTCCATCTATACTGACCTCCATCACGCTGCAAATTCAAAATAATTTTTTGTCTGCATCTAGCTCTGAAAAAATATTTGGCCTTCTAGCAGTGTGTGGGACTTTCTCTATTAGTCCATTTATACTGACCTCCATCAGGTTGCAAATTAAAAATAATTTTTATCTGCATCTACCTCTGAAAAAATATTTGGGCTTCTAGCTGTGTGTGGGACTTGTTCTATTAGTCCATCTATACTGACCTCCATCAGGTTGCAAACTGAATATAATTTTTTTCTGCATCTAGCTCTGAAAAAATATTTGGCCTTCTAGCAGTGTGTGGGACTTTCTCTATTAGTCCATCTATACTGACCTCCATCAGGTTGCAAATTAAAAATAATTTTTATCTGCATCTAGCTCTGAAAAAATATTTGGCCTTCTAGCAGTGTGTGGGACTTTCTCTATTAGTCCATCTATACTGACCTCCATCAGGTTGCAAATTAAAAATAATTTTTTGTCTGCATCTAGCTCTGAAAAAATATTTGGCCTTCTAGCAGTGTGTGGGACTTTCTCTATTAGTCCATCTATACTGACCTCCATCAGGCTGCAAATTAAAAATAATTTTTATCTGCATCTACCTCTGAAAAAATATTTGGCCTTCTAGCTGTGTGTGGGACTTGTTCTATTAGTCCATCTATACTGACCTCCATCAGGTTGCAAACTGAATATATTTTTTTTCTGCATCTAGCTCTGAAAAAATATTTGGCCTTCTAGCAGTGTGTGGGACTTTCTCTATTAGTCCATCTATACTGACCTCCATCAGGTTGCAAACTGAATATATTTTTTTTCTGCATCTACCTCTGAAAAAATATTGGTCTTCTAGCTGTGTGTGGGACTTGTTCTTTTAATCCATCTATACAGACCTCCATCAGGTTGCAAACTGAATATAATTTTTTTTTGCATCTACCTCTGAAAAAATATTTGGGCTTCTAGCTGTGTGTGGGACTTGTTCTATTAGTCCATCTATACTGACCTCCATCAGGTTGCAAACTGAATATAATTTTTTTCTGCATCTAGCTCTGAAAAAATATTTGGCCTTCTAGCATTGTGTGGGACTTTCTCTATTAGTCTATCTATACTGACCTCCATCAGGTTGCAAATTAAAAATAATTTATATCTGCATCTAGCTCTGAAAAAATATTTGGCCTTCTAGCAGTGTGTGGGACTTTCTCTATTAGTCCATCTATACTGACCTCCATCAGGTTGCAAATTAAAAATAATTTTTTGTCTGCATCTAGCTCTGAAAAAATATTTGGCCTTCTAGCAATGTGTGGGACTTTCTCTATTAGTCCATCTATACTGACCTCCATCAGGTTGCAAACTGAATATATTTTTTTTCTGCATCTACCTCTGAAAAAATATTGGGCTTCTAGCTTTGTGTGGGACTTGTTCTATTAATCCATCTATACAGACCTCCATCAGGTTGCAAACTGAATATAATTTTTTTCTGCATCTACCTCTGAAAAAATATTTGGGCTTCTAGCTGTGTGTGGGACTTGTTCTATTAGTCCATCTACACTGACCTCCATCAGGTTGCAAACTGAATATAATTTTTTTCTGCATCTAGCTCTGAAAAAATATTTGGCCTTCTAGCTGTGTGTGGGACTTGTTCTATTAGTCCATCTACACTGACCTCCATCAGGTTGCAAACTGAATATAATTTTTTTCTGCATCTAGCTCTGAAAAAATATTTGGCCTTCTAGCAGTGTGTGGAACTTTCTCTATTAGTCCATCTATACTGACCTCCATCAGGTTGCAAATTAAAAATAATTTTTTGTCTGCATCTAGCTCTGAAAAAATATTTGGCCTTCTAGCAGTGTGTGGGTCTTTCTCTATTAGTCCATCTATACTGACCTCCATCAGGTTGCAAACTGAATATATTTTTTTTCTGCATCTACCTCTGAAAAAATATTGGGCTTCTAGCTGTGTGTGGGACTTGTTCTATTAATCCATCTATACAGACCTCCATCAGGTTGCAAACTGAATATAATTTTTTTCTGCATCTACCTCTGAAAAAATATTTGGGCTTCTAGCTGTGTGTGGGACTTGTTCTATTAGTCCATCTATACTGACCTCCATCAGGTTGCAAATTGAATATAATTTTTTTCTGCATCTAACCCAGCCAATAGTTTTGGCCTAATACCACAGTTTGGCCACTCAGCTCTGCTCGGTTCCCATCCATTGTTTTTTTGTGCAAACAACTCCAGAGTTGTGAATTAGTTAACCACCAAAATGAGTGGAAAAAGGCCTGCTGCTGGTGGAAAGGGGAATAGGCGTGTTGGAAAGGGGAAAAAGGTTGTGTCCGTTGGGTAGGTGTTAAAGCAACAGTAACATCTGCAGAAGAAAGACCATCTTCCAGCCAAACTAAAATGTCTACTTCTTTTAGCGGACAATGTGATAAGATCCCTTTCTTACGGCCACGCCAATCGCTACAAATTCCAGATGAGGCACAAAAACAGCAGGTGCTTCAACGGATATCAAGTGCTCCTTTAATTGGGCTCTCCTCCACATCAACTTCAACATCACAAATACTCCAGTCCTCAAAGGTGTCACCCCAATCGCACTTGCTTCCTCACAGCTCCCAAATCTCCAGCTGCCCGTCTGAGTATGAGGTAGAACAGATGGTTGAGTCTGCAGAGCTGTTTACTCATACTATAGCCTGGGAATCAGAGGTCGACTCCAGCGCTTCTGTGAATCCAGACGAGGAAATGATCTGCACTGATGCCCAGAATCTTTATGAGTCGGATCCAGGACCAGACGCAGAAGGTTCTGACCATAATGTAGACCCTCATTCCCAAACTGTAACTCCTGTTGGTGGAGACAATGAGGAAGACGATGATGAGACTCAAATACCTGATTGGAGCGACAACTTTAGTTTTTTGTCAGGGCAGGAACAGGTTGGCTCTGAGGACGACGGGTGTGATAACGCACAGGGTGATGATGATGAGGTTGGAGATCCCACTTACTGTCAACCCACAGTCAGCCAAGAGATGAGGTCAGCAGAGGAGGTGGAGGAAGATGCTAGTGACGACGAGGTCAGGTTGCGCCTTCCTGGACAGAGACGTAGTACTGGAAGCACGTCAACAACTGCATCCTCAAACACAACTCTGCCTCTCACCACAAGTCGTGGTGGCTCTTCAGGTCGCATGGGTGCTAAGCCTTGCATAGCCTGGGCATTTTTTCAGATCGATAAAGATGACCCAACTCGTGTTATCTGTAACATTTGTCAGCAAAAGCTAAGTAGAGGCCAAAAAATACATAGTTTGAGTACTTCATGCATGAACCGGCACATGGACATGAAGCATAAGTTGCAGTGGGAAGCTCAGTGTGCTACAATGCGGCCTAGCCGGCCGGGCCAACCACCGTCTGCCATATCTTGTGCATCCGCGGCCTCTTCATCCTCTGTGACTGGGGGGACAGCAGTCACACCTGTTTTGGGGCGCAGACCTGCCACCTCTTTACCCGCAACAGCCAGCGTGATTGGCAGGTCATCATTTTCTTTGGAGGTGGTAACACCAGCTGGTGTTGAGCGCTGTCCGACATCGATAGCACCACCTTTGGATCAAGGCAACCTAACATGTCCGCCTGCATCTTCCTCACAGACCGGCAGTTTGCCAGGGACACCCTTATCAACCCCGTCTAAGCACAATAGCCAGCCCTCGGTCCCTCAGATGTGGACAAGTAAAAGACCATTTCCTCCTAGCCATGAGAAAGCTAAGAGGTTGAATTTCACCATCTGCAAGCTCTTGGCTACAGAAATGCTGCCTTTCCGCCTGGTGGACACAGAGGATTTTCGAGACCTTATATCCGTCGCAGTGCCCCAGTACCAGATGCCCAGTTGGCACTACTTCTCAAAGAAAGGTGTGCCTGCGCTCCACCAGCATGTCGCACACAACATCACCGCTTCTTTGAGAAACTCTGTGTGTGACAGGGTGCATTTCACCACAGACACTTGGACGAGTAGGCATGGACAGGGGCGTTACATGTCGCTGACTGGGCACTGGGTAACTATGGTGACAGCAGGACAAGGGGCTGCTGTCCAAGTCTTGCCGTCCCCACGAGTTGTGCGTCAATCCTCATTATGTCAAAGTTCCTCCACTGCTTCTGCCTCCTCAACCTCCTCTCGGTCTTCCACCTGCACCCAAAGCCTGTCTGGTCATGCCACAAGCTTTCTAACTGCGCAGAAGGGATCCTGCACACCTCCTTACTATGCTGGCAGTAGGGCTCAACGTCATCAGGCGGTTTTTACTATGAAATGTCTGGGAAATGTGAGTCACACAGCTGAGGAGTTGTGGTCAGCTCTGGAGAACCAATTTCATGAATGGTTGTCTCCACTGGACCTGAAACCAGGGAAGGCCGTGTGCGACAATGCTGCAAACCTGGGTGCGGCCCTTCGCCGGGGCAATGTCACACACGTGCCTTGTATGGCTCACGTGTTGAACCTGGTTGTCCAGCAATTTTTAGCCCACTATCCCAGACTAGATGGCCTTCTGCAGAGGGCACGGTCGCTGTGTGCTCACTTCCGCCATTCGCATCCCGCAGCTCAGCGACTTACATCTCTACAGAAGTCGTTGGGCCTGCCACTTCACCGGCTAAAATGCGATGTGCCTACCCGGTGGAATTCAACTCTGCACATGTTGCAGCGACTGTGGCAGCACCGACAAGCCCTGGTGCAATACGTTCTGACGTATAGCCTGGGCCAACGAGATCCAGAGGTGGGGCAAATCACGCTGGAGGAGTGGTCTCAGATCAGGGACCTATGCACCCTTCTGCACAGTTTTGAAATGGCGACGAAAATGTTTAGTGCTGACGATGCCATTATCAGCATGATTATTCCGGTGATTTACATGCTGGAGCACATGTTAAACAGAATTCGGAGTCAGGTGGTGGCACAAGAGGAGGTGGAGGAAGTAGAGGAGGAGGAGTTGTATGCGGAAGGGCTAACATCTGCAAGGTCCAGACGGTCGGCAGCACCAAGGCGGCCGGCATGTGAGGGTGGGGGAGATGGTTTTACCAGGGCGCATGGTAGCAGCCAAACTAGTGAGGAAGGTGCAGGAGCCCAGGAAGAAGTGGAGGACGAACTGATGAAAGACTCATCAGATGAGGGAGACCTTGATCACATTTCTGTTGTGCGAGGTTGGGGGGAGAGGACAGAGGAAGGAAGCATGATTGTTACCTCGCCACCAACACAACAGGGACTTGGTGCTCCTGGATGCGCAACACACATGAGTGCCTTCTTGCTGCACTACCTGCAACATGACCCTCGAATTGTGAGAATTAGAAATAATCCTGACTACTGGGTTGCCACACTGTTAGATCCCCGGTACAAAAGTAAATTTGCAGAAATTATTCCTGCCATAGAAAGGGATGCACGCATGCAGGAGTATCAGCAGAGACTGTTGCAGAATCTTACATGTGCTTTTCCACAAAACACCAGTGGTGCACGTAGTGAATCTCACAGTTCCAACTTGCCAACCGTGGGACCGTCAAGTGTTCAGCACTCAAACCATAACAGAACCACAGTATCTGCTGGTAACATCAATTTTGCGCAATCATTTCACCACTTTTTTAGCCCATCCTTTGCAAGGCCACAGGAGACAAGAAGTCTGACACATAGTCAACGCCTAGAGACGATGGTACAGGAGTATCTCCAAGTAAACATTGAAGCCATGACTGTGTCACTGGACCCTTGCTCTTTTTGGGCTTCCAATCTGGATAAATGGCCGGAGCTAGCCACTTACGCCTTGGAGATCTTGTCATGCCCCGCAGCCAGCATTCTGTCTGAACGTGTGTTCAGCGCTGCTGGTGGTGTGCTGACAGATAAGCGCACGCGGCTCTCCACTGATAATGTAGACAGACTCACGTTCATAAAGATGAACAAATCATGGATCCGAAACGACTTTTCTACCCCTGTGTCATCCTGGGGAGAGTAAAAGCTTGATGATTGGTTAAAATCACCCTACCAACCGTTTTAAGCTTTCAAATTACTAATCATGTTTATCTGTATCTTGACTGGAAAATAATTTGGGCTTTGTAGCAGTGTGCAGCACTGATCCTATTAGGCCATCTATACTAAGCTCCACCAGATTTAAAATTAATAATAATTTTTAGCTGCATCTAGCCCGGAAAATAATTTTGGGGCTCCGAGATGCGCAAGACACATAAGTGCCTTCTTGCTGCACTACCTGCAACATGACCCTCATATTGTCAGAATTCGAAGTAATCATGACTACTGGGTTGCCACACTCTTAGATCCCCCAAACTTTTCGATCAACCTTTTCATTTTAATAAAGACCAAAAAAATTGTCATTTTTGAAATTATAGCATTAGCAGGTTATTAGAAACTGAAATCAAACAGTTTTCAACTCAAAACTTTATTCTAGGTGATGTTACATTTTCACATAGGACCCCTTGTTCGAAAGGAGCTTCTGAACTCTCTCGTCCATTGAATTTGTCAGGTTTAGGATGGTTTCTGCTTCAATTGTTTTGCATGAGGACAGAATACCCTCCCAGAGCTGTTGCTTAGATGTGAACTGCCTACCGCCATCATAAACACTCCTTTTGATGATGCTCCAGAGGTTCTGAATGGGGTAGAGGTCAGGGGAGCATGGGGGTCACACCATAAGTTTGTCCCCTTTTATGCCCATATCAGCCAGAGATGCAGATGTTTTATGTGCAGCATGAGATGGTGCATTATCATGCAAAAAAATGATCTTGCTGTGAAATACACGGTTCTTCTTCTTGAACCATGGCAGGAAATGCTGTTTGAGAAAATCCACATACATTATGGAGTTCATCTTTAGCGCCTTCAGGGATCCTAAAGGGGCCGACAATCTCTCTCCCCATGATTCCAGCCCAAAACATTACTCCACCTCCTCCTTGTTGGCGCTGTAGCCGTGTTTGCGTGGGGTGTCCATCAACCAGCCATCCTCCACTCCATCCATCTGGACCATCGAGCGCTGCACGGCACTCATCCGTGAACAAAACAGTTTTGAAATCAGTCTTCATGTAATGTTTGGCCCACTGGAGCCGTTTCTGCTTGTGTGAAGTGGATAGAGGAGGTCGACAGGATGGCGTATGCACAGCTGCAAACCTCTGAAGGACCCTGCATCTTGTTGTTCGGGGGACGTTGGAGGCACCAGCAGCTTCAAAAACTTGTCTGCTGCTATGACAAGGCTTTTTTGCCGCTGCTCTTTTAACCTGACGTAATTGCCTGTAGGAAAGAGTCCTCAATTTGCCCTTATCAGCACGCACACGTGTGTACTATGAATCAGCTACATACTTCTTGATTGCCAAGACACTTCATCCTGATCATCGCACAATGTTGATTGTAGTCATGCCTTGACCTAAACACTCCACAATTTGTTGCTTCTCAGCAGCCGACACATCCTTTTTCTTTCCCATTTTGGCAGAAAATGTAGGCTGCTTAATAATGTGAGACAGCCTTCTTAAGTAGTCTTGCCTTTCATTGGACACACCTGCCAAACTAATTAGCACAGGTGTCTGCAATTGCTTACAGTAATATAAAGAGCCCTGACACACATCACCATCAATGAGTTTAACTGACAAACAAACAAATTCTTCCCTTATCACTCCTAAACGCTTTTTGCATAATAATTTGGAACACAGTGTACATGTGCTTTTCCACAAAACACCAGTGGTTCACGTAGTGAATCTTACAGTTCTACCTTGCCAACCGTGGTCTGTATGGAGTTGTTCAATAAAGGGCCCAAAATTAAGATAACATAGATGGGAGAGGTCTCTATAAATATGAATTCCTAAGTATTTGATACCCTGTGAGGGCCAGGCAAAGGGAAAGTTGGACTGGATGGAATCCTATATGGATTTGGGGAGGGAGACATCGAGGGCCTCAGACTTCGCTGCATTGATTTTAAAATTTGACCATGTAACAAAGTGATCTATTTCAGCCATAACAGCATGGATGGATATATGTGATGGAGTGATATATACTAGGACATCATCAGCAAATAGAGAGCACTTGTACTCGGTGCCTCCCACCTCAATCCACCTAATATTGGGGTTATGGCGAATTGATGAGAGCACGTTCTCCGTCACTAGGATGTATAAGAGAGGGGACAGAGGACATCCCTGCCTTGTCCCATTGGTGATTGTGAAAGGTGATGAAAATGTTCTGATGCACCCCCTGGGCCTTGGGACACCTGGAGCCGGACCCTTTTTGGTGGATGCTGGTGGTTGTAGTCTTCGTGGCGGCGACCCGGTTCCGTGGCTCAGGGTGGTCAAACCAGTGGCGGAACTATTTATGTGGTTTTGATGTTTAAATGTCCGACTACGCCACCCGTGGATTGCGGTCAGAGTGAACCGCCGCTGCAGGGCAGACCGCTGAGGCTGGTGTTGTGGGTGCAGCAGAGCGTAGCATAACTCCCCACGGGAGGAGTATAGCCTCAGGGCAGTGTATGCGGAGGATGGGGGTGATGGTGCAGGGCAGCAGCAGTAACGACACGGAGTCAGTGATGCAGTCCAGGGCCTTTACTCACAGTTCTTATTATCCAGACCACGTCTGCAGGTAACGGCTGCCCACGTCGTACTGTGCTCACCAGGTGAGGGGCTCAGACAACTCCCAGATAACTTTGGTGCGCTTCACAGGACCCCCTTTGTGTGTCCTTTGTCTGGCCTTTCTTACCAACCCTTCTGTCCGGCTGCCTCGGGCCTCCTCTTGGTAAACTTGGCGCCAGTTTCCCTGACCCTATGTGGTGCCTTCCTAGCGGGTGTAGCGAGGGGCTGCGCCACATAAAATGTCACAGCCCCCGGTTTCTAGCTGAGGGTCGTTTCCTGCCTCCACTAGTTTCGGGGACCGGTCTCCCCCTTTGGCCTGACCCCTCCACGCAGGTGGATTCGGGCGTGCGGTGGCGACTCGCCCGTCCGCACCCCTGGGATCCCTTCATTCCTCATTCCTGGAGCCTTCTTCTTCTTTTTGGATTTTAGAAGGGCATGACATGCCTATATCTGTGTCTCCCCCTCCTTTTACTCCTCCACCTCTTTTCTTTTCGCATGACTATATGTACTTGTCACTTTTCCATGTGTTACTTGTGTCTTCTGAGCAGTTTGTCAGCTTTTGGACTCCTTTGAAGGTGTTTTCTATGTGTTTCTATGTGTTTTTGTTTGCCTGCCATTGGTTTTAACGGTGTTCGAAGGTGTTCGACGAACAGTTCTGAACTCGAACACTACGGGGGTGGCTCAACACTAGTCATGTGGTCCAATGCAACTCAATTGCGGCGATAACGCTGCGTGTCTGCAAAATTAATGGACATGCTGCGCATTTTTCCGCAATGATAATCCGCAGCGGAAATTTCCGCAGCATGTGCACAGCACATGCAGATTATTATTGGGGACCATGGGGCACATATTACCAAGCGTTTTTTAAACATTTTCGCTGCGGAAATTCCGCGGCAGAAACGCTTGAAAAACACATAGTGGGCACGCAGCCTTAAGGCCCCGTCACACTAAGCGACGCTACAGCGATCCCGACAACGATACGACCTGTCAGGGATCGTTGCTGCGTCGCTGTGTGGTCACTGGTGAGATGTCAAACAGTCAGATCTTCCCAACAACGCAGAAGCGATGCAGCGACCTGTAACGATCTGTATAGCGATGCACGCCTATGTGTTTCTGTGTCTGAGTCGTCAACAACAAGGTCGTTGGTAAGGTGTCAAACACCTCAATGATCAAAGAAATGTCCAGACCATTCCGACACGACCAGCGATCTCACAGCAGGGGCCTGGTCGCTGCTAAGTGTCAAACGTAGTGAGATCGCTACTGAGGTCGCTGTTGCATCACAAAACTTGCGACTCAGCAGCGATCTCGCTAGTGAGCTCGCTTAGTGTGACGGGGGCTTTAGGATAGTGAGAGGACAACAGAGATCACAGCTCAGCAGTAGAGATAAGAAGAGAAAGCCCTAAAACATTGGACAAATACTCCACACATTAATATGCTGTACAACTGAAGTACTGAAGAAGATAAGATTAGTGGTTTGGGAATAATACAGAGATTCAATTGAGAGGGGAATGAGTGATAGGAGAGTTGCTAGCAGCAGCAGTGCCAGACTCAGCGTAATTGATCAGTGATTTTATGTAGCTGGAATTTGTCCTGTAGCATTTAAATTACAATTACACTTTTTTTCTTCATTCTTATTGCAGCAGAAGATAGCGAGACAGCATAATATTTTTTACAGAAAAACAACAGTGTTAATTGTCACAAGCAACTATACTATGTTTCTGCATTCCTTGTTCAATCCTGTTGGGAAGTGGGGAATAAAAGTTTTTGTGTTTTTTTTTAAATCAAAACAAAGTTCCCTAAACTTCAGACATTTAACTGTGACTGTATACCTCACAAAGTGTGTATGTCACAAACAGTTTTTTTGCACATTGTGATGCAGCCACAGTTGACATGATTTAATCTTCTCATTCCCCTCAATATACAATGCTATCCTGCAGTACATTACTCGTCTCTGCCCCTCTATATTCAGCCCGCTCCTGCAGTATATCACCTCTCAGCCCATCTGTATACAACTCCATCATGCAGTAGATCCTTCCTCTTATCCCTTCTATACACAGCCCCATCATGCAGACCATCACTTCTCTGTGCCTCTCTTTACACAGCCCCATCCTCCAGTATATCACCCCTCTCAGCTCCTTCATATACAGTTCCATCATATAGAACATCATTGCTCTTGTCTATCTTCTACATCATTCTGCTGCCATCAGTGCCTGAGGCACATGCTCAGATAAGTATCTATTCCATGTCTATCAACTCATCTATACTTTAGTACTGCTTCTGTGCCATTGCTGGAACTGCATTGCTGCAAATCTCCTTGACTGCCCCATCATAATTCCATACCTTGCTGTTGCTGCTGCAGCCACTGCACAGCCAGGCCAGTTACACATTTCATGGTTGTCTATTGTGTTTTGCAGTGATGACTGTGAAACGTACTCACGTGTTTTTGTGCACTCAGAAAATAGCTCTCAAAATTGTACTAGTTTTTGAAAAGGCTAAGGCCAAACCATAAATTCTTCACATTCAAAACAGCACACGTTTTGCCTTCAGAGAAAGGGTATAAATTTAATAGTCTTAATAAAAATGTGGCACCCCAGGTCTGGTCGCCACAGTGGCAGCAATGTTATGTCTGAGAGCAGGTGGGAGGTTCCCTGGTTGGGGACAATTAGCATGCAGCACTTCCTACCTCAGTCCAGGGAGGGGAGAAACCTGCCCTTTATAAACTGGATCTGGGGCGGGGTTAGGGAGTCCAACCAGAGAGAAGTTCCAGACAAGTCGCAGATAAGGACAGGTCAGCAGCAGGCTGAGGAGTCCCTGTAGGCAGAGGAGGAACACGAGGCCAGGAGGGGAGCTAGCAGAGCTCATCCTGGCTAGAGACTTGAAAAGCCGAACACTGGAGTCCGAGGCTGTGAGGGTTATAAACCCAGCAGCAGAAAACCACCACGCAGGGGACTTCAAGTCCTCTGGCCCAAGGAAGCACGGAGGCTCAGCCACACGAGAGGGATCACTACTGCCCTGGAGGGGTGAGAGGTACGGAAGGCCCGAGTCGCCAGTCATACGGGTGAGAACAACACGGTACACTCAGGGACGTGGGCTACCACCACACTACAGCAGGATAGCCAAGAAAGAGTGAAGTCAGCACGGTAGGCCTACAAACTCCCCCTGACCAGCGGGATTTCCCAGTTGCTCTCAGACTGACCAGGCCTCCATTTTTAACCGGCATTCCGGACGGGTCCCTTAATACCACCAACAGTAAAGACCCTGACTTGCATGACAGACTCCGTGTGGTTACTACTGCTCCCGCGCACCATCACCACCAACATCCCTATTTGCTGCCCTGAGGCTATACTCCTCCCGTGGGGAGTTATACTATCTTCTGCTGCATTCCCAATATCAGCCTCAGCGGTCTGCCCTGCAGCAGTGGTACACTCTGACCGCAATCCACGGGTGGTGTAGTCGGACATTTAAATATCACAAAACCACACAAATAGACTGCCATTTGGGTTGACCACCCTGAGCCACGGGACCGGGTCCCTGCCACGCAAGGACTACAACCCCCAGCATCTACAATGGGTCCGATTCCAGGTATCCCCACACACGCGCGTCAACTTTTGGCGTAGTCGGCAGGATTTCATGCCCGCCACCAACGGGTACTGCGTGCCTGAGGAAAGACTGTAAAACTTACTTTGGTGGAGTTTCCCGCCATCTGCAGCCGTTTCCCGCCATCCACGGCCATTGTCCCTCCATCGGGCACCATCTTTGGGACGCCGCGCGGGAAGAAGAGGGGCGTGGACGATGAAAGCGCGCCGAGAACTGGAGCCCCGCCTTACGCACGGATGCTGCGCAAGGTCCTGAAAGGAGCCGAGCGGACGCTGACGTCACCAGGACGCGACGCAAGGTACTCAACCCCGACGATCGCCTGCGGAGCCGCGGCCTACAGAAGAAAAGCAACAGAAGGTAGGCCACGGTTGACTAGGGGGAATAGGATGACGGAAGCAGAGGGAACTGTCACCGCCAGCGCGGCTGCTGCCGCAGTAATGCCGTTCACGATGCCTTATATCCCCGGAGCAGCCTGGTTGCCCCAGTACTCAGGGGAGTCGCATACCCTGAGCGACTTTAAAGAGAGACTATATAGCCTATTCAAGGTGTACCCCCTGACGGAGGAACAAAAAGTGACCATACTGATAGGCCAGTTAACCGGCGCGGCCCAACGAGAAGTAAAGTCCTGGTCAGTCAGGGACAAGGGGACCGTGAAGGAGATTTTGGCCTGTCTAAATGACACTTTTGATACCCGCACCTCAGCAGAGATCAAAATGAGATTTTATGGGTGCAAGCAGCGGGCCCAAGACAATATAAGAGACTATGCTTTGAATTTGCAAGAGGCCCTGAGAGCCATTAAGCAGGCAGACCCTGACAGTGTCTGGAATGCAGATAAACTGCTGACTGAGCAATTCATTGAGGGTCTGCTGTCCAGCGCCCACCGAACCCAGTTACGCCTGATGGCCCTGCAGAACCCTGAGCTAGATTTTGCACAGTTTAAGGACAGAGCCATCCGAGCACTCCGAGAACCCGCACCCGGTGGCGTTGTGGCCTCCAGGCGCCCTGCTATCACTTATCACCAGGAGGCGGCGCCCCAGTCTATAGAACCTGCAGGAGCCAATGCACAGACTATGAATAGTACCCCGTCTACAGACCTGCACCATCAGGTCCAAGAACTGACTAAAAGCGTTGCCGCACTAACCAGGACTGTGCAGTCGTTGCAGGTATCCTCTCCAGGAAAGATCCAGCTGGCTACCAGTCCGGAGGATGTCCCGTGACGCCGACAGAAGAGGATCCCACCATCCAGAGGGAAGCCAACGGACCGCTACGACCAGGATGGACAACCCATCTGCCACCGCTGCAGCCAGCCCGGACATATTGCGAGGTACTGTAATTTAAACGGGCCTAACCTGGGGCAGAGGGCCAACCCCCAGGCGTAAGATCATCAGGCCCGTCAAACTGGCGTGACAAGTATGTGGAGGGGCGACCGGTCTTGCCTGTGGTACTGGATGGCATTCCCATGAGTGAACTGTTGGACACCGGGTCACAGGTAACCACCATCCCCTATGTACTTTTCAAGCGGTACTGGGATGACACGGATATTACCCGCTACCCAGATAATGACTTGAGCATCATCGCCAGCAATGGTCAGCCCGTGCCGCAGGTGGGGTTCAAGGAGGTGACCATCAAAATTGGTAAAGTTGAACTGCCGGCGCAAGGACTGATTATTGTGGACATTGACCGTCGTGAAAGTCACCCTAAAATAACCTTGGGTACTAACGTTATTGAAAATTGTCTTTCAGAGATAATTGCTATATTACAGTAGGTTGCAATGAATGCCAGCTCCAGCCAGCAGCGTGTCTTACAAAAAGAGATCAGAGCCCTGATGAAGCGGCAACAGGTAGAACTGTCTGGTGGTGAGATTGGTAGCGTTAGGATGAGTGACCCATTCCCTATCGCCATGCCCCCAAAAAGTGAAATGATGATCTGGTGCCGGACTGCAATCGGGTTAAGAGGTAGAGACTACCAAGCTATGGTAGAACCCGTTTACTCGGACAGTAGGCCCACCATTTTGACAGCACGGGGGGTGGTCGATGTACGCCATGGGAGGGTACCCGTCTGCATCCTAAACATTGGGGAAAGAGAAGTATACTTGCCCCGGTATGCCACTCTAGCCAAATTGTTCACCATTAACCAGAACTCTGTAAAGGCCGTGGAACCCTTGCCTCCATCTCAACCAGAGGAGGGTAACGGCTCCAAGAAACAAATGGAGGACTGGTGTCAGAAACTGCACGTGGGCACCGACTCCACTCCCTCACACCAAAAACAGGGAGTCTACCGGGTGGTGCAGCAGTACGAAAGAGTCTTTAGCAAACATCCGCTAGACTTTGGGCAAGTAAAGGGGGTGGAACACCAGATCCCCACAGGAGACCATCCACCCATAAAAGAGAGATACCGGCCTGTACCCCCTGCACACTATCAGAATGCCAAGGGTATGTTACGAGAAATGAAGGAGGCTGGGGTAATCAGGGATAGCTGTAGCCCCTGGGCAGCTCCTCTAGTTCTGGTAAAAAAAAAAAGATGGCACGATGAGGATGTGTGTAGATTATAGAAAGGTCAACAGAATAACACACAAAGATGCATACCCGTTACCTAGGATAGAGGAGTCTTTGGCTGCATTAAAATCTGCTAACTTCTTCTCTACTTTGGATCTCACTAGCGGGTACTGGCAGGTTCCTGTAGCAGAGTCAGACAAGGAGAAGACCGCCTTCACCACCCCGATGGGTCTCAGTGAATTCAACTGTATGCCGTTCGGACCCTGCAACGCACCAGGGACCTTCCAGAGGCTGATGGAGTGCTGTCTGGGGCACAGAAATTTCGAGACGGTCCTACTCTACATGGACGATGTCATCGTGTATTCTAAGACCTATGAGGACCGTCTAAAGCACCTGGCAGAGGTGTTCGATGCCCTGGCAGGCTTCGGCCTAAAGGTGAAATCCTCCAAGTGTCATCTACTGAAGCCAAAAGTACAGTACCTGGGACACGTAGTGACTGCTGACGGAGTAGCCCCAGACTGGTTAAGGACTGGTCAAGACCCTCCAGCATAAAGGACATGTGGCAGTTCCTCGGGTTGGTAGGCTACTACCGAAGATTCATCTCCAGGTTCACCAAAATGGCAGCCCCTATGCAGGACTTCCTGTTAGGTCAGTCAAAGACTAAAAGTCAGAAGCCGCCCTTTAAGTGGGACAAGCTGGAGGAGGAGTCTTTCCGCCAGCTGAAGATGGCCCTCACGGGGGATGAGATCCTGGCCTACCCTGATTACGGCCAGCCTTGTATCCTCCACACCGACGCCAGTAACGTGGGGCTAGGAGCCGTACTGTCCCAGATCCAGCTGGGCAGAGAACGGGTAATTGCTTATGCTAGCAAAGAGCTGAGACCCACAGAGAGAAACCCTGAGAATTATAGCTCCTTCAAGCTAGTGTTCCTGGCAGTGGTGTGGGCGGTCACCGAACGCTTCAAGCATTACCTGGCTTCTTCTAAGTTCACTGTGTACACAGACAACAACCCGTTGACACACCTGGACACTGCAAGACTTGGTGCCCTAGAGCAGAGATGGATGGCCCGGCTGTCCAATTATGAATTTACCATCAAATACCGGACAGGGCGCGCAAATGCCAACGCAGATGCATTGTCCAGAATGCCTCACTTGCAGGACGGGGGAGAGGATCCAGAAGAACTGGAAGAAATTGAACTCCCCGCATTCCACCGTAATGGGATCATCCAGTGTTCCCACTGCGTAAAGGAGAGGTGCTCTGGCACCGCTACGTTCAATCCCTTACCCCACCACGACTGGGCAGAGACACAAGATAGTGACCCCGCAGTCTGCCTGGTAAAAGAGATGCTGACCCAGGCTGATGCCCACCTTGATCCGGATGCTCCAGAAGAGGCCAAACAGCAGTGGAAGGAGAGGAGCAAGCTGTTTCTCTACGAGGGGAGGCTGTGCCGCAGAACCGTCAACTCTCAAACACATGAGCTGATCTGGCAGGTAGTGGTCCCAAGGCGGGATGCGGCTATGGTCCTAGAAGCATACCATGATGGAGCAGGGCACTTTGGATGGAAGAAGCTGAAGTTCCTGTTGCGTGAGCGGTTCTTCTGGGTAGGCATGAGAGGGGCTATAGAGAGATGGTGCAGAGACTGTAGCCCGTGCAACCTAAGGAGGAAGGACTGCGCCAGCCAGAAGACTCCCCTGCAGCCCATCATCACAAAGCAGCCCCTTGAGCTGGTGGCCCTGGATCACGTAAAGCTGACTCCAAGCAGATCGGGATACGTCTACGCCCTCACAATCGTAGATCACTACTCCCGGTTCCTAGTGGTGGTCCCTGTCAAAGACTTAACAGCTCAGACGGCCGCCAGAGCCTTTCAGCAGCATTTCTGCTATCCACACGGGTATCCAGAGCAAGTGTTGACTGATCAAGGTCCAGCGTTCGAGGCTGAAGTCTTCCAGGAATTCTGCAACCTGTATGGCTGCAAGAAGATAAGGACAACGCCTTACCACCCCCAAACCAACGGGATGTGTGAGAAAATGAACCAGGTAGTACTAGACCTGCTCAAGACGTTGCCCCTGGAGGAACGCAGCCTGCGGCCTGAGAAACTGCCGGATCTGGTGGACTTGTATAACCATATCCCAGTGGGTTCTACCAACTGCACCCCAGTTTACCTAATGAGAGCAAGACCTGGTAAGCTACCAATTGACCTGGAGATGGGAGTCCTGACACCCGAGAACACCTCACCAGAAGCAGACTGGGACACAGAACGACAGCAGTACCAGAAAGTACAGGAGAGTGTGGAGCAAAGTCTGTCTCAAGCAAGAGAGAGGCAAGAGAGGAATTACAACCAGCATGCTCCTGCTGCTCCCCTGGCACCTGGAGAGCAGGTCTTGAAGAGGAAGAGATGGCTCTACAAGTTGGATGACCAGTGTGAGAAAGACCCGTACACCGTACTGCCCTCAAGCCATGAAAACCCAAAGGTACGTGTTATCAGTAAGGATGGAGGAGAGACCACAGCCACTGTCTCCAGAGACCACCTGAAGAAGTGTCCCGAGCAGCTGCAAAGCACTGATGAAGACCAAGATAGCCCTCAACCCGCAGAGGAAAGGGAAGAAATGGTCAGTACAGTGCTCGGAGAATTTCCCGGTCCTGGACACAAATCAATATCGCTATAGTGGTACCCGTCCTTACCTTTCTCCAGCCAGCCCCTCAAGGGCCTGCAGAAGAGCAAGTAGTGCTGGAAGAGCAAGTGGCCCCGGAGGCAGAAGAGTACATACCAGCAGCTCAGGAGAATCAACCCTCTGCTAGTAGTGAACCTGCCATGCCCATGGTGAGCCAAAGAGTACGCAGAAAGCTGCCCAACCTACCCGTAACATCTGCAAACACCTTTAGTGCAGACACGAGCACACCCAGTACACAGGGGTGGAAACAGCGGACCTGAATAGAGTACCACCAGACAGTGGGTTACGTAGGTCCACCAGGAGCACTAGGGGTCAAATACCAGCTCGCTGGAGAATTTAAAAATGTGATATAAATACCTGTAAATTGCAAATGTTAAAATGTTTATTGCCTGCATACTAATTATGTTTTTCTAGTTACCCGACAGGGTTCATGGACTAACAGGTTATGGACAATGAATAACCGGAACTGTACCGTGTACATAGTTGCACCTGGTAAGGTGCCCTCTTTTGAAGATGACCACAGAACACAAAACCCGTGGAGGTGGCTGAAGACGTGGTCCAAGTCCAGATCATCAACGCCCTGTAGCCACCCCAGGGCCTACGTGGAGGGTTTGGGACGAGTCCCTCAAAGTGCAACATGGGTGACAAGAACACCTGGTTACGGGAGCGCCGTGACCTAAAAAGACTAAACTTCTTGTATATATGTTACTGTAATGTTGTTACCTCTTGTGTTTTTGCAAAATGTGTTTAGTCCCGGAGTACTAAATTTCACTAGGGGGGAATGTGGCACCCCAGGTCTGGTCGCCACAGTGGCAGCAATGTCATGTCTGAGAGCAGGTGGGAGGTTCCCTGGTTGGGGACAATTAGCATGTAGCACTTCCTGCCTCAGTCCAGGGAGGGGAGAAACCTGCCCTTTATAAACTGGATCTGGGGCGGGGTTAGGGAGTCCAATCAGAGAGAAGTTCCAGACAAGTCGCAGATAGGGACAGGTCAGCAGCAGGCTGAGGAGTCCTTGTAGGCATAGGAGGAACACGAGGCCGGGAGGGGAGCTAGAGACTTGAAAAGCCGGACACTGGAGTCTGAGGCTGTGAGGGTTATAAGCCCAGCAGCAGAAAACCACCACACAGGGGACTTCAAGTCCTCTGGCCCAAGGAAGCCCGGAGGCTCAGCCACACGAGAGGGGCCACTACTGCCCTGGAGGGGTGAGAGGTACGGAAGGCCCGAGTCGCCAGTCATACGGGTGAGAACAACACGGTACACTCAGGGACGTGGGCTACCACCACACTACAGCAGGATAGCCAAGAAAGAGTGAAGTCAGCACAGTAGGCCTACAAACTCCCCCTGACCGGCGGGATTTCCCAGTTGCTCTCAGACTGACCAGGCCTCCATTGTTAACCTGTATTCCGGACGGGTCCCTTAATACCACCAACACTAAAGACCCTGACTTGCATGACAGACTCCGTGTTGTTACTGCTGCTCCCGCGCACCATCACCACCAACATCCCTATTTGCTGCCCTGAGGCTATACTCCTCCCGTCGGGAGTTATACTATCTTCTGCTGCATTCCCAATATCAGCCTCAGTGGTCTGCCCTGCAGCGGCGGCACACTCTGACCGCAATCCACGGGTGGCGTAGTCGGACATTTAAATATCACAAAACCACACAAATAGACTGCCATTTGGGTTGACCACCCTGAGCCACGGGACCAGGTCCCTGCCATGCAAGGACTACAACCCCCAGCATCTACAACGGGTCCGGTTCCTGGTATCCCTACACACGCGCGGCCCAGGGGGCGCGTCAAAATGTCTTTGTAATTTTGTGATTATCAAATCAGTTGCGGACCCCCAAAAAGGGATAATAGTTTTCATTTTATGTTGAGAAGCCATTAATTCTTCACATTCAAAATAGTACAGTACACCTGTTTTATCTCTCTAATTAAAGTGATAATTTTTGGATGACTTATGAAAAAGCTATCACTTCTTTAATTAGCAAAGTGCAAAGCTCTTTATACTCCCCAAACAGGGATAATTGTTGCACCTAAACATGTGAAAATGCCATGGGTACTTCCATTTGCACCACAAACAACAGCAATGCATGCATCTGCCCCCTCAAAAGGGATACTCTTTACAGTGTTTATACAATTTATGTAGCCTAAAAAGTCTGATACTTCAGTGTGTTGTTAAATATACTGTTCTTTAGTTATCCGTTTTCCCCTAGCCAGATAGGTTGAAGTCATTTGGACATTAAAACATGCTATGTTTGCATTACAGAGCACAAAACATGTTCAATTGATTCCAAGATTCACTGTGTTCTACACATATTTTCCAGGTAATTAGAGGTTTTTTATTTAGGCAATTCGCACAAAATTATATGATTCAAATTAAATATTTTGGGAAAATTCAACAAAGCCAGCAAATTTGAATTTCAAAAGATCTGCTCTTCCCTATTTATGAGGTATCAGTTCTGTCAATCTAATCTGATTAGTTCCTAAGAGAAGGTAAGTTCCAGAAAGGACCAAGATAACTCGTCTATCTGTGGATGTCTTGTATCTGGACTTTTCAAAGGCGTTTGATACAGTGTCACATATAAGTTGGTTCATAAAATGAGGGCAATGGGCTCAGGGGAAAATATGTGTAACTGGGCTAACAACTGGCTCAATGATAGGAAACAAAGGGTGGTTATTATTGGAATGACGCGCCCCCTGGGCCTGTGCTGCTGCTGCTGCTGCTGTGCAGGGGGAATACCCGGAGCCGGATCGCTGGGGGTTGTAGTTCTCCGTGGCGGTGACCCGGTCCATGCCCAGGGTGGTCAAACCAGTGGCAGTCTATTTGTATGGTAATAAGTGTCCGACTACGCCACCCGTGGATTGCGGTCAGTGGGGACCGCCGCTGCGCTGCAGACCGCTGAGGCTGATGTTGTTTGCGCAGCTGAGTATGGGATGACTCCCCACGGGAGGAGTGTTGCCTCAGGGCAGCTAATATGGATGATGGTGGTAGTGATGGTGTGAGTGTCCCAGTACTGATGGTGCTGGTGCGGCGATGAAACACAGAGACTTGTAATTGCAGTTTCCAAAGCTTTACTCACGGTTGTTATTCAGGTCAATGCTGCAGGCGATGACTGCCCAAGCCGTGCTGCGTCCACCAGGTGAGGGACTCGGTCAACTCCCAGGCAATTCCAGAGCGTGGTTCAGAGCTCCCCTCTCTTCCTTTCTACTGGCCGTCCCCACCAGTGACCCACCTTTGTCCAGCTTCCTCGAGCCTTCTGTTGGCGAAACCTCTCCCGGTTTCCCTGACCCTATGCAGTATGCCTTTCTGGTGGATGTAGTGAGGGGTCGCACCAAGATGTGGTCACAACCTCCGGTTTTGGCTGAGGATTAGTCGCCTCCACCAATTTGGGTTCCGGTACCCTATTCTGCCAACCCTTCACCCAGTATCTCCTCTGGGCATATGGGGTTCCTTCTGCCTTCGTGTCTCTGGGCCTTTCTCTGTGTTCCTTGCTTCCTTTCTCCTCTGTTCCAGTTCCTTTCTTATCTTCCTTTCTGTTCCTCCTCCTCTCTCTCTCTCTGCTGCTTCTGGCCTCCACTCCAGGCCTGCCTCTGGAGCTGGGCCCAGACTGAGCCACAGCTCCCTGTCAGCCCTCTCTGGCTGAGCTCCTCTCCTTTTCTCCTCCTGCCTGAACTGGCTGAACTCGACCCTCCGACCTAAGATGGTGCCCACCTTATATACCTCCTTCTGACACCCGAGCCCAGGTGACTAGCAACCAATGGGCTCCTATCTATGCCCAGAAACCCACCCCTATCTGCTCCTACACCACTGGGTGTACTTTCCCCTCCCCACTCCAGCCAGGAACAGAAGCTGTCGTGCCTGCACTCTGTCTAGTGGGAGCACCGTTGGTCTGTTCCTCGGAAATGGGGTGTGTGTGGTGCATGCAGCTTACTGAGTCCTGGTCCACACTCCATCCTTACCCGGGAGTGGAATATCACACCTCTGGTTTGAGGTGCAATACCCCTGTAGCAGCCGAGCCCTCGGGGTGCTACAGGAACACACTTTGATTGGTTCACAGTTACCTGTGGTGTACTGTAGGGGTCTTTATTAGACCTTCTTCTTTTTAACATATTTAATAATAACCTTGTAAAGGGGATATAGAGTAGAATTTCAATATTTGAAGATGATACTAAACTATGCAAGGTAATCAACACGGAGGAGAATAATTTAATATTGCAGAAGGATTTATGAAAGCTGGCGGCTTAGACTGTGAAATAGCAATTGAAGTTTAATGTAGATAAATGTAAGGTCATGCACTTGAGTAGAGTAAATAAAATGTATAATTATGTACTAAATGGTAAAACACTGGGTAAAACAGTCACTGAATAAGACTTAGGTGTATGGGTGGACAGCAATCTCAAGTTTAGTGACCAGTGGAAGGCAGCAGCTGCTAAGGCAAGAAAAATCATGGGATGCCTTAATAGAAGAATAGATGGTCATGCCAAGTACATAGTGTTGCCTCTATTCAAGTCACTAGTGCGGCCACATTTAGAATTCCGTGTAGGACATAGCTGAACTAGAGGGGGTGCAAAGAAGAGCAACCAAGGAAATTAAGGGAATGTGTGAGCCGCAATACAATAAAATATTAAGGCTTATTATAATATACAAATATATGAAGGGACAGTACAGAGATCTTCTAGTGATCTTTTTACACCTAGGCCTGCAAGAATGACAAGGAGGCATCCTCTACATCTAGATGAATGAAGGCTTAATCATAATCACAGACACAGATTCTTTACTGTAAGAGCATTGAGGTTATGGAACTCTCTGCCATATGATGCAATAGTTCATTCACTAAAAAAGTTCAAAGAGGTTCTGGATGCCTTTCTTGATAAATATAATATTATAAAAATATAATATTATGGATACTAGAGTCTGTAATTGGGGCATTGATCCAGGGAACTAGTCTGATTGCCTTATGTGAAGTCTGGAAGGAATTTTTCCCTAAATATGGGGCAACATGCATCTACCTCATGGGGTTTTTGACTTCCTCTGGAAGCATGTTAGGTTATAGGTTGAACCTGAAGGACATAGGTCTACCTTCAACCTTAAAACTATGAAACGATGAAGCTACTAATATTTCTACATAGCCCCAAGCCAATAGCCAATAGCACAATGGCAATCTAAGTGTCCCCCTCTACAACTACACTTACACTACACTACACTCTAAGTGTCCCCGTCTACAACTAACAAAATTGCATCCTTCACCACAAACCAAATTCAAATTGAGGGGGGTTACCTATGGATAGTTTAGTGGACACCAACGTAGCCAAATCAGTAATACTCTTTTCACGGATTCCAGCACTCCTTAAATCAAATGAGGTAGTGATGACTTTGAGGGTGAAGGGCATATACACACAGAAAAATTACTAAACTACTCACAATAAGGTTACATGTTACCCAGCAGCTTATGGTGTGATTTTTAGCATCCGACTGTTGCCCTGTAAATCTACATGGGCCAGATATTATGGACACTACACTGTTTGAAATTACTCTGAATGGGCTATGGTTGTGTGAGATGTGTGTCGATTCACCAGAGTGATATAATTGTGTAAATCTTTATCCACACCAGTATAACACTGTACTTGTAAATAAAATTGCTTCTTTACAAAAATGTCGCTGTTGTCTAAATATTGTTGAAAGACTGTGTATATATTTTCCCATTAGAAAGGAGAGGGTCTGTTATTCAGTTATAGGGTATGCAGTGAGTCCAACGGCTGCCAAAATTTAGGAAAACCCCACTAACAATTTAAAGACACATAAAGCTGGGCCACAGTAACGACGTGTTCCCATTAGAAAGGAGAGAGACTGCTATAGTTATAGGGTATGCAGTGAGTCCAATGGCTGACAAAATTTAGGAAAAACCCCACTAACAATTTAAAGACACATAGAGCAGGGCCACAAGAATGACATGTTCCCATTAGAAAGGAGAGGGTCTGCTATACAGTTATAGAGTATGCAGTGAGTCCAATGGCTGCCAAAATTAGGAAAAACCCCACTAACAATTTAAAGACACATAGAGGTGGACCTCAGTAATGACATTAGAAAGGTGAGGGTCTCCCATACTGTTTGCCTAAGCAGTGACTGCAATGGCTGTCAAAAATTTAGAGGCACTCCAATCCACCTTGCAAGAGACTTAGAGGACAGAGGGCCTCCTGAAAACAATGTTTCTATTATTAGAAAGTGTGTCTCCCATACTGTTTGCCTATGCAGTGAAGCAACGGCTGCCAAAAATTTGGAGGAACTCCAGTGCACCTTGCAAGAGACGTAGAAGTTGGAGGGCCTCCTGAAAACAATGTTCCCATAATTAGGAAGTGTGTCTCCCATACTGTTTGCCTATGCATTGAAGCAACGGCTGCAAAAAATTTGGAGGAACACCAATGCCCCTTGCAAGAGACGTAGAGGTCGGAAGGCCTCCTGAAAACAATGTTACCATTGTTAGGAAGTGGGTTTCCCATACTGTTTGCCTATGCATCGAAGCAACGGCTGCAAAAAATTTGGAGGAACACCAATGCCCCTTGCAAGAGACGTAGAGGTCGGAGGGTCTCCTGAAAACAATGTTACCATTGTTAGGAAGTGTGTCTCCCATACTGTTTGCCTATGCATTGAAGCAACGGCTGCAAAAAATTTGGAGGAACACCAATGCCCCTTGCAAGAGACGTAGAGGTCGGAGGGCCTCCTGAAAACAATGTTACCATTGTTAGGAAGTGGGTTTCCCATACTGTTTGCCTATGCATTGAAGCAACGGCTGCAAAAAATTTGGAGGAACACCAATGCCCCTTGCAAGAGACGTAGAGGTCGGGGGGCCTCCTGAAAACAATGTTACCATTGTTAGGAAGTGTGTCTCCCATACTGTTTGCCTATGCATTGAAGCAACGACTGCAAAAAATTTGGAGGAACACCAATGCCCCTTGTAAGAGACGTAGAGGTCGGAGGGCCTCCTGAAAACAATGTTCCCATTATTGGGAAGTGATTCTCCCATACTGTTTGCCTATGCTGTGAAGCAACGGCTGCCAAAAATTTGGAGGAACTCCAATGTCCCTTGCAAGAGACGTAGATATGTTGATATGGTACATATGGTGGTGGAGAATGAGGGTGCGGAGAAGGAGGAGGACAAGAGCAAATAGACAAAATCAGGAAGCGTATACCCATGTCTGGGTGTGAAGACAGAGGTGCATGGGAATAGGTTTGACCTCCCAAAGAAAAGACACTGTATTTGAGTTTATGTTACGCTGCTATCATTCGGTGGTGTTGAGAAGTCTGGCCCAATCAAGTCCTTGTTCATTTTTATAAGAGTCAGCCTGTCAGCATTTTCAGTTGACAGGCGGATGCACCTATCGGTTATAATTCCACCAGCGGCACTAAAAACCTGCTCTGACAAAACGCTAGCGGCAGGGCAGGCCAGGACCTCCAAGGCGTAGAGAGCCAGTTCATGCCATGTGTCCATCGTGGATACCCCATCATTATAAGGCACAGAGGAATCACAGAGGACGTTGTTACAGTAAGTGAGGTACTCCCTCATCATCTTCCGCAACTTTTCCCTCCTTAGGAGAGTACCCCGTGCATTAGGGCTTGTGTGATGGGAGGGTCTGAGAAAACTGTCCCAGAACTTTGACATGGTTCCTCTGCCTCTACTGGATTGAATTTGCGTCTCTCTCGCCTGTACTCCTTGGTTGTCCAACGAACTGTGACCTCTGCCGCCAGCATTGTTTAGATGTGAATTTTTTTAATAATTCCGCAACAAGGGCCTTGTCGTACTGCCCCATTTTATTAGGCCTGTCCAGCTCAGGAATGAGACAGAAAGTTCTCCTTGTAGCGTGGGTCTAGAAGTGTCACCAACCAATAATGACTATCACCCAAAATAACATAAACTCAGCTATATGTGCCAGACTGTAAAGAGGCAAGACTTCCGTGTCCTCACCAAGAGGACGGTTGACCACGCTCTCCTCCTCCTCCCTGTTCTCAGGTTATCCACGCTGAAAAGACGGTTTGACAGTTGTGCAGGTAGTACCATCCATAGCGCAGGAAACTAGCTCCTGTTCTTCCTCTTCCTCTTCTTCATTGTCACCCAATCCACATTTGGATGAGATGAGGCTGGGCTGTGTGGAATCACCCTGTATTGTTCCTTGCTCCATCTCATCCCCTTTGATTGTGAGCAGAGAGCATTTCAGAAGACAGAGAAGCGTGATGGTGACGCTAATTATGGCATCATCACCGCTCACTATCTTGTGGGAGTCCTCAAAGTTTTGGAGGATGGTACATACGTCTGACATCCATGTCCACTCCTGATGTTTTATTTGTGGAGTCTGACCTGAATACCATACCTTGTTGATGCTGGTAGCCAACAACTGCCCTCTTCTGCTCACAAATCCTTCCCAACAACTGTAATGTAGCGTTCCAATGTGTAGGGACATCGCAGATCAGTCGGTGAGCTGGAAGCTGAAAACGTTGCTGAAGCACGGCAAGGGCGTCGGAAGCTCTAGCTGACTTTCTAAAATGGGCACACAGGCGGCAAACTTTGACAAGCAGATCTGGCAGATCCGGGCAGGTTTTGAATAACCGCTGAACCACGAGGTTAACCACATGGGTCAGGCATGGTATGTGCGTGAGCTCGTCTCGCTTCAGAGCCTTCACCAGGTTCCGGCCATTGTCACACACTACCATGCCTGGCTGTAGGGTCAGCGGTGTCAGCCACAGATCTGCCTGCTCTGTCAGAGCTGTCCACAACTCTACAGCGTTATGTGGTTTGTCACCTAAGCATGTTAGCTTCAGCACAGCCTGTTGCCGCTTGGCCGAGCCAGTGTTGCTGTGCTTCCTGCTTGCGTCTGATGTGGTCATTTCGGAGATGGAGGCTGAAGAGGAGGAGGAGGTGCAGGAGCTGTAGAATGTGGGGGCAACCCTGATTGACCAAGGGCCCGCAATGCTCGACGTCGGGAGTACGTGTTCTGTCCCAAGGTCCGACTGGGTCCCAGCTTCCACTATATTATCTCAGCTGCCGTCAGCGAGATGTACCGTCCCTGCCCACAAGCACTTGTCCATGTGACCGTGGCTAGGTGGACTTTCCCAGTAACTTCGTTGTTGAGGGCACATCTAATGTTGTGGGACACGTGCTCGTGTAATGTGGGGACGCCACACCAGGAGAAATGGTGGCAGCTGGAGACCAAGTACCAAGGGACGGCCGCCGCCATCAGGTTGCAGAAAGCTTCTATCTCCATGAGCCTAAAAGGCAACATTTCGAGCGCAAGCATTCGTGAAATGTGTGAATCTTGGCATGCACCATGGACAGGGGATTGGCGTGCACGCACAACAGCGGGACAAGCAGTGGTGTCACCTGCAAACACTGTTGCTGGACCCTGAGGTTCGGCCCACTTAGTCAGGTGCTTTGCTGCCACGTGCCTGATCATGCTGGTGGTGGTCAGTTTTAAAATGACAAAGTCTAATATTTTTTAAATTATTTTTTATTTGGTTCTCTCTATCTACTTTAAGGACTTGTGAACAATCTAATATAATTTTAGGTCAAATATATTGTAGCACCAGAGTCCTTACATTCCTTCACAACCTCCCCCCCGGCAAGGACGCAAACTTACTCGCTGCTCCAGCTGCCCATCTGCGTCTCCTGCCTCTTCTACTGCTCCCCAGTGTCTGCGTATGTCTGGCAGATCTCCTGGCAGTGCACTTAAGGCACACATGTGCTCACTCCCTATATCTTAAAGAGACGGCGGACAAACTCCTAAAGTGTCACCAGCCAATAGCTGGGAGACATTTATTACTTAAGGCACCTCCACCTGTTGGGAGGGGCCTAAGCAATGTTTGTGAAAATTTAATTGATACTTGCCTGCCTGATGTTAGATCCCTTAGTCCACTTTGTCTAGTCCTGAACCTGCTTTGTCTAACCTGTATCCTGCTTGCAGTCCTGACCTGTCTGCTAACCAGAAGCCGCACAGTCTGTACCAGGACCAATGGCCAACCTGACTTCTATCCTGAAGCTGCACAGCCTGAACCCGTACCAGTGGCCATCCTGCCTGCTTTCCAGAAGCCTCACAGTCTGTACCAGTACAAGTGGCTGCCCTGACTTCTATTCTGAAGCTGTACGGTCTGAACCCATACCAGTGGCTATCCTGTCTGCTTTACAGAATCCGCACAGTCTGAACCCATACCAGTGGCCATCCTGTCCTGCCTGGGATATACAATAAGAACCAGCGTCTCTTACCCTTGGGGGTCCGGACATTGCCCTTGGGTGGTACCTGACAGCTAACTGCTGCACAAGCCTAACCTCACCATCAGAGCCTCTAGTGAATACCAGGTAGCTGCTTAGTTATGCCCCTCCAGAGTAAGCCAGGCGGTAGCACAGTTGGTCCAAGATCCACAGGCATTACATTTATTCAGATATATTGAAAATTCTGAAGGGTTCACAAACTTTCGAGCACCACTGTATTTCTGTACAACAATAAGATGCTACAGTTACAACATGTCAATTCTAAAATGATGATAATTACAAGTCATACAAACCTGTAATAGCAATACCAGCTTCTTAAAACTGAGATACACATCTATTTTGTTTATTATAGAAACTGGCCAAATATCCATATTTTAATAAATTTATTTTATTTTATTCATTTATATAGTGCCATTAATTCCACAGCACTTTACAGACGTTATCAGCACTGTCCCATTGGGCCTCTAAATTCCCTATCAGTATGTCTTTGAAGAGTGGTGGGAAACCGGAGTATCCAAAGGAAACCCACACAAACATAGGGAGATCATAAAAACTCCTTGCAGATGTTGCCCTTGGTTGGATTTGAACTCAGGGCCCCAGCACTGCAATGCTAAACACTGAGCCACCATGCTATTTTAATAAACTCTTTGTTAACTTATGAATAAGTGGCAAACCTAACCAATCGCAGAGCCCCCAGGACTTCCCGCAACAGTGATCCTATTAGATCAGTCATGGCATTAACATGATTATAGCTATACTGTAGTTCATTCCCACACTATTGATGCATGCTTTAAATATTACACAGCAAGTTAAATGTAAACTATCATAGGCGCTCATGTCTTCTGTGGTGCACCTTATAATAGGAGACATTTCTAATATGAACCCTTCAACTGCTTTAGCACGAATTGTATTATTTAGTGATGAATATTAATAATAATGGTTAGATTGTATTCATCAACTTATTGGGATAACTCATTGCAGCTATCATTCACAAATTTTTCGTTCTGTCTATTATGGTCTATAGAAGATGCTTGCAATGAACATTCTGAATAATTTTCACTATTACCCTCAAAGGTTCCCTGCCATCTAATCTAGTATTTCATAAGTGATATACAACCTCAAACATTATAGTACAACTATTGTCTTGCTATGCGTTTTATCTAAATTGGTCAGAATATTGGTGTTGATTCATTTTATAATTTGTAGCTTCAATTTTTTATGAAACAGAGTTTTAAATCCAGACTTCTTTTCACACATACATGATGTAGCAATGCCAGGAAGTCTAGGGTTAAATCCTAGTTCTACAGACTTTGACTAGTGCACCTGGTTACTTATGCATATAAACAGGCTAGGTGTTCATCTAAGTCAGTCAGTTCAAGGAAGCTGACCAGACTGGATCTGTCTTTGAGCTGAAGAGAGAGAGACAAGCCGGAATCCCTCTCTGAGAAGAGTCTGCACAGGCCGTGTTCAGAGAACCACAAGTATCAGTGGTTGCTATGGACAATAATTGTTTGGTTTGCTGGGGATAGCTCAGCTGTGTATGAGTAGCCAGGGTGTTAAGGGGACGGTTGCAAACAACTTTATTTATAATGGAAAGCAACCGAACCCGGGGTCCGCGATGCAGCCTGGTGGACTGCGGCCGAACTCCTTCCGGGTGAGAAGGTAAAACAACCTACTTAAATGACAATCCCTTCCGTGTTACAGCACACCGTAACGAGAATAGGGATTCGCACTATCTCCGTTAACAGCACGAGAGATGTGCGATAAATAATATATCTGTAGTCCTGTTGCAGCACAGGGACTACACAGTTGGCGCTAGGATGCGTGTGTGACTCACGCCGGCGAATACGTGCTCCCAGCCAGCATGCTACCGGACTGAGGAGGATCCCTCCATGTGGCTTACAGGTGGTACCGGGAATAGGGTGTCTGCAAACTGCTCGGGGTGTAAGCCGACCCCTTTGTCAGAGACAGGCTGTCAGATAAAGCTACCTGCCTATTTCATCTAAGCCTGCCTATTTCCACTAAACCTGCCTGCCAGAAACTAAAGCACACGTGGAGCCCAAGAGACCAAGCGTCCACACAACACCATCACAGCTCAATGATCAGAGCGCGCCGCCATGTTTGTGGGCGGGCTTTTTAAAGATTAAGCCCTGCCCACCGTCGCACCATTGGTGACGTCACCCGCGACCAATCAGGCAGTGCCAGGTCACCGGATCAGCTGACTCCCAAACCAACAATCACGGTCTGCCATGTCACGGGCATGCTCAGTACAGAGAATCCTGGACTTAGGCTTTAACAGCCCTGTCTCCCTCCGCAAGCTATCCTTCATGTTGCTAGGAACGAAGACCTGAGGTATAACCTGTACATCTCGTGCACCAACTAGGCGTTGGGGCTGATGATGATGCTGAGTAGCATCACCCCTGGCTGGACTGGAATGGTAGACCACAGAGTCCAATGATGGTTATGAACCCATTTGGAATCCAGCAGATGCCTAAGACAGGGTTTGTTCTGTTTAGTTAGTGCCAGGACAACGCTAGCAATTTATGTCTATGATTTTGTTTTGGTGCTTTCTCGTTCATTGCTGAGTAAAGAGAGAAAGGTGGTTTGGAACTTACTTCCAGAAAAGCATTACTTCCAACTCTTATAAACATGCACCTCAATAAAGTGTATGAGAGTTCTTGATCGCTTTGCAGAATGAAGGCATATAAAATGATTACAGAATAATCAGTAATAGATCATTGGAGGCATACACAGTCATTGTTCTTGGCAGCACAGTAGAGATGAGCGTTGTTCTACTCGAACTGTTCGCCAATCTCAAATTCGAGCTGTTTTGGGCGGTGTTCGAGCCGGTCGGCGAACACGAACAATTTGAGAAAAATTCGAGGTTATGTTCGATAACTGTTCGTGCACCAAAATCATAACTGGATTTTTTCTCAGTAATGATGAAAATTAATGTTAATACGCAGTTTGAGTGTACAGCGGGGCGGGGGGAGGGGCAGGGGATGGATCTCTGCAGGAGCAATGAAGATCTCCATTTTTTTTTCTCTTTCCCGCATTTGCAGTGGGGAGGTGCAATCTGTCAGCCTATCAGCAGCGCACACACGGAGCGAAGTGCTTTTTTTCACACAAGCAAGGGCATGTGTGATTGGCAGTGTATGTCACATGTCCTTGCCCTATAAGACCAAGCCATTTTCCCCGTCGCCACCATTTTCTCACTGCTGCAGCTGCGTGTTAGACGGCACCGCTGTTGCTGTGTGCGCTATACCTTGTTAATTTCAAGCCAATTTTCGCACAAATATACAGATAGCTTGGGAGTAGGGAATAGTTGTGATTGCAGTCCTTTTAAGGACTAGGTTACAGCATTTCCTACGACTTTTATCAGGCAGGTCTGTGCTCTTAAATAGATAGATTGTGGGAGTAAAGACTAATTGTAATTGGAGTCCTTTTCAGGACTAGGTTACATCAGTTCCTATCAGTTTTTGCCAGGCAGGTCTGTGCCAGTGCTGTGCAAGTTTTTTTCACAGCATTTGGCTGAATCTAGCAAAGCTAATCCTTTTTGGCCTATTGCAGAGTGTGTTAGTCAGTGGAGTAGCCTATCTGTGTTGCAAGATATACCACCTGTGTATAGAATAACAATTTTTTTACTGCACCTAGTGAAGTAAAATCTTTTGGGCATAGCATCATTCTATTAGTCCATCTATACTGACCTCCATCAGGTTGCAAACTGAATATAATTTTTTTCTGCATCTAGCTCTGAAAAAATATTTGGGCTTCTAGCAGTGTGTGGGACTTGTTCTATTAGTCCTTCTATACTGACCTCCAGCAGGTTGCAAATTGAATATAATTTTTTTCTGCATCTAGCTCTGAAAAAATATTTGGGCTTCTAGCGGTGTGTGGGACTTGGTCTATTAGTCCATCTATACTGACCTCCATCAGGTTGCAAATTAAAAATAATTTTTTTCTGCATCTAGCTCTGAAAAAATATTTGGGCTTCTAGCAGTGTGTGGGACTTGGTCTATTAGTCCATCTATACTGACCTTCATCAGGTTGCAAATTAAAAATAATTTTTTTCTTCATTTATCTCTGAAAAAATATTTGGGCTTCTAGCAGCGTGTGGGACTTGTTCTATTAGTCCATCTATACTGACCTCCATCAGGTTGCAAATTAAAAATATTTTTTTTCTGCATCTAGCTCTGAAAAAATATTTGAGCTTCTAGCAGTGTGTGGGACTTGGTCTATTAGTCCATCTATACTGATCTCCATCAGGTTGCAAATTAAAAATAATTTTTTTCTGCATCTAGCTCTGAAAAAATATTTGGGCTTCTAGCAGTGTGTGGGACTTGGTCTATTAGTCCATCTATACTGACCTCCATCAGGTTGCAAATTGAATAAAAAAAATTTCTGCATCTAGCTCTGAAAAAATATTTGGGCTTCTAGCAGTGTGTGGGACTTGGTCTATTAGTCCATCTATACTGACCTCCATCAGGTTGCAAATTAAAAATATTTTTTTTCTGCATCTAGCTCTGAAAAAATATTTGGGCTTCTAGCAGTGTGTGGGACTTGGTCTATTAGTCCATCTATACTGACCTCCATCAGGTTGCAAATTAAAAATAATTTTTTTCTTCATTTAGCTCTGAAAAAATATTTGGGCTTCTAGCAGTGTGTGGGACTTGTTCTATTAGTCCTTCTATACTGACGTCCAGCAGGTTGCAAATTGAATATAATTTTTTTCTGCATCTAGCTCTGAAAAAATATTTGGGCTTCTAGCGGTGTGTGGGACTTGGTCTATTAGTCCATCTATACTGACCTCCATCAGGTTGCAAATTAAAAATAATTTTTTTCTGCATCTAGCTCTGAAAAAATATTTGGGCTTCTAGCAGTGTGTGGGACTTGGTCTATTAGTCCATCTATACTGACCTCCATCAGGTTGCAAATTAAAAATAATTTTTTTCTGCATCTAGCTCTGAAAAAATATTTGGGCTTCTAGCAGTGTGTGGGACTTGGTCTATTAGTCCATCTATACTGACCTCCATCAGGTTGCAAATTAAAAATAATTTTTTTCTTCATTTAGCTCTGAAAAAATATTTGGGCTTCTAGCAGTGTGTGGGACTTGTTCTATTAGTCCTTCTATACTGACCTCCAGCAGGTTGCAAATTGAATATAATTTTTTTCTGCATCTAGCTCTGAAAAAATATTTGGGCTTCTAGCGGTGTGTGGGACTTGGTCTATTAGTCCATCTATACTGACCTCCATCAGGTTGCAAATTAAAAATAATTTTTTTCTGCATCTAGCTCTGAAAAAATATTTGGGCTTCTAGCGGTGTGTGGGACTTGGTCTATTAGTCCATCTATACTGACCTCCATCAGGTTGCAAATTAAAAATAATTTTTTTCTGCATCTAGCTCTGAAAAAATATTTGGGCTTCTAGCAGTGTGTGGGACTTGGTCTATTAGTCCATCTATACTGACCTCCATCAGGTTGCAAATTGAATAAAAAAATTTTCTGCATCTAGCTCTGAAAAAATATTTGGGCTTCTAGCGGTGTGTGGGACTTGGTCTATTAGTCCATCTATACTGACCTCCATCAGGTTGCAAATTAAAAATAATTTTTTTCTGCATCTAACCCAGCCAATAGTTTTGGCCTAATACCACAGTTTGGCCACTCAGCTCTGCTCGGTTACCATCCATTGTTTTTTTGTGCAAACAACTCCAGAGTTGTGAATTAGTTAACCACCAAAATGAGTGGAAAAAGGCCTGCTGCTGGTGGAAAGGGAAATAGGCGTGTTGGGAAGGGGAAAAAAGGTTGTGTCCGTGGGGTAGGTGCAGAAGAAAGACCATCTTCCAGCCAAACTAAAATGTCTACTTCTTTTAGCGGACAATGTGATAAGATCCCTTTCTTACGGCCACGCCAATCGCTACAAATTCCAGATGAGGCACAAAAACAGCAGGTGCTTCAACGGATATCAAGTGCTCCTTTAAGTGGGCTCTCCTCCACATCAACTTCAACATCACAAATACTCCAGTCCTCAAAGGTGTCACCCAAATCGCACTTGCTTCCTCACAGCTCCCAAATCTCCAGCTGCCCGTCTGAGTATGAGGTAGAACAGATGGTTGAGTCTGCAGAGCTGTTTACTCATACTATAGCCTGGGAATCAGAGGTCGACTCCAGCGCTTCTGTGAATCCAGACGAGGAAATGATCTGCACTGATGCCCAGAATCTTTATGAGTCGGATCCAGGACCAGACGCAGAAGGTTCTGACCATAATGTAGACCCTCATTCCCAAACTGTAACTCCTGTTGGTGGAGACAATGAGGAAGACGATGATAAGACTCAAATACCTGATTGGAGCGACAACTTTAGTTTTTTGTCAGGGCAGGAACAGGTTGGCTCTGAGGACGACGGGTGTGATAACGCACAGGGTGATGATGATGAGGTCGGAGATCCCACTTACTGTCAACCCACAGTCAGCCAAGAGATGAGGTCAGCAGAGGAGGTGGAGGAAGATGCTAGTGACGACGAGGTCAGGTTGCGCCTTCCTGGACAGAGACGTAGTACTGGAAGCACGTCAACAACTGCATCCTCAAACACAACTCTGCCTCTCACCACAAGTCGTGGTGGCTCTTCAGGTCGCATGGGTGCTAAGCCTTGCATAGCCTGGGCATTTTTTCAGATCGATAAAGATGACCCAACTCGTGTTATCTGTAACATTTGTCAGCAAAAGCTAAGTAGAGGCCAAAAAATACATAGTTTGAGTACTTCATGCATGAACCGGCACATGGACATGAAGCATAAGTTGCAGTGGGAAGCTCAGTGTGCTACAATGCGGTCTAGCCGGCCGGGCCAACCACCGTCTGCCATATCTTGTGCATCCGCGGCCTCTTCATCCTCTGTGACTGGGGGGACAGCAGTCACACCTGTTTTGGGGCGCAGACCTGCCACCTCTTTACCCACAACAGCCAGCGTGATTGGCAGGTCATCATTTTCTTTGGAGGTGGTAACACCAGCTGGTCTTGAGCGCTGTCCGACATCGATAGCACCACCTTTGGATCAAGGCAACCTAACATGTCCGCCTGCATCTTCCTCACAGACCGGCAGTTTGCCGGGGACACCCTTATCAACCCCGTCTAAGCACAATAGCCAGCCCTCAGTCCCTCAGATGTGGACAAGTAAAAGACCATTTCCTCCTAGCCATGAGAAAGCTAAGAGGTTGAATTTCACCATCTGCAAGCTCTTGGCTACAGAAATGCTGCCTTTCCGCCTGGTGGACACAGAGGATTTTCGAGACCTTATGTCCGTCGCAGTGCCCCAGTACCAGATGCCCAGTCGGCACTACTTCTCAAAGAAAGGTGTGCCTGCGCTCCACCAGCATGTCGCACACAACATCACCGCTTCTTTGAGAAACTCTGTGTGTGACAGGGTGCATTTCACCACAGACACTTGGACGAGTAGGCATGGACAGGGGCGTTACATGTCGCTGACTGGGCACTGGGTAACTATGGTGACAGCAGGACAAGGGGCTGCTGTCCAAGTCTTGCCGTCCCCACGAGTTGTGCGTCAATCCTCTTTATGTCATTTTTCCTCCACTGCTTCTGCCTCCTCAACCTCCTCTCGGTCTTTCACCTGCACCCAAAGCCTGTCTGGTCATGCCACAAGCTTTCTAACTGCGCAGAAGGGATCCTGCACACCTCCTTACTATGCTGGCAGTAGGGCTCAACGTCATCAGGCGGTTTTTACATTGAAATGTCTGGGAAATGTGAGTCACACAGCTGAGGAGTTGTGGTCAGCTCTGGAGAACCAATTTCATGAATGGTTGTCTCCACTGGACCTGAAACCAGGGAAGGCCGTGTGCGACAATGCTGCAAACCTGGGTGCGGCCCTTCGCCGGGGCAATGTCACACACGTGCCTTGTATGGCTCACGTGTTGAACCTGGTTGTCCAGCAATTTTTAGCCCACTATCCCAGACTAGATGGCCTTCTGCAGAGGGCACGGTCGCTGTGTGCTCACTTCCGCCGTTCGCATCCCGCAGCTCAGCGACTTACATCTCTACAGAAGTCGTTGGGCCTGCCACTTCACCGGCTAAAATGCGATGTGCCTACCCGGTGGAATTCAACTCTGCACATGTTGCAGCGACTGTGGCAGCACCGACAAGCCCTGGTGCAATACGTTCTGACGTATAGCCTGGGCCAACGAGATTCAGAGGTGGGGCAAATCACGCTGGAGGAGTGGTCTCAGATCAGGGACCTATGCACCCTTCTGCACAGTTTTGAAATGGCGACGAAGATGTTTAGTGCTGACGATGCCATTATCAGCATGACTATTCCGGTGATTTACATGCTGGAGCACATGTTAAACAGAATTCGGAGTCAGGTGGTGGCACAAGAGGAGGTGGAGGAAGTAGAGGAGGAGGAGTTGTATGCGGAAGGGCTAACATCTGCAAGGTCCAGACGGTCGGCAGCACCAGGGCGGCAGGCATGTGAGGGTGGGGGAGATGATTTTACCAGGGCGCATGGTAGCAGCCAAACTAGTGAGGAAGGTGCAGGAGCCCAGGAAGAAGTGGAGGACGAACTGATGGAAGACTCATCAGATGAGGGAGACCTTGATCACATTTCTGTTGTGCGAGGTTGGGGGGAGAGGACAGAGGAAGGAAGCATGATTGTTACCTCGCCACCAACACAACAGGGACTTGGTGCTCCTGGATGCGCAACACACATGAGTGCCTTCTTGCTGCACTACCTGCAACATGACCCTCGAATTGTGAGAATTAGAAATAATCCTGACTACTGGGTTGCCACACTGTTAGATCCCCGGTACAAAAGTAAATATGCAGAAATTATTCCTGCCATAGAAAGGGATGCACGCATGCAGGAGTATCAGCAGAGACTGTTGCAGAATCTTACATGTGCTTTTCCACAAAATACCAGTGGTGCACGTAGTGAATCTCACAGTTCCAACTTGCCAACCGTGGTCTGTATGGAATTGTTCAATAAAGGGCCCAAAATTAAGATAACATAGATGGGAGAGGTCTCTATGAATAGGAATTCCTAAGTATTTGATACCCTGTGAGGGCCAGGCAAAGGGAAAGTTGGACTGGATGGAATCCTATATGGATTTAGGGAGGGAGACATCGAGGGCCTCAGACTTCGCTGCATTGATTTTAAAATTTTACCATGTAACAAAGTGATCTATTTCAGCCATAACAGCAGGGATGGATATATGTGATTGAGTGATATATACTAGGACATCATCAGCAAATAGAGAGCACTTGTACTCGGTGCCTCCCACCTCAATCCACCTAATATTGGGGTTATGGCGAATTGATGAGAGCAGGTGCTCCGTCACTAGGATGTATAAGAGAGGGGACAGAGGACATCCCTGCCTTGTCCCTTGGTGATTGTGAAAGGTGATGAAAATGTTCTGACGCACCCCCTGGGCCTTGGGACACCCGGAGCCGGACCCTTTTTGGTGGATGCTGGTGGTTGTAGTCTTCGTGGCGGCGATCCGGTTCCGTGGCTCAGGGCGGTCAAACCAGTGGCGGAACTATTTATGTGGTTTTGATGTTTAAATGTCCGACTACGCCACCCGTGGATTGCGGTCAGAGTGAACCGCCGCTACAGGGCAGACCGCTAAGGCTGGTGTTGTGGGTGCAGCAGAGCGTAGCATAACTCCCCACGGGAGGAGTATAGCCTCAGGGCAGTGTATGCGGAGGATGGGGGTGATGGTGCAGGGCAGCAGCAGTAACGACACGGAGTCAGTGATGCAGTTCAGGGCCTTTACTCACAGTTCTTATTATCCAGACCACGTCTGCAGGTAACGGCTGCCCACGTCGTACTGTGCTCACCAGGTGAGGGGCTCAGACAACTCCCAGATAACTTTGGAGCGCTTCACAGGACCCCCTTTGTGTGTCCTTTGTCTGGCCTTTCTTACCAACACTTCTGTCCGGCTGCCTCGGGCCTCCTCTTGGTAAACTTGGCGCCAGTTTCCCTGACACTATGTGGTGCCTTCCTAGCGGGTGGAGCAAGGGGCTGCGCCACATAAAATGTCAGAGCCTCCGGTTTCTAGCTGAGGGTCGTTTCCTGCCTCCACTAGTTCGGGGACCGGTCTCCCCCTTTGGCCTGACCCCTCCACGCAGGTGGATTCGGGCGTGCGGTGGCGACTCGCCCGTCCGCACCCCTGGGATCCCTTCATTCCTCGTTCCTGGAGCCTTCTCCGCTCCTCTTCCTTCCTTCTCCCTCTTGCAGGCCTGGGCCTCTGTTACTAGGCCCGCCTCCGGAGCAGAGCTCATGCAGAGCCCCTGCTCCCTGCCACTTCTGCTCAGACTTCTCTGCACTGAACTAAGATGGTGCCCACCTTTTATACTCCCTTCTCAATGCACCCAGGAACTGCTTCCTCCCTGCTCCTGCACTGCAGGGTTCCCCTTCCTCAGTGTTCCCTCCCCCCACTCCAGCCAGGGACAGGGACTGTCGTGCCCATCTCAGGGGCATATTGGTCGCCCTGCCCCACGGCAATGTGGTGTAATGCATGCAGGTGTCGGGTCCTGATCCACACTCTATCCTTATCTGAGAGTGAGATATCACACCTCTGGGTGAGGTGCAATACGTCTGTAGCAACCGAGCCCTCGGTGCTACAGTTCCATTTATCTTCAGCCTAGGTGACGTATTGTGATACAGGGCCGTGATTTTGGCTATAAAAGGGTCCCCTAGACCCCTACCCCAAGCTTTTTAAGAGAATCATATATGGCGTGCCAGGAGACTCTATGGAATGCTTTCTCAGCATCCAACGAGAGTATCTACTTACAAATTTTTAACTGCATCTAGCCCAGGAAATACTTTGTGCCTAGTAGCAGTGTCTGCTAGTCAGCGGATTATCCCGGCTGTTAAGCAAGCTACACCACCTGTAGTTTGGACACTTAATTTTTTCAAAGGAAATGCTTCGGGACCACGGGATACTTAGTGAAGAGCATCAGGAGGCACCCCAAGGCATAGGGGCTGGGACTGGCACTAGGATGCCTTGCGGTGGACAGCCGAGCTCGATCCTTATAAAAGCTTTTTAACTGCAGCAGCTTTAGTGGACGCTACTGGAGCTGGAATTACGCGGCTGCTGGCATGAGACTTGCCCTCCAATAGATCCTTGTAAATGGATTTAAAGTGTATTCATTCAAATTAGAGGGACAATTTAAATTAAAAAGCTTAGAGCTGCCTCCACCACAGGGGGGCTCTCTCGACCCACCAGCGGACAGGCACCAGTATTGGGAGAGGGGGGCTGGCCGTCAGGGTTCACCGCGGCTCTGGCACAAACCCGGCGACACGGAGGTGGCACGGGCAGGAGCGGACTGGCCGTCTCGGCTTCTCACTTTTTGGATTTTAGAAGGGCATGACATGCCTATATCTGTGTCTCCCCCTCCTTTTACTCCTCCACCTCTTTTCTTTTCGCATGACTATATGTACTTGTCACTTTTCCATGTGTTAGTTGTGTCTTCTGAGCAGTTTGTCAGCTTTTGGACACCTTTGAAGGTGTTTTCTATGTGTTTCTATGTGTTTTTGTTTGCCTGCCATTGGTTTTAACGGTGTTCGAAGGTGTTCGACGAACAGTTCGACGAACAGTTCGGCGAACACACGGGTGTTCGACGAACCGAACCGAACTCGAACACTACGGGGGTGGCTCAACACTACAGCACAGGTCCTCTTTACACAGGACAATGTCCTGGCGAGAACGATGATTTTTTAGGCAAAGAAATCATTTCACCCAAAATGATTGTCAGCCTGATTACACTGCACGATTATCCGGAAATTAACTTTCTTAGGAATGCTCATTCACGATAACCATAAGATGTGAATGTACCCTTAGTCTGCAAACATGATTTTCAGGAGCTGAAATCCTGATCTATTAAGAAGCGAGATTGGGTCAACCTTGGCTTGGGATTTTTCTCTGTATTTTCAGAACAGCCATATTAGTGCCCCCCATGGCACCTCCGATATTTTATCCATTGTCTAGTATCAATTATCCACAGCATTGTTAAAAAAAATATACATCACTTTTTTTACACATATAAATCCTCTGCTTTAATCTGAAAAATCATGTCTGCCACTTGCAATCAGATTATGGAATTATATTTCTTTAACATTATGTGTAGAAATGAAATATTTGTAGGAATTAGTGTTGAGCGAGCACTAAAATGCTCGGGTGCTTGAAGCTCGGGCCGAGTTCACCGTGATACACGGGTGCTCGACCCGAGCAACGAGCCCAATGTTAGTCTATGGGAGACCCGAGCATTTTTGCGGCGGCACCCCAGGCAGTCTGTAGTAAGCCTAAAAAGTGCCCAAAACGATAGTGACAGTGCTCAAAAGACATGGGGACAGCATGGGGATCGCCCCAGGAAGCATTTCTGACCCCCAGGTCACTGCTGTCAACAACGTGGTCAGAGGTATTAAGCCACTTTTATGGGCTCACAATAAAACGTTCAAAAACTAAACTGAAAGTGCTTTCCTGTGAAATATGTTAAGGAATTTACTTTCCAGGGTAAAGACTTGTGTATAAGGTAAAATAAATAACCAAAAGCAAAAATACTCCTCCACACCTTGGGCTATGTTCACAAGTAGGATTTTTCATGCGTTTTTGCACCTTTGTATTGCTTTCAACCGTGACAAATGCATTCACCGTGAAATGTCATTTTAACATTTTACAACCTTATCTGGCCATGTGCTGTGACACATGCATACAGTGCTGAAAAGACATGGGAACAGCATGGGGAAGACCCCTGGAAGCATCTCTGACTCCCAGGTCACTGCCTAAAAGTGTGCCCATCAGAAGTGATCCTTGCCGCATCAGAAGATGCAGACTTGCAACTATCCCCGTGCAAGTCCTTGTCCCAGGGCAGTGTTCAATTGTACCTCCCCCATTCCTTGCAATGCAAGCGCAAATATGCAGCCAACCACCCACCCTCCCGCAGGCTGCAATACCATAATGCTATCTTTCACTTGAAATGGGGCCATTTGGTTTGGAGGAGGCCGAAGCTGGCCACTACCTCATGGCTGCTTCGGCAGCGAGGTATCCATACTCAATCCCCAGGCGGCCGGGTGTCCACACTCGGTCCCCAGCTGCCAGGGGGCGGCTGGGTGTCCATACTCGGTCCCCAACCTCCCCGCGGCCGGGAGTCCACACACGGTCCCCAGCCGCCTGGGGGTGGCCGGGTGTCCATAAACGGTCCCCAGCCGCCCCTATTTCTCCTGTCACCTTTCCACACACTTTTCTTAGTCTGGCCTGCTTTAGGGCAGCATTGGATGAGCCCACCAGAGAACCTGACTCCTCCGGTGGGCCCTAGCTTCTCCATCAGGGGAGTTGAGAGTGCCAAGGTGAGGAGCATGATGATGATGATAGAAGTTAGCATCTGCTTTGTTTTCTTTTAATGCAAGCGTAAGAGTACAGCCTGCCACCCACCCACCCCCAGGCTGCAATGCCATACTGCTAGCTTGCACTTGAAATGGGGACTTTTAGTTTGGAGGAGGCCGAAGCTGGCCACTACCTCATGGCTGCTTCGGTGGCCTGGTATCCATACTCAGTCCCCAGCCGCCCGGCAGCCGGGTGTCCACACTCGGTCCCCAGCCGCCAGGGGGCGGCCGAGTGTCCATACTCGGTCCCCAGCTGCCCCCAATTTGTCCCGGTTACCTTCCCCCCACTTTTCTTAGCCTTGCCTGCTTTAGGGCAGCATTGGCTGAGCCCACCAGACAACCAGACTCCTCCTGTGGGCCCTGGCTTCTCCATCAGGGGAGTTGAGAGTGCCAAGGTGAGGAGCATGATGATAATGATAGAAGTTAGCATATGCTTTGTTTTCTTGGAATGCAAGCGCATGTATGTAGTAGCGGCTAGGCCTGAGGTGGTCAGCATTTTGGCGCATATCCTACCTCCTCCAAGGATTGCTGGATGTTTTCCTGCTAGTATCCCAGTTCTATGACTCCCGTTAAAACAAAGTTTCAGGTGATAAATAATGGATGAGGTGGTGGCAAAGGAGAAAAAGCAGGAGGAAAAGGCATCATTCACATCAATATCAGGCCAGTCAACCACACATGTCTTGTAGGATATGTTTCTGTACCAAAAGGAGCGGTTCGGCATACAGTGAGTGCAATGCCTACCAAAAATTTAGAGGCACTCCAATGCCCCTTGGAAGTGACATGGAGGTCAGAGGGCCTTAACTAAACCATTTTTTCCATTTATAGCAACTGGGTCTCCTGTGAACTGTTGGCCTAAGCAGTGAACGGAAGGCTTTCCAAAAATTATGAGGAACTGCGATGCCCCTTGAAACAGATGTGGATTACAGCGTACTAAAAACCTTCTAGCCATTATTGGGGAGTGGGTCTCCCTTAGTGTTCGCCTATGCATTGAAAAGCAAAAGCTGACTAAAATTAGGAGGAAATGCAATGCCCGTTGGAAGAGTCATGGAGGTCGCAGTAGCTTAACAAGACGGTTTTAATGTCCCTTGGAAAAGTGGTGGAGGTCACAGTAGCTTAACAAGATGGTTTGAATGCCCCTTGGAAAAGTGGTGGAGGTCACAGTAGCTTAACAAGACAGTTTTAATGCCCCTCGGAAGAGACGTGGAGGTCGCAGTAGCTTAACAAGACAGTTTTAATGCCCCTTGGAAAAGTGGTGGAGGTCACAGTAGCTTAACAAGACGGTTTGAATGCCCTTTGGAAAAGTGGTGGAGGTTGCAGTAGCTTAACAAGACGGTTTTAATGCCTCTTACAAGAGCCATACAGTACAGCATCTTAAAAACATTATTCCCATAATTGGGGAGTGGGTCTCCCATAGTCTTTGCTTATGCCTTCCAAGCAAAAGCTGCCAAAAATTAGGACGGAGAAACTTGCAATGCCCCTTACAAGAGCCATGCAGTAAAGCATATTACAAACATTATTCCCATTATTGGGGAGTGGGTCTCCCATAGTCTTTGCTTATGTCTTCCAAGCAAAAGCTGCCAAAAATTAGGACGGAGGAACTTGCAATGCCGCTTACAAGAGCCATGCAGTACAGCATATTAAAAACATTATTCCTATTATTGGGGAGTGGGTCTCCCATAGTCTTTGCTTATTCTTTCCAAGCAAAAGTTGCCATAAATTAGGATGGAGGAACTTGCAATGCCCCGTACAAGAGCCATGTAGTACAGCATATTACAAACATTATTCCCATTATTGGGGAGTGGGTCTCCCATAGTCTTTTGTTATGCCTTCCAAGCAAAAGCTGCCAAAAATTAGGACGGAAGAACTTGCAATGCCCCTTACAAGAGCCATGCAGTACAACATATTACAAACATTATTCCCATTATTGGGGAGTGGGTCTCCCATATTCTTTGCTTATGCCTTCCAAGCAAAAGCTGCCAAAAATTAGGAGGAAATGCAATGCCCGTTCGAAAAGTCGTGGAGGTTAGAGTTAATTAAAAGCAACATTTCAATGCCCCTTGCAAGAGCTGTGGAGGTCAGAGTGGTTTAACAAGACGCTTTTAATTCCCCTCGGAAGAGAAGTGGAGGTCCCAGTAGCTTAACAAGACGATTTTAATGCCCCTCGGAAGAGACGTGGAGGTCGCAGTAGCTTAACAAGACAGGTTTAATGCCCCTTGGAAAAGTGGTGGAGGTCACGGTAGCTTAACAAGACAGTTTTAATGCCACTTGAAAGAGACGTGGAGGTCCCAGTAGCTTAAAAAGACACTTTTAACGCCCCTCGGAAGAGACGTGGAGGTCGCAGTAGCTTAACAAGACGGTTTTAATGCCCCTTGGAAAAGTGGTGGAGGTCGCAGTACCTTAACAAGACAGTTTTAATGCCCCTTGGAAAAGTGGAGGAGGTCGCAGTAGCTTAACAAGACGATTTTAATGCCCCTTACAAGAGCCATACAGTACAGCATCTTAAAATATTATTCCCATTATTGGGGAGTGGGTCTCCCACAGTCTTTGCTTATGCCTTCCAAGCAAAAGCTGACAAAAATAAGGACGGAGGAACTTTCAATTATGGCAACACGGACCATGGTCACCCTGGTGGTATAGTGGTGGTGGAGGCTGAGGAAAAGGAGAAGAACATAAATCAGCAGAAATGAGGAAGCGTATATCCATGTGTGGGTGTGAAGCGGTGCATGTGAATACACCTCCCGAAATAACACAGTGGATTTGACTTTATGTTACTCTGCTGTCATTTGGTGGTGATGAGAATTCTGGCCCAATCCAGCCCTTGTTCATTTTGATAATGGTCAGCTTGTTAGCATTGTCAGTTGAGAGGCGAGTGCGCTTATCAGTTATAATTCCCCCAGCGGCACTAAAAACACGCTCCGATAACACGCTAGCGGCAGGGCAGGCCAGAACCTCCAAGGCGTACAGAGCGAGTTCATTCCTAGTGTCCAGCTTGGATACCCAATAATTAAAAGGCACAGAGGAATCACGGAGGACGCTGGTACGGTCGGCAAGGTACTCCCTCACCATCTTTTGAAACTTTCCACTCCTTGTGAGAATACCCCGCGCCTCAGGGTCTGTCCGAAGGGAGGGTCTGAGAAAACTGTCCCAGAACGTTGACAGTGTTCCCTTGCCTCTGCTGGATTGGAGTTGCGTCTCTCTCGCTTGTACGCCTTGGTTGGGCAACGAACTGTGACCTCTGCCGCTAGCGTGTTCAGATGGGAATTTTTTTAACAGTTCTGCAGCAAAAGCCTTCTGGTACTGCCCCATTTTTGTAGACCTCTCCACCTCAGGAATAAGAGAGTGAAAGTTCTCCTTGTAGCAGGGGTCTAAAAGTGTCACCAACCAGTAATGACTGTCACCCAACATTTGACAATGCGAGGGTCACGGTTAAGGCTGCGTAACATAAAGTCAGCCATGCGTGCCAGACTTATAACGGGCAAGACTTCCATGTCCTGACCAAGATGACGACTGACCATGCTCTCCTCCTCCTACTCCTCCTCCTCCTCCTCCCCCCTGTCCTCAGGCCACCCACGCTGAACCGACGGTATGACAGATGTACAGGTACTACCGTCTACAGCTCCTGTTCTTCCTCCTCCTCCTCCTCCTCCTCTCCCTCATTGTCCCCCAATGCACGTTGTGATGAGATGAGGCTGGGCTGTGTGTAATCAACCGCTACGTCTTCTTGATCCATCTAATCATACTCTTGCTGCAATGCCTCCTCTTTAATTCTCTGCAGAGAGCGTTGCAAAAGACAGACAAGTGGAATGCTGAAGCTAATGATGGCGTCATCGCCACTCACCATCTTGGTGGATTCCTCAAAGTTTGTGAAGATGGTACATATGTCAGACATCCAGGTCCACTCCTGAGGTCTTATTTGTGGAGTCTGACTTGAATATCGACGGCCTTGTTGCAGCTGGTACTCCACAACTGCTCTCTTCTGCTCACAAATCCTTTGCAACATGTGAAGGGTAGAGTTCCAACGTGTGGGGACATCACACACCAGTCGGTGTGACGGAAGCTGCAAACGCTGCTGCAACACAGCAAGGGCGGCGGAAGCTGTAGCCGACTTGCGAAAATGAGCTGACAGGCGGGTACTTTGACGAGCAGATCTGGCAACTTGGGGTACAATTTAAGAAACCGCTGAACCACGAGGTTAAGCACATGAGCCAGGCATGGTACGTGTGTGATCTCGCCTCTCCTCAGAGCCGCGACCAGGCTATGGCCATTGTCACACATGACCATGCCTGGATGTAGGTTCAGCGGTCTCAGCCATAGATCTGCCTGCTCTTTCACAGCTGTCCACAACTCACAAACAGTGTGAGGTTTCTCACCTAAGCTTATGAGTTTCAGCACATTCTGTTGCCGCTTGGCGGAGGCAGTACTGCTGTGCTTCCAGCTTGTAACTGATGTGGTGATATCTGAGATGGAGGCTGAACATGAGGAGGAGGAGGAGGATTATGCACAGGAGCTGTACACTGTGGGGGCAACTCTGACTGACATAGGGCCCGCAATCCTCAGTGTGAGGAGGATGTGTTCCTTCCCAAGGTCCGACTGGGTCCCGGCTTCCACTATGTTTACTCAGTGTGTCGTCAGGGAGATGTACCGTCCCTGGCCACAAGCACTTGTCCACGTGTCCGTTGTCAGGTGGACTCTCTTAGTAGCTGCGTTGTTGAGGGCACGGCAGACGTTTTGGGACACGTGCTTGTGTAGTGCGGGGATGGCACAATGGGCAAAATAGTGTCGGCTGGGGACCGATTACCGAGGGACGGCCACCGCCATAAGGTTGTGGAAGGATTCCATCTCCATCAGCCTAAAAGGCAGCATTTTCAATGCAAGCAGTCGTGAAATGTGCGAATTTAGGACTGCTGCCTGTACAAATATTTGGGCATCGCTACATGGGATCTCCTCTTCCACCACTACAAGCGGAACAGGCAAGGGGCACAAATCTGGAAATGGACCAGTGAACAGCTCTTCAGAGTGTCCAAGTGTGGGATCAGTTGCTGTCTGACGACACTCGGCATGGTGGGAGGAAGGAGCATCAGGGTGAGGAGGAGTATGCGGTCGAGACTCACGGCTATTAAGATTTGACCGTGTGGAAGACAGACCGGAGGTGGTGGTGCCCAGGTAACTGGAAGTATTATATGTTATCCAATTAATAACCTGTTCACACTGATCAGTTCGCAATAATGGTGTTGTTCTGTGCTTCCCTAGTAATTCGGTCAAGAAGTGGGAGCGAGAAGATGTGGCTGTTGGTTGTGGCACATTTTCACTTTGGCCACGGCCCCGTCCTCTGCACGCACCATCACCAGAACATCCAGTTCCACGTTACTTGCCACACGCCTTGCCCATTGTAAATGAAATAAAATAGCTTACACTCGCACTATCAATGGAAAAAGGGTAATAAAAAGTAGATTAGAACCGTGGAAGAGGAAAACCACAGTTCTATTTCTCTGGCCTACACCCGACTCTTTTAAACAATCTGAACAATCAGGGAGAAACTATTACTGTTTTTCTTTACGGAAAAAATACCAAAAGCTGAATAATAGAGATTTTTTACCGTGGAATGGCAAAACCACAGTTATTGTTTACTGGGGTATACCAGACAATTTTAAATAGATATATTTGAAGCTGAACAGTGAGCGACACACTCAAACTGTTTTTTTTTTAGGAAAAAATGGCCCAAAAGTGGTTAATACAGAGGTTTGAACCGTGGAACTGCAAAACCACACTTCTATTTATCTTGCCTACACCAGACTATTTTCAACAAATATATTTGTGTCTGAACAATCTGTTAGAACCCTCCTGTTAGTTTTTTCTATCTTGTGTTTTGCGGTCACATGACCATCTGCCTATATATTCCAGCTCCGCCCTTCTGTCCTCGCTGGACTTCAGTGTTGTTTGACTGTCTCTCTAGCCAGGTGCTTCGGTGCCTATCTCTGTCTAGTTCGCTTGGTCCTCTTAGACCTCTAGTACTTTTTGTCTGTTTGTCTTTTGTGTTCTGCAGCAACTTCTGTTAGGAGGTGTCCCTTTTTTGTCCCAGTCCTTAGTACTTTTAGGGACCCCTCCCTTATTCTATAGGTCTCCGTTCAGACTAGCCGAGGACAAAGGCAGGTCTGTTCACAAGGAACAGGCAGCCCGCTACATCGTAGGGATTCAGCTTAGTCTTACTTTAGGGACAGCTTTCCCCTATCTTTCCTTAGTTCTTGTTGTAGATCATAACAGTAAGTCCAGCCCAAAAAAGAAATTTGGGGATCAGTATGATTTCCATCCAGGATTGGCTCAACGCCTGCAGGGATTGTCTCGGGAGGTGGCCGAGCTTCAGCAACACGTGAGTAGCTGTCCTTGAGCGCATTTTGTGGAACCGAAGGTAGGACTGCCTGATGTTTTTTATGGTAAACAGCAAGATTTGTTTTCCTTTAAAAATGCTTGCTTGTTATATTTTCGTTTGAGACCAAGATCCTCTGGGAATGAATCACAGCGCATTGGTTTTATTATGTCACTTTTGCACAAAGAACCACAGGGTTGGGCCTTTTCTCTCCAGCCTAATGATCCATGTTTAAGTTCTGTTGAAGAATTTTTTTCTGCTATGGTGCTATTATATGACGATCCTGATCGAATCTCTTCTGCTGAATTAGAACTTAGACGTTTGAATCAGGGGTCTGATGATGTTGAAAATTATTGTACACACTTTAGAAGGTGGGCTTCAGAAGTTAAGTGGAATGATTCGGCGCTGAGATGTTTATTTCTTGCTGGTCTGAATGAAAGGGTTAAGGATTTGCTTATTACATTCCCTGCACCTGAGACTCTGCAGGAAGCTATGCAGTTAGCTGTTTGCATAGACAGGAGACTGAGGTGCAGGCTCAATGAGGTAAAGACTCCTGTAATGTCAGGTCCTAGTCCTTAGAAAATCTGCTCTGACGGTGGGGAACTGATGGAGGTTGGGGGGATGTCACTCTGCTCTCAGGAAAAAGACCGGAGGTTCGCTGAGGGATTGTGTCTTTATTGTGGTAAAGGTGACCATTTGATTAAGTATTGTGAGTGTCGTTTAAGTAAAGAAAAAAAAAAGGTCAGTTACGCCCGTATAGCTTGTTTATGCTCTGCAGGAGTATTCCTTTCTGGGAGTACTACTCTGCAGGGAGATTTGATTGAATTTCAGGTATTTGTGGATTGTGGTTCAACACTTAATATGATTGATAAAGGGTTTTTGGAAAACCTTAAATTGAAATCCAAACCTTTGTCATCACCTATTTCTGTGGTTGCAATTGATAACACTCCTTTGAAATGTATTACTCACAAGACTGCTGCATTTCCTCTCACTATCAATGGAGTTCACCAAGAAATTTTGGACTTGGTTGTTTTGGATAATTTACCCTCTCCAGTTGTTCTAGGATTGCCTTGGTTAAAACTGCACAATCCTTTATTGGACTGGTCTACTAATGTGATTAAGTCTTGGAGTCCGAAGTGCTATGATAAATGTTGTAATGGTCGCATTGCGGCTGTGGAAAAAGTGGAATTACCTGTACCTATTCAAGATTTTTGGAGGGTTTTTTCGGAGGAGGAGTCGCAAGTTTTACCTCCTCATAGGGATTATGATTGCGCCATTGAGTTTGTTCCGGGTGCTACTCTTCCCAAAAGTCGCTTGTTTAATCTGACTATCCCTGAAAGAAAGGCCTTGGAGGAGTACATACAGACTAGCCTGGCTGCTGGTCACATTAGACCTTCTAAGTCGCCTGTGGCAGTTGGATTCTTCTTTGTTAAAAAAAAGGACGGTGGTTTACGTCCATGTCTGCATTTTCGTAAAATTAATAAGATTACCGTACGCAATTCCTACCCATTACCGTTAATTCCTGACTTGTTTAACCAGTTAGTGGGAGCCAAGTGGTTCTCCAAAATTGATCTCCAGGGGGCATACAATTTGTTACGTGTGAAGGAGGGTGATGAATGGAAAACTGCTTTTAACACTCCTGTAGGTCATTTTGAGAATCTGGTGATGTCTTTTGGTCTGACGAATAGTGTTGAGCCACCCCCGTAGTGTTCAAGTTCAGTTCGGTTCGTCGAACACCTGTATGTTCGTCGAACTGTTCGTCGAACTGTTTGTCGAACACCATTAAAACCAATGGCAGGCAAACAAAAACACATAGAAACACATAGAAAACACCTTCAAAGGTGTCCAAAAGCTGACAAACTGCTCAGAAGACACAACTAACACATGGAAAAGTGACAAGCACATATAGTCATGCGAAAAGAAAAGAGGTGGAGGAGTAAAAGGAGGGGGAGACACAGATATAGGCATGTGATGCCCTTCTAAAACCAAAAAAGTGCGAAGCCGACACGGCCTGTCCGTTCCTGCCCGTGCGACCTCCGTGTCGCCGGGTTTGTGCCAGAGCCGCAGTGGACCCTAACGGCCAGCCCCCATCTCCCAATACTGGTGCCTGTCATCTGGTGGGTCGAGGGAGCCCCCCTGCGGTGGAGGCAGGTCTAATCTTTTTAATTTAAATTGTCTCTCTAATTTGAATGAGTATACTTTAAATCCTTTTACAAGGATCTATTGAAGGGCAAGTCTCATGCCAGCAGCCACGGTTGCAGGAGGAGGAAGAGGCGGAGCCTGCCGTGTGCTGCTGTGTTTGGTGTGTGGAGAGAGCTCCTGGGAAGGGAGGTTTTGCCTTTTCCATCTGGGACTTTTTGTCTGCCCCCTTCCCAGGAAAGGAGACTTGCTGTGGGATTGGCCTCCGGGGCTGGGCCCCCAGCTCCTGCCCCCCCCAGTCCAAGCCGGCGGGGGGCAGGAGGAATACCATCGTGGCTGGGATGACCAGGTCTGGAAAAGGCAAGGGGTCCGTCATGAAGACCAGAGGGACCCCCGAGGCCATGGCCGCGGCAGCTCCTCCCCCCGGAGGTAGGCCGAGTACGTGCAGGGGTACTGCAGCGGTGCCCCCTGATTGGGGCACCAAGGTGGCGAAGGAGTCCACTGTCATCTATGGCTCCCGCATCCATGCGCACCTCTGCGAGTATGAGGACGCCTCTAGGAAGCTAAAATCCCTCTTGGGGGAGTTGAGGGTAGCTCAGGAGAGGTCCGACAGGGCCTCTAGCAGCAAGAAGCCTGAGCTATCTGCCGCGGTCAGGAGGATTAAGAAGGCCATCCAGGAGGTGGAGAACCGGCGGTGTACCATCCTGGCCGGCAGCGGGCCATTCAGAGAAAAATTGGAGAATGACGACCGGTTCAGAGCCATGGCCGGTGGATCTCTGGAGGGGTCACGGAGCTCCAGCCAGGTGGCGGCGGTGGAGGATGAGGAGGAAGAGTACTGTGAGGAGGAGGTTGCGCCCTACCCGCCATCTGGTGGCCTGGTAAGTGATCTCCAGGCATCGCATAGCGGGATAGCCCCTCAGCAGATGGCTCTCCCGTCTGACTCTAGCCCTTCAGAGGGCAGCGGGAGCGAAGGGGAGGATGAGGATGGTGGTAGTACTAGTGAGGGGGGCCGCCTCGTCATGAAGCAGATCAGGCAGATTGAGTCCCCGGTACGTTTTAACCAGCTGACGTTCGGGGACGAGATCTGCGAGGACGAGGCAACCGGGAGGGGAATGAAGAGGAAAGCGAAGAGAGCTATGAAAAAGAAAACATCGGTAACACATAAATTTGTGTATGTCCTCCTCTCTGGGGCCCCCCGGTCCCGTTGTGCGGCACCCACCACCCACCCCGGCTCGGGCCCTGATGTGGGTCCGCAGCGAGGGGGCGGGGAGACTATAGGCCATGGCACGCAGAGCGCCGCCTCTGTTTGCAGTAATGAAGGTGGTGTGTCGGATGTGTCTGACATGGAGCATGGCACGGAGGGCGGCCCAGCGGCGGGCAAAAACCATGGTGGTGCTCAGGCTGGGTCCCCTGTGAGAGAGGGGGCTGGCCTGGCACCTGGTGTGCCTGCTGGCGTGCGGGGGTCGGCGAGCGTAACTGCCGCTGCCACCTGCACTGCTGGCGGCACACCGGCAGCTGGGGCCGCATCTCCGGCGGCGTGTGCTGGGAAAGTGTCTGGGTCCCTCACTCACGGATCCGTTAAATCTGGATCACTTTTGGGGACCCAGGCACCCGGTAAGGCATCTGGCGGGGCAAAAAGTGCTGGGCCTGCAGCTCCGGCAGAGCCTGTTCGTAAAAGGAAGGTGGTGGGGCCTGCTCCCCCGTCGGGGTCCGTAGCGAAGTCGGGGCCCCCGGCGCAGGGGCCCAGTAAGGGGTCAGCGCTGAGGGCTCTGCCGCCAGTGGACGCCGAGGGGGAGTGGCCTAGCCTGGGGCCGGCCGCCGGAGTTGCTGCGGCCAAGCTCTTTGTGGCTAAGGGAGTGACGGTGGGGGGTGCTGTGCCTCCGGGAATTGGTGCCGCTGGACCGGGGACCCCCGAGAGTAGACTCGGCTCTGGGCCGGTTTTGGGGGTCCCGTCGTGGCCATTTTCGGGGGGAGTGGCCTCCCTGGCGTCCCCCACCCATGTGGGAGTGGCCACGGAGGGCCGCACTGTGCAGGGGGTGTGGCTTCCCAGGCGGGGGCCGCCCATGTAGGAGTGGCCACAGTGAGCAGTACTGTGCTGCCGGGCGCTGGGGGCGTGGCTTCCCGAGCTGGGTCTGCCCATGTGGGTGTGGCCACGCCAGGGGGCGGGGCTTAGCGTCGGCACCGGTGGCTGCTCCTGGAGCCACAGAGACCACAGCTGCGGCCAGTGCCAGTGTGGGGGCTGCTGCTGTGGCTGATGCGGGTGCCTGTGTGCCGGGGTCCGCTGTGTCTGGGGGCTTACCTGGAGCAGGGGGTATCCAGGAAAGCTGTAGCAGGGCTGGATGGTGCAGTGGGAGGAGCTACACCTGGCTCTCTTCCTGCCAGTAAAGCAGGAAGCTCCAGGTATGCTGGGAGCAGTGGTGCTGCACTGCTTAAGTCCTGCAGCGTGGTGCTTGATAGGCCAGCAGCATTAAAAGTGAACCCCCCGGCAGGGAAGACGCCACCAGCAGGCGGCAGTAACGGCAACACAAGTAATATGGACGGTGGTAGTGAAACTGTGCCCAGAAAGTGTACACAAAAAAAGAAAAACATTGACCCCGGTGCACATGGGAGTGGGAGCGGGGCGAGTCGGGTGATTGTGGACACAAATGGGGATGGTGTGGGTACGAATGTGTCTGTGGCTGGGGATGCAAATGGTGGGGTGTCTGCGGTAGGGTGCGTGAATGGAGTGTCTGTTGATAGCGGGGAGCACGGGAGGGGGACTGGTCCATCTGCCCCCCCGGCCACGAGCCCCCGGAGTTTTGCGGGGGTAGTGGCCGGGGCCTCGGGGTCCTTTCGGGGGGTTTCCTCGCCTCTGGACCTCAGGGACGGTGACTTGCGACGCCGTTTTCTGGAGGCCCTCAAGAAGGGAGAACGGACGATCACGGTAGAGGGAAGAGAGGTGGATCTGGCCTTTTGGCTGGACAGGCATGGCCAGGCTGCCTTCCAAGATAAAAGGGAGGGGGAAACAGTGTGGTCCCTCCCGACAGCCAGGCAGGGGGTGGTCAGGAGGAATGTGGTCCGTCTTCGGTGGAGAGGCAGTGAAGCGTGCCCAACTAGAGCGAGGGTCGTGGAGCTCCTCATGAAGATGGACTTCAGGGCAATTGAAATCTTTGCCCTGATCCATCCTTTTGGTACCTCCATCTTTGACATCAGTTTTGTTCGGCCGGAGGGCTTAGAGCTTTTCTGGTCGAATTTTGAACTGATGAAGGGGGAGCCCGGCTGGCGAAACTTTGCCGTACAGGCGGTGTCTCGCCAAAATGGCGTAAAGAGGGTGACCGTTCTAACAAATAACGAGTCACTCTCAGGGATCGATATTATGACGTGGCTTTCTCGTTATGGGGAAGTCACAGAGGTCCCAAAGAAGAACAGGGACGAGTTTGGCATTTGGTCAGGGGGCTGGACCTTCATGATGAAATTGAAGGTTTCAGGTGGTACTGTCACTCACATCCCCTCCTCGGCATTCCTGGGGAGGGACAGGATCCTGATCTTCTACCAGGGGCAGCCGAAGGTCTGCCACAGGTGCGGTGACCCCCGCCACTTCAGCGCGGGCTGCAAGCTGCAGAAATGTGCCTTGTGTGGCGGGGTAGGTCATCTGGCCGCAGCCTGTGGTGACATTAGGTGTCACCTGTGTGGTGATCTAGGTCACCCGTATAGCCGCTGCCCACATTCCTTTTCCAACACCATCTCTGGTCAAGTGGAGGAGGGCCGCGGGGGGGTCCCCAGTGGTTCATCTTCTGCTGGAACTGGAGGTGGGGGCGGGAGGGGAGTTGAGGGGTCAGGGAGGAAAGGCGAGGCGAATACACCTGCCCACCAGTGGCAACAGGTGAGGCGCCGAAGGGACAGGGGGCAGGATAAGCCCCAGGCGACTGGGGTGATGACTGTCCCCTCCCTGGAGGTTGCAGCCGGAGCCTCTGAGGCCCTGGGGGAAAAGGCGGTGAGCGAGGAGATCAGGAGGATGGAGAGGGAGGAGGCTGCTGCTTCCGATAACTCCTCCCAGTATGAAAGTCTGGATGAGGAGGTGGTGGAGCAGCCAAAAAAATCAGGTGACAAAAGTACCAGTAGTCGGAGGAAAAAGAACAGGAAAAGGGTTAAAAAACCTAAAGCCCCCCCCCCTGACCGCTACGGTGCCTACGGAAGGGCTCACCGGCTCCCCTCTGATCCCCCTCTCCAATCGGTTCCAAGCCCTCGATGACTCTGCTGTGTCGGAGGTCGGGGGTAAGGAGCCGGAGACAACATCTGGGGTGCCTTCAGGGGGCGGCGGGGTCTGTCCCCCGGGGAACTCGGCTGCCCCTGGGGGGGGGGGACTGCCCATGGGTCCGGAGGCGAGGAAACCTGTGCTAGGAAGGAGGTGTCCGATGCTGGAGGGGCGGGAATGGACACCTCGGTATCCCTAAAGAGGAGGGGTGACTCGGGCTCCTCCTCAGAAGGTGAGAGGAAAAAGGGGGGTATGGGGAAAAAGAAGGCCATCTAACTCAATCACCCATGATGGCGGAACCTACCCCGTTGACTCTGGCGTCGATTAATGTCGCCAGTATAAAGTCAGATGCGGCCAGATTTACGGCCTTTGATTTTTTCACCCGAGTTGAGGCTGACATTTTATTTTTGCAGGAGACCAGACTAACGGACATGGGGGCCATTTATAAAGCAAAGAGGGAGTGGAGGTGTGGGCCCTCATACTGGTCTCTTGCGGCCGAGCCGTATAGCGGGGTAGCGGTCCTTTTTAAGGCCGCTTCGGTGGAATGCAGACGGGTGATTGAGGTAGAAATGGGGAGGTGCTTGGTTCTTGACGTCTTCATGAGGGGACAAGAGCTCCGGCTCATTAATATCTATGGCCCTCAGTCTAAGTGGGACCGTAAATGTCTCTTCCTGAAGGTCAAGCCCTATCTTTTTACAAGCCGGCAGGTGGTCTTCGGTGGGGATTTTAACACTGTAACTAGATCCCGTGATAGGGGAGGCCCCGGAGACCGACTGGCTTATGATAGCATAGCCCTGAATAGCATAGCAAGTGAAGCTCGCCTGGTGGATGTCCACATCCGGCACACCCCAGGTCACGGGGGTTTCTCCTTTCATAGGGGTAGCAGTAGGTCCAGGATAGATAGGTTTTATTTAAAGGAGGAGGCCGTCTCTTCTGCAGTGTCCGCTGTTGAGGTGGAATTCTCCGATCACTGTTTCATTTTCTTTTCCTTGAATGTTACAGAGACCCCCCGGATGGGGAGAGGCCTGTGGAAGCTGAATTCGTCCCTGTTGGAAGAAGCTGATGTAAGACAATCCTTTGAGGAATTTCTTCAGAGCCAGGTACCTCTCTTGGGTCTCTGTAGTACTAAGTCTGAGTGGTGGAAGATCTTCAAAAGAAGGGTTGCAAGGTTCTTCCGTCAGCTCTCGAGCCTCAGGGGCCTGAACAGGCACCGCCTGTATCGGGATCTGGGGAGGAAACTCGAACAGCTCGTCTCGACTGGAGGGGACTGTGAGGAAATCTCTAGGGTGAAGGCCTTGCTCAAGGAGTGCCAGTATGATAGGCACACATCCTTGGTTTTTGAGAGGGATTTTGGGAGGTACCGCTCGCCCGACCCTTACAGGAACTGCAGGATGTCAGTGAGTTGTAAGGTGGTAACAGGACTGATCGACAGTACAGGGTCCCTGAACAGATCCAAATCAGGGATCCTGGAGGTGGTCAGATCCTTCTACTCGCACCTCTTGGGGGGGAGGGAACCTGATCGGGATGAGATGTCGGCTTTCCTGGCTGAAACCATCCCTGAGCCAGGGGATGACCCCTCTCTTCATGTTTTGGCGGAAGCAATCAGGGAAGAGGAAGTGAGACGGGCGATTGATGGGCTCCGGCCCAAAAAGTCGCCTGGTCCGGATGGCTTAACATCCGAGTTTTACAAGACTTTTAGGGACTCCTTGGTCCCCCTCTTGACTGAGGTGTTTAATGAGTGTCTCTCCTCGGACGCTCTGCCCAGTTCAATGAGGAAGTCAGCCCTGATTATTCTGTCAAAGGGTAAAGACTCGTCCCGTATTGAGAATTGGCGTCCCATAGCGCTTCTCAATACGGACCGAAAGGTTCTGGCAAAGGTGCTTTTTAATCGGTTGGTGAAGTTTGCACCACGGCTCCTTTCGGGGGCCCAGCACTGCTCTGTTCCAGGCCGCAGTACTTTTAGTGCTGTGCTTGGTGTCCGAGAGGCAGTGGAGCAGAGCAAGGCAGGTCACTGGAAGGGGTACTTGCTGTCCTTAGACCAGGCGAAAGCCTTTGACCGGGTTAACCATGAGTACCTCTGGTCCGTCCTTCTGTGGTACGGTCTGCCCGGGAGGTTTGTTGATTGGTTGAGAGTTTTATACAATGGGGCAGAGACTTTTCCACTTGTGAACGGTTGGGTCGGACCCCCTTTTGAGGTGAAGTCTGGTGTCCGCCAGGGCTGTCCTCTGAGCCCACTGTTATACGTGTTTGCGATTGACCCTCTTCTAAGGACGGTGGAGCGCGGACCGTTGGTGGGAGTCGGAATGGACCAGGCGGAGCCAGATGCCACCTTGAGGGTAGTGGCGTACGCTGACGACGTTTCCCTTTTTGTAACCTCGAGAGGGGAGGCAGATTGGGTCATGTCTGAGGTTGAGCTCTACTCGGTAGCATCCGGGTCCATGATCAACCGGGAGAAGTGTGAAAGTCTCTGGCTGGGAGGGGGAGATCCTAGTTTTGATCTCCCGGACACTCTTCCAGGGCCTCAGGCCACAGCAAAAATACTAGGCATCAGTTTCGGCCCGGGGGACTACCCCCAGCAAAACTGGGAGGGCAGACTTAAGATTGCCGCCCAGAAGGTGGATCAGTGGAAGGGCTGGTCCCTGACCCTGAGGGAAAGGGTTAGCCTGGCCAAAGGGTATTTTCTTCCTTTACTAATATACCTGGGCAGTGTCTGCATCTTGCCAGAGCCTCTTTGGACACGGGTCTACAGCCTGTTCTTTCAACTATTATGGGGGAATAGGCTGAACCTAATCAAGAGGGAGGTCACGTACCACAAGAGGAGACTAGGAGGGTTGGTGTTCCTAGTAAACACCTTTATTAAGGCAAACATCGCCAACCTCTGGTTAGACAGGGCTCCTCTGTGGGTATTCTCCTGTAGGGGGTGGTTTCAGCCTTTCTTCCAGGAATGGGAGACAGGAGGGCAGGTGAAGGACCTTCGAACGCCTCAAGGGCATCTTCCGGCTTATGCTACCCCGGTTCTGAAGGTGATCCGTCGGTGGGGTCTGGGAGTGTGGGAGATCAGGACCTTGTCAAGGAGGTTACTTGACAATAGGGTCCTGTTGACCCACTTTCAGAAGCCCCTGGCGCTCAAGGATTGCCCAAGCCGGGATCTGGAGGTAGGGCTTCGGTTATTGAACTCTAAACGGATCCCCTTGAAGTTTTGGGACTTGGCTTGGCGCTGCTTCCATGGGAGACTGTATGTGAGGGACAACCTGAAGTACAGGAACTCTGATGACCGGGATTGTCCCCGCGAGGAGTGTGGCGGCATGCTTGAGAGCATGGAGCACTTCCTGCTTCGGTGTCCCTTTAATACAGAGGTCTACAGTAGGGTGGGTGCTTCCAATGGCTGGCCCAGGCTGGCAGGCCTTTCCTATGCGGAGTGGGCCTATGGGGCATTCAGGTCCCTGGGTGGCCGAGATCGGGGCACTGTTTTCTTAGTTAGCTTAGTGACCAGGTTTTACACGTGGAACGCACGGTGCTTAGTGTCCACCCAGCAGAAAGCCCTCCCCCGGGAAGAGGTGATTAGGAACATCCTGGGTGACCTGGCAAAAGTGCGCTCGCTGGAGTATGAGAGGCTGGATGCAGGGAGGGCTTCCCTTCTATGGAGGGGGTTCTCATTCAATGTGCCCTAGGGAGAGTTAGGTTATGCGTGTCTGTGATAGGGTGAGTTAGTCTCCTTCTATACTTTATATTTATTTGTAGGGTCAGGTAGTCGTGTAGGGTCAGGGAGGGACAGACAGGGACAGTCATCAGGGATAGGTAGTTTAGTATTAGGTTGGTAGTGAGAGTCAGTGAGGAACAGGTAGGGACAGGTAGGGAAAGATTGGTAGGGCGTTAGGGACAGGTGTTTTTTTTTTTTTCTTGGTTTTTTTTTTATAGGGAGGGACAGGGTGTTGTGTGTTAGATTAGGATGAGAGCCTCTGTAGTCTCCAGTTTCCTGGTGGTGGGCTGCTCCCCTCACATTGTAGTTTTTTGTTTTGCGGTATCGGAATCGGAATATAGGGCTTGCAAGCACTGAACTTGGGTCTGATTTTTGATTTATGGTTGGTTCTTTGTGGTTTGAAATTATCATGTTACTGCTAAGTGTTAAAACAGAATTTTTATGTTGTGTATTGTATGTATATGTGTATTGTATGTATATATATGTGTATTGCGTGTGGGGGGGTGTAGTTTTAGGTTGGGTGGGGGTTTCAGGGGGGGAGGGGGAAGGGGTGTTTTTGTAAAAAAAAAGAAAAATGGACATCCTGCGGGATGCGGGAAAAAGGACCCTTTTTGCGCGTAAATGGCCACAAACTTTCGTGGGACCTTGTTGGTGTTAAGAGGCCACAGACTTTCGTGTGACCTTGGGTGTTTAAAAATGGTGGTGGGGAAAAAAAAATAAATAAATAAAATAAAAAAAAAAATAAAAAAATTAAATAAATTGAAAAAAAAATTGAAAAAAAATATATATTTTTTTTTGTGTTGTAGAGTGTTAGTTTTGGCCAGGTGGCCCATCTCTTATTTTTGGCGGTGGGCCAGTTATTTAGTTTTCCTTTTTGGGGTTAGGTGTGAATGTGCAGGTATGAATGTTGCGGATGTTAGGGGTCTTGTGCGCTTTATGGCGTGGCCTGGCTGGTAGGTACGGAAGGTCTTCCCTTGCTGGGAGGTCTTTTGGAAAGAACGAAGACATTTTGTGTCTTGTGTTTCGTGTCAAGTGTCATGTGTTAATTTGTTGGACTCTATATAATTTTGGATTTGGGCTATGTCTTGCTGGGGTTTTTTGTTTTTCTTGTATAATGTTTGTATTTGTGGTTTATATTTGTGTTTTGTTTTTGTGTTTTTGTACTTTTATATAAAATAAAAAAAGAGTTCCAGCTCCAGTAGCGTCCACTAAAGCTGCTGCAGTTAAAAAGTTTTTATAAGGATCGAGCTTTGCGGTCCACCGCAAGGTGTCCTATCGCCAGTCCCAGCCCCTGTGCCTTGGGGTGCCTCCCCGATGCTCTTCACTGAGTGTCCCGGGGGCCCGAACCATTTCCTTTGAAAAAATTAAGTGTCCAAACTACAGGTGGTGTAGCTTGCTTAACAGCTGGGATAATCCGCTGACTAGCAGACACTGCTACTAGGCACAACGTATTTCCTGGGCTAGATGCAGTTAAAAATTTGTAATTAGATACTCTCGATGGATGCTGAGAAAGCATTCCATAGAGTCTCCTGGCACGCCATATATTATTCTCTTAAAAGCTTGGGGTAGGGGTCTAGGGGACCCTTTTATAGGCAAAATCACGGCCCTGTATCGCAATACGTCACCTAGGCTGAAGATAAATGGAACATTTTCATCACCTTTCATAATCACCAATGGGACAAGGCAGGGATGTCCTCTGTCCCCTCTCTTATACATCCTAGTGACGGAGCACCTGCTCTCACCAATTCCCCATAACCCCAATATTAGGTGGATTGAGGTGGGAGGCACCAAGTACAAGTGCTCTGCATTTGCTGATGATGTCCTAGTATATATCACTCAATCACATATATCCATCCCTGCTGTTATGGCTGAAATAGATCACTTTGTTACATGGTCAAATTTTAAAATCAATGCAGCGAAGTCTGAGGCCCTCGATGTCTCCCTCCCCAAATCCATACAGGATTCCATCCAGTCCAACTTTCCCTTTGCCTGGCCCTCACAGGGTATCAAATACTTAGGAATTCCTATTCATAGAGACCTCTCCCATCTATGTTATCTTAATTTTGGGCCCTTTATTGAACAACTCCATACAGACCACGGTTGGCAAGTTAGAACTGTAAGATTCACTACGTGAACCACTGGTGTTTTGTGGAAAAGCACATGTACACTGTGTTCCAAATTATTATGCAAAAGGTGTTTAGGAGTGATAAGGTAAGAATTTTTTTGTTTGTCAGTTAAACTCATTGATGGTGATGTGAGTCAGGGCTCTTTATATCACTGTAAGCAATTGCAGAAACCTGTGCTAATTAGTTTGGCAGGTGTGTCCAATGAAAGGCAAGACTACTTAAGAAGGCTGTCCCACATTATTAAGCAGCCTACATTTTCTGCCAAAATGGGAAAGAAAAAGGATGTGTCGGCTGCTGAGAAGCAACAAATTGTGGAGTGTTTAGGTCAAGGCATGACTACAATCAACATTGCCAAGACACTTCATCCTGATCATCGCACAATCAAGAAGTATGTAGCTGATTCACAGTACACACGTGTGCGTGCTGATAAGGGAAAGTTGAGAACTCTTTCCTACAGGCAATTACATCAGGTTAAAAGAACAGCGGCAAAAAAGCCTTGTCATAGCAGCAGACAAGTTTTTGAAGCTGCTGGTGCCTCCAACGTCCCCCGTACAACAAGATGCAGGGTCCTTCAGAGGTTTGCAGCTGTGCGTAAGCCATCCTGTCGACCTCCTCTATCCACTGTACACAAGAAGAAACGGCTCCAGTGGGCCAAACAATACATGAAGACTGACTTCAAAACTGTTTTGTTCACGGATGAGTGCCGTGCAACGCTCGATGGTCCAGATGGATGGAGTGGAGGATGGCTGGTTGATGGACACCCCATGCAAACACGGCTACGGCGCCAACAAGGAGGAGGTGGAGTAATGTTTTGGGCTGGAATCATGGAGAGAGAGATTGTCGGCCCCTTTAGGATCCCTGAAGGGGTAAAGATGAACTCCATAATGTATGTGGAGTTTCTCAAACAGCACTTCCTGCCATGGTGCAAGAAGAAGAACCGTGTATTCCGCAGCAAGATCATTTTCATGCATGATAATGCACCGTCTCATGCTGCACACAACACATCTGCATCTCTGGCTGGTATGGGCATAAAAGGGGACAAAGTTATGGTGTGACCCCCATGCTCCCCTGACCTCAACCCCATGAGGGTCATGTTGCAGGTAGTGCAGCAAGAAGGCACTCATGTGTCTTGCACATCTAGGAGCCCCAAAATTACTTTCGGGGCTAGATGCAGCTAAAAATTATTATTAATTTGAAAGCTGGTGGAGCTTAGTATAGATGGCCTAATAGAATCAGTACTGCAAACTGCTACAAGGCCCAAATTATTTTCCAGCCAAGATACAGATAAACATAATTAGTAATTTTAAATCTGGTGGAGTTAAGTATAGATGGCCTAATAGAATCAGTACTGCACACTGCTACAAGGCCGAAATTATTTTCCAGCCAAGATACAGATAAACATGATTAGCAATTTTAAATCTGGTGGAGTTTAGTATAGATGGCCTAATAGAATCAGTACTGCACACTGCTACAAGGCCCAAATTATTTTGCAGCCAAGATACAGATAAGAAAAAACCTGAAAAAACCTGAAGGTCTGAACTGAAACGTAAGTTGATGTGCATGCAAAATGTAAATGCATGTTCACACAAGGCCATTAAACAGAGAGAAACCAAGAACAAGAAAAATACCCAAATAACTGAAAGTAGGTGTATAAATAGCACAGTGTAAAAATAATAATAAATAATAAAGGGTATTTAGTTAACATAATTTTGATCAAAATAATGTGAAAGCCATCCCGCCACTTCACGGCAACCCTTATGGGACAGTCCTAACTCTAATATTAAAAACCTTACCATTTGTCAAGTGACATAAATATGGACAAGGGCAGAGACACTGATCCCTAGTGTAAGCATAAAACCGAGGCAAAATGAGCGTCTCAGCCCAGACAAAGGGCAGCCACACCCTTTTATATGCACTAAAGCACACTGACTGCAAAGGAAAAACCTGAAGGTCTGAACTGAAACATAAGTTGATGTGCATGCAAAATGTAAATGCATGTTCACACAAGGCCATTAAACAGAGAGAAACCAAGAACAAGAAAAATACCCAAATAACTGAAAGTAGATGTATAAATAGCACAGTGCAAAAATAATAATAAATAATAAAGGGTATTTAGTTAACATAATTTTGATCAAAATAATGTGAAAACCATCCCGACACTTCACGGCAACCCTTATGGGACAGTCCTAACTCTAATATTAAAAACCTTACCATTTGTCAAGTGACATACATATGGACAAGGGCAGAGAGACTGATCCCTAGTGTAAGCATAAAACCAAGGCAAAATGAGCATCTCAGCCCAGATAAAGGGCACCCACACCCTTTTATATGCACTAAAGCACACTGACTGCAAAGAAAAAACCTGAAGTTCTGAACTGAAACGTAAGTTGATGTGCATGCAAAATGTAAATGCATGTTCACACAAGGCCATTAAACAGAGAGAAACCAAGAACAAGAAAAATACCCAAATAACTGAAAGTAGATGTATAAATAGCACAGTGCAAAAATAATAATAAAGGGTATTTAGTTAACATAATTTTGATCAAAATAATGTGAAAGCCATCCCGACACTTCACGGCAACCCTTATGGGACAGTCCTAACTCTAATATTAAAAACCTTACCATTTGTCAAGTGACATACATATGGACAAGGGCAGAGAGACTGATCCCTAGTGTAAGCATAAAACCGAGGCAAAATGAGCGTCTCAGCCCAGACAAAGGGCGGCCACACTCTTTTATATGCACTAAAGCACACTGACTGCAAAGAAAAAACCTGAAGGTCTGAACTGAAACGTAAGTTCATGTGCATGCAAAATGTAAATGCATGTTCACCCAAGGCCATTAAACAGAGAGAAACCAAGAACAAGAAAAATACCCAAATAACTGAAAGTAGATGTATAAATAGCACAGTGCAAAAATAAAAATAAAAAATAAAGGGAATTTAGTTAACATAATTTTGATCAAAATAATGTGAAAGCCATCCCGCCACTTCACGGCAACCCTTATGGGACAGTCCTAACTCTAATATTAAAAACCTTATCATTTGTCAAGTGGCATACATATGGACAAGGGCAGAGAGACTGATGCCTAGTGTAAGCATAAAACCGAGGCAAAATGAGCGTCTCAGCCCAGACAAAGGGTGGCCACTAGAGATGAGCGTTGTTCTACTCGAACTGTTCGCCAATCTCAAATTCGAGCTGTTTTGGGCGGTGTTCGAGCCGTTCGGCGAACACGAACGATTTGAGAAAAATTCGGCTGTTCGAGGTTATGTTCGATAACTGTTCGTGCACCAAAATCATAACTGGATTTTTTCTCAGTAATGATGAAAATTAATGTTAATACGCAGTTTGAGTGTACAGCGGGGTGGGGGGAGGGGCAGGGGATGGATCTCTGCAGGAATAATGAAGATCTCCATTTTTTTTTCTCTTTCCCGCATTTACAGTGCGGAGGTGCAATCTGTCAGCCTATCAGCAGCGCACACACGGAGCGAAGTGCTTTTTTTCACACAAGCAAGGGCATGTGTCATTGGCAGTGTATGTCACATGTCCTTGCCCTATAAGACCAAGCCATTTTCCCCGTCGCCACAATTTTCTCACTGCTGCAGCTGCGTGTTAGACGGCACCGCTGTTGCTGAGTGCGCTATACCTTGTTAATTTCAAGCCAATTTTCGCACAAATCTACAGATAGCTTGGGAGTAGGGAATAGTTGTAATTGCAGTCCTTTTAAGGACTAGGTTACAGCATTTCCTATGACTTTTATCAGGCAGGTCTGTGCTCTTAAATAGATAGGTTGTGGGAGTAAAGACTAATTGTAATTGGAGTCCTTTTCAGGACTAGGTTACATCAGTTCCTATCAGTTTTTGCCAGGCAGGTCTGTGCCAGTGCTGTGCCAGTGCTGTGCAAGTTTTTTTCACAGCATTTGGCTGAATCTAGCAAAGCTAATACTTTTTGGCCTATTGCAGAGTTTGTTAGTCAGTGGAGTAGCCTATCTGTGTTGCAAGATATACCACCTGTGTATAGAATACCAATTTATTTACTGCACCTAGTGAAGTAAAATCTTTTGGGCATAGCATCATTCTATTAGTCCATCTATACTGACCTCCATCAGGTTGCAAATTGAATATAATTTTTTTCTGCATCTAGCGCTGAAAAAATATTTGGCCTTCTAGCAGTGTGTGGGACTTTCTCTATTAGTCCATCTATACTGACCTCCATCAGGTTGCAAACTGAATATAATTTTTTCTACATCTACCTCTGAAAAAATATTGGGCTAGTAGCTGTGTGTGGGACTTGTTCTATTAATCCATCTATACAGACCTCCATCAGGTTGCAAACTGAATATAATTTTTTTCTGCATCTAGCTCTGAAAAAATATTTGGGCTTCTAGCTGTGTGTGGGACTTCTTCTATTACTCCATCTATACTGACCTCCATCAGGTTGCAAATTGAATATAATTTTTTTCTGCATCTAGCTCTGAAAAAATATTGGGCTTCTAGCTGTGTGTGGGACTTGTTGTATTAGTCCATCTATACAGACCTCCATCAGGTTGCAAACTGAATATATTTTTTTCTGCATCTACCTCTGAAAAAAAATTGGGCTTCTAGCTGTGTGTGGGACTTGTTCTATTAATCCATCTATACAGACCTCCATCAGGTTGCAAACTGAATATATTTTTTTCTGCATCTACCTCTGAAAAAATATTGGGCTTCTAGCTGTGTGTGGGACTTGTTCTATTAATCCATCTATACAGACCTCCATCAAGTTGCAAACTGAATATAATTTTTTTCTGCATCTACCTCTGAAAAAATATTTGGCCTTCTAGCAGTGTGTGGGACTTTCTCTATTAGTCCATCTATACTGACCTCCATCAGGTTGCAAATTAAAAATAATTTTTATCTGCATCTAGCTCTGAAAAAATATTTGGGCTTCTAGCTGTGTGTGGGACTTGTTCTATTACTCCATCTATACTGACCTCCATCAGGTTGCAAATTGAATATAATTTTTTTCTGCATCTAGCTCTGAAAAAATATTGGGCCTCTAGCTGTGTGTGGGACTTGTTGTATTAGTCCATCTATACTGACCTCCATCAGGTTGCAAACTGAATATATTTTTTTCTGCATCTACCTCTGAAAAAGTATTGGGCTTCTAGCTGTGTGTGGGATTTGTTCTATTAATCCATCTATACAGACCTCCATCAGGTTGCAAACTGAATATAATTTTTTTCTGCATCTAGCTCTGAAAAAATATTTGGGCTTCTAGCAGTGTGTGGTACTTTCTCTATTAGCCCATCTATACTGACCTCCATCAGGTTGCAAACTGAATATAATTTTTTTCTGCATCTAGCTCTGAAAAAAATATTTGGCCTTCTAGCAGTGTGTGGGACTTTCTCTATTAGTCCATCTATACTGACCTCCATCAGGTTGCAAACTGAATATAATTTTTTTCTGCATCTAGCTCTGAAAAAATATTTGGCCTTCTAGCAATGTGTGGGACTTTCCCTATTAGTCCATCTATACTGACCTCCATCAGGTTGCAAATTAAAAATAATTTTTATCTGCATCTAGCTCTGAAAAAAATATTTGGGCATCTAGCTGTGTGTGGGACTTGTTCTATTACTCCATCTATACTGACCTCCATCAGGTTGCAAATTGAATATATTTTTATTCTGCATCTAGCTCTGAAAAAATATTGGGCTTCTAGCTGTGTGTGGGACTTGTTGTATTAGTCCATCTATACTGACCTCCATCAGGTTGCAAACTGAATATATTTTTTTCTGCATCTACCTCTGAAAAAATATTGGGCTTCTAGCTGTGTGTGGGACTTGTTCTATTAATCCATCTATACAGACCTCCATCAGGTTGCAAACTGAATATAATTTTTTTCTGCATCTAGCTCTGAAAAAATATTTGGCCTTCTAGCAGTGTGTGGGACTTTCTCTTTTAGTCCATCTATACTGACCTCCATCAGGTTGCAAATTAAAAATAATTTTTATCTGCATCTACCTCTGAAAAAATATTTGGGCTTCTAGCTGTGTGTGGGACTTGTTCTTTTACTCCATCTATACTGGCCTCCATCATCTTGCAAATTGAATATAATTTTTTCTGCATCTAGCTCTGAAAAAATATTGGGCTTCTAGCTGTGTGTGGGACTTGTTGTATTAGTTCATCTATACTGACCTCCATCAGGTTGCAAACTGAATATATTTTTTTCTGCATCTACCTCTGAAAAAATATTGGGCTTCTAGCTGTGTGTGGGACTTGTTCTATTAATCCATCTATACAGACCTCCATCAGGTTGCAAACTGAATATAATTTTTTTCTGCATCTACCTCTGAAAAAATATTTGGCCTTCTAGCAGTGTGTGGGACTTGGTCTATTAGTCCATCTATACTGACCTCCATCAGGTTGCAAATTAAAAATAATTTTTATCTGCATCTAGCTCTGAAAAAATATTGGGCTTCTAGCTGTGTGTGGGACTTGCTGTATTAGTCCATCTATACTGACCTCCATCAGGTTGCAAACTGAATATATGTTTTTTCTGCATCTACCTCTGAAAAAAATATTGGGCTTCTAGCTGTGTGTGGGACTTCTTCTATTAATCCATCTATACAGACCTCCATCAGGTTGCAAACTGAATATAATTTTTTTCTGCATCTAGCTCTGAAAAAAATATTTGGCCTTCTAGCAGTGTGTGGGACTTTCTCTATTAGTCCATCTATACTGACCTCCATCAGGTTGCAAACTAAATATAATTTTTTTCTGCATCTAGCTCTGAAAAAATTTTTGGCCTTCTAGCAGTGTGTGGGACTTTCTCTATTAGTCCATTTATACTGACCTCCATCAGGTTGCAAACTGAATATAATTTTTTTCTGCATCTAGCTCTGAAAAAATATTTGGCCTTCTAGCAGTGTGTGGGACTTTCTCTATTAGTCCATCTATACTGACCTTCATCAGGTTGCAAATTAAAAATAATTTTTATCTGCATCTAGCTCTGAAAAAATATTTGGGCTTCTAGCTGTGTGTGGGACTTGTTCTATTACTCCATCTATACTGACCTCCATCAGGTTGCAAATTGAATATAATTTTTTTCTGCATCTAGCTCTGAAAAAATATTGGGCTTCTAGCTGTGTGTGGGACTTGTTGTATTAGTCCATCTATACTGACCTCCATCAGGTTGCAAACTGAATATATTTTTTTCTGCATCTACCTCTGAAAAAATATTGGGCTTCTTGCTGTGTGTGGGACTTGTTCTATTAATCCATCTATACAGACCTCCATCAGGTTGCAAACTGAATATAATTTTTTTCTGCATCTAGCTCTGAAAAAATATTTGGTCTTCTAGCAGTGTGTGGGACTTTCTCTATTAGTCCATCTATACTGACCTCCATCAGGTTGCAAATTAAAAATAATTTTTATCTGCATCTAGCTCTGAAAAAATATTTGGGCTTCTAGCTGTGTGTGGGACTTGTTCTATTACTCCATCTATACTGACCTCCATCAGGTTGAAAATTGAATATAATTTTTTTCTGCATCTAGCTCTGAAAAAATATTGGGCTTCTAGCTGTGTGTGGGACTTGTTGTATTAGTCCATCTATACTGACCTCCATCAGGTTGCAAACTGAATTTATTTTTTTCTGCATCTACCTCTGAAAAAATATTGGGCTTCTAGCTGTGTGTGGGACTTGTTCTATTAATCCATCTATACAGACCTCCATCAGGTTGCAAACTGAATATAATTTTTTTCTGCATCTAGCTCTGAAAAAATATTTGGCCTTCTAGCAGTGTGTGGGACTTGTTCTATTAGTCCACCTATACTGACCTCCATCAGGTTGCAAATTCAAAATAATTTTTTGTCTGCATCTAGCTCTGAAAAAATATTTGGCCTTCTAGCAGTGTGTGGGACTTTCTCTATTAGTCCATCTATACTGACCTCCATCAGGTTGCAAACTGAATATTTTTTTTTCTGCATCTACCTCTGAAAAAATATTTGGGCTTCTAGCTGTGTGTGGAACTTGTTCTATTAATCCATCTATACTGACCTCCATCAGGTTGCAAATTGAATATAATTTTTTTCTGCATCTAACCCAGCCAATAGTTTTGGCCTAATACCACAGTTTGGCCACTCAGCTCTGCTCGGTTCCCATCCATTGTTTTTTTGTGCAAACAACTCCAGAGTTGTGAATTAGTTAACCACCAAAATGAGTGGAAAAAGGCCTGCTGCTGGTGGAAAGGGGAATAGGCATGTTGGTAAGGGGAAAAAAGGTTGTGTCCGTGGGGTAGGTGTTAAAGCAACAGTAACATCTGCAGAAGAAAGACCATCTTCCAGCCAAACTAAAATGTCTACTTCTTTTAGCGGACAATGTGATAAGATCCCTTTCTTACGGCCACGCCAATCGCTACAAATTCCAGATGAGGCACAAAAACAGCAGGTGCTTCAACGGATATCAAGTGCTCCTTTAAGTGGGCTCTCCTCCACATCAACTTCAACATCACAAATACTCCAGTCCTCAAAGGTGTCACCCCAATCGCACTTGCTTCCTCACAGCTCCCAAATCTCCAGCTGCCCGTCTGAGTATGAGGTAGAACAGATGGTTGAGTCTGCAGAGCTGTTTACTCATACTATAGCCTGGGAATCAGAGGTAGACTCCAGCGCTTCTGTGAATCCAGACGAAGAAATGATCTGCACTGATGCCCAGAATCTTTATGAGTCGGATCCAGGACCAGACGCAGAAGGTTCTGACCATAATGTAGACCCTCATTCCCAAACTGTAACTCCTGTTGGTGGAGACAATGAGGAAGACAATGATGAGACTCAAATACCTGATTGGAGCGACAACTTTAGTTTTTTGTCAGGGCAGGAGCAGGTTGGCTCTGAGGACGACGGGTGTGATAACGCACAGGGTGATGATGATGAGGTTGGAGATCCCACTTACTGTCAACCCACAGTCAGCCAAGAGATGAGGTCAGCAGAGGAGGTGGAGGAAGATGCTAGTGACGACGAGGTCAGGTTGCGCCTTCCTGGACAGAGACGTAGTACTGGAAGCACGTCAACAACTGCATCCTCAAACACAACTCTGCCTCTCACCACAAGTCGTGGTGGCTCTTCAGGTCGCATGGGTGCTAAGCCTTGCATAGCCTGGGCATTTTTTCAGATCGATAAAGATGACCCAACTCGTGTTATCTGTAACATTTGTCAGCAAAACCTAAGTAGAGGCCAAAAAATACATAGTTTGAGTACTTCATGCATGAACTGGCACATGGACATGAAGCATAAGTTGCAGTGGGAAGCTCAGTGTGCTACAATGCGGCCTAGCCGGCCGGGCCAACCACCGTCTGCCATATCTTGTGCATCCGCGGCCTCTTCATCCTCTGTGACTGGGGAGACAGCAGTCACACCTGTTTTGGGGCGCAGACCTGCCACCTCTTTACCCGCAACAGCCAGCGTGATTGGCAGGTCATCATTTTCTTTGGAGGTGGTAACACCAGCTGGTGTTGAGCGCTGTCCGACATCGATAGCACCACCTTTGGATCAAGGCAACCTAACATGTCCGCCTGCATCTTCCTCACAGACCGGCAGTTTGCCGGGGACACCCTTATCAACCCCGTCTAAGCACAATAGCCAGCCCTCGGTCCCTCAGATGTGGACAAGTAAAAGACCATTTCCTCCTAGCCATGAGAAAGCTAAGAGGTTGAATTTCACCATCTGCAAGCTCTTGGCTACAGAAATGCTGCCTTTCCGCCTGGTGGACACAGAGGATTTTTGAGACCTTATGTCCGTCGCAGTGCCCCAGTACCAGATGCCCAGTCGGCACTACTTCTCAAAGAAAGGTGTGCCTGCGCTCCACCAGCATGTCGCACACAACATCACCGCTTCTTTGAGAAACTCTGTGTGTGAAAGGGTGCATTTCACCACAGACACTTGGACGAGTAGGCATGGACAGGGGCGTTACATGTCGCTGACTGGGCACTGGGTAACTATGGTGACAGCAGGACAAGGGGCTGCTGTCCAAGTCTTGAAGTCCCCACGAGTTGTGCGTCAATCCTCTTTATGTCAAAGTTCCTCCACTGCTTCTGCCTCCTCAACCTCCTCTCGGTCTTCCACCTGCACCCAAAGCCTGTCTGGTCATGCCACAAGCTTTCTAACTGCGCAGAAGGGATCCTGCACACCTCCTTACTATGCTGGCAGTAGGGCTCAACGTCATCAGGCGGTTTTTACTTTGAAATGTCTGGGAAATGTGAGTCACACAGCTGAGGAGTTGTGGTCAGCTCTGGAGAACCAACTTCATGAATGGTTGTCTCCACTGGACCTGAAACCAGGGAAGGCCGTGTGCGACAATGCTGCAAACCTGGGTGCGGCCCTTCGCCGGGGCAATGTCACACACGTGCCTTGTATGGCTCACGTGTTGAACCTGGTTGTCCAGCAATTTTTAGCCCACTATCCCAGACTAGATGGCCTTCTGCAGAGGGCACGGTCGCTGTGTGCTCACTTCCGCCGTTCGCATCCCGCAGCTCAGCGACTTACATCTCTACAGAAGTCGTTGGGCCTGCCACTTCACCGGCTAAAATGCGATGTGCCTACCTGGTGGAATTCAACTCTGCACATGTTGCAGCGACTGTGGCAGCACCGACAAGCCCTGGTGCAATACGTTCTGACGTATAGCCTGGGCCAACGAGATCCAGAGGTGGGGCAAATCACGCTGGAGGAGTGGTCTCAGATCAGGGACCTATGCACCCTTCTGCACAGTTTTGAAATGGCGACGAAGATGTTTAGTGCTGACGATGCCATTATCAGCATGACTATTACGGTGATTTACATGCTGGAGCACATGTTAAACAGAATTCGGAGTCAGGTGGTGGCACAAGAGAAGGTGGAGGAAGTAGAGGAGGAGGAGTTGTATGCGGAAGGGCTAACATCTGCAAGGTCCAGACGGTCGGCAGCACCAAGGCGGCAGGCATGTGAGGGTGGGGGAGATGGTTTTACCAGGGCGCATGGTAGCAGCCAAACTAGTGAGGAAGGTGCAGGAGCCCAGGAAGAAGTGGAGGACGAACTGATGGAAGACTCATCAGATGAGGGAGACCTTGATCACATTTCTGTTGTGAGAGGTTGGGGGGAGAGGACAGAGGAAGGAAGCATGATTGTTACCTCGCCACCAACACAACAGGGACTTGGTGCTCCTGGATGCGCAACACACATGAGTGCCTTCTTGCTGCACTACCTGCAACATGACCCTCGAGTTGGGAGAATTAGAAATAATCCTGACTACTGGGTTGCCACACTGTTAGATCCCCGGTACAAAAGTAAATTTGCAGAAATTATTCCTGCCATAGAAAGGGATGCACGCATGCAGGAGTATCAGCAGAGACTGTTGCAGAATCTTACATGTGCTTTTCCACAAAACACCAGTGGTGCACGTAGTGAATCTCACAGTTCCAACTTGCCAACCGTGGGACCGTCAAGTGTTCAGCACTCAAACCATAACAGAACCACAGTATCTGCTGGTAACATCAATTTTGCGCAATCATTTCACCACTTTTTTAGCCCATCCTTTGCAAGGCCACAGGAGACAAGAAGTCTGACACATAGTCAACGCCTAGAGACGATGGTACAGGAGTATCTCCAAGTAAACATTGAAGCCATGACTGTGTCACTGGACCCTTGCTCTTTTTGGGCTTCCAATCTGGATAAATGGCCGGAGCTAGCCACTTTCGCCTTGGAGATCTTGTCATGCCCCGCAGCCAGCGTTCTGTCTGAACGTGTGTTCAGCGCTGCTGGTGGTGTGCTGACAGATAAGCGCACGCGGCTCTCCACTGATAATGTAGACAGACTCACGTTCATAAAGATGAACAAATCATGGATCCGAAACGACTTTTCTACCCCTGTGTCATCCTGGGGAGAGTAAAAGATGGATGATTGGTTAAAATCACCCTACCAACCGTTTTAAGCTATCAAATTACTAATCATGTTTATCTGTATCTTGGCTGGAAAATAATTTGGGCTTTGTAGCAGTGTGAAGCATTGATTCTATTAGGCCATCTATAATAAGCTCCACCAGATTTAAAATTACTAATCATGTTTATCTGTATCTTGGCTGGAAAATAATTTGGGCTTTGTAGCAGTGTGCAGCACTGATCCTATTATGCCATCTATACTAAGCTCCACCAGATTTAAAATTAATAATAATTTTTAGCTGCATCTAGCCCGGAAAATAATTTTGGGGCTCCGAGATGCGCAAGACACATAAGTGCCTTCTTGCTGCACTACCTGCAACATGACCCTCATATTGTCAGAATTCGAAGTAATCATGACTACTGGGTTGCCACACTCTTAGATCCACCAAACTTTTCGATCAACCTTTTCATTTCAATAAAGACCAAAAAAATGGTCATTTTTGAAATTATAAGCATTAGCAGGTTATTAGAAACTGAAATCAAACAGTTTTCAACTCAAAACTTTATTCTAGGTGATGTTACATTTTCACATAGGACCCCTTGTTCGAAAGGAGCTTCTGAACTCTCTCGTCCATTGAATTTGTCAGGTTTTGGATGGTTTCTGCTTCAATTCTTTTGCATGAGGACAGAATACCCTCCCAGAGCTGTTGCTTAGATGTGAACTGCCTCCCGCCATCATAGACACTCCTTTTGATGATGCTCCAGAGGTTCTGAATGGGGTAGAGGTCAGGGGAGCATGGGGGTCACACCATAAGTTTGTCCCCTTTTATGCCCATATCAGCCAGAGATGCAGATGTTTTATGTGCAGCATGAGATGGTGCATTATCATGCAAAAAAATGATCTTGCTGTGAAATATTCTTGTTCTTGAACCATGGCAGGAAGTGCTGTTTGAGAAAATCCACATACATTATGGAGTTCATCTTTAGCGCCTTCAGGGATCCTAAAGGGGCCGACAATCTCTCTCCCCATGATTCCAGCCCAAAACATTACTCCACCTCCTCCTTGTTGGCGCTGTAGCCGTGTTTGCGTGGGGTGTCCATCAACCAGCCATCCTCCACTCCATCCATCTGGACCATCGAGCGCTGCACGGCACTCATCCGTGAATAAAACAGTTTTGAAATCAGTCTTCATGTAATGTTTGGCCCACTGGAGCCGTTTCTGCTTGTGTGAAGTGGATAGAGGAGGTCGACAGGATGGCGTATGCACAGCTGCAAACCTCTGAAGGACCCTGCATCTTGTTGTTCGGGGGACGTTGGAGGCACCAGCAGCTTCAAAAACTTGTCTGCTGCTATGACAAGGCTTTTTTGCCGCTGCTCTTTTAACCTGACATAATTGCTTGTAGGAAAGAGTCCTCAATTTGCCCTTATCAGCACGCACACGTGTGTACTGTGAATCAGCTACATACTTCTTGATTGCCAAGACACTTCATCCTGATCATCGCACAATGTTGATTGTAGTCATGCCTTGACCTAAACACTCCACAATTTGTTGCTTCTCAGCAGCCGACACATCCTTTTTCTTTCCCATTATGGCAGAAAATGTAGGCTGCTTAATAATGTGAGACAGCCTTCTTAAGTAGTCTTGCCTTTCATTGGACACACCTGCCAAACTAATTAGCACAGGTGTCTGCAATTGCTTACACTGATATAAAGAGCCCTGACACACATCACCATCAATGAGTTTAACTGACAAACAAACAAATTCTTCCCTTATCACTCCTAAACACTTTTTGCATAATAATTTGGAACACAGTGTACATGTGCTTTTCCACAAAACACCAGTGGTTCACGTAGTGAATCTTACAGTTCTAACTTGCCAACCGTGGTCTGTATGGAGTTGTTCAATAAAGGGCCCAAAATTAAGATAACATAGATGGGAGAGGTCTCTATGAATAGGAATTCCTAAGTATTTGATACCCTGTGAGGGCCAGGCAAAGGGAAAGTTGAAAAAAAAAAAAGTTGAAGAAACCAGCTTCCAAAAGTGCAAATATTTATTGAAGCAAATCCACGCAGTTTAAAAATTTCCAAATTACATCGGGGAATCTCACATGGAAAAAACGCAACGCGTTTCGAACACAGAGCTGTGTTCTTTGTCAAAGCTAACATGCATATGACACTCTATAGTATTATATCCAATAACAACCAATCAGATCGATATGCTTGGTCACATGAGAGTGTGAATAGGGTGCATAATTAGTGTGAGCCAATCACATAAAATGGAAAAAACAATAAAACCATTATGGAGAGAAAGAACAAAAAAAGAGATAAAATTCATTTTAACATAGAATGTTACATGAAATAAATAAAATAAACTGACAGAAACATGAAGTAGAATCAATAATGAAACATGATTTCACGGCGTGCATTGAGTCCGTTTGGGAAACGGGATCCAAGGTTGTAAATCCAGAATGCTTCTCTGGTGAGTAAACGGTGTCTGGAATCTCCTCCTCGATGTTCAGGTTTAACCCTCTCTATACCAATGACCTGTAGAGAACTGCACGATCTCTGGTGAAATTGAATAAAATGCCTAGAGGCATGTGAAATATTACGGTTGGTACTAGAAAGAGAAGATATATCAGTTAAATGTTCTGAAATGCGAACTTTAAGATTTCTTGTTGTGCAACCCACATATATAAGATCACAAATTTTGCATAGAATTATATAAACCACATTCGTGCTGTTACAATTTATGTGTCCTTTGATTTTGAAAGTTTCTGTGTGGTTATAATTGAAAAATTCTTTAGTAGCTGATGTATATTTGCATGTCCGACATCTATTTTGGCCGCACTTATAGAAACCAGAGTCATTTAGCCAAGTATTACTTTTTAAATTATTAGAGGAGAAAAAAGACGGTGAAACGATGTTGCCAATAGTGACACCTCTCCTTGCTACTACAGAGCAATTGGATTGTAAAATTTTAGATAAAGTTGCATCCTCATACAAAATGGATATGTGTTTGAAAAAAATAGATTTGATTATATTAAACTGAGGGCTATACTGCAATGACAGGACTAGTCTATTAGAATTATTGTGAACAATACGTGGTCCCAAATTTTGGTGTCTCTTGTGTTTTATTATATGTTTGGCTCTACTCAGGGTCCATTTAGGATACCCCCTTTCTGAAAGTTTGGACCATGTATGTGTAAGTTCTGTAGATAGAGTGTTTTCATCATTGCAGTTCCTTGCAACACGTGTAAATTCACCCACAGGTAATGCTTTGATAGTATGGGGCGGATGACTACTACTTGCATGCAAAATAGTATTTCCAGACTGTGGTTTACACAGGTGTATCATTAGCCAATCTAGTTATGGCCTATTGGGAGGAAGGTTATCTTTACAGTACTGATAATCCTTTTACCAAACACCTGGTTTGGTATGGCAGGTACATAGATGACCTACTGTTCGTTTGGTCGGGCGATGTGTCTGCCATACCCGACTTTGTGCAATATTTAGATGTCAATCATTGCAATCTGACATTTACGCATAGGGTTGAAATTTCTGCCATTTCATTTCTGGATTTGAATTTGCGGGGCATTCCAGATCGACACATATTGACTAGTACTTACTGTAAACCACAGTCTGGAAATACTATTTTGCATGCAAGTAGTAGTCATCCGCCCCATACTATCAAAGCATTACCTGTGGGTGAATTTACACGTGTTGCAAGGAACTGCAATGATGAAATGAATGATTTTCTGCCAAAATGGGAAAGAAAAAGGATGTGTCGGCTGCTGAGAAGCAACAAATTGTGGAGTGTTTAGGTCAAGGCATGACTACAATCAACATTGCCAAGACACTTCATCCTGATCATCGCACAATCAAGAAGTATGTAGCTGATTCACAGTACACACGTGTGCGTGCTGATAAGGGAAAGTTGAGAACTCTTTCCTACAGGCAATTACATCAGGTTAAAAGAACAGCGGCAAAAAAGCCTTGTCATAGCAGCAGACAAGTTTTTGAAGCTGCTGGTGCCTCCAACGTCCCCCGTACAACAAGATGCAGGGTCCTTCAGAGGTTTGCAGCTGTGCGTAAGCCATCCTGTCGACCTCCTCTATCCACTGTACACAAGAAGAAACGGCTCCAGTGGGCCAAACAATACATGAAGACTGACTTCAAAACTGTTTTGTTCACGGATGAGTGCCGTGCAACGCTCGATGGTCCAGATGGATGGAGTGGAGGATGGCTGGTTGATGGACACCCCATGCAAACACGGCTACGGCGCCAACAAGGAGGAGGTGGAGTAATGTTTTGGGCTGGAATCATGGAGAGAGAGATTGTCGGCCCCTTTAGGATCCCTGAAGGGGTAAAGATGAACTCCATAATGTATGTGGAGTTTCTCAAACAGCACTTCCTGCCATGGTGCAAGAAGAAGAACCGTGTATTCCGCAGCAAGATCATTTTCATGCATGATAATGCACCATCTCATGCTGCACACAACACATCTGCATCTCTGGCTGGTATGGGCATAAAAGGGGACAAAGTTATGGTGTGACCCCCATGCTCCCCTGACCTCAACCCAATGAGGGTCATGTTGCAGGTAGTGCAGCAAGAAGGCACTCATGTGTCTTGCACATCTAGGAGCCCCAAAATTACTTTCGGGGCTAGATGCAGCTAAAAATTATTATTAATTTGAAAGCTGGTGGAGCTTAGTATAGATGGCCTAATAGAATCAGTACTGCAAACTGCTACAAGGCCCAAATTATTTTCCAGCCAAGATACAGATAAACATGATTAGCAATTTTAAATCTGGTGGAGTTTAGTATAGATGGCCTAATAGAATCAGTACTGCACACTGCTACAAGGCCCAAATTATTTTGCAGCCAAGATACAGATAAGAAAAAACCTGAAAAAACCTGAAGGTCTGAACTGAAACATAAGTTGATGTGCATGCAAAATGTAAATGCATGTTCACACAAGGCCATTAAACAGAGAGAAACCAAGAACAAGAAAAATACCCAAATAACTGAAAGTAGGTGTATAAATAGCACAGTGTAAAAATAATAATAAATAATAAAGGGTATTTAGTTAACATAATTTTGATCAAAATAATGTGAAAGCCATCCCGCCACTTCACGGCAACCCTTATGGGACAGTCCTAACTCTAATATTAAAAACCTTACCATTTGTCAAGTGACATAAATATGGACAAGGGCAGAGACACTGATCCCTAGTGTAAGCATAAAACCGAGGCAAAATGAGCGTCTCAGCCCAGACAAAGGGCAGCCACACCCTTTTATATGCACTAAAGCACACTGACTGCAAAGAAAAAACCTGAAGGTCTGAACTGAAACATAAGTTGATGTGCATGCAAAATGTAAATGCATGTTCACACAAGGCCATTAAACAGAGAGAAACCAAGAACAAGAAAAATACCCAAATAACTGAAAGTAGATGTATAAATAGCACAGTGCAAAAATAATAATAAATAATAAAGGGTATTTAGTTAACATAATTTTGATCAAAATAATGTGAAAGCCATCCCGACACTTCACGGCAACCCTTATGGGACAGTCCTAACTCTAATATTAAAAACCTTACCATTTGTCAAGTGACATACATATGGACAAGGGCAGAGAGACTGATCCCTAGTGTAAGCATAAAACCGAGGCAAAATGAGCGTCTCAGCCCAGATAAAGGGCAGCCACACCCTTTTATATGCACTAAAGCACACTGACTGCAAAGAAAAAACCTGAAGTTCTGAACTGAAACGTAAGTTGATGTGCATGCAAAATGTAAATGCATGTTCACACAAGGCCATTAAACAGAGAGAAACCAAGAACAAGAAAAATACCCAAATAACTGAAAGTAGATGTATAAATAGCGCAGTGCAAAAATAATAATAAATAATAAAAGGTATTTAGTTAACATAATTTTGATCAAATTAATGTGAAAGCCATCCCGCTACTTCTCGGCAACCCTTATGGGACAGTCCTAACTCTAACATTAAATACCTTACCATTTGTCAAGTGACATACATATGGACAAGGGCAGAGAGACTGATCCCTAGTGTAAGCATAAAACCGAGGCAAAATGAGCGTCTCAGCCCAGACAAAGGGCGGCCACACCCTTTTATATGCACTAAAGCACACTGACTGCAAAGAAAAAACCTGAAGATCTGAACTGAAACGTAAGTTGATGTGCAGGCAAAATGTAAATGCATGTTCACACAAGGCCATTAAACAGAGAGAAACCAAGAACAAGAAAAATACCCAAATAACTGAAAGTAGATGTATAAATAGCACAGTGCAAAAATAATAATAAATAATAAAGGGTATTTAGTTAACATAATTTTGATCAAAATAATGTGAAAGCCATCCCGACACTGCACGGCAACCCTTATGGGACAGTCCTAACTCTAATATTAAAAACCTTACCATTTGTCAAGTGACATACATATGGACAAGTGCAGAGAGACTGATCCCTAGTGTAAGCATGAAACCGAGGCAAAATGAGCGTCTCAGCCCAGACAAAGTGCAGCCACACCCTTTTATATGCACTAAAGCACCCTGACTGCAAAGAAAAAACCTGAAGGTCTGAACTGAAACGTAAGTTGATGTGCATGCAAAATGTAAATGCATGTTCACACAAGACCCTTAAACAGAGAGAAACCAAGAACAAGAAAAATACCCAAATAACTGAAAGTAGATGTATAAATAGCACAGGGCAAAAATAATAATAAATAATAAAGGGTATTTAGTTAACATAATTTTGATCAAAATAATGTGAAAGCCATCCCGCCACTTCACGTCAACCCTTATGGGACAGCCCTAACTCTAATATTAAAAACCTTACCATTTGTCAAGTGACATACATATGGACAAGGGCAGAGAGACTGATTCCTAGTTTAAGCATAAAACCGAGGCAAAATGAGCGTCTCAGCCCAGACAAAGGGCAGCCACACCCTTTTATATGCACTAAAGCACACTGACTGCAAAGAAAAAACCTGAAGGTCTGAACTGAAACGTAAGTTGATGTGCATGCAAAATGTAAATGCATGTTCACACAAGGCCATTAAACAGAGAGAAACCAAGAACAAGAAAAATACCCAAATAACTGAAAGTAGATGTATAAATAGCACAGTGCAAAAATAATAATAAAGGGTATTTAGTTAACATAATTTTGATCAAAATAATGTGAAAGCCATCCCGCCACTTCACGGCAACCCTTATGGGACAGTCCTAACTCTAATATTAAAAACCTTACCATTTGTCAAGTGACATACATATGGACAAGGGCAGAGAGACTGATCCCTAGTGTAAGGATAAAAGCGAGGCAAAATGAGCGTCTCAGCAAAGACAAAGGGCTGCCACACCCTTTTATATGCACTAAAGCACCCTGACTGCAAAGAAAAAACCTGAAGGTCTGAACTGAAACGTAAGTTGATGTGCATGCAAAATGTAAATGCATGTTCACACAAGGCCATTAAACAGAGAGAAACCAAGAACAAGAAAAATACCCAAATAACTGAAAGTAGATGTATAAATAGCACAGGGCAAAAATAATAATAAATAATAGAGGGTATTTAGTTAACATAATTTTGATCAAAATAATGTGAAAGCCATCTCGCCACTTCACGTCAACCCTTATGGGACAGTCCTAACTCTAATATTAAAAACCTTACCATTTGTCAAGTGACATACATATGGACAATGGCAGAGAGACTGATCCCTAGTGTAAGCATAAAACCGAGGCAAAATGAGCGTCTCAGCCCAGACAAAGGGCGGCCACACCCTTTTATATGCACTAAAGCACACTGACTGCAAAGAAAAAACCTGAAGGTCTGAACTGAAACGTAAGTTCATGTGCATGCAAAATGTAAATGCATGTTCACCCAAGGCCATTAAACAGAGAGAAACCAAGAACAAGAAAAATACCCAAATAGCTGAAAGTAAATGTATAAATAGCACAGTGCAAAAATAATAATAAATAATAAAGGGTATTTAGTTAACATAACTTTGATCAAAATAATGTGAAAGCCATCCCGACACTTCACGGCAACCCTTATGGGACAGTCCTAACTCTAATATTAAAACCTTACCATTTGTCAAGTGACATACATATGGACAAGGGCAGAGAGACTGATCCCTAGTGTAAGCATAAAACCGAGGCAAAATGAGCGTCTCAGCCCAGAGAAAGGGCGGCCACACCCTTTTATATGCACTAAAGCACACTGACTGCAAAGAAAAAACCTGAAGGTCTGAACTGAAACGTAAGTTGATGTGCATGCAAAATGTAAATGCATGTTCACACATGGCCATTAAACAGAGAGAAACCAAGAACAAGAAAAATACCCAAATAACTGAAAGTAGATGTATAAATAGCACAGTGCAAAAATAATAATAAATAATAAGGGGTATTTATTTAACATAATTTTGATCAAAATAATGTGAAAGCCATCCCGCCACTTCACGTCAACCCTTATGGGACAGCCCTAACTCTAATATTAAAAACCTTACCATTTGTCAAGTGACATACATATGGACAAGGGCAGAGAGACTGATTCCTAGTTTAAGCATAAAACCGAGGCAAAATGAGCGTCTCAGCCCAGACAAAGGGCAGCCACACCCTTTTATATGCACTAAAGCACACTGACTGCAAAGAAAAAACCTGAAGGTCTGAACTGAAACGTAAGTTGATGTGCATGCAAAATGTAAATGCATGTTCACACAAGGCCATTAAACAGAGAGAAACCAAGAACAAGAAAAATACCCAAATAACTGAAAGTAGATGTATAAATAGCACAGTGCAAAAATAGTAATAAAGGGTATTTAGTTAACATAATTTTGATCAAAATAATGTGAAAGCCATGCCGCCACTTCACGCCAACCCTTATGGGACAGTCCTAACTCTAATATTAAAAACCTTACCATTTGTCAAGTGACATACATATGGACAATGGCAGAAAGACTGATCCCTAGTGTAAGCATAAAACCGAGGCAAAATGAGCGTCTCAGCCCAGAAAAAGGGCGGCCACACCCTTTTATATGCACTAAAGCACACTGACTGCAAAGAAAAAACCTGAAGGTCTGAACTGAAACGTAAGTTCATGTGCATGCAAAATGTAAATGCATGTTCACCCAAGGCCATTAAACAGAGAGAAACCAAGAACAAGAAAAATACCCAAATAACTGAAAGTAGATGTATAAATAGCACAGTGCAAAAATAATAATAAAGGGTATTTAGTTAACATAATTTTGATCAAAATAATGTGAAAGCCATCCCGCCACTTCACGGCAACCCTTATGGGACAGTCCTAACTCTAATATTAAAAACCTTACCATTTGTCAAGTGACATACATATGGACAAGGGCAGAGAGACTGATCCCTAGTGTAAGGATAAAACCGAGGCAAAATGAGCGTCTCAGCCCAGACAAAGGGCGGCCACACCCTTTTATATGCACTAAAGCACCCTGACTGCAAAGAAAAAACCTGAAGGTCTGAACTGAAACGTAAGTTAATGTGCATGCAAAATGTAAATGCATGTTCACACAAGGCCATTAAACAGAGAGAAACCAAGAACAAGAAAAATACCCAAATAACTGAAAGTAGATGTATAAATAGCACAGGGCAAAAATAATAATAAATAATAGAGGGTATTTAGTTAACATAATTTTGATCAAAATAATGTGAAAGCCATCTCGCCACTTCACGTCAACCCTTATGGGACAGTCCTAACTCTAATATTAAAAACCTTACCATTTGTCAAGTGACATACATATGGACAATGGCAGAGAGACTGATCCCTAGTGTAAGCATAAAACCGAGGCAAAATGAGCGTCTCAGCCAAGACAAAGGGCGGCCACACCCTTTTATATGCACTAAAGCACACTGACTGCAAAGAAAAAACCTGAAGGTCTGAACTGAAACGTAAGTTCATGTGCATGCAAAATGTAAATGCATGTTCACCCAAGGCCATTAAACAGAGAGAAACCAAGAACAAGAAAAATACCCAAATAGCTGAAAGTAAATGTATAAATAGCACAGTGCAAAAATAATAATAAATAATAAAGGGTATTTAGTTAACATAACTTTGATCAAAATTATGTGAAAGCCATCCCGCCACTTCACGGCAACCCTTATGGGACAGTCCTAACTCTAATATTAAAACCTTACCATTTGTCAAGTGACATACATATGGACAAGGGCAGAGAGACTGATCCCTAGTGTAAGCATAAAACCGAGGCAAAATGAGCGTCTCAGCCCAGAGAAAGGGCGGCCACACCCTTTTATATGCACTAAAGCACACTGACTGCAAAGAAAAAACCTGAAGGTCTGAACTGAAACGTAAGTTGATGTGCATGCAAAATGTAAATGCATGTTCACACATGGCCATTAAACAGAGAGAAACCAAGAACAAGAAAAATACCCAAATAACTGAAAGTAGATGTATAAATAGCACAGTGCAAAAATAATAATAAATAATAAAGGGTATTTATTTAACATAATTTTGATCAAAATAATGTGAAAGCCATCCCGCCACTTCACAGCAACCCTTATGAGACAGTCCTAACTCTAATATTAAAAACCTTACCATTTGTCAAGTGACATACATATGGACAATGGCAGAGAGACTGATCCCTAGTGTAAGCATAAAACCGAGGCAAAATGAGCGTCTCAGCCCAAACAAAGGGCTGCCACACCCTTTTATATGCACTAAAGCACACTGACTGCAAAGAAAAAACCTGAAGGTCTGAACTGAAACGTAAGTTCATGTGCATGCAAAATGTAAATGCATGTTCACACAAGGCCATTAAACAGAGAGAAACCAAGAACAAAAAAAATACCCAAATAACTGAAAGTAGATGTATAAATAGCACAGTGCAAAAATAATAATAAAGGTTATTTAGTTAACATAACTTTGATCAAAATAATGTGAAAGCCATCCCGACACTTCACGGCAACCCTTATGGGACAGTCCTAACTCTAATATTAAAAACCTTACCATTTGTCAAGTGACATACATATGGACAAGGGCAGAGAGACTGATCCCTAGTGTAAGCATAAAACCGAGGCAAAATGAGCGTCTCAGCCCAGACAAAGTGCAGCCACACCCTTTTATATGCACTAAAGCACACTGACTGCAAAGAAAAAACCTGAAGGTCTGAACTGAAACGTAAGTTCATGTGCATGCAAAATGTAAATGCATGTTCACCCAAGGCCAATAAACAGAGAGAAACCAAGAACAAGAAAAATACCCAAATAACTGAAAGTAGATGTATAAATAGCACAGTGCAAAAATAAAAATAAAAAATAAAGGGAATTTAGTTAACATAATTTTGATCAAAATAATGTGAAAGCCATCCCGCCACTTCACGGCAACCCTTATGGGACAGTCCTAACTCTAATATTAAAAACCTTATCATTTGTCAAGTGGCATACATATGGACAAGGGCAGAGAGACTGATGCCTAGTGTAAGCATAAAACCGAGGCAAAATGAGCGTCTCAGCCCAGACAAAGGGTGGCCACTAGAGATGAGCGTTGTTCTACTCGAACTGTTCGCCAATCTCAAATTCGAGCTGTTTTGGGCGGTGTTCGAGCCGTTCGGCGAACACGAACGATTTGAGAAAAATTCGGCTGTTCGAGGTTATGTTCGATAACTGTTCGTGCACCAAAATCATAACTGGATTTTTTCTCAGTAATGATGAAAATTAATGTTAATACGCAGTTTGAGTGTACAGCGGGGTGGGGGGAGGGGCAGGGGATGGATCTCTGCAGGAATAATGAAGATCTCCATTTTTTTTTCTCTTTCCCGCATTTACAGTGCGGAGGTGCAATCTGTCAGCCTATCAGCAGCGCACACACGGAGCGAAGTGCTTTTTTTTTTTGGCAGTGTATGTCACATGTCCTTGCCCTATAAGACGAAGCCATTTTCCCCGTCGCCACCATTTTCTCACTGCTGCAGCTGCGTGTTAGACGGCACCGCTGTTGCTGTGTGCGCTATACCTTGTTAATTTCAAGCCAATTTTCGCACAAATCTACAGATAGCTTGGGAGTAGGGAGTAGTTGTGATTGCAGTCCTTTTAAGGACTAGGTTACAGCATTTCCTACGACTTTTATCAGGCAGGTCTGTGCTCTTAAATAGATAGGTTGTGGGAGTAAAGACTAATTGTAATTGGAGTCCTTTTCAGGACTAGGTTACATCAGTTCCTATCAGTTTTTGCCAGGCAGGTCTGTGCCAGTGCTGTGCAAGTTTTTTTCACAGCATTTGGCTGAATCTAGCAAAGCTAATCCTTTTTGGCCTATTGCAGAGTGTGTTAGTCAGTGGAGTAGCCTATCTGTGTTGCAAGATATACCACCTGTGTATAGAATACCAATTTTTTTACTGCACCTAGTGAAGTAAAATCTTTTGGGCATAGCATCATTCTATTAGTCCATCTATACTGACCTCCATCAGGTTGCAAATTGAATATAATTTTTTTCTGCATCTAGCTCTGAAAAAATATTTGGCCTTCTAGCAGTGTGTGGGACTTTCTCTATTAGTCCATCTATACTGACCTCCATCAGGTTGCAAACTGAATATATCTTTTTCTGCATCTACCTCTGAAAAAATATTGGGCTAGTAGCTGTGTGTGGGACTTGTTCTATTAATCCATCTGTACAGACCTCCATCAGGTTGCAAACTGAATATAATTTTTTTCTGCATCTACCTCTGAAAAAATATTTGGGCTTCTAGCTGTGTGTGGGACTTCTTCTATTACTCCATCTATACTGACCTCCATCAGGTTGCAAATTGAATATAATTTTTTTCTGCATCTAGCTCTGAAAAAATATTGGGATTCTAGCTGTGTGTGGGACTTGTTGTATTAGTCCATCTATACAGACCTCCATCAGGTTGCAAACTGAATATATTTTTTTCTGCATCTACCTCTGAAAAAATATTGGGCTTTTAGCTGTGTGTGGGACTTGTTCTATTAATCCATCTATACAGACCTCCATCAGGTTGCAAACTGAATATATTTTTTTCTGCATCTACCTCTGAAAAAATATTGGGCTTCTAGCTGTGTGTGGGACTTGTTCTATTAATCGATCTATACAGACCTCCATCAGGTTGCAAACTGAATATAATTTTTTTCTGCATCTACCTCTGAAAAAATATTTGGCCTTCTAGCAGTGTGTGGGACTTTCTCTATTAGTCCATCTATACTGACCTCCATCAGGTTGCAAATTAAAAATAATTTTTATCTGCATCTTGCTCTGAAAAAATATTTGGGCTTCTAGCTGTGTGTGGGACTTGTTCTATTACTCCATCTATACTGACCTCTGTAACATACCTGGCGGCGTCCTTGCATGGTGGTCCATCTCCCACTGTGCAAGAGCGCGCACTTGATCTCCAGTCCAGAATGTCTCTCTGGCTTCCCTCCATGCTGTCTGTTTGTGTCTGTTTCTGCTGCTTAAGGGCGGCGCCCGATCACTTCCTGCTTTTTGTACCTGCTGTGGGTCACACCCCTTGTGCGTCCTCAGCCTATTGCTGTCTGTCACCTGGTATATAGCTCAGCTGCTCCCATCTATTCCTGCCTGAGCATAGTGTTTCATTCAGTGTGTGCTTGCACTCTGAAGGTGCCAGGTCCCGTTCTGTGTTCTCTTGTCTGCCTATCCTGGAGGCTGTATTTCCAGGCCTGTCTGAACACGCTCCTTGCCTGTTCCTTCTGCCTTCTAGGGGCCGATTACCTAGACCCGTTCCTGTATCTTGTCTGACCTGTCTGAACACGCTCCTAGCCTGTTCCTCCCGCCTTCTAGGGGCTGATTACCTAGACCCGCTCCTGTATCTTGTCTGTCCTGTCTGAACACGCTCCTTGCCTGTTCGTCCTGCCTCTCTGGGGGCCGTATTCCCAGACCCGCTCCTGTATTCCGCTGCAGTGTCGGTCTCCTCCGTACACTCAGTTCCAGTCTGAACTCTCTCCTATCCTTTACCTGTTTTGCCTCTATGTCCGTTCCCTTCCTTTTTCTGCAGAGTCTGAACTTGTACCTAACTCCTGCTTGTTGTCTCTGTACTCCCGTTTGTGAGTTTGTGGTCCACTCGCTACTTCTCTGCTAGTACCCTGTGGGTGTCTGGCTCTGCCTTTCCCTTCCTGTCTGTTCCGTGTGAACAGAGCCCTGTCCCCCCTACTCAGCCTAGCCTGCACTGACTCTTTTGCTCACTGCTCCGGCAGTCCTGTCCTGCCCTGCTTCTGCCCGCTGCTCCGGCAGTCCTGTCCTGCCCTGCTTCTGCCCGCTGCTCCGGCAGTCCTGTCCTGCCCTGCTTCTGCCCGCTGCTCCGGCAGTCCTGTCCTGCCCTGCTTCTGCCCGCTGCTCCGGCAGTCCTGTCCTGCCCTGCTTCTGCCCGCTGCTCCGGCAGTCCTGTCCTGCCCTGCTTCTGCCCGCTGCTCCGGCAGTCCTGTCCTGCCCTGCTTCTGCCCGCTGCTCCGGCAGTCCTGTCCTGCCCTGCTTCTGCCCGCTGCTCCGGCAGTCCTGTCCTGCCCTGCTTCTGCCCGCTGCTCCGGCAGTCCTGTCCTGCCCTGCTTGTGCTCGCTGCTCCTGCAGCCCCGTCCTGCTCTGTTCTTGCCCACCGCTTCGGGCGTTCCCTCTCTGCTGTGGTTGTCTACCGCATCTGCGGTTCTGTGACCCAGTCTGTACTGGGTCTTAACCTTTCTGTGCTCCAGCCCGTCCTTTCGGCCTGTACCCCTCTGCCTTTATTGTTCCTGAGTCCCAGTGTGTACTGGGTCCTATCCCGCCTGTGTTCCTACCTGCTAGTGCCTCCCTGTCTGCACTCTAGCTGCGCTTGCCTTTACCCGCCTGCCTGCATACCAGTCGTGCCTGCCTATACCCTCCAGTCTGTGCGCCAGCCTAACCAGCCTGTTCCAGTAATCCCTGTGTGGGTCAACCCCCGTGTCCGGAGTTTGACCTGGAGTAGCACCTGGTCCCTCTGCCCGGTTTCTCCCTGGTGCACTGGCGTCGTATGCCGTCGTGCCATCTTGGTCGGATCGGCCAGATACTTAGTCACGCCCCTCCAGGCACTCTCCGGTTCATGGTCCAGTGGAACCACAACACCCGCACACGCCAGTCAGTCCGGGCGTGTGCATAACAGCATGCTCAGGCCATGGTTCCCGTTGAGCCCCACGGCCTTCGCTCTCTGAGAAGTTTTCCAGCGAATACATGCATTAAAAATAAATAAATAAAATTTATTTATTTTTTTCTCAGCTGAGTTCCAGGCGAATTACGCACCCGTCCAGATGGATCTATCTGCTCTCGTTCCTGCGGATCCGCCACGTTCCTATGGGGATCCAAGACAAAGTCGTGCATTTGTGGAGCAATGCATGCTACACTTCAAGTTCTACCCTCTATGTTTTCCCACCGATCGGGTTAAGGTGGCATTCATTATGTCTTACCTGGCGGGTGATGCCTTGGAATGGATCAACCCCCTATATGAAACACAGGATCCGATCCTCCTGGACCTAATGGCCTTCCTGGTGGCCTTTCTAATGGTCTTCGATGATCCTAACCCGGAGGCTCCTGCTGAAGCTTCACCTCCCAATATCCCGGAGCAGCCCCGATGGGTAATGTGTGTGGGTAGCGCAATAGTCCTCCAGCCCAATGAGACTACTGTCCACCCAGAATCTTCACAGGGTGACTACGCTTTCCGGAATACATCTCCCAACCTCAAGAGGCGGTCCAGACGTGCTAGACGTAGAGGCAAGCCGTCACGCCATGGTCTGTCCTCCCTGAGACCTCCTGACCCCAACCTTGAAGTCCCTACTGAAGCTTCATCTCCCTGTATCCCGGAGAAGCCCCAACGGGTAATGTGCGTGGGTAGTGCTCCAGTTCTCCTGCCCGAAGAGACTTCTGCCCATCCAGACTCCACACAGGAGAACTTCCTGCACCCGGCATCAGATGCTTCACCCACTTTAACCGGTGTGCATGTCCAAGGATGCTCAAAAGCTGTGGTTACCTCTGAGTCTGTGCACCTCTACTACCTGGCGGAGGACCCCCTGTTGCCTCCTGAATCCTCCGGGATACCACTCGATGACAAATGGAGAGAGACTTCTCTACACTCGGTACTCGATACTTTGTCCGCTTCGTCCTGTGAGCCTGACAATCGGTACCCCAAAGTGGTAGTTACCCCCGAGTCTCTACACCCCTCCGACCAGGCGGAGGACCTCCAGTTGTCTCCAGAACCCTTCGGGGTGCTACCTGGTAGCGAAAGGACAGAGACTCTCCTATACTCTGTACCTGATACCTCGCTCGCTTCGTCCAGTGAGTCCAACCTAGTGTACTCCGAAGCAGAGGTTACTCCCGAGTCTCTACACCCCTCCGACCAGGCGGAGGACCTCCAGTTGTCTCCAGAACCCTTCGGGGTGCTACCTGGTAGCGAAAGGACAGAGACTCTCCTATACTCTGTACCTGATACCTCGCTCGCTTCGTCCAGTGAGTCCAACCTAGTGTACTCTGAAGCAGAGGTTACCCGTGAGTCTCTACACCCTTCTGACCAGGCAGAGGACCGCCAGTTGTCTCCAGAACCCTTCGGGGTGCCACCTGGTGGTGAATGGACAGAGACTTTCCTATACTCGGTACCCGATACCTCGCCTGCTTCGTCCAGTGAGTCCGACCTAGTGTACTCTGAAGCAGATGTTTTCTCTGAGCCTCTGCACTCTTCTGACCCGGCGGAGGACCTCCAGTTGTTTCCTGAATCCTCCGGGGTACCACCAGATAACAAAGAGACAGTGACTTTTCCTCATTATGTACCTGATAACCCGTCTATTTCTTCCTGTGAGCTTGACAAGATGTACCTCGAAGCAGAGATTACCCCCAAGTCTCTGTCCCCCTCCAACCCGGTGAAGGACTTCCAGTTGTCTCCTGTACCCTCTGGGGTGCCACCTGAAAATATGTGGAGAGAGACTTCCTTGTGTGCTGTTCCTGGTACTCCACCCGTTTCGTCTGTTGCTGAGGATGGCTGGATAGGAGGTAGCATCCTAGCTAACCAGATGAGATCAGTTTTTCCTGTGGACAGTGGAAGTGATCTCCTTGAAGTGAACGACTGGTCCTCGAATTCCCTGCGGAAGATTCTGGCAGGCCTGAAGAAGAGGGGGCGTAAGGGGGGGGGTACTGTAACATACCTGGCGGCGTCCTTGCATGGTGGTCCATCTCCCACTGTGCAAGAGCGCGCACTTGATCTCCAGTCCAGAATGTCTCTCTGGCTTCCCTCCATGCTGTCTGTTTGTGTCTGTTTCTGCTGCTTAAGGGCGGCGCCCGATCACTTCCTGCTTTTTGTACCTGCTGTGGGTCACACCCCTTGTGCGTCCTCAGCCTATTGCTGTCTGTCACCTGGTATATAGCTCAGCTGCTCCCATCTATTCCTGCCTGAGCATAGTGTTTCATTCAGTGTGTGCTTGCACTCTGAAGGTGCCAGGTCCCGTTCTGTGTTCTCTTGTCTGCCTATCCTGGAGGCTGTATTTCCAGGCCTGTCTGAACACGCTCCTAGCCTGTTCCTCCTGCCTTCTAGGGGCCGATTACCTAGACCCGTTCCTGTATCTTGTCTGACCTGTCTGAACACGCTCCTAGCCTGTTCCTCCCGCCTTCTAGGGGCTGATTACCTAGACCCGCTCCTGTATCTTGTCTGTCCTGTCTGAACACGCTCCTTGCCTGTTCGTCCTGCCTCTCTGGGGGCCGTATTCCCAGACCCGCTCCTGTATTCCGCTGCAGTGTCGGTCTCCTCCGTACACTCAGTTCCAGTCTGAACTCTCTCCTATCCTTTACCTGTTTTGCCTCTATGTCCGTTCCCTTCCTTTTTCTGCAGAGTCTGAACTCGTACCTAACTCCTGCTTGTTGTCTCTGTACTCCCGTTTGTGAGTTTGTGGTCCACTCGCTACTTCTCTGCTAGTACCCTGTGGGTGTCTGGCTCTGCCTTTCCCTTCCTGTCTGTTCCGTGTGAACAGAGCCCTGTCCCCCCTACTCAGCCTAGCCTGCACTGACTCTTTTGCTCACTGCTCCGGCAGTCCTGTCCTGCCCTGCTTCTGCCCGCTGCTCCGGCAGTCCTGTCCTGCCCTGCTTCTGCCCGCTGCTCCGGCAGTCCTGTCCTGCCCTGCTTCTGCCCGCTGCTCCGGCAGTCCTGTCCTGCCCTGCTTCTGCCCGCTGCTCCGGCAGTCCTGTCCTGCCCTGCTTCTGCCCGCTGCTCCGGCAGTCCTGTCCTGCCCTGCTTGTGCTCGCTGCTCCTGCAGCCCCGTCCTGCTCTGTTCTTGCCCACCGCTTCGGGCGTTCCCTCTCTGCTGTGGTTGTCTACCGCATCTGCGGTTCTGTGACCCAGTCTGTACTGGGTCTTAACCTTTCTGTGCTCCAGCCCGTCCTTTCGGCCTGTACCCCTCTGCCTGTATTGTTCCTGAGTCCCAGTGTGTACTGGGTCCTATCCCGCCTGTGTTCCTACCTGCTAGTGCCTCCCTGTCTGCACTCTAGCTGCGCTTGCCTTTACCCGCCTGCCTGCATACCAGTCGTGCCTGCCTATACCCTCCAGTCTGTGCGCCAGCCTAACCAGCCTGTTCCAGTAATCCCTGTGTGGGTTAACCCCCGTGTCCGGAGTTTGACCTGGAGTAGCACCTGGTGCCTCTGCCCGGTTTCTCCCTGGTGCACTGGCGTCGTATGCCGTCGTGCCATCTTGGTCGGATCGGCCAGATACTTAGTCACGCCCCTCCAGGCACTCTCCGGTTCATGGTCCAGTGGAACCACAACACCCGCACACGCCAGTCAGTCCGGGCGTGTGCATAACAACCTCCATCAGGTTGCAAATTGAATATAATTTTTTTCTGCATCTAGCTCTGAAAAAATATTGGGCTTCTAGCTGTGTGTGGGACTTGTTGTATTAGTCCATCTATACTGACCTCCATCAGGTTGCAAACTGAATATATTTTTTTCTGCATCTACCTCTGAAAAAGTATTGGGCTTCTAGCTGTGTGTGGGACTTGTTCTATTAATCCATCTATACAGACCTCCATCAGGTTGCAAACTGAATATAATTTTTTTCTGCATCTAGCTCTGAAAAAATATTTGGGCTTCTAGCAGTGTGTGGGACTTTCTCTATTAGCACATCTATACTGACCTCCATCAGGTTGCAAACTGAATATAATTTTTTTCTGCATCTAGCTCTGAAAAAATATTTGGCCTTCTAGCAGTGTGTGGGACTATCTCAAATTAGTCCATCTATACTGACCTCCATCAGGTTGCAAACTGAATATAATTTTTTTCTGCATCTAGCTCTGAAAAAATATTTGGCCTTCTAGCAATGTGTGGGACTTTCTCTATTAGTCCATCTATACTGACCTCCATCAGGTTGCAAATTAAAAATAATTTTTATCTGCATCTAGCTCTGAAAAAATATTTGGGCATCTAGCTGTGTGTGGGACTTGTTCTATTACTCCATCTATACTGACCTCCATCAGGTTGCAAATTGAATATATTTTTTTTCTGCATCTAGCTCTGAAAAAATATTGGGCTTCTAGCTGTGTGTGCGACTTGTTGTATTAGTCCATCTATACTGACCTCCATCAGGTTGCAAACTGAATATATTTTTTTCTGCATCTACCTCTGAAAAAATATTGGGCTTCTAGCTGTGTGTGGGACTTGTTCTATTAATCCATCTATACAGACCTCCATCAGGTTGCAAACTGAATATAATTTTTTTCTGCATCTAGCTGTGAAAAAATATTTGGCCTTCTAGCAGTGTGTGGGACTTTCTCTATTAGTCCATCTATACTGACCTCCATCAGGTTGCAAATTAAAAATAATTTTTATCTGCATCTAGCTCTGAAAAAATATTTGGGCTTCTAGCTGTGTGTGGGACATTGTTCTATTACTCCATCTATACTGACCTCCATCAGGTTGCAAATTGAATATAATTTTTTTCTGCATCTAGCTCTGAAAAAATATTGGGCTTCTAGCTGTGTGTGGGACTTGTTGTATTAGTCCATCTATACTGACCTCCATCAGGTTGCAAACTGAATATATTTTTTTCTGCATCTACCTCTGAAAAAATATTGGGCTTCTAGCTGTGTGTGGGACTTGTTCTTTTACGCAATCTATACTGGCCTCCATCATCTTGCAAATTGAATATAATTTTTTTCTGCATCTAGCTCTGAAAAAATATTGGGCTTCTAGCTGTGTGTGGGACTTGTTGTATTAGTCCATCTATACTGACCTCCATCAGGTTGCAAACTGAATATATTTTTTTCTGCATCTACCTCTGAAAAAATATTGGGCTTCTAGCTGTGTGTGGGACTTGTTCTATTAATCCATCTATACAGATCTCCATCAGGTTGCAAACTGAATATAATTTTTTTCTGCATCTACCTCTGAAAAAATATTTGGCCTTCTAGCAGTGTGTGGGACTTGGTCTATTAGTCCATCTATACTGACCTCCATCAGGTTGCAAATTAAAAATAATTTTTATCTGCATCTAGCTCTGAAAAAATATTTGGGCTTCTAGCTGTGTGTGGGACTTGTTCTATTACTCCATCTATACTGACCTCCATCAGGTTGCAAATTGAATATAATTTTTTTCTGCATCTAGCTCTGAAAAAATATTGGGCTTCTAGCTGTGTGTGGGACTTGTTCTTTTACTCAATCTATACTGGCCTCCATCATCTTGCAAATTGAATATAATTTTTTTCTGCATCTAGCTCTGAAAAAATATTGGGCTTCTAGCTGTGTGATGGACTTGTTGTATTAGTCCATCTATACTGACCTCCATCAGGTTGCAAACTGAATATATCTTTTTCTGCATCTACCTCTGAAAAAATATTGGGCTTCTAGCTGTGTGTGGGACTTGTTCTATTAATCCATCTATACAGACCTCCATCAGGTTGCAAACTGAATATAATTTTTTTCTGCATCTACCTCTGAAAAAATATTTGGCCTTCTAGCAGTGTGTGGGACTTGGTCTATTAGTCCATCTATACTGACCTCCATCAGGTTGCAAATTAAAAATAATTTTTATCTGCATCTAGCTCTGAAAAAATATTTGGGCTTCTAGCTGTGTGTGGGACTTGTTCTATTACTCCATCTATACTGACCTCCATCAGGTTGCAAATTGAATATAATTTTTTTCTGCATCTAGCTCTGAAAAAATATTGGGCTTCTAGCTGTGTGTGGGACTTGTTGTATTAGTCCATCTATACTGACCTCCATCAGGTTACAAACTGAATATATTTTTTTCTGCATCTACCTCTGAAAAAATATTGGGCTTCTAACTGTGTGTGGGACTTGTTCTATTAATCCATCTATACAGACCTCCATCAGGTTGCAAACTGAATATAATATTTTTCTGCATCTAGCTCTGAAAAAAATATTTGGCCTTCTAGCAGTGTGTGGGACTTTCTCTATTAGTCCATCTATACTGACCTCCATCAGGTTGCAAACTGAATATAATTTTTTTCTGCATCTAGCTCTGAAAAAATATTTGGGCTTCTAGCTGTGTGTGGGACTTGTTCTATTACTCCATCTATACTGACCTCCATCAGGTTGAAAATTGAATATAATTTTTTTCTGCATCTAGCTCTGAAAAAATATTGGGCTTCTAGCTGTGTGTGGGACTTGTTGTATTAGTCCATCTATACTGACCTCCATCAGGTTGCAAACTGAATTTATTTTTTTCTGCATCTACCTATGAAAAAATATTGGGCTTCTAGCTGTGTGTGGGACTTGTTCTATTAATCCATCTATACAGACCTCCATCAGGTTGCAAACTGAATATAATTTTTTTCTGCATCTAGCTCTGAAAAAATATTTGGCCTTCTAGCAGTGTGTGGGACTATCTCAAATTAGTCCATCTATACTGACCTCCATCAGGTTGCAAACTGAATATAATTTTTTTCTGCATCTAGCTCTGAAAAAATATTTGGCCTTCTAGCAATGTGTGGGACTTTCTCTATTAGTCCATCTATACTGACCTCCATCAGGTTGCAAATTAAAAATAATTTTTATCTGCATCTAGCTCTGAAAAAATATTTGGGCATCTAGCTGTGTGTGGGACTTGTTCTATTACTCCATCTATACTGACCTCCATCAGGTTGCAAATTGAATATATTTTTTTTCTGCATCTAGCTCTGAAAAAATATTGGGCTTCTAGCTGTGTGTGCGACTTGTTGTATTAGTCCATCTATACTGACCTCCATCAGGTTGCAAACTGAATATATTTTTTTCTGCATCTACCTCTGAAAAAATATTGGGCTTCTAGCTGTGTGTGGGACTTGTTCTATTAATCCATCTATACAGACCTCCATCAGGTTGCAAACTGAATATAATTTTTTTCTGCATCTAGCTGTGAAAAAATATTTGGCCTTCTAGCAGTGTGTGGGACTTTCTCTGTTAGTCCATCTATACTGACCTCCATCAGGTTGCAAATTAAAAATAATTTTTATCTGCATCTAGCTCTGAAAAAATATTTGGGCTTCTAGCTGTGTGTGGGACATTGTTCTATTACTCCATCTATACTGACCTCCATCAGGTTGCAAATTGAATATAATTTTTTTCTGCATCTAGCTCTGAAAAAATATTGGGCTTCTAGCTGTGTGTGGGACTTGTTGTATTAGTCCATCTATACTGACCTCCATCAGGTTGCAAACTGAATATATTTTTTTCTGCATCTACCTCTGAAAAAATATTGGGCTTCTAGCTGTGTGTGGGACTTGTTCTTTTACGCAATCTATACTGGCCTCCATCATCTTGCAAATTGAATATAATTTTTTTCTGCATCTAGCTCTGAAAAAATATTGGGCTTCTAGCTGTGTGTGGGACTTGTTCTTTTACTCAATCTATACTGGCCTCCATCATCTTGCAAATTGAATATAATTTTTTTCTGCATCTAGCTCTGAAAAAATATTGGGCTTCTAGCTGTGTGTGGGACTTGTTGTATTAGTCCATCTATACTGACCTCCATCAGGTTGCAAACTGAATATATTTTTTTCTGCATCTACCTCTGAAAAAATATTGGGCTTCTAGCTGTGTGTGGGACTTGTTCTATTAATCCATCTATACAGACCTCCATCAGGTTGCAAACTGAATATAATTTTTTTCTGCATCTACCTCTGAAAAAATATTTGGCCTTCTAGCAGTGTGTGGGACTTGGTCTATTAGTCCATCTATACTGACCTCCATCAGGTTGCAAATTAAAAATAATTTTTATCTGCATCTAGCTCTGAAAAAATATTTGGGCTTCTAGCTGTGTGTGGGACTTGTTCTATTACTCCATCTATACTGACCTCCATCAGGTTGCAAATTGAATATAATTTTTTTCTGCATCTAGCTCTGAAAAAATATTGGGCTTCTAGCTGTGTGTGGGACTTGTTGTATTAGTCCATCTATACTGACCTCCATCAGGTTGCAAACTGAATATATTTTTTTCTGCATCTACCTCTGAAAAAATATTGGGCTTCTAGCTGTGTGTGGGACTTGTTCTATTAATCCATCTATACAGACCTCCATCAGGTTGCAAACTGAATATAATATTTTTCTGCATCTAGCTCTGAAAAAAATATTTGGCCTTCTAGCAGTGTGTGGGACTTTCTCTATTAGTCCATCTATACTGACCTCCATCAGGTTGCAAACTGAATATAATTTTTTTCTGCATCTAGCTCTGAAAAAATATTTGGGCTTCTAGCTGTGTGTGGGACTTGTTCTATTACTCCATCTATACTGACCTCCATCAGGTTGAAAATTGAATATAATTTTTTTCTGCATCTAGCTCTGAAAAAATATTGGGCTTCTAGCTGTGTGTGGGACTTGTTGTATTAGTCCATCTATACTGACCTCCATCAGGTTGCAAACTGAATTTATTTTTTTCTGCATCTACCTATGAAAAAATATTGGGCTTCTAGCTGTGTGTGGGACTTGTTCTATTAATCCATCTATACAGACCTCCATCAGGTTGCAAACTGAATATAATTTTTTTCTGCATCTAGCTCTGAAAAAATATTTGGCCTTCTAGCAGTGTGTGGGACTATCTCAAATTAGTCCATCTATACTGACCTCCATCAGGTTGCAAACTGAATATAATTTTTTTCTGCATCTAGCTCTGAAAAAATATTTGGCCTTCTAGCAATGTGTGGGACTTTCTCTATTAGTCCATCTATACTGACCTCCATCAGGTTGCAAATTAAAAATAATTTTTATCTGCATCTAGCTCTGAAAAAATATTTGGGCATCTAGCTGTGTGTGGGACTTGTTCTATTACTCCATCTATACTGACCTCCATCAGGTTGCAAATTGAATATATTTTTTTTCTGCATCTAGCTCTGAAAAAATATTGGGCTTCTAGCTGTGTGTGCGACTTGTTGTATTAGTCCATCTATACTGACCTCCATCAGGTTGCAAACTGAATATATTTTTTTCTGCATCTACCTCTGAAAAAATATTGGGCTTCTAGCTGTGTGTGGGACTTGTTCTATTAATCCATCTATACAGACCTCCATCAGGTTGCAAACTGAATATAATTTTTTTCTGCATCTAGCTGTGAAAAAATATTTGGCCTTCTAGCAGTGTGTGGGACTTTCTCTATTAGTCCATCTATACTGACCTCCATCAGGTTGCAAATTAAAAATAATTTTTATCTGCATCTAGCTCTGAAAAAATATTTGGGCTTCTAGCTGTGTGTGGGACATTGTTCTATTACTCCATCTATACTGACCTCCATCAGGTTGCAAATTGAATATAATTTTTTTCTGCATCTAGCTCTGAAAAAATATTGGGCTTCTAGCTGTGTGTGGGACTTGTTGTATTAGACCATCTATACTGACCTCCATCAGGTTGCAAACTGAATATATTTTTTTCTGCATCTACCTCTGAAAAAATATTGGGCTTCTAGCTGTGTGTGGGACTTGTTCTTTTACGCAATCTATACTGGCCTCCATCATCTTGCAAATTGAATATAATTTTTTTCTGCATCTAGCTCTGAAAAAATATTGGGCTTCTAGCTGTGTGTGGGGCTTGTTCTTTTACTCAATCTATACTGGCCTCCATCATCTTGCAAATTGAATATAATTTTTTTCTGCATCTAGCTCTGAAAAAATATTGGGCTTCTAGCTGTGTGTGGGACTTGTTGTATTAGTCCATCTATACTGACCTCCATCAGGTTGCAAACTGAATATATTTTTTTCTGCATCTACCTCTGAAAAAATATTGGGCTTCTAGCTGTGTGTGGGACTTGTTCTATTAATCCATCTATACAGACCTCCATCAGGTTGCAAACTGAATATAATTTTTTTCTGCATCTACCTCTGAAAAAATGTTTGGCCTTCTAGCAGTGTGTGGGACTTGGTCTATTAGTCCATCTATACTGACCTCCATCAGGTTGCAAATTAAAAATAATTTTTATCTGCATCTAGCTCTGAAAAAATATTTGGGCTTCTAGCTGTGTGTGGGACTTGTTCTATTACTCCATCTATACTGACCTCCATCAGGTTGCAAATTGAATATAATTTTTTCTGCATCTAGCTCTGAAAAAATATTGGGCTTCTAGCTGTGTGTGGGACTTGTTGTATTAGTCCATCTATACTGACCTCCATCAGGTTGCAAACTGAATATATTTTTTTCTGCATCTACCTCTGAAAAAATATTGGGTTTCTAGCTGTGTGTGGGACTTGTTCTATTAATTCATCTATACAGACCTCCATCAGGTTGCAAACTGAATATAATTTTTTTCTGCATCTAGCTCTGAAAAAAATATTTGGCCTTCTAGCAGTGTGTGGGACTTTCTCTATTAGTCCATCTATACTGACCTCCATCAGGTTGCAAACTGAATATAATTTTTTTCTGCATCTAGCTCTGAAAAAATATTTGGGCTTCTAGCTGTGTGTGGGACTTGTTCTATTACTCCATCTATACTGACCTCCATCAGGTTGAAAATTGAATATAATTTTTTTCTGCATCTAGCTCTGAAAAAATATTGGGCTTCTAGCTGTGTGTGGGACTTGTTGTATTAGTCCATCTATACTGACCTCCATCAGGTTGCAAACTGAATTTATTTTTTTCTGCATCTACCTCTGAAAAAATATTGGGCTTCTAGCTGTGTGTGGGACTTGTTCTATTAATCCATCTATACTGACCTCCATCAGGTTGCAAACTGAATATAATTTTTTTCTGCATCTAGCTCTGAAAAAATATTTGGCCTTCTAGCAGTGTGTGGGACTTGTTCTATTAGTCCACCTATACTGACCTCCATCAGGTTGCAAATTCAAAATAATTTTTTGTCTGCATCTAGCTCTGAAAAAATATTTGGCCTTCTAGCAGTGTGTGGGACTTTCTCTATTAGTCCATCTATACTCACCTCCATCAGGTTGCAAACTGAAAATTTTTTTTTCTGCATCTACCTCTGAAAAAATATTTGGGCTTCTAGCTGTGTGTGGGACTTGTTCTATTAATCCATCTATACTGACCTCCATCAGGTTGCAAATTGAATATAATTTTTTTCTGCATCTAACCCAGCCAATAGTTTTGGCCTAATACCACAGTTTGGACACTCAGCTCTGCTCGGTTCCCATCCATTGTTTTTTTGTGCAAACAACTCCAGAGTTGTGAATTAGTTAACCACCAAAATGAGTGGAAAAAGGCCTGCTGCTGGTGGAAAGGGGAATAGGCGTGTTGTGAAGGGGAAAAAAGGTTGTGTCCGTGGGGTAGGTGTTAAAGCAGCAGTAACATCTGCAGAAGAAAGACCATCTCCCAGCCAAACTAAAATGTCTACTTCTTTTAGCGGACAATGTGATAAGATCCCTTTCTTACGGCCACGCCAATCGCTACAAATTCCAGATGAGGCACAAAAACAGCAGGTGCTTCAACGGATATCAAGTGCTCCTTTAAGTGGGCTCTCCTCCACATCAACTTCAACATCACAAATACTCCAGTCCTCAAAGGTGTCACCCCAATCGCACTTGCTTCCTCACAGCTCCCAAATCTCCAGCTGCCCGTCTGAGTATGAGGTAGAACAGATGGTTGAGTCTGCAGAGCTGTTTACTCATACTATAGCCTGGGAATCAGAGGTAGACTCCAGCGCTTCTGTGAATCCAGACGAGGAAATGATCTGCACTGATGCCCAGAATCTTTATGAGTCAGATCCAGGACCAGACGCAGAAGGTTCTGACCATAATGTAGACCCTCATTCCCAAACTGTAACTCCTGTTGGTGGAGACAATGAGGAAGACAATGATGAGACTCAAATACCTGATTGGAGCGACAACTTTAGTTTTTTGTCAGGGCAGGAACAGGTTGGCTCTGAGGACGACGGGTGTGATAACGCACAGGGTGATGATGATGAGGTTGGAGATCCCACTTACTGTCAACCCACAGTCAGCCAAGAGATGAGGTCAGCAGAGGAGGTGGAGGAAGATGCTAGTGACGACGAGGTCAGGTTGCGCCTTCCTGGACAGAGACGTAGTACTGGAAGCACGTCAACAACTGCATCCTCAAACACAACTCTGCCTCTCACCACAAGTCGTGGTGGCTCTTCAGGTCGCATGGGTGCTAAGCCTTGCATAGCCTGGGCATTTTTTCAGATCGATAAAGATGACCCAACTCGTGTTATCTGTAACATTTGTCAGCAAAACCTAAGTAGAGCCCAAAAAATACATAGTTTGAGTACTTCATGCATGAACCGGCACATGGACATGAAGCATAAGTTGCAGTGGGAAGCTCAGTGTGCTACAATGCGGCCTAGCCGGCCGGGCCAACCACCGTCTGCCATATCTTGTGCATCCGCGGCCTCTTCATCCTCTTTGACTGGGGGGACAGCAGTCACACCTGTTTTGGGGCGCAGACCTGCCACCTCTTTACCCGCAACAGCCAGCGTGATTGTCAGGTCATCATTTTCTTTGGAGGTGGTAACACCAGCTGGTGTTGAGCGCTGTCCGACATCGATAGCACCACCTTTGGATCAAGGCAACCTAACATGTCCGCCTGCATCTTCCTCACAGACCGGCAGTTTGCCGGGGACACCCTTATCAACCCCGTCTAAGCACAATAGCCAGCCCTCGGTCCCTCAGATGTGGACAAGTAAAAGACCATTTCCTCCTAGCCATGAGAAAGCTAAGAGGTTGAATTTCACCATCTGCAAGCTCTTGGCTACAGAAATGCTGCCTTTCCGCCTGGTGGACACAGAGGATTTTCGAGACCTTATGTCCGTCGCAGTGCCCCAGTACCAGATGCCCAGTCGGCACTACTTCTCAAAGAAAGGTGTGCCTGCGCTCCACCAGCATGTCGCACACAACATCACCGCTTCTTTGAGAAACTCTGTGTGTGAAAGGGTGCATTTCACCACAGACACTTGGACGAGTAGGCATGGACAGGGGCGTTACATGTCGCTGACTGGGCACTGGGTAACTATGGTGACAGCAGGACAAGGGGCTGCTGTCCAAGTCTTGAAGTCCCCACGAGTTGTGCGTCAATCCTCTTTATGTCAAAGTTCCTCCACTGCTTCTGCCTCCTCAACCTCCTCTCGGTCTTCCACCTGCACCCAAAGCCTGTCTGGTCATGCCACAAGCTTTCTAACTGTGCAGAAGGGATCCTGCACACCTCCTTACTATGCTGGCAGTAGGGATCAACGTCATCAGGTGGTTTTTACTTTGAAATGTCTGGGAAATGTGAGTCACACAGCTGAGGAGTTGTGGTCAGCTCTGGAGAACCAATTTCATGAATGGTTGTCTCCACTGGACCTGAAACCAGGGAAGGCCGTGTGCGACAATGCTGCAAACCTGGGTGCGGCCCTTCGCCGGGGCAATGTCACACACGTGCCTTGTATGGCTCACGTGTTGAACCTGGTTGTCCAGCAATTTTTAGCCCACTATCCCAGACTAGATGGCCTTCTGCAGAGGGCACGGTCGCTGTGTGCTCACTTCCGCCGTTCGCATCCCGCAGCTCAGCGACTTACATCTCTACAGAAGTCGTTGGGCCTGCCACTTCACCGGCTAAAATGCGATGTGCCTACCCGGTGGAATTCAACTCTGCACATGTTGCAGCGACTGTGGCAGCACCGACAAGCCCTGGTGCAATACGTTCTGACGTATAGCCTGGGCCAACGAGATCCAGAGGTGGGGCAAATCACGCTGGAGGAGTGGTCTCAGATCAGGGACCTATGCACCCTTCTGCACAGTTTTGAAATGGCGACAAAGATGTTTAGTGCTGACGATGCCATTATCAGCATGACTATTTCGGTGATTTACATGCTGGAGCACATGTTAAACAGAATTCGGAGTCAGGTGGTGGCACAAGAGAAGGTGGAGGAAGTAGAGGAGGAGGAGTTGTATGCGGAAGGGCTAACATCTGCAAGGTCCAGACGGTCGGCAGCACCAAGGCGGCAGGCATGTGAGGGTGGGGGAGATGGTTTTACCAGGGTGCATGGTAGCAGCCAAACTAGTGAGGAAGGTGCAGGAGCCCAGGAAGCAGTGGAGGACGAACTGATGGAAGACTCATCAGATGAGGGAGACCTTGATCACATTTCTGTTGTGCGAGGTTGGGGGGAGAGGACAGAGGAAGGAAGCATGATTGTTACCTCGCCACCAACACAACATGGACTTGGTGCTCCTGGATGCGCAACACACATGAGTGCCTTCTTGCTGCACTACCTGCAACATGACCCTCGAATTGGGAGAATTAGAAATAATCCTGACTACTGGGTTGCCACACTGTTAGATCCCCGGTACAAAAGTAAATTTGCAGAAATTATTCCTGCCATAGAAAGGGATGCACGCATGCAGGAGTATCAGCAGAGACTGTTGCAGAATCTTACATGTGCTTTTCCACAAAACACCAGTGGTGCACGTAGTGAATCTCACAGTTCCAACTTGCCAACCGTGGGACCGTCAAGTGTTCAGCACTCAAACCATAACAGAACCACAGTATCTGCTGGTAACATCAATTTTGCGCAATCATTTCACCACTTTTTTAGCCCATCCTTTGCAAGGCCACAGGAGACAAGAAGTCTGACACATAGTCAACGCCTAGAGACGATGGTACAGGAGTATCTCCAAGTAAACATTGAAGCCATGACTGTGTCACTGGACCCTTGCTCTTTTTGGGCTTCCAATCTGGATAAATGGCCGGAGCTAGCCACTTACGCCTTGGAGATCTTGTCATGCCCTGCAGCCAGCGTTCTGTCTGAACGTGTGTTCAGCGCTGCTGGTGGTGTGCTGACAGATAAGTGCACGCGGCTCTCCACTGATAATGTAGACAGACTCACGTTCATAAAGATGAACAAATCATGGATCCGAAACGACTTTTCTACCCCTGTGTCATCCTGGGGAGAGTAAAAGATGGATGATTGGTTAAAATCACCCTACCAACCGTTTTAAGCTTTCAAATTACTAATCATGTTTATCTGTATCTTGGCTGGAAAATAATTTGGGCTTTGTAGCAGTGTGAAGCACTGATTCTATTAGGCCATCTATAATAAGCTCCACCAGATTTAAAATTACTAATCATGTTTATCTGTATCTTGGCTGGAAAATAATTTGGGCTTTGTAGCAGTGTGCAGCACTGATCCTATTAGGCCATCTATACTAAGATCCACCAGATTTAAAATTAATAATAATTTTTAGCTGCATCTAGCCCGGAAAATAATTTTGGGGCTCCGAGATGCGCAAGACACATAAGTGCCTTCTTGCTGCACTACCTGCAACATGACCCTCATATTGTCAGAATTCGAAGTAATCATGACTACTGGGTTGCCACACTCTTAGATCCGCCAAACTTTTCGATCAACCTTTTCATTTTAATAAAGACCAAAAAAATGGTCATTTTTGAAATTATAAGCATTAGCAGGTTATTAGAAACTGAAATCAAACAGTTTTCAACTCAAAACTTTATTCTAGGTGATGTTACATTTTCACATAGGACCCCTTGTTCGAAAGGAGCTTCTGAACTCTCTCGTCCATTGAATTTGTCAGGTTTTGGATGGTTTCTGCTTTAATTCTTTTGCATGAGGACAGAATACCCTCCCAGAGCTGTTGCTTAGATGTGAACTGCCTCCCGCCATCATAGACACTCCTTTTGATGATGCTCCAGAGGTTCTGAATGGGGTAGAGGTCAGGGGAGCATGGGGGTCACACCATAAGTTTGTCCCCTTTTATGGCCATATCAGCCAGAGATGCAGATGTTTTATGTGCAGCATGAGATGGTGCATTATCATGCAAAAAAATGATCTTGCTGTGAAATACACGGTTCTTCTTCTTGAACCATGGCAGGAAGTGCTGTTTGAGAAAATCCACATACATTATGGAGTTCATCTTTAGCGCCTTCAGGGATCCTAAAGGGGCCGACAATCTCTCTCCCCATGATTCCAGCCCAAAACATTACTCCACCTCCTCCTTGTTGGCGCTGTAGCCGTGTTTGCGTGGGGTGTCCATCAACCAGCCATCCTCCACTCCATCCATCTGGACTAGAGATGAGCGTTGTTCTACTCGAACTGTTCGCCAATCTCAAATTCGAGCTGTTTTGGGCGGTGTTCGAGCCGGTCGGCGAACACGAACAATTTGAGAAAAATTCGGCTGTTCGAGGTTATGTTCGATAACTGTTCGTGCACCAAAATCATAACTGGATTTTTTCTCAGTAATGATGAAAATTAATGTTAATACGCAGTTTGAGTGTACAGCGGGGTTGGGGGAGGGGCAGGGGATGGATCTCTGCAGGAACAATGAAGATCTCCATTTTTTTTTCTCTTTCCCGCATTTGCAGTGGGGAGGTGCAATCTGTCAGCCTATCAGCAGCGCACACACGGAGCGAAGTGCTTTTTTTCACACAAGCAAGGGCATGTGTGATTGGCAGTGTATGTCACATGTCCTTGCCCTATAAGACCAAGCCATTTTCCCCGTCGCCACCATTTTCTCACTGCTGCAGCTGCGTGTTAGACGGCACCGTTGTTGCTGTGTGTGCTATACCTTGTTAATTTCAAGCCAATTTTCGCACAAATATACAGATAGCTTGGGAGTAGGGAATAGTTGTGATTGCAGTCCTTTTAAGGACTAGGTTACAGCATTTCCTACGACTTTTATCAGGCAGGTCTGTGCTCTTAAATAGATAGATTGTGGGAGTAAAGACTAATTGTAATTGGAGTCCTTTTCAGGACTAGGTTACATCAGTTCCTATCAGTTTTTGCCAGGCAGGTCTGTGCCAGTGCTGTGCAAGTTTTTTTCACAGCATTTGGCTGAATCTAGCAAAGCTAATCCTTTTTGGCCTATTGCAGAGTGTGTTAGTCAGTGGAGTAGCCTATCTGTGTTGCAAGATATACCACCTGTGTATAGAATACCAATTTTTTTACTGCACCTAGTGAAGTAAAATCTTTTGGGCATAGCATCATTCTATTACTCCATCTATACTGACCTCCATCAGGTTGCAAATTGAATATAATTTTTTTCTGCATCTAGCTCTGAAAAAATATTTGGGCTTCTAGCAGTGTGTGGGACTTGGTCTATTAGTCCATCTATACTGACCTCCATCAGGTTGCAAATTAAAAATAATTTTTTTCTTCATTTAGCTCTGAAAAAATATTTGGGCTTCTAGCAGTGTGTGGGACTTGTTCTATTAGTCCTTCTATACTGACCTCCAGCAGGTTGCAAATTGAATATAATTTTTTTCTGCATCTAGCTCTGAAAAAATATTTGGGCTTCTAGCGGTGTGTGGGACTTGGTCTATTAGTCCATCCATACTGACCTCCATCAGGTTGCAAATTAAAAATAATTTTTTTCTGCATCTAGCTCTGAAAAAATATTTGGGCTTCTAGCAGTGTGTGGGACTTGGTCTATTAGTCCATCTATACTGACCTCCATCAGGTTGCAAATTAAAAATAATTTTTTTCTTCATTTATCTCTGAAAAAATATTTGGGCTTCTAGCAGCGTGTGGGACTTGGTCTATTAGTCCATCTATACTGACCTCCATCAGGTTGCAAATTAAAAATCATTTTTTTCTGCATCTAGCTCTGAAAAAATATTTGGGCTTCTAGCAGTGTGTGGGACTTGGTCTATTAGTCCATCTATACTGACCTCCATCAGGTTGCAAATTAAAAATAATTTTTTTCTGCATCTAGCTCTGAAAAAATATTTGGGCTTCTAGCAGTGTGTGGGACTTGGTCTATTAGTCCATCTATACTGACCTCCATCAGGTTGCAAATTAAAAATAATTTTTTTCTTCATTTATCTCTGAAAAAATATTTGGGCTTCTAGCAGCGTGTGGGACTTGTTCTATTAGTCCATCTATACTGACCTCCATCAGGTTGCAAATTAAAAATAATTTTTTTCTTCATTTATCTCTGAAAAAATATTTGGGCTTCTAGCAGCGTGTGGGACTTGTTCTATTAGTCCATCTATACTGACCTCCATCAGGTTGCAAATTAAAAATAATTTTTTTCTGCATCTAGCTCTGAAAAAATATTTGGGCTTCTAGCAGTGTGTGGGACTTGGTCTATTAGTCCATCTATACTGACCTCCATCAGGTTGCAAATTAAAAATAATTTTTTTCTGCATCTAGCTCTGAAAAAATATTTGGGCTTCTAGCAGTGTGTGGGACTTGGTCTATTAGTCCATCTATACTGACCTCCATCAGGTTGCAAATTGAATAAAAAAATTTTCTGCATCTAGCTCTGAAAAAATATTTGGGCTTCTAGCGGTGTGTGGGACTTGGTCTATTAGTCCATCTATACTGACCTCCATCAGGTTGCAAATTAAAAATAATTTTTTTCTGCATCTAACCCAGCCAATAGTTTTGGCCTAATACCACAGTTTGGCCACTCAGCTCTGCTCGGTTTGCAAGGCCACAGGAGACAAGAAGTCTGACACATAGTCAACGCCTAGAGACGATGGTACAGGAGTATCTCCAAGTAAACATTGAAGCCACGACTGTGTCACTGGACCCTTGCTCTTTTTGGGCTTCCAATCTGGATAAATGGCCGGAGCTAGCCACTTACGCCTTGGAGATCTTGTCATGCCCTGCAGCCAGCGTTCTGTCTGAACGTGTGTTCAGCGCTGCTGGTGGTGTGCTGACAGATAAGCGCACGCGGCTCTCCACTGATAATGTAGACAGACTCACGTTCATAAAGATGAACAAATCATGGATCCGAAACGACTTTTCTACCCCTGTGTCATCCTGGGGAGAGTAAAAGATGGATGATTGGTTAAAATCACCCTACCAACCGTTTTAAGCTTTCAAATTACTAATCATGTTTATCTGTATCTTGGCTGGAAAATAATTTGGGCTTTGTAGCAGTGTGAAGCACTGATTCTATTAGGCCATCTATAATAAGCTCCACCAGATTTAAAATTACTAATCATGTTTATCTGTATCTTGGCTGGAAAATAATTTGGGCTTTGTAGCAGTGTGCAGCACTGATCCTATTAGGCCATCTATACTAAGATCCACCAGATTTAAAATTAATAATAATTTTTAGCTGCATCTAGCCCGGAAAATAATTTTGGGGCTCCGAGATGCGCAAGACACATAAGTGCCTTCTTGCTGCACTACCTGCAACATGACCCTCATATTGTCAGAATTCGAAGTAATCATGACTACTGGGTTGCCACACTCTTAGATCCGCCAAACTTTTCGATCAACCTTTTCATTTTAATAAAGACCAAAAAAATGGTCATTTTTGAAATTATAAGCATTAGCAGGTTATTAGAAACTGAAATCAAACAGTTTTCAACTCAAAACTTTATTCTAGGTGATGTTACATTTTCACATAGGACCCCTTGTTCGAAAGGAGCTTCTGAACTCTCTCGTCCATTGAATTTGTCAGGTTTTGGATGGTTTCTGCTTTAATTCTTTTGCATGAGGACAGAATACCCTCCCAGAGCTGTTGCTTAGATGTGAACTGCCTCCCGCCATCATAGACACTCCTTTTGATGATGCTCCAGAGGTTCTGAATGGGGTAGAGGTCAGGGGAGCATGGGGGTCACACCATAAGTTTGTCCCCTTTTATGGCCATATCAGCCAGAGATGCAGATGTTTTATGTGCAGCATGAGATGGTGCATTATCATGCAAAAAAATGATCTTGCTGTGAAATACACGGTTCTTCTTCTTGAACCATGGCAGGAAGTGCTGTTTGAGAAAATCCACATACATTATGGAGTTCATCTTTAGCGCCTTCAGGGATCCTAAAGGGGCCGACAATCTCTCTCCCCATGATTCCAGCCCAAAACATTACTCCACCTCCTCCTTGTTGGCGCTGTAGCCGTGTTTGCGTGGGGTGTCCATCAACCAGCCATCCTCCACTCCATCCATCTGGACTAGAGATGAGCGTTGTTCTACTCGAACTGTTCGCCAATCTCAAATTCGAGCTGTTTTGGGCGGTGTTCGAGCCGGTCGGCGAACACGAACAATTTGAGAAAAATTCGGCTGTTCGAGGTTATGTTCGATAACTGTTCGTGCACCAAAATCATAACTGGATTTTTTCTCAGTAATGATGAAAATTAATGTTAATACGCAGTTTGAGTGTACAGCGGGGTTGGGGGAGGGGCAGGGGATGGATCTCTGCAGGAACAATGAAGATCTCCATTTTTTTTTCTCTTTCCCGCATTTGCAGTGGGGAGGTGCAATCTGTCAGCCTATCAGCAGCGCACACACGGAGCGAAGTGCTTTTTTTCACACAAGCAAGGGCATGTGTGATTGGCAGTGTATGTCACATGTCCTTGCCCTATAAGACCAAGCCATTTTCCCCGTCGCCACCATTTTCTCACTGCTGCAGCTGCGTGTTAGATGGCACCGTTGTTGCTGTGTGTGCTATACCTTGTTAATTTCAAGCCAATTTTCGCACAAATATACAGATAGCTTGGGAGTAGGGAATAGTTGTGATTGCAGTCCTTTTAAGGACTAGGTTACAGCATTTCCTACGACTTTTATCAGGCAGGTCTGTGCTCTTAAATAGATAGATTGTGGGAGTAAAGACTAATTGTAATTGGAGTCCTTTTCAGGACTAGGTTACATCAGTTCCTATCAGTTTTTGCCAGGCAGGTCTGTGCCAGTGCTGTGCAAGTTTTTTTCACAGCATTTGGCTGAATCTAGCAAAGCTAATCCTTTTTGGCCTATTGCAGAGTGTGTTAGTCAGTGGAGTAGCCTATCTGTGTTGCAAGATATACCACCTGTGTATAGAATACCAATTTTTTTACTGCACCTAGTGAAGTAAAATCTTTTGGGCATAGCATCATTCTATTACTCCATCTATACTGACCTCCATCAGGTTGCAAATTGAATATAATTTTTTTCTGCATCTAGCTCTGAAAAAATATTTGGGCTTCTAGCAGTGTGTGGGACTTGGTCTATTAGTCCATCTATACTGACCTCCATCAGGTTGCAAATTAAAAATAATTTTTTTCTTCATTTAGCTCTGAAAAAATATTTGGGCTTCTAGCAGTGTGTGGGACTTGTTCTATTAGTCCTTCTATACTGACCTCCAGCAGGTTGCAAATTGAATATAATTTTTTTCTGCATCTAGCTCTGAAAAAATATTTGGGCTTCTAGCGGTGTGTGGGACTTGGTCTATTAGTCCATCCATACTGACCTCCATCAGGTTGCAAATTAAAAATAATTTTTTTCTGCATCTAGCTCTGAAAAAATATTTGGGCTTCTAGCAGTGTGTGGGACTTGGTCTATTAGTCCATCTATACTGACCTCCATCAGGTTGCAAATTAAAAATAATTTTTTTCTTCATTTATCTCTGAAAAAATATTTGGGCTTCTAGCAGCGTGTGGGACTTGGTCTATTAGTCCATCTATACTGACCTCCATCAGGTTGCAAATTAAAAATCATTTTTTTCTGCATCTAGCTCTGAAAAAATATTTGGGCTTCTAGCAGTGTGTGGGACTTGGTCTATTAGTCCATCTATACTGACCTCCATCAGGTTGCAAATTAAAAATAATTTTTTTCTGCATCTAGCTCTGAAAAAATATTTGGGCTTCTAGCAGTGTGTGGGACTTGGTCTATTAGTCCATCTATACTGACCTCCATCAGGTTGCAAATTAAAAATAATTTTTTTCTTCATTTATCTCTGAAAAAATATTTGGGCTTCTAGCAGCATGTGGGACTTGTTCTATTAGTCCATCTATACTGACCTCCATCAGGTTGCAAATTAAAAATAATTTTTTTCTTCATTTATCTCTGAAAAAATATTTGGGCTTCTAGCAGCGTGTGGGACTTGTTCTATTAGTCCATCTATACTGACCTCCATCAGGTTGCAAATTAAAAATAATTTTTTTCTGCATCTAGCTCTGAAAAAATATTTGGGCTTCTAGCAGTGTGTGGGACTTGGTCTATTAGTCCATCTATACTGACCTCCATCAGGTTGCAAATTAAAAATAATTTTTTTCTGCATCTAGCTCTGAAAAAATATTTGGGCTTCTAGCAGTGTGTGGGACTTGGTCTATTAGTCCATCTATACTGACCTCCATCAGGTTGCAAATTGAATAAAAAAATTTTCTGCATCTAGCTCTGAAAAAATATTTGGGCTTCTAGCGGTGTGTGGGACTTGGTCTATTAGTCCATCTATACTGACCTCCATCAGGTTGCAAATTAAAAATAATTTTTTTCTGCATCTAACCCAGCCAATAGTTTTGGCCTAATACCACAGTTTGGCCACTCAGCTCTGCTCGGTTTGCAAGGCCACAGGAGACAAGAAGTCTGACACATAGTCAACGCCTAGAGACGATGGTACAGGAGTATCTCCAAGTAAACATTGAAGCCACGACTGTGTCACTGGACCCTTGCTCTTTTTGGGCTTCCAATCTGGATAAATGGCCGGAGCTAGCCACTTACGCCTTGGAGATCTTGTCATGCCCTGCAGCCAGCGTTCTGTCTGAACGTGTGTTCAGCGCTGCTGGTGGTGTGCTGACAGATAAGCGCACGCGGCTCTCCACTGATAATGTAGACAGACTCACGTTCATAAAGATGAACAAATCATGGATCCGAAACGACTTTTCTACCCCTGTGTCATCCTGGGGAGAGTAAAAGATGGATGATTGGTTAAAATCACCCTACCAACCGTTTTAAGCTTTCAAATTACTAATCATGTTTATCTGTATCTTGGCTGGAAAATAATTTGGGCTTTGTAGCAGTGTGAAGCACTGATTCTATTAGGCCATCTATAATAAGCTCCACCAGATTTAAAATTACTAATCATGTTTATCTGTATCTTGGCTGGAAAATAATTTGGGCTTTGTAGCAGTGTGCAGCACTGATCCTATTAGGCCATCTATACTAAGATCCACCAGATTTAAAATTAATAATAATTTTTAGCTGCATCTAGCCCGGAAAATAATTTTGGGGCTCCGAGATGCGCAAGACACATAAGTGCCTTCTTGCTGCACTACCTGCAACATGACCCTCATATTGTCAGAATTCGAAGTAATCATGACTACTGGGTTGCCACACTCTTAGATCCGCCAAACTTTTCGATCAACCTTTTCATTTTAATAAAGACCAAAAAAATGGTCATTTTTGAAATTATAAGCATTAGCAGGTTATTAGAAACTGAAATCAAACAGTTTTCAACTCAAAACTTTATTCTAGGTGATGTTACATTTTCACATAGGACCCCTTGTTCGAAAGGAGCTTCTGAACTCTCTCGTCCATTGAATTTGTCAGGTTTTGGATGGTTTCTGCTTTAATTCTTTTGCATGAGGACAGAATACCCTCCCAGAGCTGTTGCTTAGATGTGAACTGCCTCCCGCCATCATAGACACTCCTTTTGATGATGCTCCAGAGGTTCTGAATGGGGTAGAGGTCAGGGGAGCATGGGGGTCACACCATAAGTTTGTCCCCTTTTATGGCCATATCAGCCAGAGATGCAGATGTTTTATGTGCAGCATGAGATGGTGCATTATCATGCAAAAAAATGATCTTGCTGTGAAATACACGGTTCTTCTTCTTGAACCATGGCAGGAAGTGCTGTTTGAGAAAATCCACATACATTATGGAGTTCATCTTTAGCGCCTTCAGGGATCCTAAAGGGGCCGACAATCTCTCTCCCCATGATTCCAGCCCAAAACATTACTCCACCTCCTCCTTGTTGGCGCTGTAGCCGTGTTTGCGTGGGGTGTCCATCAACCAGCCATCCTCCACTCCATCCATCTGGACTAGAGATGAGCGTTGTTCTACTCGAACTGTTCGCCAATCTCAAATTCGAGCTGTTTTGGGCGGTGTTCGAGCCGGTCGGCGAACACGAACAATTTGAGAAAAATTCGGCTGTTCGAGGTTATGTTCGATAACTGTTCGTGCACCAAAATCATAACTGGATTTTTTCTCAGTAATGATGAAAATTAATGTTAATACGCAGTTTGAGTGTACAGCGGGGTTGGGGGAGGGGCAGGGGATGGATCTCTGCAGGAACAATGAAGATCTCCATTTTTTTTTCTCTTTCCCGCATTTGCAGTGGGGAGGTGCAATCTGTCAGCCTATCAGCAGCGCACACACGGAGCGAAGTGCTTTTTTTCACACAAGCAAGGGCATGTGTGATTGGCAGTGTATGTCACATGTCCTTGCCCTATAAGACCAAGCCATTTTCCCCGTCGCCACCATTTTCTCACTGCTGCAGCTGCGTGTTAGACGGCACCGTTGTTGCTGTGTGTGCTATACCTTGTTAATTTCAAGCCAATTTTCGCACAAATATACAGATAGCTTGGGAGTAGGGAATAGTTGTGATTGCAGTCCTTTTAAGGACTAGGTTACAGCATTTCCTACGACTTTTATCAGGCAGGTCTGTGCTCTTAAATAGATAGATTGTGGGAGTAAAGACTAATTGTAATTGGAGTCCTTTTCAGGACTAGGTTACATCAGTTCCTATCAGTTTTTGCCAGGCAGGTCTGTGCCAGTGCTGTGCAAGTTTTTTTCACAGCATTTGGCTGAATCTAGCAAAGCTAATCCTTTTTGGCCTATTGCAGAGTGTGTTAGTCAGTGGAGTAGCCTATCTGTGTTGCAAGATATACCACCTGTGTATAGAATACCAATTTTTTTACTGCACCTAGTGAAGTAAAATCTTTTGGGCATAGCATCATTCTATTACTCCATCTATACTGACCTCCATCAGGTTGCAAATTGAATATAATTTTTTTCTGCATCTAGCTCTGAAAAAATATTTGGGCTTCTAGCAGTGTGTGGGACTTGGTCTATTAGTCCATCTATACTGACCTCCATCAGGTTGCAAATTAAAAATAATTTTTTTCTTCATTTAGCTCTGAAAAAATATTTGGGCTTCTAGCAGTGTGTGGGACTTGTTCTATTAGTCCTTCTATACTGACCTCCAGCAGGTTGCAAATTGAATATAATTTTTTTCTGCATCTAGCTCTGAAAAAATATTTGGGCTTCTAGCGGTGTGTGGGACTTGGTCTATTAGTCCATCCATACTGACCTCCATCAGGTTGCAAATTAAAAATAATTTTTTTCTGCATCTAGCTCTGAAAAAATATTTGGGCTTCTAGCAGTGTGTGGGACTTGGTCTATTAGTCCATCTATACTGACCTCCATCAGGTTGCAAATTAAAAATAATTTTTTTCTTCATTTATCTCTGAAAAAATATTTGGGCTTCTAGCAGCGTGTGGGACTTGGTCTATTAGTCCATCTATACTGACCTCCATCAGGTTGCAAATTAAAAATCATTTTTTTCTGCATCTAGCTCTGAAAAAATATTTGGGCTTCTAGCAGTGTGTGGGACTTGGTCTATTAGTCCATCTATACTGACCTCCATCAGGTTGCAAATTAAAAATAATTTTTTTCTGCATCTAGCTCTGAAAAAATATTTGGGCTTCTAGCAGTGTGTGGGACTTGGTCTATTAGTCCATCTATACTGACCTCCATCAGGTTGCAAATTAAAAATAATTTTTTTCTTCATTTATCTCTGAAAAAATATTTGGGCTTCTAGCAGCGTGTGGGACTTGTTCTATTAGTCCATCTATACTGACCTCCATCAGGTTGCAAATTAAAAATAATTTTTTTCTTCATTTATCTCTGAAAAAATATTTGGGCTTCTAGCAGCGTGTGGGACTTGTTCTATTAGTCCATCTATACTGACCTCCATCAGGTTGCAAATTAAAAATAATTTTTTTCTGCATCTAGCTCTGAAAAAATATTTGGGCTTCTAGCAGTGTGTGGGACTTGGTCTATTAGTCCATCTATACTGACCTCCATCAGGTTGCAAATTAAAAATAATTTTTTTCTGCATCTAGCTCTGAAAAAATATTTGGGCTTCTAGCAGTGTGTGGGACTTGGTCTATTAGTCCATCTATACTGACCTCCATCAGGTTGCAAATTGAATAAAAAAATTTTCTGCATCTAGCTCTGAAAAAATATTTGGGCTTCTAGCGGTGTGTGGGACTTGGTCTATTAGTCCATCTATACTGACCTCCATCAGGTTGCAAATTAAAAATAATTTTTTTCTGCATCTAACCCAGCCAATAGTTTTGGCCTAATACCACAGTTTGGCCACTCAGCTCTGCTCGGTTTGCAAGGCCACAGGAGACAAGAAGTCTGACACATAGTCAACGCCTAGAGACGATGGTACAGGAGTATCTCCAAGTAAACATTGAAGCCACGACTGTGTCACTGGACCCTTGCTCTTTTTGGGCTTCCAATCTGGATAAATGGCCGGAGCTAGCCACTTACGCCTTGGAGATCTTGTCATGCCCTGCAGCCAGCGTTCTGTCTGAACGTGTGTTCAGCGCTGCTGGTGGTGTGCTGACAGATAAGCGCACGCGGCTCTCCACTGATAATGTAGACAGACTCACGTTCATAAAGATGAACAAATCATGGATCCGAAACGACTTTTCTACCCCTGTGTCATCCTGGGGAGAGTAAAAGCTTGATGATTGGTTAAAATCACCCTACCAACCGTTTTAAGCTTTCAAATTACTAATCATGTTTATCTGTATCTTGACTGGAAAATAATTTGGGCTTTGTAGCAGTGTGCAGCACTGATCCTATTAGGCCATCTATACTAAAGCTTCACCAGATTTAAAATTAAAAATAATTTTTAGCTGCATCTAGCCCGGAAAATAATTTTGGGGCTCCGAGATGCGCAAGGCACATAAGTGCCTTCTTGCTGCACTACCTGCAGCATGACCCTCATATTGTCAGAATTCGAAGTAATCATGACTACTGGGTTGCCACACTCTTAGATCCCCCAAACTTTTCGATCAACCTTTTCATTTTAATAAAGACCAAAAAAATGGTCATTTTTGAAATTATAAGCATTAGCAGGTTGTTAGAAACTGAAATCAAACAGTTTTCAACTCAAAACTTTATTCTACGTGATGTTACATTTTCACATAGGACCCCTTGTTCGAAAGGAGCTTCTGAACTCTCTCGTCCATTGAATTTGTCAGGTTTTGGATGGTTTCTGCTTCAATTGTTTTGCATGAGGACAGAATGCCCTCCCAGAGCTGTTGCTTAGATGTGAACTGCCTCCCGCCATCATAGACACTCCTTTTAATGATGCTCCAAAGGTTCTGAATGGGGTAGAGGTCAGCGGAGCATGGGGGTCACACCATAAGTTTGTCCCCTTTTATGCCCATATCAGCCAGAGATGCAGATGTTTTATGTGCAGCATGAGATGGTGCATTATCATGCAGAAAAATGATCTTGCTGTGAAATACACGGTTCTTCTTCTTGAACCATGGCAGGAAGTGCTGTTTGAGAAAATCCACATACATTATGGAGTTCATCTTTAGCGCCTTCAGGGATCCTAAAGGGGCCGACAATCTCTCTCCCCATGATTCCAGCCCAAAACATTACTCCACCTCCTCCTTGTTGGCGCTGTAGCCGTGTTTGCGTGGGGTGTCCATCAACCAGCCATCCTCCACTCCATCCATCTGGACCATCGAGCGCTGCACGGCACTCATCCGTGAACAAAACAGTTTTGAAATCAGTCTTCATGTAATGTTTGGCCCACTGGAGCCGTTTCTGCTTGTGTGAAGTGGATAGAGGAGGTCGACAGGATGGCATATGCACAGCTGCAAACCTCTGAAGGACCCTGCATCTTGTTGTTCGGGGGACGTTGGAGGCACAAGCAGCTTCAAAAACTTGTCTGCTGCTATGACAAGGCTTTTTTGCCGCTGCTCTTCAACCTGACGTAATTGCCTGTAGGAAAGAGTCCTCAATTTGCCCTTATCAGCACGCACACGTGTGTACTGTGAATCAGCTACATACTTCTTGATTGCCAAGACACTTCATCCTGATCATCGCACAATGTTGATTGTAGTCATGCCTTGACCTAAACACTCCACAATTTGTTGCTTCTCAGCAGCCGACACATCCTTTTTCTTTCCCATTTTGGCAGAAAATGTAGGCTGCTTAATAATGTGAGAGAGCCTTCTTAAGTAGTCTTGCCTTTCATTGGACACACCTGCCAAACTAATTAGCACAGGTGTCTGCAATTGCTTACAGTGATATAAAGAGCCCTGACACACATCACCATCAGTGAGTTTAACTGACAAACAAACAAATTCTTCCCTTATCACTCCTAAACACTTTTTGCATAATAATTTGGAACGCGGTGTACATGTGCTTTTCCACAAAACACCAGCGGTTCACGTAGTGAATCTTACAGTTCTAACTTGCCAACCGTGGTCTGTATGGAATTGTTCAATAAAGGGCCCAAAATTAAGATAACATAGATGGGAGAGGTCTCTATGAATAGGAATTCCTAAGTATTTGATACCCTGTGAGGGCCAGGCAAAGGGAAAGTTGGACTGGATGGAATCCTATATGGATTTGGGGAGGGAGACATCGAGGGCCTCAGACTTCGCTGCATTGATTTTAAAATTTTACCATGTAACAAAGTGATCTATTTCAGCCATAACAGCATGGATGGATATATGTGATTGAGTGATATATACTAGGACATCATCAGCAAATAGAGAGCACTTGTACTCGGTGCCTCCCACCTCAATCCACCTAATATTGGGGTTATGGCGAATTGATGAGAGCAGGTGCTCCGTCACTAGGATGTATAAGAGAGGGGACAGAGGACATCACTGCCTTGTCCCATTGGTGATTGTGAAAGGTGATGAAAATGTTCTGACGCACCCCCTGGGCCTTGGGACACCCGGAGCCGGACCCTTTTTGGTGGATGCTGGTGGTTGTAGTCTTCGTGGCGGCGACCCAGTTCCGTGGCTCAGGGCGGTCAAACCAGTGGCGGAACTATTTATGTGGTTTTCATGTTTAAATGTCCGACTACGCCACCCGTGGATTGCGGTCAGAGTGAACCGCCGCTACAGGGCAGACCACTGAGGCTGGTGTTGTGGGTGCAGCAGAGCGTAGCATAACTCCCCACGGGAGGAGTATAGCCTCAGGGCAGTGTATGCGGAGGATGGGGGTGATGGTGCAGGGCAGCAGCAGTAACGACACGGAGTCAGTGATGCAGTTCAGGGCCTTTACTCACAGTTCTTATTATCCAGACCACGTCTGCAGGTAACGGCTGCCCACGTCGTACTGTGCTCACCAGGTGAGGGGCTCAGACAACTCCCAGATAACTTTGGAGCACTTCACAGGACCCCCTTTGTGTGTCCTTTGTCTGGCCTTTCTTACCAACACTTCTGTCCGGCTGCCTCGGGCCTCCTCTTGGTAAACTTGGCGCCAGTTTCCCTGACCCTATGTGGTGCCTTCCTAGCGGGTGTAGCGAGGGGCTGCGCCACATAAAATGTCAGAGCCTCCGGTTTCTAGCTGAGGGTCGTTTCCTGCCTCCACTAGTTCGGGGACCGGTCTCCCCCTTTGGCCTGACCCCTCCACGCAGGTGGATTCGGGCGTGCGGTGGCGACTCGCCCGTCCGCACCCCTGGGATCCCTTCATTCCTCGTTCCTGGAGCCTTCTCCGCTCCTCTTCCTTCCTTCTCCCTCTTCCAGGCCTGGGCCTCTGTTACTAGGCCCGCCTCCGGAGCAGAGCTCATGCAGAGCCCCTGCTCCCTGCCACTTCTGCTCAGACTTCTCTGCACTGAACTAAGATGGTGCCCACCTTTTATACTCCCTTCCCAATGCACCCAGGAACTGCTTCCTCCCTGCTCCTGCACTACAGGGTTCCCCTTCCTCAGTGTTCCCTCCCCCCACTCCAGCCAGGGACAGGGACTGTCGTGCCCATCTCAGGGGCATATTGGTCGCCCTGCCCCACGGCAATGTGGTGTAATGCATGCAGGTGTCGGGTCCTGATCCACACTCCATCCTTACCTGAGAGTGAGATATCACACCTCTGGGTGAGGTGCAATACGTCTTTAGCAACCGAGCCCTCAGGGTGCTACAGTTCCATTTATCTTCAGCCTAGGTGACGTATTGCGATACAGGGCCGTGATTTTGGCTATAAAAGGGTCCCCTAGACCCCTACCCCAAGCTTTTTAAGACAATCATATATGGCGTGCCAGGAGACTCTATGGAATGCTTTCTCAGCATCCAACGAGAGTATCTAATTACAAATTTTTAACTGCATCTAGCCCAGGAAATACTTTGTGCCTAGTAGCAGTGTCTGCTAGTAAGCGGATTATCCCGGCTGTTAAGCAAGCTGCACCACCTGTAGTTTAGACACTTAATTTTTTCAAAGGAAATGCTTCGGGACCGTGGGATACTTAGTGAAGAGCATCAGGAGGCACCCCAAGGCATAGGGGCTGGGACTGGCAGTAGGATGCCTTGCGGTGGACAGCCGAGCTCGATCCTTATAAAAGCTTTTTAACTGCAGCAGCTTTAGTGGACGCTACTGGAGCTGGAATTACCGCGGCTGCTGGCATGAGATTTGCCCTCCAATAGATCCTTGTAAATGGATTTAAAGTGTATTCATTCAAATTAGAGAGACAATTTAAATTAAAAAGCTTAGAGCTGCCTCCACCACAGGGGGGCTCGCTCGACCCACCAGCGGACAGGCACCAGTATTGGGAGAGGGGGGCTGGCCGTCAGGGTTCACCGCGGCTCTGGCACAAACCCGGCGACACGGAGGTGGCACGGGCAGGAGCGGACTGGCCGTGTCGGCTTCTCACTTTTTGGATTTTAGAAGGGCATGACATGCCTATATCTGTGTCTCCCCCTCCTTTTACTCCTCCACCTCTTTTATTTTCGCATGACTATATGTACTTGTCACTTTTCCATGTGTTAGTTATGTCTTCTGAGCAGTTTGTCAGCTTTTGGACACCTTTGAAGGTGTTTTCTATGTGTTTCTATGTGTTTTTGTTTGCCTGCCATTGGTTTTAACGGTGTTCGAAGGTGTTCGACGAACAGTTCGACGAACAGTTCGGCGAACACACGGGTGTTCGACGAACCGAACCGAACTCGAACACTACGGGGGTGGCTCAACACTAATCTGGACCATCGAGCGCTGCACGGCACTCATCCGTGAATAAAACAGTTTTGAAATCAGTCTTCATGTAATGTTTGGCCCACTGGAGCCGTTTCTGCTTGTGTGAAGTGGATAGAGGAGGTCGACAGGATGGCGTATGCACAGCTGCAAACCTCTGAAGGACCCTGCATCTTGTTGTTCGGGGGACGTTGGAGGCACCAGCAGCTTCAAAAACTTGTCTGCTGCTATGACAAGGCTTTTTTGCCGCTGCTCTTTTAACCTGACATAATTGCTTGTAGGAAAGAGTCCTCAATTTGCCCTTATCAGCACGCACACGTGTGTACTGTGAATCAGCTACATACTTCTTGATTGCCAAGACACTTCATCCTGATCATCGCACAATGTTGATTGTAGTCATGCCTTGACCTAAACACTCCACAATTTGTTGCTTCTCAGCAGCCAACACATCCTTTTTCTTTCCCATTATGGCAGAAAATGTAGGCTGCTTAATAATGTGAGACAGCCTTCTTAAGTAGTCTTGCCTTTCATTGGACACACCTGCCAAACTAATTAGCACAGGTGTCTGCAATTGCTTACAGTGATATAAAGAGCCCTGACACACATCACCATCAATGAGTTTAACTGACAAACAAACAAATTCTTCCCTTATCACTCCTAAACACTTTTTGCATAATAATTTGGAACACAGTGTACATGTGCTTTTCCACAAAACACCAGTGGTTCACGTAGTGAATCTTACAGTTCTAACTTGCCAACCGTGGTCTGTATGGAGTTGTTCAATAAAGGGCCCAAAATTAAGATAACATAGATGGGAGAGGTCTCTATGAATAGGAATTCCTAAGTATTTGATACCCTGTGAGGGCCAGGCAAAGGGAAAGTTGAAAAAAAAAAAAGTTGAAGAAACCAGCTTCCAAAAGTGCAAATATTTATTGAAGCAAATCCACGCAGTTTAAAAATTTCCAAATTACATCGGGGAATCTCACATGGAAAAAACGCAACGCGTTTCGAACACAGAGCTGTGTTCTTTGTCAAAGCTAACATGCATATGACACTCTATAGTATTATATCCAATAACAACCAATCAGATCGATATGCTTGGTCACATGAGAGTGTGAATAGGGTGCATAATTAGTGTGAGCCAATCACATAAAATGGAAAAAACAATAAAACCATTATGGAGAGAAAGAACAAAAAAAGAGATAAAATTCATTTTAACATAGAATGTTACATGAAATAAATAAAATAAACTGACAGAAACATGAAGTAGAATCAATAATGAAACATGATTTCACGGCGTGCATTGAGTCCGTCTGGGAAACGGGATCCAAGGTTGTAAATCCAGAATGCTTCTCTGGTGAGTAAACGGTGTCTGGAATCTCCTCCTCGATGTGCAGGTTTAACCCTCTCTATACCAATGACCTGTAGAGAACTGCACGATCTCTGGTGAAATTGAATAAAATGCCTAGAGGCATGTGAAATATTACGGTTGGTACTAGAAAGAGAAGATATATCAGTTAAATGTTCTGAAATGCGAACTTTAAGATTTCTTGTTGTGCAACCCACATATATAAGATCACAAATTTTGCATAGAATTATATAAACCACATTCGTGCTGTTACAATTTATGTGTCCTTTGATTTTGAAAGTTTCTGTGTGGTTATAATTGAAAAATTCTTTAGTAGCTGATGTATATTTGCATGTCCGACATCTATTTTGGCCGCACTTATAGAAACCAGAGTAATTTAGCCAAGTATTACTTTTTAAATTATTAGAGGAGAAAAAAGACGGTGAAACGATGTTGCCAATAGTGACACCTCTCCTTGCTACTACAGAGCAATTGAATTGTAAAATTTTAGATAAAGTTGCATCCTCATACAAAATGGATATGTGTTTGAAAAAAATAGATTTGATTATATTAAACTGAGGGCTATACTGCAATGACAGGACTAGTCTATTAGAATTATTGTGAACAATACGTGGTCCCAAATTTTGGTGTCTCTTGTGTTTTATTATATGTTTGGCTCTACTCAGGGTCCATTTAGGATACCCCCTTTCTGAAAGTTTGGACCATGTATGTGTAAGTTCTGTAGATAGAGTGTTTTCATCATTGCAGTTCCTTGCAACACGTGTAAATTCACCCACAGGTAATGCTTTGATAGTATGGGGCGGATGACTACTACTTGCATGCAAAATAGTATTTCCAGACTGAGTGAACCAGGGCAGACCGCTGAGGCTGGTGTTGTGGGTGCAGCAGAGCGTAGCATAACTCCCCACGGGAGGAGTATAGCCTCAGGGCAGTGTATGCGGAGGATGGGGGTGATGGTGCAGGGCAGCAGCAGTAACGACACGGAGTCAGTGATGCAGTCCAGGGCCTTTACTCACAGTTCTTATTATCCAGACCACGTCGGCAGGTAACGGCTGCCCACGTCGTACTGTGCTCACCAGGTGAGGGGCTCAGACAACTCCCAGATAACTTTGGAGCACTTCACAGGACCCCCTTTGTGTGTCCTTTGTCTGGCCTTTCTTACCAACCCTTCTGTCCGGCTGCCTCGGGCCTCCTCTTGGTAAACTTGGCGCCAGTTTCCCTGACCCTATGTGGTGCCTTCCTAGCGGGTGTAGCGAGGGGCTGCGCCACATAAAATGTCACAGCCTCCGGTTTCTAGCTGAGGGTCGTTTCCTGCCTCCACTAGTTTCGGGGACCGGTCTCCCCCTTTGGCCTGACCCCTCCACGCAGGTGGATTCGGGCGTGCGGTGGCGACTCGCCCGTCCGCACCCCTGGGATCCCTTCATTCCTCGTTCCTGGAGCCTTCTCCGCTCCTCTTCCTTCCTTCTCCCTCTTCCAGGCCTGGGCCTCTGTTACTAGGCCTGCCTCCGGAGCAGAGCTCATGCAGAGCCCCTGCTCCCTGCCACTTCTGCTCAGACTTCTCTGCACTGAACTAAGATGGTGCCCACCTTTTATACTCCCTTCTCAATGCACCCAGGAACTGCTTCCTCCCTGCTCCTGCACTACAGGGTTCCCCTTCCTCAGTGTTCCCTCCCCCCACTCCAGCCAGGGACAGGGACTGTCGTGCCCATCTCAGGGGCATATTGGTCGTCCTGCCCCACGGCAATGTGGTGTAATGCATGCAGGTGTCGGGTCCTGATCCACACTCCATCCTTACCTGAGAGTGAGATATCACACCTCTGGGTGAGGTGCAATACCTCTGTAGCAACCGAGCCCTCAGGGTAATACAGTTCCATTTATCTTCAGCCTAGGTGACGTATTGCGATACAGGGCCGTGATTTTGGCTATAAAAGGGTCCCCTAGACCCCTATCCCAAGCTTTTTAAGAGAATCATATATGGCGTGCCAGGAGACTCTATGGAATGCTTTCTCAGCATCCAACGAGAGTATTTAATTACAAATTTTTAACTGCATCTAGCCCAGGAAATACTTTGTGCCTAGTAGCAGTGTCTGCTAGTCAGCGGATTATCCCGGCTGTTAAGCAAGCTACACCACCTGTAGTTTTGACACTTAATTTTTTCAAAGGAAATGCTTCGGGACCACGGGATACTCAGTGAAGAGCATCAGGAGGCACCCCAAGGCATAGGGGCTGGGACTGGCAGTAGGATGCCTTGCGGTGGACAGCCGAGCTCGATCCTTATAATAGCTTTTTAACTGCAGCAGCTTTAGTGGACGCTACTGGAGCTGGAATTACGCGGCTGCTGGCATGAGACTTGCCCTCCAATAGATCCTTGTAAATGGATTTAAAGTGTATTCATTCAAATTAGAGAGACAATTTAAATTAAAAAGCTTAGAGCTGCCTCCACCACAGGGGGGCTCGCTCGACCCACCAGCGGACAGGCACCAGTATTGGGAGAGGGGGGCTGGCCGTCAGGGTTCACCGCGGCTCTGGCACAAACCCGGCGACACGGAGGTGGCACGGGCAGGAGCGGACTGAACGTGTCGGCTTCTCACTTTTTGGATTTTAGAAGGGCATGACATGACATGTCTCCTCAACACTAGTGGCCACAACCTTTTATATACACTAAAGCACACTGACTGCAAAGAAAAAACCTGAAGGTCTGAACTGAAACGTAAGTTGATGTGCATGCAAAATGTAAATGCATGTTCACACAAGGCCATTAAACAGAGAGAAACCAAGAACAAGAAAAATACCCAAATAACTGAAAGTAGATGTATAAATAGCACAGTGCAAAAATAATAATAAATAATAAAGGGTATTTAGTTAACATAATTTTGATCAAAATAATGTGAAAGCCATCCCGCAACTTCACGGCAACCCTTATGGGACAGTCCTAACTCTAATATTAAAAACCGTACCATTTGTCAAGTGACATACATATGGACAAGGGAAGAGAGACTGATCCCTAGTGTAAGCATAAAACCAAGGCAAAATGAGCGTCTCAGCCAGACAAAGGGCGGCCACACCCTTTTATATGCACTAAAGCACACTGACTGCAAAGAAAAAACCTGAAGGTCTGAACTGAAACGTAAGTTGATGTGCATGCAAAATGTAAATGCATGTTCACCCAAGGCCATTAAACAGAGAGAAACCAAGAACAAGAAAAATACCCAAATAACTGAAAGTAGATGTATAAATAGCACAGTGCAAAAATAATAATAAATAATAATGGGAATTTAGTTAACATAATTTTGATCAAAATAATGTGAAAGCCATCCCGCCACTTCACGGCAACCCTTATGGGACAGTCCTAACTCTAATATTAAAAACGTTACCATTTGTCAAGTGGCATACATATGGACAAGGGCAGAGAGACTGATGCCTAGTGTAAGCATAAAACCGAGGCAAAATGAGCGTCTCAGCCCACACAAAGGGTGACCACACCCTTTTATATACACTAAAGCACACTGACTGCAAAGAAAAAACCTGAAGGTCTGAACTGAAACGTAAGTTGATGTGCATGCAAAATGTAAATGCATGTTCACCCAAGGCCATTAAACAGAGAGAAACCAAGAACAAGAAAAATACCCAAATAACTGAAAGTAGATGTATAAATAGCACAGTGCAAAAATAATAATAAATAATAAAGGGTATTTAGTTAACATAATTTTGATCAAAATAATGTGAAAGCCATCCCGCAACTTCACGGCAACCCTTATGGGAGAGTCCTAACTCTAATATTAAAACCTTACCATTTGTCAAGTGACATACATATGGACAAGGGCAGAGAGACTGATCCCTAGTGTAAGCATAAAACCGAGGCAAAATGAGCGTCTCAGCCCAGACAAAGGGCGGCCACACCCTTTTATATGCACTAAAGTACACTGACTGCAAAGAAAAAACCTGAAGGTCTGAACTGAAACGTAAGTTGATGTGCATGCAAAATGTAAATGCATGTTCACACAAGGCCATTAAACAGAGAGAAACCAAGAACAAGAAAAATACCCAAATAACTGAAAGTAGATGTATAAATAGCACAGTGCGAAAATAATAATAAATAATAAAGCGTGTTTAGTTAACATAATTTTGATCAAAATAATGTGAAAGCCATCCCGCAACTTCACGGCAACCCTTATGGGACAGTCCTAACTCTAATATTAAAAACCTTACCATTTGTCAAGTGACATACATATGGACAAGGGCAGAGAGACGAATCCCTAGTGTAAGCATAAAACCGAGGCAAAATGAGCGTCTCAGCCCAGAGAAAGGGCGGCCACACCCTTTTATATGCACTAAAGCACACTGACTGCAAAGAAAAAACCTGAAGGTCTGAACTGAAACGTAAGTTCATGTGCATGCAAAATGTAAATGCATGTTCACCCAAGGCCATTAAACAGAGAGAAACCAAGAACAAGAAAAATACCCAAATAACTGAAAATAGATGTATAAATAGCACAGTGCAAAAATAATAATAAATAATAAAGGGTATTTAGTTAACATAATTTTGCTCAAAATAATGTGAAAGCCATCCCGCCACTTCACGGCAACCCTTATGGGACAGTCCTAACTCTAATATTAAAACCTTACCATTTGTCAAGTGACATACATATGGACAAGGGCAGAGAGACTGATCCCTAGTGTAAGCATAAAACCGAGGCAAAATGAGCGTCTCAGCCCAGACAAAGGGCGGCCACACCCTTTTATATGCACTAAAGTACACTGACTGCAAAGAAAAAACCTGAAGGTCTGAACTGAAACGTAAGTTGATGTGCATGCAAAATGTAAATGCATGTTCACACAAGGCCATTAAACAGAGAGAAACCAAGAACAAGAAAAATACCCAAATAACTGAAAGTAAATGTGTAAATAGCACAGTGCAAAAATAATAATAAATAATAAAGGGTATTTAGTTAACATAATTTTGATCAAAATAATGTGAAAGCCATCCCGCAACTTCACGGCAACCCTTATGGGACAGTCCTAACTCTAATATTAAAAACCTTACCATTTGTCAAGTGACATACATATGGACAAGGGCAGAGAGACGGATCCCTAGTGTAAGCATAAAACCGAGGCAAAATGAGCGTCTCAGACCAGAGAAAGGGCGGCCACACCCTTTTATATGCACTAAAGCACACTGACTGCAAAGAAAAAACCTGAAGGTCTGAACTGAAACGTAAGTTCATGTGCATGCAAAATGTAAATGCATGTTCACACAAGGCCATTAAACAGAGAGAAACCAAGAACAAGAAAAATACCCAAATAACTGAAAGTAGATGTATAAATAGCACAGTGCAAAAATAATAATAAATAATAAAGGGTATTTAGTTAACATAATTTTGATCAAAATAATGTGAAAGCCATCCCGCAACTTCACGGCAACCCTTATGGGACAGTCCTAACTCTAATATTAAAAACCTTACCATTTGTCAAGTGACATACATATGGACAAGGGCAGAGAGACGGATCCCTAGTGTAAGCATAAAACCGAGGCAAAATGAGCGTCTCAGCCCAGACAAAGGGCGGCCACACCCTTTTATATGCACTAAAGCACACTGACTGCAAAGAAAAAACCTGAAGGTCTGAACTGAAACGTAAGTTGATGTGCATGCAAAATGTAAATGCATGTTCACCCAAGGCCATTAAACAGAGAGAAACCAAGAACAAGAAAAATACCCAAATAACTGAAAGTAGATGTATAAATAGCACAGTGCAAAAATAATAATAAATAATAAAGGGAATTTAGTTAACATAATTTTGATCAAAATAATGTGAAAGCCATCCCGCCACTTAACGACAACCCTTATGGGACAGTCCTAACTCTAATATTAAAAACCTTACCATTTGTCAAGTGGCATACATATGGACAAGGGCAGAGAGACTGATGCCTAGTGTAAGCATAAAACCGAGGCAAAATGAGCGTTTCAGCCCAGACAAAGGGTGGCCACACCCTTTTATATACACTAAAGCACACTGACTGCAAAGAAAAAACCTGAAGGTCTGAACTGAAACGTAAGTTGATGTGCATGCAAAATGTAAATGCATGTTCACCCAAGGCCATTAAACAGAGAGAAACCAAGAACAAGAAAAATACCCAAATAACTGAAAGTAGATGTATAAATAGCACAGTGCAAAAATAATAATAAATAATAAAGGGTATTTAGTTAACATAATTTTGATTAAAATAATGTGAAAGCCATCCCGCAACTTCACGGCAACCCTTATGGGACAGTCCTAACTCTAATATTAAAACCTTACCATTTGTCAAGTGACATACATATGGACAAGGGCAGAGAGACTGATCCCTAGTGTAAGCATAAAACCGAGGCAAAATGAGCGTCTCAGCCCAGAGAAAGGGCTGCCACACCCTTTTATATGCACTAAAGCACACTGACTGCAAAGAAAAAACCTGAAGGTCTGAACTGAAACGTAAGTTGATGTGGATACAAAATGTAAATGCATGTTCACACAAGGCCATTAAACAGAGAGAAACCAAGAACAAGAAAAATACCCAAATAACTGAAAGTAGATGTATAAATAGCACAGTGCAAAAATAATAATAAATAATAAAGGGTATTTAGTTAACATAATTTTGATCAAAATAATGTGAAAGCCATTCCGCCACTTCACGGCAACCCTTATGGGACAGTCCTAACACTAATATTAAAAACCTTACCATTTGTCAAGTGACATACATATGGACAAGGGCAGAGAGACTGATCCCTAGTGTAAGCATAAAACCGAGGCAAAATGAGCATCTCAGCCGAGACAAACGGCGGCCACACCCTTTTATATGCACTAAAGCACACTGACTGCAAAGAAAAAACCTGAAGGTGTCAACTGAAACGTAAGTTCATGTGCATGCAAAATGTAAATGCATGTTCACACAAGGCCATTAAACAGAGAGAAAACAAGAAAAATACCCAAATAAATGAAAGTAGATGTATAAATAGCACAGTGCAAAAATAATAATAAATAATAAAGGGTATTTAGTTAACATAATTTTGATCAAAATAATGTGAAAGCCATCCCGCCACTTCACGGCAACCCTTATGGGACAGTCCTAACTCTAATATTAAAAACCTTACCATTTGTCAAGTGACATACACATGGACAAGGGAAGAGAGACTGATCCCTAGTGTAAGCATAAAACCGATGCAAAATGAGCGTCTCTGCCCAGACAAAGGGCGGCCACACCCTTTTATATGCACTAAAGCACACTGACTGCAAAGAAAAAACCTGAAGGTCTAAACTGAAACGTAAGTTGATGTGCATGCAAAATGTAAATGCATGTTCACACAAGGCCATTAAACAGAGAGAAACCAAGAACAAGAAAAATACCCAAATAACTGAAAGTAGATGTATAAATAGCACAGTGCAAAAATAATAATAAATAATAAAGGGTATTTAGTTAACATAATTTTGATCAAAATAATGTGAAAGCCATTCCGCCACTTCACGGCAACCCTTATGGGACAGTCCTAACTCTAATATTAAAAACCTTACCATTTGTCAAGTGACATACATATGGACAAGGGCAGAGAGACTGATCCCTAGTGTAAGCATAAAACCGAGGCAAAATGAGCGTCTCAGCCCAGACAAAGGGCGGACACACCCTTTTATATGCACTAAAGCACACTGACTGCAAAGAAAAATCCTGAAGGTCTGAACTGAAACGTAAGTTCATGTGCATGCAAAATGTAAATGCATGTTCACACAAGGCCATTAAACAGAGAGAAACCAAGAACAAGAAAAATACCCAAATAACTGAAAGTAGATGTATAAATAGCACAGTGCAAAAATAATAATAAATAATAAAGGGTATTTAGTTAACATAATTTTGATCAAAATAATGTGAAAGCCATCCCGCAACTTCACGGCAACCCTTATGGGACAGTCCTAACTCTAATATTAAAAACCTTACCATTTGTCAAGTGACATACATATGGACAAGGGCAGAGAGACGGATCCCTAGTGTAAGCATAAAACCGAGGCAAAATGAGCGTCTCAGCCCAGACAAAGGGCGGCCACACCCTTTTATATGCACTAAAGCACACTGACTGCAAAGAAAAAACCTGAAGGTCTGAACTGAAACGTAAGTTGATGTGCATGCAAAATGTAAATGCATGTTCACCCAAGGCCATTAAACAGAGAGAAACCAAGAACAAGAAAAATACCCAAATAACTGAAAGTAGATGTATAAATAGCACAGTGCAAAAATAATAATAAATAATAAAGGGAATTTAGTTAACATAATTTTGATCAAAATAATGTGAAAGCCATCCCGCCACTTAACGACAACCCTTATGGGACAGTCCTAACTCTAATATTAAAAACCTTACCATTTTGTCAAGTGGCATACATATGGACAAGGGTAGAGAGACTGATGCCTAGTGTATGCATAAAACCGAGGCAAAATGAGCATTTCAGCCCAGACAAAGGGTGGCCACACCCTTTTATATACACTAAAGCACACTGACTGCAAAGAAAAAACCTGAAGGTCTGAACTGAAACGTAAGTTGATGTGCATGCAAAATGTAAATGCATGTTCACCCAAGGCTATTAAACAGAGAGAAACCAAGAACAAGAAAAATACCCAAATAACTGAAAATAGATGTATAAATAGCACAGTGCAAAAATAATAATAAATAATAAAGGGTATTTAGTTAACATAATTTTGATCAAAATAATGTGAAAGCCATCCCGCCACTTCACGGCAACCCTTATGGGACAGTCCTAACTCTAATATTAAAACCTTACCATTTGTCAAGTGACATACATATGGACAAGGGCAGAGAGACTGATCCCTAGTGTAAGCATAAAACCGAGGCAAAATGAGCGTCTCAGCCCAGAGAAAGTGCTGCCACACCCTTTTATATGCACTAAAGCACACTGACTGCAAAGAAAAAACCTGAAGGTCTGAACTGAAACGTAAGTTGATGTGCATACAAAATGTAAATGCATGTTCACACAAGGCCATTAAACAGAGAGAAACCAAGAACAAGAAAAATACCCAAATAACTGAAAGTAGATGTATAAATAGCACAGTGCAAAAATAATAATAAATAATAAAGGGTATTTAGTTAATATAATTTTGATCAAAATAATGTGAAAGCCATTCCGCAACTTCACGGCAACCCTTATGGGACAGTCCTAACACTAATATTAAAAACCTTACCATTTGTCAAGTGACATACATATGGACAAGGGCAGAGAGACTGATCCCTAGTGTAAGCATAAAACCGAGGCAAAATGAGCATCTCAGCCGAGACAAACGGCGGCCACACCCTTTTATATGCACTAAAGCACACTGACTGCAAAGAAAAAACCTGAAGGTGTGAACTGAAACGTAAGCTCATGTGCATGCAAAATGTAAATGCATGTTCACACAAGGCCATTAAACAGAGAGAAAACAAGAAAAATACCCAAATAACGGAAAGTAGATGTATAAATAACACACTGCAAAAATAATAATAAATAATAAAGGGTATTTAGTTAACATAATTTTGATCAAAATAATGTGAAAGCCATCCCGCCACTTCACGGCAACCCTTATGGGACAGTCCTAACTCTAATATTAAAAACCTTATAATTTGTTAAGCAACATACAGTACAGACCAAAAGTTTGGACACACCTTCTCATTTAAAGATCTTTCTGTATTTTTGATTACTATGAAAATTGTACATTCACACTGAAGGCAACAAAACTATGAATTAACACATGTGGAATTATATACTTACCAAAAAAAGTGTGAAACAAATGAAAATATGTCTTATATTCTAGGTTCTTCAAAGTAGCCACCTTTTGCTTTGATGACTGCTTTGCACACTCTTGGCATTCTCTTGATGAGCTTCAAGAGGTAGTCACCGGAAATGGTCTTCCAACAATCTTGAAGGAGTTCCCAGAGATGCTTAGCACTTGTTGGCCCTTTTGCCTTCACTCTGCGGTCCAGCTCACCCCAACATCTCGATTGGATTCAGGTCTGGTGATTGTGGAGGCCAGGTCATCTGGCGTAGCACCCCATCACTGTCCTTCTTGGTCAAATAGCCATTACACAGCCTGGAGGTGTGTTTGGGGTCATTGTCCTGTTGAAAAATAAATGATGGTCCAACTAAACGCAAACCGGATGGAATAGCATGCCGCTGAAAGATGCTGTGGTAGCCATGCTGGTTCAGTATGCCTTCAATTTTGAATATATCCCCAACAGTGTCACCAGACAAGCACCCCCACACCATCACACCTCCTCCTCCATTCTTCACAGTGGGAACCAGGCATGTAGAGTCCATCCGTTCACCTTTTCTGCGTCACACAAAGACACGGTGGTTGGAACTAAAGATCTCAAATTTGGACTCATCAGACCAAAGCACAAATTTCCACTGGTCTAATGTCCATTCCTTGTGTTCTTTAGCCCAAACAAGTCTCTTCTGCTTGTTGCCTGTCCTTAGCAGTGGTTTCCTAGCAGCTATTTTACCATGAAGGCCTGCTGCACAAAGTCTCCTCTTAACAGTTGTTGAAGAGATGTGTCTGCTGCTTGAACTCTGTGCGGCATTGACCTGGTCTCTAATCTGAGGTGCTGTTAACCTGCGATTTCTGAGGCTGGTGACTCGGATAAACTTATCCTCAGAAGCTGAGGTGACTCTTGGTCTTCCTTTCCTGGGGTAATCCTCATGTGAGCGAGTTTCTTTGTAGCGCTTGATGTTTTTTGCAACTGCACTTGGGGACACTTTCAAAGTTTGCCCAATTTTTCGCACTGACTGACCTTCATTTCTTAAAGTAATGATGGCCACTCATTTTTCTTTGCTTAGCTGTTTTTTTCTTGCCATAACACAAATTCTAACAGTCTATTCAGTAGGACTATCAGCTGTGTATCCACCAGACTTCTGCACAACACAACTGATGGTCCCAACCCCATTTATAAGGCAAGAAATCCCACTTATTAAACCTGACAGGGCACACCTGTGAAGTGAAAACCATTTCCGGGGACTACCTCTTGAAGCTCATCAAGAGAATGCCAAGAGTGTGCAAAGCAGTCATCAAAGCAAAAGGTGGCTACGTTGAAGAACCTAGAATATAAGACATATTTTCAGTTGTTTCACACTTTTTTGTTAAGTATATAATTCCACATGTGTTAATTCATAGTTTTGATGCCTTCAGTGTGAATGTACAATTTTCATAGTCATGAAAATACAGAAAAATCTTTAAATGAGAAGGTGTGTCCAAACTTTTGGTCTGTACTGTACATATGGACAAGGGCAGAGAGACTGATCCCTAGTGTAAGCATAAAACCGAGGCAAAATGAGTGTCTCAGCCCAGACAAAGGGCATCCACACCCTTTTATATGCACTAAAGCACACTGACTGCAAAGAAAAAACCTGAAGGTCTGAACTGAAACGTAAGTTGATGTGCATGCAAAATGTAAATGCATGTTCACACAAGGCCATTAAACAGAGAGAAACCAAGAACAAGAAAAATACCCAAATAACTGAAAGTAGATGTATAAATAGCACAGTGCAAAAATAATAATAAATAATAAAGGGTATTTATTTAACATAATTAGTCATTTTAAATCTGGTGGAGTTTAGTATAGATGGCCTAATAGAATCAGTACTGCACACTGCTACAAGGCCCAAATTATTTTCCAGCCAAGATACAGATAAAGATGATTAGTAATTTGAAAGCTTAAAACAGTTGGTGAGGTGATTTTAACAAATCATCAAGCTTTTACTCTCCCCAGGATGACACAGGGGTAGAAAAGTCGTTTTGGATCCATGATTTGTTCATCTTTATGAACGTGAGTCTGTCTACATTATCAGTGGAGAGCCGCGTGCGCTTATCTGTCAGCACACCACCAGCAGCGCTGAACACACGTTCAGAGAGAACGCTGGCTGTGGGGCATGACAAGATCTCCAAGGCGTAAGTGGCGAGCTCCGGCCATTTATCCAGATGGGAAGCCCAAAAAGAGAAAGGCTCCAGTGACACAGTCATGGCTTCAATGTTTACTTGGAGATACTCCTGTACCATCGTCTCTAGGCGTTGACTATGTGTCAGACTTCTTGTCTCCTGTGGCCTTGCAAAGGATGGGCTAAAAAAGTGGTGAAATGATTCCGAAAAATTGATGTTACCAGCAGAAACTGTGTTTCTGTTACGTTTTGAGTGCTGAACACTCGACGGTCCCACGGTTGGCAAGTTGGAACTGTGAGATTCACTACGTGCACCACTAGTGTTTTGGGGAAAAGCACATGTAAGATTCTGCAATAGTCTCTGCTGATACTCCTGCATGCGTGCATCTCTTTCTATGGCAGTAATAATTTCTGCAAATTTACTTTTGTACCGGGGATCTAACAGTGTGGCAACCCAGTAGTCAGGATTATTTCTAATTCTCACAATTCGAGGGTCATGTTGTAGGTAGTGCAGCAAGAAGGCACTCATGAGTCTTGCGCATCCAGGAGCACCAAGGCCCTGTTGTGTTGGTGGCGAGGTAACAATCATGTTTCCTTCCTCTGCCCTCTCCCCCCAACCTCGCACAACAGAAATGTGATCAAGGTCTTCCTCATCTGATGAGTCTTCCATCAGTTCGTCCTCCACTTCTTCCTGGGCTCCTGCACCTTCCTCACTAGTTTGGCTGCTACCATGCGCCCTGGTAAAACCATCTCCCCCACCCTCACATGCCTGCCACCTTGGTTCTGCCGACCGTCTGGACCTTGCAGATGTTAGCCCTTCCACAGACAACTCCTCCTCCTCTACTTCCTCCACCTCCTCTTGTGCCACCACCTGACTCCGAATTCTGTTTAACATGTGCTCCAGCATGTAAATCACCGGAATAGTCATGCTGATAATGGCATCGTCAGCACTAAACATCTTCGTCGCCATTTCAAAACTGTGCAGAAGGGTGCATAGGTCCCTGATCTGAGACCACTCCTCCAGCGTGATTTGCCCCACCTCTGGATCTCGTTGGCCCAGGCTATACGTTAGAACGTATTGCACCAGGGCTTGTCGGTGCTGCCACAGTCGCTACAACATGTGCAGAGTTGAATTCCACCGGGTAGGCACATCGCATTTTAGCCGGTGAAGTGGCAGGCCCAACGACTTCTGTAGTGATGTAAGTCACTGAGCTGCGGGATGCGAATGGCAGAAGTGAGCACACAGCGACCGTGCCCTCTGCAGAAGGCCATCTAGTCTGGGATAGTGGGCTAAAAATTGCTGGACAACCAGGTTCAACACGTGAGCCATACAAGGCACGTGTGTGACATTGCCCCGGCGAAGGGCCGCCCCTAGGTTTGCAGCATTGTCGCACACGGCCTTCCCTGGTTTCAGGTCCAGTGGAGACAACCATTCATCAAACTGGTTCTCCAGAGCTGACCACAACTCCTCAGCTGTGTGACTCACATTTCCCAGACATTTCAAAGTAAAAACCGCCTGATGACGCTGAGCCATGCTGCCAGTATAGTAAGGAGGTGTGCAGGATCCCTTCTGCGCAGTTAGAAAGCTTGTGGCATGACCAGACAGGCTTTGGGTGCAGGTGGAGGACCGAGAGGAGGTTGAGGAGGCAGAAGCAGTGGAGGAACTTCGAGATAAAGAGGATTGATGCACAACTCGTGGGGACGGCAAGACTTGGACAGCAGCCCCTTGTCCTGCTGTCACCATAGTTACCCAGTGCCCAGTCAGCAACATGTAACGCCCCTGTCCATGCCTACTCGTCCAAGGGTCTGTGGTGAAATGCACCCTGTCACACACAGAGTTTCTCAAAGAAGCGGTGATGTTGTGTGTGACATGCTGGTGGAGCGCAGGCACACCTTTCTTTGAGAAGTAGTGCCGACTGGGCATCTGGTACTGGGGCACTGCGACGGACATAAGGTCTCGAAATCCTCTGTGTCCACCAGGCGGAAAGGCAGCATTTCTGTAGCCAAGAGCTTGCAGATGGTGAAATTCAACCTCTTAGCTTTCTCAAGACTTGGAGGAAATGGTCTTTTACTTGTCCACATCTGAGGGACCGAGGACTGGCTGTTGTGCTTAGAAGGGGTTGAGAAGGGTGTCCCCGGCAAACTGCCGGTCTGTGAGGAAGATGCAGGCGGACACGTTAGGTTGCCTTGATCCAAAGGTGGTGCTATCGATGTCGGACAGCACTGAGCACCAGCTGGTGTTTCCACCTCCAAAGAAAATGATGACCTGCCAATCACGCTGGCTGTTGCGGGTAAAGAGGTGGCAGGTCTGCGTCCCAAAACAGGTGTGACTGCTGTCCCCCCAGTCACAGAGGATGAAGAGGCCGCGGATGCACAAGATGTGGCAGACGGTGGTTGGCCCGGCCGGCTAGGCCGCATTGTAGCACAGTGAGCTTCCCACTGCAACTTATGCTTCATATCCATGTGCCGGTTCATGCATAAAGTACTAAAACTATGTATTTTTTGGCCTCTACTTAGCTTTTGCTGACAAATGTTACAGATAACACGAGTTGGGTCATGTTTATCGATCTGAAAAAATGCCCAGGCTATGCAAGTCTTAGCACTCATGCGACCTGTAGAGCCACCACGACTTGTGGTCAGAGGCAGAGTTGTGTTTGAGGATGCAGTTGTTGATATGCTTCCAGTACTACGTCTCTGTCCAGGAAGGCGCAACCTGACCTCGACATCACTAGCATCCTCCTCCACCTCCTCTGCTGACCACATCAACTGGCTGACTGTGGGTTGACAGTAAGTGGGATCTCCAACCTCGTCATCATCACCCTGTGTGTTATCACACCCGTCGTCCTCAGAGCCAACCTCTTCCTGCCCTGACAAAAATCTAAAGTTGTCTCTCCAATCAGGTATTTGAGTCTCATCATCGTCTTCCTCATTGTCTCCACCAACAGGACTTACAGTTTGGGAACGAGGGTCTACATTATGCTCAGAACCTTCTGCGTCTGGTCCTGGATCTGACTCATAAAGATTCTGGGCATCAGTGTAGATCATTTCCTCGTCTGAATTCACAGAAGCTCTGGAGCCGACCTCTGATTCCCAGGCTATATTATGAGTAAACAGCTCTGCAGACTCAACCATCTGTTCTACCCCATACTCAGACGGGCAGCTGGAGACTCGGGAGCTGTGAGGAAGCAAGTATGATTGGGGTGACACCTCTGAGGACTGGAGTATTTGTGATGTTGAAGTTGAGGTGGAGGAGAGCCCATTTAAAGGAGCACTTGATGCCCATTGAAGCACCTGCTGTTTTTGGGCCTCATCTGGAATTTGTAGCAATTGGCGTGGCCGTAAGAAAGGGATCTTATCACATTGTCCGCTAAAAGAAGTAGACATCTTAGTTTGGCTGGAAGATTGTCTTTCTTCTGCAGATGTTACTGTTGCTTTAACACCTACCCCACGGACACAACCTTTTTTTCCCTTCCCAACACGCCTATTCCCCTTTCCACCAGCAGCAGGCCTTTTTCCACTCATTTAGGTGGTTAACTAATTCACAACTTTGGAGTTGTTTGCACAAAAAACAATGGATGGGAACCGAGCAGAGCTGAGTGGCCAAACGGTGGTATTAGCCCAAAAGTATTGGCTGGGTTATATGCAGATAAAAATTATTTTGAATTTGCAACCTGGTGGAGGTTAGTATAGATGGACTAATAGAACAAGTCCCATACACTGCTACAAGCCAAAATATTTTTTCAGAGCTTGATGCAGAAAAAAATTATATTGAATTTGCAACCTGGTGGAGGTTAGTATAGATGGACTAATAGAACAAGTCCCACACACTGCTACAAGCCGAAATATTTTTTCACAGCTAGATGCAGAAAAAAATTATATTAAATTTGCAATCTGGTGGAGGTTAGTATAGATGGACTAATAGAACAAGTCCCACACACTGCTACAAGCCAAAATATTTTTTCAGAGCTAGATGCAGAAAAAAATTATATTGAATTTGCAACCTGGTGGAGGTTAGTATAGATGGACTAATAGAACAAGTCCCACACACTGCTATAAGCCGAAATATTTTTTCAGAGCTAGATGCAGAAAAAAATTATATTGAATTTGCAACCTGGTGGAGGTTAGTATAGATGGACTAATAGAACAAGTCCCACACACTGCTACAAGCCGAAATATTTTTTCAGAGCTGGATGCAGAAAAAAATTATATTGAATTTGCAACCTGGTGGAGGTTAGTATAGATGGACTAATAGAACAAGTCCCACACACTGCTACAAGCCGAAATATTTTTTCAGAGCTAGATGCAGAAAAAAATTATATTGAATTTGCAACCTGGTGGAGGTTAGTATAGATGTACTAATAGAACAAGTCCCACACACTGCTACAAGCCGAAATATTTTTTCGGAGCTAGATGCAGAAAAAAATTATATTGAATTTGCAACTTGGTGGAGGTTAGTATAGATGGACTAATAGAACAAGTCCCACACACTGCTCCAAGCCGAAATATTTTTTCAGAGCTAGATGCAGAAAAAATTATATTGAATTTGCAACCTGGTGGAGGTTAGTATAGATGGACTAATAGAACAAGTCCCACACACTGCTACAAGCCGAAATATTTTTTCAGAGCTACAGTACAGACCAAAAGCTTGGACACACCTTCTCATTTAAACATTTTTCTGTATTTTCATGACTATGAAAATTGTACATTCACACTGAAGGCATCAAAACTATGAATTAACACATGTGGAATTATATACTTAACAAAAAAGTGTGAAGCAACTGAAAATATGTCTTATATTCTAGGTTCTTCAAAGTAGCCACCTTTTGCTTTGATGACTGCTTTGCACACTCTTGGCATTCTCTTGATGAGCTTCAAGAGGTAGTCACCGGAAATGGTCTTCCAACAATCTTGAAGGAGTTCCCAGAGTTGCTTAGCACTTGTTGGCCCTTTTGCCTTCACTCTGCGGTCCAGCTCACCCCAAACCATCTCGATTCAGTTCAGGTCTGGTGACTGTGGAGGCCAGGTCATCTGGCGTAGCACCCCATCACTCTCCTTCTTGGTCAAATAGCCCTTAAACAGCCTGCTGGTGTGTTTGGGGTCATTGTCCTGTTGAAAAATAAATGATGGTCCAACTAAATGCAAACCGGATGGAATAGCATGCCGCTGAAAGATGCTGTGGTAGCCATGCTGGTTCAGTATGCCTTCAATTTTGAATAAATCCCCAACAGTGTCACCAGCAAAGCACCCCCACACCATCACACCTCCTCCTCCATGCTTCACGGTGGGAACCAGGCATGTAGACTCCATCCGTTCACCTTTTTTGCGTCACACAAAGACACGGTGGTTGGAACCAAAGATCTCAAATTTGGACTCATCAGACCAAAGCACAGATTTCCACTGGTCTAATGTCCATTCCTTGTGTTCTTTAGCCCAAACAAGTCTCTTCTGCTTGTTGCCTGTCCTTAGCAGTGGTTTCCTATCAGCTATTATACCATGAAGGCCTGCTGCACAAAGTCTCCTCTTAACAGTTGTTGAAGAGATGTGTCTGCTGCTAGAACTCTGTGTGGCATTGACCTGGTCTATAATCTGAGGTGCTGTTAACCTGCCATTTCTGAGGCTGGTGACTTGGATAAACTTATCCTCAGAAGCAGAGGTGACTCTTGGTCTTCCTTTCCTGGGGCAGTCCTCATGTGAGCCAGTTTCTTTGTAGCGCTTGATGGTTTTTGCAACTGCACTTGGGACACTTTCAAAGTTTGCCCAATTTTTCGAAACTGACTGACCTTCATTTCTTAAAGTAATGATGGCCACTCGTTTTTCTTTGCTTAGCTGCTTTTTTCTTGCCATAATACAAATTCTAACCGTCTATTCAGTTGGACTATCAGCTGTGTATCCACCTGACTTCTGCACAACACAACTGATGGTCCCAACCCCATTTATAAGGCAAGAAATCCCACTTATTAAACCTGACAGGGCACACCTGTGAAGTGAAAACCATTTCCGGTGACTACCTCTTGAAGCTCATCAAGAGAATGCCAAGAGTGTGCAAAGCAGTCATCAAAGCAAAAGGTGGCTACCTTGAAGAACCTAGAATATAATACATATTTTCAGTTGCTTCACACTTTTTTGTTAAGTATATAATTCCACATGTGTTAATTCGTAGTTTTGATGCCTTCAGTGTCAATGTACAATTTTCAAAGTCATGAAAATACAGAAAAATCTTTAAATGAGAAGGTGTGTCCAAACTTTTGGTCTGTACTGTAGATGCAGAAAAAAATTATATTGAATTTGCAACCTGGTGGAGGTTAGTATAGATGGACTAATAGAACAAGTCCCACACACTGCTACAAGCCGATATATTTTTTCCGAGCTAGATGCAGAAAAAATTATATTGAATTTGCAACCTGGTGGAGGTTAGTATAGATGGACTAATAGAACAAGTCCCACACACTGCTACAAGCCGAAATATTTTTTCAGAGCTAGATGCAGAAAAAAATTATATTGAATTTGCAACCTGGTGGAGGTTAGTATAGATGGACTAATAGAACAAGTCCCACACACTGCTACAAGCCGAAATATTTTTTCAGAGCTAGATGCAGAAAAAAATTATATTGAATTTGCAACCTGGTGGAGGTTAGTATAGATGGACTAATAGAACAAGTCCCACACACTGCTACAAGCCGAAATATTTTTTCAGAGCTAGATGCAGAAAAAAAATATATTGAATTTGCAACCTGGTGGAGGTTAGTATAGATGGACTAATAGAACAAGTCCCACACACTGCTACAAGCTGACATATTTTTTCAGAGCTAGATGCAGAAAAAAATTATATTGAATTTGCAACCTGGTGGAGGTTAGTATAGATGGACTAATAGAACAAGTCCCACACACTGCTACAAGCCGAAATATTTTTTCAGAGCTAGATGCAGAAAAAAATTATATTGAATTTGCAACCTGGTGGAGGTTAGTATAGATGGACTAATAGAACAAGTCCCACACACTGCTACAAGCCGAAATATTTTTTCAGAGCTAGATGCACAAAAAAATTATATTAAATTTGCAACCTGGTGGAGGTTAGTATAGATGGACTAATAGAACAAGTCCCACACACTGCTACAAGCAGAAATATTTTTTCAGAGCTAGATGCAGAAAAAAATTATATTGAATTTGCAACCTGGTGGAGGTTATTATAGATGGACTAATAGAACAAGTCCCACACACTGCTACAAGCCGAAATATTTTTTCAGAGCTAGATGCAGAAAAAAAATATATTGAATTTGCAACCTGGTGGAGGTTAGTATAGATGGACTAATAGAACAAGTCCCACACACTGCTACAAGCCGAAATATTTTTTCAGAGCTAGATGCAGAAAAAAATTATATTGAATTTGCAACCTGGTGGAGGTTAGTATAGATGGACTAATAGAACAAGTCCCACACACTGCTACAAGCCGAAATATTTTTTCAGAGGTAGATGCAGATAAAAATTATTTTGAATTTGCAGCCTGGTGGAAGTTAGTATAGATGGACTAATAGAATGATGCTATGCCCAAAAGGTTTTACTTCACTAGGTGCAGTAAAAAAAATTGTATTCTATACACAGGCGGTGTAGCTTGCAACACAGATAGGCTACTCCACTGACTAACACACACTGCAAGAGGCCAAAAAGGATTTGCTTTGCTAGATTTAGCCAAATGCTGTGAAAAAAACTTGCACAGCACTGGCACAGTCTTTACTCCCAACGTATCTATTTAAGAGCACAGACCTGCCTGATAAAAGTGATAGAAACTGATGTAACCTAGCCCTGAAAAGGATTGCAATTACAATTAGTCTTTACTCCCAACCTATCTATTTAAGAGCACAGACCTGCCTGATAAAAGTGGTAGGAAATGATGTAACCTAGTCCTTAAAAGGACTGCAATCACAACTCTTCCCTACTCCCAAGCTATCTGTAGATTTGTGTGAAAATTGGCTTGAAATTAACAAAGTATAGCGCACCCAGCAACAGCGGTGCCGTCTAACACGCAGCTGCAGCAGTGAGAAAATGGTGGCGACGGGGGAAATGACTGTGTCTTATAGGGCGAGGACATGTGACATACACTGCCAATGACACAGGCCCTTGCTTGTGTGAAAAAAAGCAGTTCGCTCCGTGTGTGCGCTGCTGATAGGCTGACAGATTGCACCTCCCCACTGTAAATGCGGGAAAGAGAAAAAAAAATGGAGATCTTCATTATTTCTGCAGAGATCCATCCCCTGCCCCTCCCCCCGCCCCGCTGTATACTCAAACTGCGTATTAACATTAATTTTCAGCATTACTGAGAAAAAATCCAGTTATGATTTTGGTGCAAGAACAGTTATCGAACATAACCTCGAACAGCCGAATTTTTTTCAAATTGTTCGTGTTCGCCGAAAGGCTCGAACACCGCCCAAAACAGCTCGAATTTGAGATTGGCGAACAGTTCGAGTCGAACACCGCTCATCTCTACTTACCAATGCACCTGCATTTTTTCAGAACCTTATTAATGACATCCTGAGACATCTGATTGGTAAGAATGTGGTTGTGTATTTGGATGACATTTTCATTTATTCACCAGATCTGGAGTCCCAATGGCAGAGTGTACGTGAAGTTTTGCAGTTATTGAGTGATAATTCACTCTTTGCTAAGCTGGAGAAATGTGAGTTCGCTGTGCAGAAAATTCGTTTTTTGGGCTACATTGTCTCCAGCGAGGGCTTTGAAATGGATCCTGTGAAGGTTCAGGCTATGCAGGAATGGCCTAGGCCTATTGGTTTGAAATCTATACAGAGATTTTTGGGTTTTGCCAATTATTACAGGAAATTCATTAAGAATTTTTCTGTAATTGTTAAACCTCTAACCGATCTCACCAGGAAAGGTGCGAATACGGCCCAGTGGACTACTGAGGCCATTGAAGCGGTTGAGTATCTCAAAGAGAGGTTAAGTTCTGCCCCTATCCTTATGCAGCCTGATGAGACCAAGCCTTTTTTGGTCGAGGTTGATGCTTCATCGGTGGGGGTCGGAGCAGTTTTGTCTCAGGAGAACAAGGGTGGAGTACATCCTTGTGACTTCTTTTCGAAAAAAATTTCGGAAACCGAACTGAATTATGATGTTGGAAATCGGGAGTTGCTGGCTATTAAACTCGCGTTTGAACATTGGCGTCATTTTTGGAAGGCGCTAGATTTCCTATTCAGGTTTTCACAGATCATAAGAATTTGATCTATCTGGATGCTGCCAAGCGCTTGAATGCCAGTCAAGCTAGGTGGGCACTTTTTTTTTTCTCGGTTTCATTTTTCTGTTACCTATATCCCTGGTACTAAGAATGTTAAAGCCGATGCATTATCTCGCAGTTTCTCCCCTACGGTCAGTGCCGAGGAGGAGGAGAGCATTTTACAGAAAGGAGTTGTGGTGGCGGCTTTCAACTCCATTTTGGAGAATGGTATTCTGAAAGCTCAAGATGATGCTCCATCTAACACTCCCCATGGGAGGTTGTTCGTGCCTAGAGCCATTAGGAGAGATTTGTTTGTGGAGTGTCATGAGTCTCTGTTGGCGGGTCATCCAGAAATTTCGGAGACTAAGAGACTGATGAGTCGCAGGTTTTGGTGGCCTGGATGGCAGAAGGAAGTCATCAATTGGGTGCGTCAGTGTACTGTGTGCGCTAGGTCAAAGGCTTCACATACTCCTGCTGCGTGGTTGCTTTGCCCTCTGCAGGTTCCTAGTGCCCTTGGACGCATCTCACTATGGATTTTATTACTGATCTTCCTGTGTCCGAGGGTTTTACTGTCATCTGGGTGGTCGTGGACCGTTTTAGTAAGATGTGTCATTTGGTTCCATTCATTAAGTTGCCCTGCGCTAAGGCACTCTCTAAGGCGTTTGTTAAGGAGATTGTCAAGCTCCATGGCGTTCCCACGGATATTGTTTCTGATAGAGGACCTCAGTTTGTGGCTCGCTTTTGGCGTGCTTTTTGTGACAGGTTGGGAGTCCATTTGTCATTTTTGTCTGGTTATCGTTCTGAGTCTAATGGACAGACTGAAAGAAAGAACCAGGATGTTGAACATTTTTTGCGTTGTTTTGTGGCAGACAATCAAGAGATGTGGTCTGAGTTTCTGCCTCTCGCAGAATTTGCTCTTAACAATCATACATCCTCCTCTGCTGGGTGTTCTCCTTTTTTTTGTTGTACTGGGAGACATCCGTCTTTTGGTTCGCTCTCCAAATTAGGGTCGGCGGTGCCAGAGGAGGAGAATTTTTCCAGTGATTTGGAGAGAGTTTGGACTAATGTACGTTGTAACCTTCAAGAGGCTAACAAGAAGTCCAAGAAGTATTTTGACAGGAAATGTAAAGAGATTTTGTTTACTGTGGGTGACATCGTTTGGTTGTCCTCGAAGAACCTGCGGTTGAGGATTCCCTCTAAAAAACTGGGTCCTAAGTTTGTGGGTCCATTTAAAGTGCTTCAGGTTGTTAACCCGTCTGCTGTTAGGTTGGATGTCCCTACTTCCTGGAAGATTAATCCTGTGTTTCATGTTTCCTTGTGGAAAAAGGCTGACGTATCTGATAGGGACGCCAGTGTCACAGCTCCCCCTGTGGATGAAGACGGCGAATTTGAAATTTCGCGTATCTTGAATTCTAGATGGCATACAGGGAAATTACAGTATCTTGTCTCCTGGAAGGATTTCGGTCCCGAAGACAACTCCTGGATAAGGACAGATGATGTCTCTTCTCCTAGGCTTGTTAAAGCTTTCCACAGGAGGTTTCCGGATAGGCCTGGGCCTGGAGGATCCGGAGGATCCTCATAAAAGAGGGGGTACTGTTAGAACCCTCCTGTTAGTTTTTTCTATCTTGTGTTTTGCGGTCACGTGACCATCTGCCTATATATTCCAGCTCCACCCTTCTGGCCTTGCTGGACTTCAGTGTTGTTTGACTGTCTCTCTAGCCAGGTGCTTCGGTGCCTATCTCTGTCTAGTTCGCTTGGTCCTCTTGGACCTCTAGTATTTTTTGTCTGTTTGTCTTTTTTGTTCTGCAGCTACTTCTGTTAGGAGGTGTCCCTTTCTTGTCCCAGTCCTTAGTACTTTTAGGGACCCCTCCCTTATTTCTATAGGTCTCCGTTCAGACTAGCTGAGGAGAAAGGCGGGTCTGTTCACAAGGAACAGGCAGCCCGCTACATCGTAGGGATTCAGCTTAGTCTTACTTTAGGGACAGCTTTCCCCTATCTTTCCTTAGTTCTTGTTGCAGATCATAACACAATCAGGGAGACACTATTAATTTTTTTTTTTACGGCCAAAAATGCCAAAAGCAGGATAATAGAGATTTTTTACCGTGGAACGGCAAAACCACAGTTATAATTTACTGGTGTATACCAGACTCTTTTCAACAGATATATTTGTGTCGGAACAATCAGGAGACACTATTACTGTTTTTCTTTACGGAAAAAATACCAAAAGATGGATAATAGAGATTTTTTACCGTGGGACGGCAAAACCACAGTTATAATTTGCTGGTGTATACCAGACTCTTTTCAACAGATATATTTGTATCTGAACAATCAGGAGACACTATTACTGTTTTTCTTTAAGGCAAAAAATGCCAAAAGCAGGATAATACTGAGATTTGACCCGTGGAACTGCAAAACCACAGTTCTATTTCTCATGCCTACACCAGACTATTTTCAACAGATATATTTGTGTCTGAACAATCAGGAGACGCTATTACTGTTTTTCTTTACGGCAAAAAATGCCAAAAGCGGGATAATAGAGATTTTTCACCGTGGAACGGCAAAACCACAGTTATAATTTACTGGTGTATACCAGACTCTTTTAAACAGATATATTGGTGTTTGAACAAAGAGGAGACACTATTACTGTTTTTCTTTACAGCAAAAAATGCCAAAAGCAGGATAATACAGAAATTTGACCCGTGGAACTGCAAAACCACAGTTCTATTTCTCGGGCCTACACGAGACTATTTTCAACAGATATATTTGTGTCTGAACAATCAGGAGACACTATTACTGTTTTTCTTTACGGCAAAAAATGCCAAAAGCAGGATAATAGAGATTTTTCACAGTGGAACGGCAAAACCACAGTTATAATTTACTCGTGTATACCAGACTCTTTTAAACAGATATATTGGTGTCTGAACAATCAGGAGACACTATTACTGTTTTTCTTTATGGAAAAAATAACAAAAGCTGGATAATAGAGATTTTTTACTGTGAAACGGCAAAACCACAGTTATAATTTACTGGTGTATACCAGACTTTTTTAAATAGATATATTTGTGGCTGAACAGTGAGCGACACACTCAAACTGTATTTTTTTAGGTAAAAATGGCCCAAAAGTGGATAATACAGAGGTTTGAACCATGGAACTGCAAAACCACACTTCTTTTTCTGTGGCCTACACCAGACTATTTTCAAGAAATATATTTGTGTCTGAAAAATCAGGGAGACACTATTACATTTTTTTTTTTACGGCAAAAAATGCCAAAAGCAGGATAATAGAGATTTTTACCGTGGAACGGCAAAACCACAGTTATAATTTACTGGTGTATACCAGACTTTTTTAAATAGATATATTTGCCGCTGAACAGTGAGCGACACACTCAAACTGTTTTCTTTTTAGGTAAAAATGGCCCAAAAGTGGATAATACAGAGGTTTAACCGTGGAACTGCAAAACCACACTTCTATTTCTGTGGCCTACACCAGACTATTTTCAACAAATATAGTTGTGTCTGAACAATCAGGCAGACAATATTAAAAAAAAAATTTTACGGCAAAAAATGCCAAAAGCAGGATAATAGAGATTTTTTAGCATGGAACGGCAAAACCACAGTTATAATTTACTGGTGTATACCAGACTTTTTTAAATAGACATATTTGCCGCTAAACAGTGAGCGACACACTCAAACTGTTTTTTTTTAGGTAAAAATGGCCCAAAAGTGGATAATACAGAGGTTTGAACCGTGGAACTGCAAAACCACACTTCTATTTCTCTAGCCTACACCAGACTCTTTTAAAAAAATATATTTGTGTCTGAATTGTCACAGACACACTTTTTTTTTTTTTTTGGGGGGGGGGGGGACACCAAAAGGTTAATAAGATGGGTATTTGTACAGTGTGAAGGAGGTGAGAAAAAAAGAGGATTTAGATGAAAAAAAAAGGATTTTTCCTGGCCCCCGAGACCTGGAGCTAAGTCCATCAATTTCAGCAACAGGAGCACACAGGACTGTAATGCAGCGTTTGCTGGTATAACCACTGTGTCTCCTTTACAGCCTGCCTGCCTGCCTGCCTGATATCTGGGATGGATATTAGTCCTGAGAAGGACTGTTTGTTTGATCTGGCAGCCTTCATAGACCCTGCACTATCTATTTTGCAGTATATATCTCTCCCTAAATCAGCAGCGCTGTCCCTACACTGTCTGATCCCAGCCGTCTGTGTCCAAGATGGCGGCGCCCGGTTTTAAATACTCGAGGTGACGCTGTGCGGCCAGCCAATCAATGTAATGCCCACAAACAACATGACATGTTCATTGGCTCTGTAAAGAGCACCTAACATGCAGGGCGGAGACCCGAGCTCCCGCCCGAGTAACCCGGAAATGCTCTGTGCTCCCTGAAAATCCCGAGTAGCGTGATGCTCGGGCGAGTACCGAGCAGTTTCGAGCATGTTCGCTCAACACTAGTAGAAATGCTACCTTCGGACATACATTCTACAATAAGTTTATAATCTGCATGAGTTGGAGCTTGTGATGAGGACTGTACTTTACCTTATCATTCTGATTTATGATCAATAGCGAAGGTTATAGAGATAATCTATATACGTTGCTGAAGAGGCTTAGATACCATTGCAATAAGATATCAATAGTATATAGCATAGTAAACGTATTTACAGGCAGTATTATATTCTAACATAACATTCTGTTAGGGTTACATTCTACTAGTTCATGTGAACATCTAAATACGAGAATAAAATACATTCCTTGTTCAATGTTGTCCTTTGTCTTTTCTGGTTATCAGGTATCCATATAATGTCATGCTTTGGAAACATTGCAATGCATAATCTATATAAATGTACCTATCTACAGACTATAATATGCATCTATTACCCAAATCCAGTGGATAAGCTAGAGGCTGTACAAAGGTTGTCGGAATGGACTTAAAGTTTCTGAACTGCTTAAAGAGGCAGTAGTGCTAAGGGTTCTGGAGTGTGCATCATGATCCAAGAAATTCAAGCCACTCCTTTGGAAACTGCTCCCATTATGAAGATGATTAGTTTTGGTGATAGTGTGACAACTGGCATTCTATTAAAGGGTGCATACAACTTAGACTAAAGTCACCCGGGGAAGAGAAGCATGGACATGTTGGACTTCCAATGGCCGATACTTTTGTTTTATCCGGAGATAAACTGCTGCCTGAGAAGTCAGGCAAGCTGAATGTTCCTGTGTATGAGGAAATCGACAGACATAGCTTTTGACCATACAATCACTCAGCCAACAATTATCAAATGTGTATGCAGGCTTTTAGATGGAGAGAACAAAGGAGTTGTCCAATTGCAAATTAAAATACCAACTTGTTTACAAAAATCTCCAATTGCGACTGTGAGTAAAAAGAGATATTAAACTATTCCATAACTGTAGAACAAAAGACATGGACCGCACATCCAAAAATCATACATGGACCTAATGCCACTAGGCAAAAATTTACAAAACTGAACATGAGGTTTTTAGTTTAACATTCTGATCAAACTGTATGAAGCCTACTACCACGTCACGGTGAACCTCTCAGTGGGTCCCTAACCTAAAAGGTGTGGCAGCATGCACTGATCACCCATGGCTCCAGGCCAAACCACCCCACAGGAAAATCATCACAACAGCAATGGCCCCACACAGCACCAACAACAAGTAAATAGATCTAAAAAAAACCTCACTTTCCACATGTTCTCAGACTGTGAGCTTAGAGAAAAAATCATCAGAACCCCTCTTGCAGTGTCCTACTAATTTAAAAACACCTGGATCAAATTGGAGAAGTGGTGATCCGAACACAACAAAAAAAAGGATGAGACAGTATGTAATATGCCATAACAGTAGAAAAAAAATACATGGACACCCAAAAATCATTCATTGATCTAATGCTGCTAGGCAAAAATGTAAAAAACTGAACATGAGGTTCTTCGTTTAACATTCTGATCAGACTGTATGAAGCCTACTGCCACCTGACGGTGTACAGTACCTCTCAGTGGATCCCTAACTGAAAAGGTGCAGCGCCATGCGCCGACCATTGCCAAGGTGACAGTGCACCAGACAGGCAGAGCGACCTGATGTCCCACAGCACCCATACTGCAAGGCATAACCCTCATGGTTCCAGACCACACTACCCCACAGGTACAGCATCTCAGCAGCAATGGCCAGTGCAGGCACCAACACCAAGTGATATTCAAGTATGTACACGGCAAGAAAATCTTTCTACATATTTGCTGGATATATAGCCCAGATTTTTTCAATCAGCGAGCACTTTTGCAGCTAAGGTGACACATCCCTTTAAAAGGGTATTACAGTTTAAACATATTATCACCTATCCTGTAACTGGTATATTGGTGTGGATTTGACAGTTGAGAGTTGAAAGACCGCAGCCAGTAGGAATTGAGTGAAATGTTGGTCAAACATTCGCCTTTGTATTTTCCTTCAAAGTCTATGGGACTGTCAAAGATTAAGTAAAGCACAGATGGGGATAATGTGGGACATGGAATCCAAATTTAGATGAACAGTAGGGTCCCAACTGTTGGACCGACACGAAGTAAAAGTTACAATAACAGTAAATAAATGCACCCACCTTCAAAGTTTTACTTAATATCTAAGTTGAATGCCTGGTTTCTAATGAGGTGTCTTTCCAGCTTCTAAGACTCCAAGTATAATGAAAATTGGATGATAATTTTTTTAAGCACAAATAGCTCTATAGGTGATTTAATTTAAAAGGTTTGTCCAGGGTTTTTAGATTTTACCTAGGTGACTAGTGCATTCAAAAAGGGGTTGTCGAAGTAATGGACAACTCATTAAAATAAATAACTTAAAGGGGTATTTGAGTTTAAACAAATTATCACCTATCAAATTTTCTTCATACTTGGAGTCTTGGAAGTTGGAAAGACATTCGTCTACCCTGTCTCTTTTTTATTTACCCCAAGTCTTTTTAATTTTACACTGATGACTATAGCATTTAAGACTGGGTTTCCCAAGTAGTGGACAAGCCCTTTAATGTTTACTAACTAAAACGAAATTATATCTATTATCCAACTAACATGTCACCAATTGTATACTAGTTTTCTAATGCATTTGTAGAAATAAATATTTCTGTACAGTGAGCTAGTCTGCATTAAACATAATATTATACTAAGGTGAATAAATTATCAAGCCAGTAAAAGGTCATCTATTTCCAAATATTTGCTAAAACAAATGTCTTAATATTAGCCTTGGCTAAACATCCTGTACTGCCCTAAGTCTTTTTCAAGAATCCTATTACCTGTTCTGTATTTGGAAGAAAACAGGACAAAAGCAAAGTTCCTTTCCATTTCACTCATAAATCTGACCACTCTTAATAACTTGATGTCATCCTGTCATAGTCCTCCTGAGTCCCATCTGGGAGAGATATCTAATCAGCTTTTCATTTGCCATAAATCTCAGGTTTTTGCAATATACTCTATCTGACCCTCCTTTTATCATTATCTTTATTTGTGTTTTAGAAAATGCACTTGGGACTAAAGCAGGTATGTCAATTATCTGTCATCTTATGGATATGAACACACTCTTGTTGATTTGTATTACATATTTTCCTCGAAGTGAGTCCAAGGTAATATATGCTGAGCATGTTAAAAGAAGCCTAACACCCCAAAGTATTTTATAAGCAGTTTTGCATGGGGAAAATTAATTGCCTCCACTTTTCTGATCACTGTATGTGCTTAAAATCTTGATAAGAATATAACACAGGACAAAGTCTTAACCTGAACTAGAGTAACCTTATGGACAATGCATATGATTTGAAAACCATTGCTTTTTTCCTTAACAAGTATTACTCTTGTCCATGGATCATGTCTAGTATTGTTGCTAGAGCTACTTTCATCAGTTTAGCATGCTAAACTGGTCACATCATGGAATGCTGGTTGCAGAGCTAAATAAAACTTATTTTTATTTTCTAATTACTCATCTCCGCTGCGGAGATATTAGTTTGTAAAGTTTAGATTCTAATTAATGCTAAGACCAGGGGGATGTTAGCAGAGATTCATTCCTGAGGCAGTTGCTTTTTCCCTGTAAGATGTTGCCCAATTCTAAGCAGGAGAGGTCAAACGGAAAAAAAAAGAACACACCCCTCGAGAAGCTTAGAACAGGCTTTCTCTGTGTGAAACATGCAATGACACATAGTCTGGCTCTCCTCTGTGATATGACTATTGGCATCTACAGTGTGGAGCAGAGCTATGTGTCATTACAAATATCTCTTGCAGCTTTCATCTCTGGGCACTGTCAACTCTGCTCTATTCCACCTCCACCCACAATGCTGTGAGATAAGAGATGCAAGAGGTCTTCGTTATGACATTCAGCTCTGCTCTCCCCTTTCAGCCAAAATGACTGCTGTGAGATGAAAGCTGCTACTTTGTGCAGAAGATGCCTGCAGTCAGATCATAGAGAAGAGCAGAGCTGTGTGACATTACATGTCTCAAAGGAGAAAGCCTGTTCTGTCCTTCTCAAGGGTCATGGCTTTTTTTCTCCTTGCATGATGCCTCCTGCTTATGATTGGACAATGTCATGCAGGAAAAAAGTAAATGCCTATAGAGATAAATCTCTGCTAATGACTAGTGTTGAGCGAATTTGTTTGGCATTTCAAATTCGTGTTCATGTTCGGGGTTCCAGCTTGTTCACGCCAAAAAAAACAAATTTGCTTAACACTACTAATGACCAGTTGGTCTAAGTATAAATTACAATCTAAACTTTACAATCTAACATCTCTGCAACAAAGATAAATTGCAACATAAAAATTGCATTTTATTCATATCTGCAACCAATATTCCATGATGTAACCAGTTAATATCCTAAAACTGGTTAAACTGATATTATTTTATTGTTAATTTACTTTCTAAGTGCAATTTTACCCCTATCACTGATAAAAGTAGAAAATGCTTAAAACATTCTATTTCATAATCTACTTAAAATGTAATTGCATTGCATGCTACTATAGTCTATGGAGACCCTATAAAGTAAAAATGGAGGAGCCAAAAAAGCTAAAAAAATATGTGACAGAAGAGAACTACAATAGAGTTGAAGACTCTCCTTGATAACCTATATCTAGAACATAATGATGGAAAATTCTAAGTTTCAATGCCTGTATTTTTAGGACTATAAGATGCACTTTTTTCCTCCAAAATTTTGCAGTAAAGTGGGAAGTGCGTCTTATAGTCCATATGCATGGTACCTTATAGTCCGGCTGTGGATGGTGAGGGAGGTGGGGAGCTGCAGTGGCGGAGGGTCAAAGGAGGCAGGAGCCGCCTGCTGTGCTAACACTGTGCCCACTGTTAAAGAAAAAGAATATTCACTGCTCTCCACGCCCATAGTCCCTCCCACCTCTATGCACTGAAGGGACTATGGGCGTGGGGAGCAGTAAATATTCATTTTCCTTAATAGTGGGCACATTGTTAGCTGCAGCCTCTGCTCCTGCAGCTGCACAGCAATCACGTGTGACCGCTATTATAGCAGGAACATGCTTTTACTATAGAGAATGAATATTCACTGCTTCCCACACCCATGGGAGTGGAGAACAGTGAATATTCACTTTCTTTAATAGCGGGCACACGTGATCGCCGAGCAGCTGCAGGAGCCGGTGGCAGAGGCTAACAGTGTGTCCGCTATTTAGGAAAATTAATATTCCCTGCTCTATACATCCATTTTCCTGGGGGTGGGGAGCAGTGAATATTCCAGAAGCTGACCTCAGCATGTGAGGGCGCATGTCAGCGACATCATGCTGACATCATGCTGATGTCAGCTGCTGGCATCAGAACAGAACGGCACTGGAGCAGAGGGAAAGTCAGTAGAATCTTTTATTTTTTTATGAGTGCGGTGTGAGGGGGCCATATATACCAGGATGGGGATGGGGGCCATATATAACAGGATGGAGGGCTATGTATACCAGGGTGGGAATAGGTGCCATGTACACCAGGATAGGGATGTGGGCCATGTATACCAGGACAGGGGGCCATATATATAACAGGATGGGGGTCCATGTATACCAGGATAGGGATAGGGGGCCATGTATACCAGGGTGGGAATAGGTGCCATGTATACCAGGATAGGGATGTGGGCCATGTATACCAGGATAGGGGGCCATATATAACAGGATGGGGTCCATGTATACTAGGATAGGGATAGGGGACCATGTATACCAGGGTGGGAATAGGTGCCATGTACACCAGAATAGGGATGTTGGCCATGTATACCAGGATAGGGGGCCATATATAACAGGATAGGGGTCCATGTATACCAGGATAGGGATAGGGGGCCATGTATACCAGGGTGGGAATAGGTGCCATGTATACCAGGATGGGGATGGAAGGGTCCATGTATACCAGGATGGTGGCCATATATAGCAGGATGGGAATGGGGGGCCATATATAACATGATGGAGGGCTATGTATACCAGGGTGGGAATAGGTGCCATGTACACCAGGATAGGGATGGGGGCCACGTATATCAGGATGGGGGATATTAGCACAGAATTGGGGAACATTACCCCTATAACAGTGTCAGCAGCAGACCCCCCCCCCAACATAACAGTGTATCATGACCACATTATTTGCTTACATTTTTTTCTATTTTCTTCCTCTAAAACCTTGGTGATCTTATGGTTTGGTGCGTCTTATAGTCCAAAAAATACTATTTTCCACTTTTATCAGTAATAGTGGTCTCATAGTTTAGTGGATTTCTACAATTTTTTAAATGCAATTTTAAGCAACTTTCTAAATAGTCTTCATTAAAAAATCTTCTAGGATTTTGTTCCTGCAGAATGCCTGTAAGTCCTTTATTTAAAGGGAATGTGTAATCAGAAAATGACCTATTGTTTAAATCAGGTTTTTTGGGGTAATGTTCTTTTTCATATCATGATTAGTGATGAGCGAGCATGCTCGCTACTGCTCGGTGCTCGCCAAATATTTCCGGGGTTTCTCGACGGGTGCTCGGATCCCCTCAAGGCATGTTTGGCGCTCTTTGGAGCGCCAATGAACATGCAGGGATTTTCTGCAACACACTGCAATGCTGCAGCCATGTTGGTTGTGGCATTACAGTGATTGGCTCGCCACACAGCGTCATCAGGTCTATATCAGATCTGACGCTGCCATGCTCGTCACAGTCTACTCCGGAATCAGGCAGTGTAGGGAAAGGTGCTGCTGAGCTAGGGAGAGATTCGCTTGTTTCTTAGTTAGTGTAGGTATCCCACAACATATTCTAAACACATTCATCTCAACTAACAGTCCTTCTGAGGACTAATTCAGCTGCATAGATATCAGTGCTAGGTAGGCAGGCAGTGTATATGGCAGACTGCAGTGCATATAGCAAGAGGGTCCATTCCAGTTCTGTCTGCTGCAGCTCCAGACAGGAAGAGGTGGAGGCGGAGCCTGCTGTGAGCTGCAAGGACTGTTTGGTGTGTGGAGAGAGCTCCTGGGAAGGGAGGATTTTTCCGTCTGGGACTTTTTGTCTGCCCCCTTCCCAGGAAAGCAGGCTTGCTTGTGGATTGGCCTCTGGGGCTGGGCCCCCGGCTCCTGCCCCCTAGTCCAAGCCGGTGGGGGGCGGGAGGAATACCATCCCGGCTAGGATGACCAGGTCCAGACAAGGCAAGGGGTCCGGAATGAAGACCAGAAGTACCCCCGAGGCCATGGCTCCTCCCCCCGGAGGTAGGTCGAGTACGAGCAGGGGTGCTGCAGTGGTGCCCCTTGAGTGGGGCACCAAGGTGGCGAAGGAGTTCACTGTCAGCTATGGCTCCCGCATCCATGCACACCTCTGCGAGTATGAGGACGCCTCAAAGAAGCTAAAATCCCTCTGGAGGGAGTTGAGGGTAGCTGAGGAGAGGTCCGACAGGGCCTCTAGCAGCCAAAAGCCAGAGCTATCCGCCACGGTCAGAAAGATCAAGAAGGCCATTCAGAAGGTGGAGAGCTGGCGGTGTGCCATCCTGGCCAGAAGCGGGCCATTCCAGGAGAAACTTGAAAACGATGACCGATTCAGAGCCATGGCTGGTGGATCTCTGGAGGGGTCACGGAGTTCCAGCCAGGTGGTGGTGGGGGAGGAGGAAGAGGACTGCAAGGAGGAGGTCGCGCCCTACCCACCATCGGGCAAAACCAGTGGAGGTGCTCAGGTTGGGTCCCCTGTGAGAGAGGGGGCTGGCCTGGCACCTGGTGTGCCTGCTGGCATGTGGGGGGTGACGAGCGTAACTGCCGCTGCCACCCGCACTGCTGGCGGCACTCGGGCAGCCGGGGCCGAATCTCCGGCGGCGTGTGCTCTGGTGTCTGTGTCCCCCACTCACGGATCCGTTAAAACTGGATCACCTTTGGGGATCCAGGCACCTGGTAAAGCAGGCAAAAAGTGCGGGGCCTGCGGCTCCGGCAGAGCTGGCTCGTAATAAGAAGGTGGTGGGGCCTGCTCCCCTGGCGGGGTCTGCAGCCAAGTCGGGGTCCCCGGCGCAGGGGCCTAGTAATGGGTCGGCGCTGGGGGCTCCGCCGCTGGTGAACACTGAGGGGGAGTGGACTAGCCTGGGGCCGGCCGCCGGAGTTGCCGTGGCCAAGCTCTTTGTGGCCAAGGGTGTGACACTAGGTAGTGCTGTGCCCCTGGGAACTGGTGCCGCTGGACCAGGGACCACTGAGAGTAGACCCGGCTCCGGGTCGGCTTTGGGGGTCCCGGCGCGGTTGGTTTCTGGGGGCGTGGCCTCCCTGGCGTCCCCTGCCCATGTGGGAGTGGTCTCAGAGGGCCGCACTGTGCAGCCGGGTGCAGGGGGGGTGGCTTCCCAGGCAGGGTCTGCCCCATGTGGGCGTGGCTATGTCCAGGGGCTGGGCTTTGCACCGGTGGCAGCTCCCTGGAGCAACAGAGACCATAGCTGCGGTTAATACCAGCGGGGAGCTGCGGCTGTGGCTGATGGGGGGTCTGCCTGTCGGGGTCCCCTGTGTCTGGGGGCTTACCTGGGGCAGGAACTCCGGCAGTGCGAGTCTCCAAGAGTGCTGCAGTAGGGCTGGATGGTGTTGGAGGTGGAGGAGGAGCTACACATGGCTCTCTTCCTGCCAGGAAGGCAGGAAGCTCCAGGAGTGCTGGGAGCAGTGGTGCTGTGCTCCCTAAGACATGCGGTGTGGTCCTTAAAGGGCCAGCAGCGCTCAGTGCGCAGAACCCCCCGGCAGGGAAGACGCCACCAGTAGGTGGCGGTACTAATGTGGCACCCTGCTACACACAGGTACCACAGGACCCAAAAGGGTGCATGGACGGACTTCTCCACAAGAGGCCCTTACTACACACAGACACCTCCACCCTTCCACCTCATACCACCAGAGGGAGCCCTGTTAGGGATATATATACAGGAGGGTGGAGTTAGGTAAGCAGAGTGTGCTGGCACTTGAGATCAGTGAAGAGGCAGCACCTGTTGAGCTGCTGTGCTGAGGTCAAGCCAAGGCCTAAAGCACGTGCTGAAGCCTTAGGGCCTAGAGCGTGGCAGGAGGCAAGGAGAGGAGAGAGGAGTTAAGGGGGCAGAGGAGCATCTTAAGCTCACCCCAGAACACAAGCCGGACACCGGGTCTGCGCCTACACGGTCCTCTATGCCCAGTAGGAATAACCGGTATACCAGGAGGATTCCAGACCCCTGGTCAACCTGAAGCTACAATCATCTACAGAACTAGGAACCACGAAGGCCCCAGCATCCAGGGATAGTGGTAGCCAGAGAAAAGTTCTTACTACCAAGCAAACAGGTGAGAGAGTGAAACAGTACAGAAGCTAGGCCTAGTTCCAGGCTGGTCAGGAGCTTCAGAGAGAGAGAGGTAGAAATGGATCAGGAGGCCTACTACACGCTCACTGGGGAGAGACCAGAAGTGAACCCTTCCTACTAAGTAGCCTGGACCATACCTGCCGTTTACACCAGTAAAAGTACTGAAGCGAATCCCCTGTGTGCGTGTCCGTCATTCCCCCTGACCCGACCGGGCCACCTCTCACCTGCATCTCTCAACCCTGCCCAGGGGCCCGCTCCGCCTGTGAGCAGCAGAAACATCTCAGCTGCCATCCCATCACTCTCGGAGGTCTGCAGCAGCACTGGTACCCATTACCAGGAACCACAGGTGGAGTCACGAGACAAAACCGTTTATCATCCCTTCAAGCAACAACCCCTTTTTAAGAGTCACCCCAGGGTACGGGCCCGAGAGCCGACCGCCTTGACATCCCAAGAAGGTAAAGGCCCGGGTACTGAGTCCCCATATTCCCCTGGGAGAGTCATCTCTTCCTGGCGTCACGAACAGCATTTCGTGCCCGTTGCCACCGCGGTACTGTATGCCGTATTTTAACTGTGTTTGAACTGTGGTGAACATCGTCGCCATTACCGCGTCGCTGTGTGGGAAGAAGAGGGACGTAACCGCAGGAACCAGAGAGGCGTGACCGTTGGTAGCGCGACGCCCAAGCCCCGCCTCGTGCTCTGACACAGCACCAGGAGGCGTCAGGTCCTGGAAGGAGACCGCGATCTGCGGAGCTGCGGCCTACCCGATAAAAGCAAAGAAGGTAGGCTACGGTTTACTAGCGGGGCGCAACCATGGCCGACGACCAGCAAAACGCCGGAGCACCGGTTAACGCTCCCGATGCTCAACTCGCGCCCGGCGCTGCTCAGGCCGGAGCGGCCGCCCCACCAGCAGGGGTCATGACTCCAGTGATACCCATGGCCCTGCCGTACGTCCCCGGAGTGAAATGGCTTCCCCAGTATGATGGCAAACCAGACACCCTGTCTGGGTTCAAAAGGAAAATATGTGGTGTATTGGACATGTACTCAATGACTGGTAAACAGAGAGCCGCTGTTGTTCTGGGACAATTGGCTGGTGCCACAGAGTGGGAAGTTGAAACCTGGCCTGCCGCAGACCAGGAATCGGTGTCTATTATATTTTAGAGACTGCAAACTGTCTTTGAAAACCGCACTGAGACAGATCTTCAGATGAGGTTCTACCACTGTACCCTGAAACCTGAGGACAGTATCCGGGACTATGCCTGGCGGTTACAAGAGGCCCTGCGGGCCCTGAAACAGGTTAGTCCAGCCAGCATACATGATGAGGACAAAATGCTGATAGAACAATTCATCCCGGGGTTAAGGTCCCAGGAGGAGAGCAGAACTGTACAGTGGTGGGCCTTAGATCATCCAAATGCCCCCTTTGACACCCTGAAGGACATGGCTATTAAGGGCCTTCAGCCCCTGGAGACATCAGATACTGCTATCCAGCATTACCAGGGTGGGGCCACCCCAATGCCCACAGCACTCACTGCCCCTTCATTAGCGGCTGAGTCAAAAGTGAAAAAAGCATCCCCTAGCGAGCTTGACAGCCTGCGCTCTGGAGTGCATCAGCTAAGTAAAACCTTGACCACTGCCTTGAGCGCCCTGAAGCTACAGACGGAGCCCGAGCCGGATGGAAGGATCCTACTCGCCGACAGTCCTGAGGATGTCCCCTGGATGAGGAGAAGAAGTAGGACAAGGCCACCCCGTGGGAGGACCAACGACCGACCTCGCCCTCCAGGTGAACTCATTTGCTACCGTTGCCACAAGGCAGGCCACACCACACGGACCTGTCCTTTAAACGGGCAAACCCTGGGGCCAAGGGCCGACACCCAGGAGTAGATCAGCCAGGCCCATCGAGCTGGTGCGACTGGTTTGTAGGAGGAAGGCATTTCCAGTCCATCGTGCTGGACGGCATAGCAACCCCTGCACTACTGGACACCGGGTCACAGGTAACCATCATACCTGATGTCCTCTACAAAAAGTACTGGTCCATAGATGAACTCCACCCGCCAGACCCAAACCTTTCTGTATATGCCTCCAATGGCCTTCCTCTTAACCTAGTCGGGGTTAAGGACGTGACAGTGAAGGTGGGAAGAGTGGAACTAAAGGACCAAGGACTGATTGTAATAGAGTCTAACCCTGGTGATACAAATCCATATATGATACTTGGTACAAATGTTGTTGGTAACTATTTGGGAGAAGTGTTCTTACTCCAACAGATCGCTGACACTGCCAGACCAAGACAGAGGAAGGTGCTCCAGAAGGAAATTCGCACCCTCCTGTACCAGCAACAGGTAAAACTAACACGTGGTGAGATTGGTAATGTACGGGTGACAGACCCGATACCCATTGTGATTCCCCCACTAAGTGAAATGCTGATTTGGTGTAGGGCAGCAATAGGTCTCAAGGGACAGAACTACCAGGCGGTAGTAGAGCCCGTTAACTCAGAGCACAGACCTACACTCCTAACTGCTAGAGGGTTAGTTGATGTGCGCAACGGGAGGGTACCCGTACGCCTCCTAAATTGTGGGGAGGAGGAAGTCAAATTGCCAAGATACGCCACTGTTGCCAGACTGTATACTGTGAATAATAATGCCATACACACAGTGGAATCCTTGACCCGACCAGATACGGTGGAGGACAATGACTCCAAAACCCAACTGGAGGAATGGTGTCAACAGCTCCACGTTGGAACTGATGCCACTCCTGTCCATCAAAAACACGGTGTCTACAGAGTGGTTCAGGAATATGAACAGGTGTTTAGTAAACACTCACTTGATTTTGAAAGGGTCAAAGGGGTACAACACCACATACCCACAGGTAATCATCCACCGATTAAGGAGCGTTACAGACCCATACCACAAGCCCATTACCAAAAAGCAAAGGAAATGTTGCATGACATGAAAAAGGCAGAGGTAGTAAGGGATAGCAGTAGCCCCTGGGCAGCTCCTCTGGTCCTGGTCAGAAAGAAGGACGGTAGCATGAGGATGTGTGTAGATTACAGACAAATTAATCGAATAACACATAAAGATGCATACCCTTTGCCCCGTATAGAGGAATCCCTGGCTGCACTAAAATCTGCCAAATATTTCTCCACATTGGATCTCACTAGTGGATACTGGCAAGTCTCTGTTGCTGAGGAAGACCGGGAGAAGACAGCCTTCACCACCCCGATGGGATTATGCGAGTTCAACAGCATACCATTTGGACTCTGCAACGCACCCGGAACTTTCCAGAGGTTGATGGAGTGTTGCTTGGTACACTGTAACTTTGAGACAGTGCTGCTATACCTGGATGATGTTCTCGTGTACTTGAGGACGTATGAAGACCATCTAAAGCACCTGGCGGAGGTATTTGAGGCATTGTCCCGGTATGGGATGAAACTAAAACCTTCCAAGTACCACCTGCTCAAACGGAAGGTTCAATGCCTGGGACACGTAGTCAGCTCAGAGGGGGTAGCACCAGACCCGGAGAAGGTCACTGCCATCCAGAAGTGGCCTGAACCAAGGAACATCAAAGAAGTACGTCAATTTCTGGGACTGGTTGGGTACTACAGGAGGTTCATTAAGGACTACACCAAAAAGACAGCACCTTTACAAGATCTCCTAGTAGGACAGTCCATAAGAGGTAAAAGTCCCCCATTCCAGTGGGGCAAAGAACAGACTGAGTCCTTTGCATTAATGAAGGAAGCCCTAACCGGTGAGGAAATCCTGCCTTACCCCGACTACAGCCAACCTTTCCTGTTATACACAGACGCCAGCAATGAAGGACTGGGAGCTGTGTTGTCCCAGAAGCAAAATGGCAGAGAAAAGGTGATCACCTATGCCAGTAGGAAGCTTCGCCCTACTGTGAGGAACCCGGAGAATTACAGTTCCTTCAAGCTGGAGCTCCTGGCCTTGGTCTGGGCTATCACCGAAAGATTCAAACATTACCTAGCCTCAACTAAATTTACAGCCTTTACCAACAATAACCCCTTGACACACCTGGAGACAGCCAGGTTGGGAGCCATGGAACAGCGTTGGGTGGCCAGATTGTCAAATTACCAGTTCACAATCAAGTACCGGGCAGGTCACAAGAACACCAATGCTGATGCCCTGTGAAGAATGCCCCACCAGTCGGACACCGAGGATGAAGTGGATGACCTAGAAGAAATTGAATTACCTGCTTTCCACAGAAATGGAATGGTCCACGAGAAACACACCTCCAGAAGACATCATGGTAAGACGCTAAACCCTTTACCTCATCACAGCTGGATGGAGACCCAGGACAGTGACCCGGTTGTCAGCCTCATCAAAGCACTGATAACCCAAGATTGTTCTCACTTGGAGAAGGATGCTCCTCCACAAGCCAAACACCTGTGGAATGAGAGAAGCCGGCTGTTCATCTACAGAGAAAAGTTGTGCAGGAGGTATGTCAACCCTAGAACCCATGAAATGGTGTGGCAGATTGTAGTGCCCAGGACGGATATCCAGATGGTGCTAGAGGCCTACCATGACCAAGCAGGTCATTTTGGCTGGAAGAAGCTAGAAACCCTGCTGAAGGACCGGTTCTATTGGGTTGGAATGCGGAGTCCCATAGAAAGGTGGTGCCGGAATTGTGGGCCCTGTAGCCTCAGAAGGAAAGACTGCGGAAGTCAGAAAGCACCCTTGCAGTCCATCAAAACAACCCAACCCCTGGAGATTGTCGCTCTGGATCACGTCACTGTTGCCCAGCAGATCAGGCTATTCCTATGCCCTGATCATGGTGGATCACTATTCCCGGTTCCTGGTGGTAGCCCCTGTCAAGAATCTGACAGCAGAAACTGCAGCAAGAACATTCCAAACCTACTTCTGCAGGCCCCATGGATACCCGGACAAGGTGCTAACAGATCAAGGCCCTGCCTTTGAAGCTGAGCTGTTTAAAGAATTCTGTCACCTGTATGGATGTAAGAAAATCCGGACTACACCATATCATCCTCAAACCAATGGTATGTGCGAGAAAATGAATAACATCTTCATTGACCTGTTAAAAACCCTACCTTTGAAAGAGAGGAACCAGTGGCCAGACAAACTACCTGATCTGGTGGACCTGTATAACCACATACCTGTGAGTTCTACTAACTGTACCCCAGCGTACCTTAAGAGAGCAAGGCCCGGAAAATTGCCCATGGACCTGGAACTCGGAGTGGTAGAACCTGCTGCAGATATGTCCACTGAAGATTTGGGACACAAATCGGCAAGAACAGTACAGGAAAGTACAGGCCTGTGTTGAAGACAGCCTAAATAATGTAAGGGAAAAACAAGAAGACCAATATAACAAGCATGCACCAGCAGAACCCTTGGCACCCGGAGAAATAGTGCTAAAGCAGAATAGAAGAGGTCACAAGCTCGATGACCAGTGGGAAAGAGAGCCCTACACCGTTTTAAATTCCGAATTTGACAACATCAAATCCTGCCTGATCAGCAAGGATGGAGGTAGGACAACCACAACAGTCTCAAGAGACCACTTGAAATTGTGCCCAGGTCTACTGAAGACACAGGAGGAAAAAGTACCTCTTATAATACCGGAAAAACCCAAGGAAGATGTAGTTCATACAGTCCTAGGAGACTTCCCCGCGGACTGGCCTCAACTCAATGGAGCAGTTATCATACCAGTGATACACTTCTGTCAGCCACCAGAAGAACCTCCACCACAAGAAGAACCTGTGAGCGCCCTGGAAGAACCTGCTCAGGAACAGGAAGAATCCCCAGTAAGAGAGGGATCACCAGTTGAAGCAGAACCTGAGGGTCCAGTAAACAGTGCACTTGCCAGTCCTAGAGAGATGTTGAGGCAGTTCTATAACCTACCCGCACGTAGACCTGATAGGTTAGCAGATAGTGCATGCACAGACACCAGTATCACCCCAGTGCTACGTAGATCCACACGCAGCACACAAGGCCAAATCCCTACCAGGTATAGGGAATAAGGCACAAAATTCCTACAGTGTAAATAGCTACCCGGATGGGTATAGCATTGCTTGTGTGAACTGAAAAAGTTATATGTGTGCATTTAGTTACCCGTAAAGGGTATAAAGACTTGCAGGCTGAGGACTGTGAGCAGCCAAAAACAGTCCATTATAAATAGTTGCACTTATTAAAGTGCCCCCTATTGGTTTTATATTAAGAGACCACTGAACAAAAACCCGTTTGGCGTGGCCGAAGACGTGGTCCAACACCTGGATCACTTATGCCCTGTAGCCACGCCCAGGGCCTACGTTGAGGGTTTTCGGACGGGTCCCTCATGCTCCTCATGTTGCACCTTCACCAGTGAGTTGGACACCTGGTTATGGGACTCACTGTAACTTTGATATGTATTATTGTTATTATAATCGTAATTGTTGTTGTTACTTGTTTACAAAAACAAAAAAAATGCTTCAGTCCAGGAGTACTGAATTGTACTTGGGGGGAATGTGGCACCCTGCTACACACAGGTACCACAGGACCCAAAAGGGTGCATGGACGGACTTCTCCACAAGAGGCCCTTACTACACACAGACACCTCCACCCTTCCACCTCATACCACCAGAGGAAGCCCTGTTAGGGATATATATACAGGAGGGTGGAGTTAGGTAGGCAGAGTGTGCTGGCACTTGAGATCAGTGAAGAGGCAGCACCTATTGAGCTGCTGTGCTGAGGGAAAGCCAAGGCCTAAAGCATGTGCTGAAGCCTTAGGGCCTAGAGCGTGGCTGGAGGCAAGGAGAGGAGAGAGAAGTTAAGGGGGCAGAGGAGCATCTTAAGCTCACCCCAGAACACAAGCCGGACACCGGGTCCGCACCTACAGGCTCCTCTATGCCCACTAGGAATAACCGGTATACCAGGAGGATTCCAGACCCCTGGTCAACCTGAAGCTACAATCATCTACAGAACTAGGAACCACGAAGGCCCCAGCATCCAGGGATAGTGGTAGCCAGAGAAAAGTTCTTACTACCAGACAGGTGAAAGAGTGAAACAGTACAGAAGCTAGGCCTAGTTCCAGGCTGGTCAGGAGCTTCAGAGAGAGAGAGAGGAAGAAACGGATCAGGAGGCCTACTGCCCGCTCACTGGGGAGAGTCTAGAAGTGCACCCTTCCTACTAAGTAGCCTGGACCATACCTGTTGTTTACACCAGTAAAGGCACTGAAGCGAATCCCCTGTGTGTGTGTCCGGGCCACCTCTCACCTGCATCCCTTCCATCAACCCTGCCCCGGGGCCCGCTCCACCTGTGGCGAGCAGTAACATCTCAGTTGCCATCCCATCACCCTGGGAGGTCTACAGCAGCGCTTGGACCCATTACCAGGAACCACAGGTGGCGTCACGAGACAATACCGTTTATCATCCCTTCAAGCAACAACCCCTTTTTAAGAGTGACCCTACGGTACGGGCCCGGGAGCCGACCGCCGTGACATCCCAAGAAGGTAAAGGCCCGGGTACTGAGTCCCCCATATTCCCCTGGGCGAGTCACTAATAGTACCAATAACACCAGTAATATGAACACTGATAATAGTGTAATGGTGCATAAAAAGTGTACCCAAAAGACAAAAAACACCAACCCCAGTGCGCATGTGAGTGAGAGCGGGGCGAGTGGGGTGATTGTGGACACAAATGGGGATGGTGTGGGTATGGATGTGTCTGTGGTTGAGGATGCAAATGGCGGTGCGTCTGCAGTAGGGGGCGTGAATGTAGTGTCTGTTGGTAGCGGGGAGCACGGGGAGGGGGCTGGTCCATCTGCCCCCCCGGCCGCGAGCCCCCGGAGTTTTGCGGGGGTAGTGGCCGGGGCCTCAGGGTCCTCTCGGGGGGGTTTCCTCACCTCTGGATCTCAGGGACGGTGACTTGCAGCGCCATTTTCTGGAGGCTCTCAAGAAGGGAGAACGGACGATCATGGTAGAGGGAAGAGAGGTGGACCTGGCCTTTTGGCTGGACAGACACGGCCTGGCTGCCTTCCAAGATAAAAGGGAGGGGGAAACGGTATGGTCCCTCCCGACAGCCAGGCAAGGGGTGGCCAGGAGGAATGTGGTCCATCTTCGGTAGAGGGGCAGTGAAGAGTGCCCGCCTAAAGCGAAGGTCATGGAGCTCCTCCTGAAGATGGATTTCAGGGCGGTTGACATCTTTGCCCTGATCCATCCTTTTGGTACCTCCATCTTCGACATCAGTTTTGTTTGGCCGGAGGGCTTAAAGCTTTTCTGGTCGAATTTCGAACTGGTGAAGGGGGAGCCCGGCTGGCGAGACTTTGCCGTGCAGGCAGTGTCTCGCCAAAATGGCGTAAAGAGGGTGACCGTTCTGACCAATAACAAGTCACTCTCGGGGATCGATATCATGACGTGGCTTTCTCGCTATGGGGAAGTCACGGAGGTCCCAAAAAAGAACAGGGACGAGTTTGGCATTTGGTCGGGGGGCTGGACCTTCATGATGAAGTCGAAGGTTTCAGGTGGTACTGTCACTCACATCCCCTCCTCGGCATTCCTGGGGAGGGACATGATCCTGATCTTCTACCAGGGGCAACCGAAGGTCTGCCACAGGTGCGGTGACCTCCGCCACTTCAGCGCGGGCTGCAAGGTGCAGAAACGTGCCTTGCGTGGCGGGGTAGGTCATCTGGTCGCGGCCTGTGGTGACATTAGGTGCCACCTGTGTGGTGATCTAGGTCACCCGTATAGCCGCTGCCCCCATTCCTTTTCCAACACCATCTCTGGTCAGGCATGGGAGAGCCGTGGGGGGGTCCCCAGCGGTGCATCCTCTGCTGGAACTGGAGGTGGGGGTGGGAGGGGGCTGAGGGGTCAGGGAGGAAAGGCAAGGCAAATACACCTGCCCACCAGTGGCAGCAGGTGAGGCGCCGAAGGGAGAGAGGGCAGGATAAACCTCAGGCGACTGGGGTGATGACTGTCCCCTCCCCGGAGGCCGCAGACGGAGCCTCTGAGGCCCTGGGGGAAAAGGCAATGGGCGAGGAGATCAGGAGGATGGAGAGGGAGGAGGTGGCTGCTTCCGATAACTCCTCCCAGTATGAAAGTCTGGATGAGGAGGTGGTGGAGCAGCCAAAAAAAAAATAGGGTGACAAAAATACCAGTAGTCAGAGGAAGAAGAACAGGAGGAGGGCAAAAAAATCTAAAGCTGCCCCCCCGACCGCTACGGTGCCTACGGAAGGGTTTACCGGCTCCCCTCTGATCCCCCTCTCCAATTGGTTCCAAGCCCTTGATGACTCTGCTGTGTCAGACGTTGGGAATAAGGAGCCGGAGATAACATCTGAGGTGCCTTCAGGGGCGGCGGGGTCCGTCCTCCGGGGGACTCTGTTTCCCCTGGGGGGGGGACTGCCCCAGGGTCTAGAGGCGAGGAAACCTGTACTGGAAGGAGGTCTCCGATGCTGGAGGGGTGGGCATGGACACCTCAGTATCCCTAAAGAGGAGGGGTGACTCGGGCTCCTCCTCAGATGGCAAGAGGAAGAAGGGGGGTATAGTGAAAAAGAACCTACCCCGTTGACTCTGGCGTCGATTAATGTCGCCAGCATAAAGTCAGATGCGGACAGATTTACGGCCTTTGATTTTTTCAGCCGAGTTGAGGCTGACATTTTATTTTTGCAGGAGACCAGACTAACGGACATGGGGGCTATTTATAAAACAAAAAGGGAGTGGAGGAGTGGGTCTTCATACTGGTCTCTTGCGGCCGAGCCGTATGGCGGGGTAGCGGTCCTTTTTAAGGCCACTTCAGTGGAATGCAGACGGGTGATTGAGGTAGAAATGGGGAGGTGCTTGGTTCTTGACGTCTTCATGAGGGGACAAGAGCTCCGGCTCATTAATATCTATGGCCCTCAGTCTAAGTGGGACCGTAAATGTCTCTTCCTGAAGGTCAAGCCCTATCTTTTTACAAGCCGGCAGATGGTCTTCGGTGGGGATTTTAATTCTATAACTAGATCCCGTGATAGGGGAGGCCTCACAGACCGGTTGGCTTATGATAGTAATACTCTTAATAGCATAGCAAGCGAAGCTCGCCTGGTGGATGTCCACATCCGGCACACCCAAGGTCACCTTTCATAGGGGTAGCAGTAGGTCTAGGATAGATAGGTTTTTTTAAAGAAGGAAGCCGTCTCTTCTCCATTGTCCGCTGTTGAGGTGGAATTCTCTGACCACTGTTTTATTTTATTTTCCTTGAATGTTACAGAGACCCCCCGGATGGGGAGAGGCCTATGGAAGCTGAATTCGTCCCTGTTGGAAGAAGCGGATGTAAGACAATCCTTTGAGGAATTTCTTGAGAGCCAGGTACCTCTCTTGGGTCTCTGTAGCACTAAGTCTGAGTGGTGGGAGATCTTCAAAAGAAGAGTTCTTCCGTCAGCTCTCGATCCTCAGGTGCCTGAACAGATACTGCCTGTATCGGGATCTGGGGAGGAAACTCGAGCAGCTCGTCTCGACTGGAGGGGACTGTGAGGAAATCTCCAGGGTGAAGACCTTGCTCAAGGGGTGTCAGTATGATAGGCACACATCCTTGGTTTTTGAGAAGGATTTCGGGAGGTACCGCTCGCCTGACCCTTACAGGAACTGCAGGATGTCAGTGAGTTGTAAGGTGGTAACAGGACTGATCGACAGAACGAGGTCCCTGAACAGATCCAAATCAGGGATCCTGGAGGTGGTCAGATCCTTCTATTCACACCTCTTGGGGAGGAGGGAACCTGATCGGGATGAGATGTCTGCTTTTATGGCTGAAACCATCCCTGAGACAGGGGATGACCCCTCTCTTCATGTTTTGGCAGAAGCAATCAGGGAAGAGGAAGTGAGACGGGCGATTGATGGGCTTCAGCCCAAAAAATCGCCTGGTCCGGATGGCTTAACATCTGAGTTTTACAAGACTTTTAGGGACTCCTTGGTCCCCCTCTTGACTGAGGGGTTTAATGAGTGTCTCTCCTCGGACTCTCTGCCCAGCTCAATGAGGAAGTCAGCCTTGATTATTCTGTCAAAGGGTAAAGACTCGTCCCGTATTGAGAATTGGTGTCCCATAGCGCTTCTCAATACGGACCGAAAGGTTCTGGCAAAGGTGCTTTTTAATTGGTTGGTGAAATTTGCACCCCGGCTCCTTTCGGGGGCTCAGCACTGCTCTGTTCCAGGCCGCAGTACATTTAGTGCTGTGCTCGGTGTCCAGGAGGCAGTGGAGCAGGGCAGGGCAGGTCACTGGAAGGGGTACTTGCTGTCCTTAGACCAGGCGAAAGCCTTTGACCGGGTTAACCATGAGTACCTCTGGTCCGTCCTTCTGATGTACGGTCTGCCCGGGAGGTTTGTTGATTGGTTGAGAGTGTTATACAATGGGCCAGAGACTTTTCCGCTCGTGAAGGGTTGGGTCGGACACCCTTTTGAGGTGAAGTCTGGCGTCCGCCAGGGCTGTCCTTTGAGCCCACTGTTATACGTGTTCGCGATCGACCCCCTTTTAAGGAGGGTGGAGCGTGGACCGTTGGTGGGAGTCAGGATGGACCGGGCGGAGCCAGAGGCCACCTTGAGGGTAGTGGCATACGCCGATGATGTTTCACTTTTTGTATCCTCAAGAGGGGAGGCAGATTGGGTCATGTCTGAGGTGGAGCGCTACTCGGGGGCATCCGGGTCCATGATCAACCGGGAAAAGTGTGAGAGTCTCTGGCTGGGAGGGGGAGATCCTAGTTTTGATCTCCCGGACACCCTTCCAGGGCCCCAGGCCACAGCAAAAATATTAGGCATCAGTTTCGGCCCAGGGGACTATCCCCAGCAAAACTGGGAGGGCAGACTTAAGATCGCCGCCCAAAAGGTGGATCAGTGGAAGGGTTGGTCCTTGACCCTGAGGGAAAGGGTTAGCCTGGCCAAAGGGTATTTGCTCTCTTTATTAATATACTTGGGCAGTGGCTGCATCTTGCCAGAACCTCTTTGGACATGGGTCTACAGCCTGTTCTTCCAGCTATTGTGGGGGAATAGGCTGAACCTAATCAAGAGGGAGGTCACGTACTGCACGAGGAGACTAGGAGGGTTGTGTATGGTCAACCCAGTGGTGTTTCTAGCAAACACCTTTCTTAAGGCAAACATCGCCAACCTCTGGTTAGAGAGGGCTCCTCCGTGGGTATTCTCCTGTAGGGGGTGGTTTCGGCCTTTCTTCCAGGAATGGGAGAAAGGAGGGCAGGTGAAGGACCTACGAACGCCTCATGGGCATCTTCCGGCTTATGCTACTCCGGTTCTGAAGGTGATCCGCCGGTGGGGTCTGGGGGTGTGGGAGATCAGGACCTTGTCGAGGAGGTTACTTGACAATAGGGTCCTGTTAACCCACTTTCAGAAGCCCCTGGCGCTCAAGGATTGCCCAAGCCGGGATCTGGAGGTAGGGCTTGGGTTATTAAACTCTAAATGGATCCCCTTGAAGTTTTGGGACTTGGCTTGGCGCTGCTTCCATGGGAGACTGTATTTGAGGGGCAACCTGAAGTACAGGAACTCTGATGACCGGGATTGTCCCCGCGAGGAGTGTGGCGGCATGCTTGAAAGCATGGAGCACTTCCTGCTTCGGTGTCCATTTAATACAGAGGTCTACAGTAGGGTGGGTGCTTCCATTGGCTGGCCCAGGCTGGCAGGCCTTTCCTACGTGGAGTGGGCCTATGGGGTATTCAGTTCCCTTGGTGGCCGAGATCAAGACACTGTTTTCTTAGTTAGCTTAGTGACTAGGTTCTACACGTGGAACGCACAGTGTTTAGTGTCCACCCAGCAGAAAGCCCTCCCCCGGGAAGAGGTGATTAGTAACATCTTGGGTGACCTGGCAAAAGTGTGCTCGCTGGAGTATGAGAGGCTGGGTGCAGGGAGGGCTTCCCTTCTATGAAGGGGGTTCTCATTTAATGTGCCCTAGGGAGAGTTAGGTTCCGTGTGTCTGTGATAGGGTGAGTTAGTCTCTTTCTATATTTTATATTTTATATTTATTTTGTAGGGTCAGACAGTTGTGTAGGGTCAGGGAGGGACAAATAGGGACAGTCTTCAGGGACAGGTAGTTAGTATTAGGTTGGTAGAGAGGGCCAGTGAGGGACAGGTAGGGACAGGTAGGGAAAGATTGGTAGGGCGGTAGGGACAGGTTTTCCTTTTTCTTTATTAGGGAGAGACAGGATGGTGTGCGTTAGATTAGGGTGAGAGCCTCTGTAGTCTCCAGTTCCCTGGTGGTGGGCTGCCACCCTCATTTGTAGTCTTTTGTTTTATGATATTGGAAACTGGAATATAGGGCTTGCAAGCATCAAACTTGGGTCTGATTTTGGTTATAGCTAGTTCCTTAGGGTAAATTGTTATGTTGTCTAGATATATTGTTATGTTGTGTATTGTACTGTTATGTTGCATATCATTTATTGAATGTATATTAAGTGGTATGTGTATTATGATGCGTGTGGGGGGGTTAGTTTAGGTTGGGTGGGGGGTTTTAGGGGGCAGGGGGGAGGGGTTGTGGTGTTTTGTGGGAAAAATTGGACGTCCTGCGGGATGCCGGAAAAGGCAAAAGGACCTTTTTGTGTGAAATAGGCCACAAACTTTAGTGGGACCTTGTTGTGGTAAGGCCACACACTCTCATGGGACCTTGGGTGTTAAAAAATGGTGGTGGGGGAAAAAAATAATTAAAAATTTAAAAAAAAGAGAGGTGTGTATATAGGTGTATAGGTGTGCAAAGGTGTTAAGTTTTTTGGCCAGGTGGCCTGTTTCTTATTTTGGGCGATGGGCCAGGTTTTTTTGTTTTTTTTCTTAGTTTTCCTTTTATTAGGGGGTTATGTGTGAATGTGAGTGAATGTTGGGGGTATTTTGAAAGGATGTATTAAAAAAGGAAAAGGTAAAGTAAGGAGCCGGGGGGGTCCTTGGAAAAGTAAGGACATTTCTGAGTGCATGTATTTTGCTGGACTCTGGACTCTGGAGAGTTTTGGACTCACTGGGGTTCTAGGACTATACTTTGCTGGGGTTTTAGTTGTTCTTGTACAGTGTTTGTATTTGTGTTGTGTTTTTGTGTTTTTGTACTTTTCTAATTAAAAAAGAGTTCCAGTTCTGTCGGCTGATGCTTTTATAGATATTTCTAGAAATAGCCCCAGGTATCAGGGGCCAGGAATCATTTGTTTTTGGATCTTAATCCTGAATATTTGCTTAAAAAGCAATCCAGAGAACACCATTTTTCTGCTCCATTTGCTTGGTGGCACTGCAGAATACAGCCAGATCGTTTTCTTATTACAGCACTAAAAATCCATCTATTTAAAACTGTGGTTTGTCCGCCACATAGATCACATATAATTGCGCTGAAAATTCTGCCATTTCTGGCATCTATTGAAATTTTATTGCAGTGTGTCTGCGAAGCTATTGACACGACCTCGCTGTTAAAAATAGTTTCCTACAGGCCAGCTATTTAAAACTGTGGTTTGTCCATCACACGGATCACATATAATTGCGCTGAAAATTCTGCCATTTCTGGCCTCCATTGAAATTTTATTGCAGTGTGTCAGCAAAGTTATTGACATGAGGTTGCTGTTAAAAATACTTACCTACAGGCCAGCTATTTAAAACTGTGGTTTGTCCGTCACACTGATCACATATAATTGCGCTGAAAATTCTGCCATTTCTGGCCTCCATTGAAATTTTGTTGCAGTGTGTCAACGAAGTTATTGACACGAGGTCGCTGTTAAAAATACTTACCTACAGGCCAGCTATTTAAAACTGTGGTTTGTCCGTCACACAGACCACATATAATTGCACTGAAAATTCTGCCATTTCTGGCCTCCATTGAAATTTTGTTGCAGTGTGTCAAAGAAGTTATTGACACGAGGTCGCTGTTAAAAATACTTACCTACAGGCCAGCTATTTAAAACTATGGTTTGTCCGTCACACGGATCACATATAATTGCGCTGAAAATTCTGCCATTTCTGGCCTTCATTGAAATTTTGTTGCAGTGTGTAAGCGAAGTTACTGACACAAGGTCGCTGTTAAAAATAGTTACCTACGGGCCAGCTATTTAAAACAGTGGTTTGTCATCACCCCGATAACATATAATTGCCCCCAAAATTCTGCCATTTCTGGCCTCCATTGAATTTTGTTGCAGTGTGTCAGCAAAGTTATTGACACTAGGTGGCTGTTAAAACTAGTTACCTACAAGCCAGCTATTTAAAACTGGGGTTTTCCGTCACACGTATCACATATCACTGTGGTTTAAATCCAGCCATTTGTATTGAACGTAGAAAATATTGTCCTCCATTTAAAATGGGCAAGGCGCATGACAAGGGACGGGGAAGTGGATGTGATAGTGATGATGGTGCATGCAGAGGACGAGGCCGAGGTCGAGGCCGTGGGCTAGCTGAAATTGTGCCACAACAAACACCCACATCTTCTCGCTCGACCTTCCTGTTCCAATTAATAGGGAACCGCAGAATATCACTTTTGAACACAGAGCAGTGTGAAAAGGTTATTGGTTGGATATCAGATAATGCTTCCAGTCACTTATTCACCACCACCACCCTGTCTTCCACACGGTCAAGTCTCAGTAGCCGTGAGTCTGGACCGCATATTCTTCACCCTGATCCTCCTTCCTCCCACCATGCCGAGTGCCCGGAGACAACTGATCCCACACTTGGACACTCAGAAGAGCTGTTCACTTTTCCAGTTATAGATTCGGGCCTCTCGCCCGGTCCACTTGAAGCGGGGCAAGAGGAGATCGCATGTAGCGATGCCCAAATGTTTTAGCAGCCACGGTCACACAAAGGCGAGAGTGGGAAACTGTCATAAGAGGTGAACGATGATGAGACACAATCTCCAGAAAGTCAGGGGGAGGACCAGAGTGCAGAAGAGAAAGACGAGGTGGTGGATGATGTAGTAACTGACCCAACCTGGCAGGGGGACATACAGAGTGAGGACAGCAGCACAAAGGGGGAGGGAGGCATAGCACCACAACAGGCAGGAAGAAGCAGTGTGGTGGCCGCAGACAGAAGGCGCTCAACAGTTCCCCGTAACATCAACACGACTGAAGTTGCCAGTACAACTGTTAGATCTTCCCGAGTCTGGTTGTTTTATAAAGACTCTGCCGATAACCCCAAAAAGGCCATCAGCACCACCTGCCAGGCCAGCATCAGCAGGGGTAGCAAAACTAGCAGCCTGACCACCACCAGCATGATCAGGCACATGGCAGCAAAGCACCCGTCTAAGTGAGCCGAACCCCAGGGTTCAGCAATAGTGTCTGCAGGTGACACCACTGCTTGTTCTGCTGTTGTACATGCAAGTCAATACCCTAGCCATGGCGCATGCCAAGATGCCTCCCGCCCTGCACCTGTCATTGAACACTCTCAACTAGCACCATCAGCAAGCACGTCCACGTCCTTGTCCCTGCGCAGCATTCAGTTGTCCCTACCCCAGTTCTTGGAACGCAAGCACAAATACGCAGCCAACGCCCCACTGCTTGCGCTCGAAATGTTGCCTTTTAGGCTCATGGAGACGGAAGCTTTCCGCAACCTGACAGCGGCGGCCGTCCCTCGGTACTCAGTCCTCAGCCGCCACTATTTCTCCCGATGTGCCGTCCCCACATTACACGAGCACGTGTCCCACATTATTAGCCGCGCCCTCAACAACGCAGTTACTGGGAAACTCCATCTAACCACGGACACATGGACAAGTGCTTGTGGGCAAGGATGGTACATCTCACTGACGGCACACTGGGTTAACATAGTGGAAGCCGAGACCCAGTCGGACCATGGGACCGAACACGTCCTCCCGACGCCAAGGTTTGCGGGCACTGGGTCAATCAGGATTGCCCCCACATTCTACAGCTCCTGCACCTCTTCCTCCTCTTCAGCATCTATCCGCATCAGTCGCAAGCTGGAAGCACTGCAGCACTGCCTCGGCCAAGTGGCAGCAGGCTGTGCTGAAGCTAATATGCTTAGTTGACAAACCATACAACACTGAAGAGTTGTGGACAGCTCTGAAATAGCAGGCAGATCTGTGGCTTACACTGCTGAACCTACAGCCAGGAATGGTCGTGTGTGACAATGGCCGGAACCTGGTGGCGGGTCAGAGGCGAGCCGAGTTCACACACGTACCACACCTGGCCCATGTGGTTAACCTCGTGGTTCAGCGGTTTCTCAAAACCTACCCGGAGCTGCCGGATCTGCTTGTCAAAGTACGCCGTCTGTGTGGCCATTTAAGAAAGTCACCTACAGCTTCCTCCGCCCTTGCCGTGTTTCAGCAGCGTTTGCAGCTCCCGGCTCACCAACTGGTGTGTGATGTCCCTACGCATTGGAGCTCTACATTGCAGTTGTTGGGAAGGATTTGTGAGCAGAAGAGGGAAGTTGTTGACTACCAGCATCAACAAAGCCATCGGTATTCAGTTCAGACTCCACACATAAGATTTCAGGAGTGGACATGAATGTACACATGTACCATCCGCCAAAACTTTAAGGACTCCACAAAGATGGTGAGCGGCAATGACGCCATAATTAGCATCACCATCCCGCTTCTCTGTCTTCTGAAACGCTCTTTGCTTACAATCAAAGAGGATGCATTGCAGGCGAAGCACGATGAGATGGAGCAAGGAACCATACAGGGTGATTCCACACAGACCAGCCTCATCTCATCCCAACGTGGATTGGGTTACAATGAGGAAGAGGAGGAAGAGCTAGCTTCATGTGCTATAGATGGTACTACCTGCACAACTCTCATATCGTCTGTTCAGCGTGGATGGCCTGAGACAGGGAGGAGGAGGAGGAGAGCATGGTCAGTCATCCTCTTGGTGAGGACACGGAAGTCTTGCCTGTTAGCAGTCTGGCACGCATGGCTGAGTTTATGTTACGCTGCCTTCCCTATGACCCTCGTGTTCTCTAAATTTTGGGTGACAGTCATTACTGGTTGGTGACATACAAGGAGAACTTTCTATCTCTAATTTCCGAGGTGGACAAGTCTACTAAAATGGAGCACACAGGTGGTGTACTTTGACAAGCAGATCCGACAGATCCGGGTAGGTTTTTATAAACCGCTGAACCACGAGGTTAAGCACATAGGCCAGGCAAGGTACATGTGGGATCTTGCCTCTCCTCAGAGCTGCCACCAGGTTCCGGCCATTGTCACACATGACTATACCTGGCTGTAGGGTCAGTGGTGTCAGCCGCAGATCTGACTGCTATTTCAGAGCTGTCCACAACTCTTCAGAGTTGTGCGGTTTGTCACCTAAGCATATTAGCTTCAGCAAAGCCTGTTGCCACTTGGCCAAGGCAGTGCTGCAGTGCTTCCAGCTTGTGACTGATGTGGTTATTTCGGAGATGGAGGCTGAAGAGGAGGAGATGCAGGAGCTGTAGAATGTGGGGGCAACCCTGATTGACCCAGGGCCCGCAATCCTCGGCGTCGGGAGGACGTGTTGCGTCCCAAGGTCCGACGGGGTCCCGGCTTCCACTATATTAACCCAGTGTGCTATCAGCAAGATCTACCATCCCTGCCCACAAGCACTTGTCCACGTGTCCGTGGTTATGTGGACTTTCCCAGTAACTGCGTTGTTGAAGTCTCAGCTAATGTTGTGGGACACGTGCTCTTGTAATGCTGGGATGGCACACCGGGAGAAATAGTGGTGGCTGGGGACCGAGTACCGAGGGATGGCCGCCGCCATCAGATTGTGGAAAGCTTCCGTCTCCACGAGCCTCAAAGGCAACATTTCAAGCGCAAGCATTCGTGAAATGTGTGAATTTAGTAGTGTGGCCTATGGGGCGTTGGCTGTGTATTTGTGCTTGCGTTTAAAGGACTGGAGTAGGGATAGCTGAACGCTGCGCAGGGACAAGGACGTGGAGGTGCTTGCTGATGGTGCTAGTTGAGAGTGTGCAATGACCGGTGCAGGGAGAGAGGCATCTTGGCATGCGCCATGGAAAGGGGATAGGCGTGCACGCACAACAGCGGAAGAAGCAGTAGTGTCATCATCAGATGCTGTTGCTGGACCCTGGGGTTCAGCCCACTTAGTCGGGTGCTTTGCTGCCATGTGCCTGATCATGCTGGTCGTGGTCAGGCTGCTAGTTTTGCTACCCCTGCTGATGATTGCCTGGCAAGGAGTGCAAATGGCCATTTTGGGGTTATCTGCAAAGTCTTTAAAAAATAACCAGACCCGGGAAGACCTAACAGTTGTACTGGCAACTTCAGTCGTGTTGGCGTTACAAAGACCACTTTCCCGTCTTGTGTCTGTGGCCACCACACTGCTTATTCCTGCCTGTTGTGGTGCTACGCCTCCCTCCCCCTGAGTACTGCTGTCCTCACTCTGTATGTCCCCCTCCAGGTTGGGTCAGTTACTATATCATCCACCACCTCGTCTTCCACTTCCGCACCCTGGTCCTGCTCCTGACTTTTTGGCAATTGTGTCTCATCATCATCATCCACCTCTTGCGAGGTAATTACACTCTCCCACTGTTGCCTTTGTGTGACCATGACTGCTCCAATATTTGGGCATCGTTACACGTGTTCTCCTCTTGATTCGCTTGAAGCTGGCCAGGCCCGAATCTACAAATGCAAAAGTGAACAGCTCTTCTGAGTGTCCTAGTGTGGGATCAGTTGTCTCCGGGCACTCGGCATGGTGTGAGGAAGGAGGATCAAGGTGAGGAATATACGGTCCAGACTCACAGCTACTGTGACTTGACCGTGTGGAAGACTGTGGTGGTGGTGGCAAAGTGACTGGAAGAATTATGTGCTATCCAACCAACAACCTTTTGACACTGCTCTGGGTTCAATATTGGTGTACTGTGGTCCCCTAGTACTTGGGACAGGAAGGTAAAGCGACAAGATGTGGGTGGTTGTTGCGGCAAAATTTCAGCTTGCCCACACCCATGTCCTCGTCCTCGGCCTCTGCATGCACTATCACCATCACGTCCACTTCCCCGTCCCTTGTCACGCGTCTTGCCCATTTTAAATGGAGGACAATATTTTCCACATTCACAAGAAATGGCTGATTTTGGAATGCAGTTATATGTGATATGTCTGACAGAGAACCACGGTTTTAAATAGCAGGCCTGTAATTTACTAATACTATTCTTCACAGACACCTAGTGTGAATAACTTGACCGACACACTACAACAGAATGGAAATTGAAGAAATGGCTGATTTTGGAACACTGATATAGGTGATATGTCTGACAGAGAACCACGGTTTTAAATAGCAGGCCTGTAATTTACTAATATTATTCTACAAAGAGACTTAGTGTGGATAGCTTGACCGACACACTACAACAGAATGGAAATGGAAGAAATGGCTGATTTTGGAACACTGTTATAGGTGATATGTCTGACAGAGAACTGTGGTTTTAAATAGCAGGCCTGTAATTTACTAATATTATTCTACAAAGACACCTAGTGTGAATAGCTTTGCCGACACACTGCGACAAAATGGAAATGGAGGTCAATATTTTCCACGTTCAGTTCAAATCTCTGGATTTTTATCGCTGTAATATGGAAAAGATCTGGCTGTATTCTGCAGTGCTAACAAGCAAATGGAGCAGAAAAATGGTGTACTCTGGATTGCTTTTTAAGCAAATAATCAGTATTAAGATTAAAAAAAAAATAGCCCTGGCCCCTGATATCTGGGGCTATGTCTACAAATATCTGTAATATTGGTTAAAGAGAGAGCAACAGAGTCATCGTGGTTTAGAGAAAAATATACATATTTTATTGAAACATTCATTTAAAAATATAACCCAAACAAAACACAAGTGAAAAGCAAGGTAGACAATGAAATATTCGATCCAGCCAGAACAAAGCCTGCCCTAATATTAAATATTTGGTCAAATTGGCATAAATTTACAAATAGGAAAAAGTTAGGGCATCAAACCATAAAAATGCAAACACATGGGAAAACATGAGGGAGCACTGCACCAAAAAAAATTCCTGACCAAAAGAGTAAGAATTGTAAAGAATTTTTGTATAGTTAAAATTTAGTAAAGTGCATGGTAATGTCAGGATTAAATAGGTTGTACTTAGACTGACCATATGGTGGCATACTTTATAGTGCAATGCTGACAGGCAGTCAGACCAAACCAATCAAATAAGGTGCAGTGTGCATGTTTCCAATGCTGGAAGATTTTAGCAAATAGCAGGACATTTTAAACAGAATTCCCCAAGGACAAAATGAGGGAAAATAACCTCTCATAACTAAATATCTTAATGATAGGGGAAATCCATCATAAATGGTTGGCCCTAAAAAAAAAAAAAAACTGGTATTCTTACCAATAGTAGAGGCTGAAGAGGTCGGACAAGGATAAGGATGAGTCCCCCGGCGTGCGTTTCACGGCAGCTATGGCCGCTTTCTCAAGGGGCAGTGGTATTACTGGGGATGAAGGACCTTTTTGAACCATTCGCCCCGATCACGTGAGCGCTCACGTGACCGGTGACGCGTGTAAAGGGGGTGTGTGCGGGTGTTCCCGAGACATCATACCGGCGCATGCGCCTTCCAAGTCCTGCGTCAGGCGCCGCCCCCAGGCCATCAAGAACCACCGCGCACGCGCAGGCACGCCGCAAGGAATGCGGAAGTGCCCGACCGCGCGCGGACGTCATATAGACAGCTGGAGGCGCCCAGCCACAGGAGGGCCGGCGCATGCGCACCACGTCGCGGGACAGCAGCACTAGCTCCAAGGCAACACGTAGGTGGAAAGGGGGGGGAGAATAGCACAGAGAATGTCAAATATGTGGTGCAAGTTAAACAAAAGAAAAAAGAAGAAAAGCAGAGAAATGCATTTAAGACATAATATTAATTATAAATTATCCATCAGAAGTCCTTTTCTTTTGCTTATCCCCTCACTTTCTCATCCTTCATATGGAGTATCCGTCGTCACGCGATTGTTAAGAATGGATAAGGAATGATCCAAAAAGGTACAGAATGAAAATGTTGTTACTTTGTCTACAGAGAGACTGAAAAAATAACCAAATTAAAACCATAAAATCAGAGTGCCAATTAAAAACAAAACATAAACCCCAGAGTAGACAAGTGTGTCCCTCGGGCGCAATGAGGGTGGATGAGGGGGTTCACCATATGATATAGGATCAAACTGCTCATTTTGTCATATTATAAAAAAGAGGAGAAAGAGAGAGACTCATTTAGACCCCGGGGTGACATTGTCCCAAGCGTCACTATCCACTTGGCTTCCACTTGCGCCAGAATTTTTCTGACATTGCCACCCCGCGCGCCCAAATGTATCACATCTATCCCCCGCACTTTAAGACAGCTAGGATCGCAGTTGTGGACAGCCCTGAAGTGCCTGGGAATGCTCTTGAGTTCATTTATGTCGGTCGCGGTCTTGGCCGCACCAATGTCGCGCACATGCTCACGCACACGTATTCTCAGCTCCCTAGATGTTAAGCCGATGTAAATTAGGGGACAATCGCACACAGCATAATAAATGACGTTGTTAGTGCCACACGAAATATAGTGTTTAATTTTAAATTCTTTTTTTGCCATCTGAGGACGTGAACGTGTTGCTGCGTGCGACATTGGCGCAGGCAAGACACCGACCGCAGGGAAATGTCCCAAGAGTAGGTCCATGAGAACCAAAAGGATTCGACCGCATCGGAGTGTAGTGACTTGAGACTAGAAGATCTTTTAAATTTTTGGCCCGTCTCGGGATCATGAGAGGGCGATCCCCAAAAATTGGTCCCAGGGAAGCATCAGTTGCCAAGATGCCCCAATGCTTGGTCATGATTTTCCTCATGTTCTCCCACTCATGGTTGTAATTTGAAATATACCGAATCTTTACTTGTCCTGTTTCCACACCTTTGGTGATGTTAGAATATAATAGATTGTTACATGGAGTCCGCCTTGCTCTGTCGTATCCACGCCTGATACACCTGTTACTGTACCCACGTTGCCTGAATCTATCCTTCAGATCCACGGCCTGGCATTCAAATTTAAGGTCAGAGGAACAGATCCGCCTTGCCCTCAGGAATTGTCCGACCGGGATGGCCCTTATAGTTGCGGTATGGTGTGCCGTATCGGCATGTATTAGGGCATTGACCGACGTGGATTTTCTAAAGATGTCGGTCTGGAGGCACCTCCCATCATCAACCTCCAGCGCGACATCCAAGAAATCAATTTTTGTGGTGTTGAATTTGTATGTCAGCCTAATGCCCCATGTATTCCGATTTAATTGGACCATAAATTCCTCGAGCTCCTGCACCGTCCCTCGCCAAAAAAACAGAACATCATCAATGTAACGGAGCCAGCATAAAATTCGGTCAGTGGCCCCCGCGACCTCATCGCCAAAGATATACCTCTCCCAAGCGCCTAGGAAGAGGTTGGCATACGAGGGCGCACAGGCCGCCCCCATAGCTGTGCCCCGTTTCTGCAGATATACTGCATCCTTAAACAAAAAATAATTGTGGGTCAGGACAAATTGCAGGAGCTCGATAATCAGTCTGCACAGAGGGCCGCCAAGGTCGGACGCCCCGAGGAAAAGGCGGACCGCCTCCAGACCAATAGTGTGCTCAATACAGGTGTACAGGCTTTCTACGTCTGCTGTGACGAGTAGTACTCCTTCTTCCAAAAGGACACCATCGACCCGCGTGAGGACGTCCGTTGTGTCCTTAATGTAAGAGGGTAGTGTCTCAACAATTGGCTTCAAATAGAAGTCAATGAATTTACATACGGGTTCGCATAAGCCGCCCAAACCCGACACAATCGGACGTCCAGAAGACAATATGAGCAGTTTGATCCTATATCATATGGTGAACCCCCTCATCCACCCTCATTGCGCCCGAGGGACACACTTGTCTACTCTGGGGTTTATGTTTTGTTTTTAATTGGCACTCTGATTTTATGGTTTTAATTTGGTTATTTTTTCAGTCTCTCTGTAGATAAAGTAACAACATTTTCATTCTGTACCTTTTTGGATCATTCCTTATCCATTCTTAACAATCGCGTGAAGACGGATACTCCATATGAAGGATGAGAAAGTGAGGGGATAAGCAAAAGAAAAGGACTTCTGATGGATGATTTATAATTGATATTATGTCTTAAATGCATTTCTCTGCTTTTCTTCTTTTTTCTTTTGTTTAACTTGCGCCACATATTTGACGATCTCTGTGCTATTCTCCCCCCCCTTTCCACCTACGTGTTGCCTTGGAGCTAGTGCTGCTGTCCCGCGATGTGGTGCGCATGCGCCGGCCCTCCTGTGGTTGGGCGCGCCCCCAGCTGTCTATATGACGTCCGCGCGCGGTCGGGCACTTCCGCATTCCTTGCGGCGTGCCCGCGCATGCGCAGTGGTTCTTGAAGGCCTGGGGGGGCGCCTGACGCAGGATTTGGAAGGCGCATGCGCCGGTATGACGTCTCGGGGACACCCGCACACGCCCCCTTTACACGCGTCACCGGTCACGTGAGCGCTCACGTGATCGGAGCGAATGGTTCAAAAAGGTCCTTCATCCCCAGTAATACCACTGCCCCTTGAGAAAGCGGCCATAGCAGCCGCGAAACGCGCGCCGGGGACGCATCCTTATCCTTGTCCGACCACTTCAGCCTGCTACTATTGGTAAGAATACCAGTTTGTTTTTGTTTTTTTTGTTTTTTTTTAAGGGTCAACCATTTATGATGTATTTCCCCTATCATCAAGATATTCAGTTATGAGAGGTTATTTTCCCTCATTTTGTCCTTGGGGAATTCTGTTTAAAATGTCCTGCTATTTGCTAAAATCTTCCAGCATTGGAAACATGCACACTGCACCTTATTTGATTGGTTTGGTCTGACTGCCTGTCAGCATTGCACTATAAAGTACGCCACCATATGGTCAGTCTAAGTACAACCTATTTAATCCTGACATTACCATGCACTTTACTAAACTTTAACTATACAAAAATTCTTTACAATTCTTACTCTTTTGGTCAGGAATTTTTTTGGTGCAGTGCTCCCTCATGTTTTCCCATGTGTTTGCATTTTTGTGGTTTGATGCCCTAACTTTTTCCTATTTGTAAATTTATGCCAATTTGACCAAATATTTAATATTAGGGCAGGCTTTGTTCTGGCTGGATCGGATATTTCATTGTCTACCTTGCTTTTCACTTGTGTTTTGTTTGGGTTATATTTTTAAATGAATGTTTCAATAAAATATGTATATTTTTCTCTAAACCACGATGACTCTGTTGCTCTCTCTTTAACCAATGTTGCTTTTGAGTCGGTATAGGAGAGTGTTCGGGGGGATGCTTTTCCCCCACTTACACCGCTCTTTTGACATTTGGACTATTTTTCTAATCAAATATCTGTAATAGCAGAATCAGTCAGAATGTGCAAAGGACCCTCTTGTGTAGTATGCACTGCAGTCTGCCACATACACTGCATGCTTTGCTTTTTAAGCAAATAACCAGGATTAAGATAAAATAAAAATTAGCCCTGGCCCCTGATATCTGGGGCTATGTCTACCAGGGGAGGAGTCCTGAGGAGATAATTTGCATATTCCCACTGCATTTTGGGGTAAGTGAAGAGTCTCCGCGAGCTCAAAGAACACTGGATTTTGGCTGTTGGAGCTGAAAAGAGGACATCGGTAAACCAGGGGAGGAGTCCTGAGGAGATAATTTGCATATTCCCACTGCATTTTGGGGTAAGTGAAGAGTCTCTGCGAGCTCAAAGAACACTGGATTTTGGCTGTTGGAGCTGAAAAGAGGACATCGGTAAACCGCGCGCCTACCGGCTGTTTTCAGAACATTAACAATAAGAACATGGAAGAGTCCAGGAGCCATTTGGTGAGCTGCATATCCTGCTACATGTTCACACACTTGCCAGTGGAAAAGCCAAACTTCACATGCCAGAAATGCAAGCTTGTGTCCCTGTTGGAGGAAAAGTTGCGAAATCTAGAAGAGAGGTTAACTACCTTGAAAATCATTAAGGAAGGTGAAGAGTTCTTAGACAGAGCAGAATTATCTCTTCATGATTCAGAAAGAGAAGAAATTCGAACTGCACCTGACGAAACAGAGGAATGGAAGCATGTGACCCACAGAAGCAGGAGGATCGAGAGGCAGTCAGCACCCATACTGCTCAGGAACCAGTACCAGGCTCTCACGCAGGAGAACCATGAAGAAATACAGCAAAATAAGACTTTGCCAGCAATGAATAACCTTGTAAGCCCTCAGAATCCTCCTGGATGGAGAAAGAAGAATGTTGTGAAGAAAAAACGGAGAGTGGTGGTCATGGGGGATTCCCTGTTAAGAGGAACAGAGGCCGCTATCTGCAGACCAGACATAACCTCAAGAGAAATGTGCTGTCTTCCAGGAGCAAAAATTAAAGATGTGTCTGACAGGATATCAAGACTCTTCAGACCTACAGATCACTACCCATTCCTGCTAATACATGTGGGGACAAATGACACCGCAAGAAAGGACCTGGAAACCATCTGCAGTGACTTTTAAGACTTAGGCAAGAAAGTGAAAGAATTGGGAGCGCAGGTGGTCTTCTCATCCATCCTCCCAGTGGATGGCCATGGAACAATGAGGTGGAATAAGATTCTACAGGTGAACAACTGGCTACGTCGATGGTGCCGTCAACAAGGATTTGGATTTCTGGATCACGGAATGAATTACCTATACGATGGACTACTTGCTAGAGATGGGGTGCACCTTACGAAGACTGGAAAACATGTATTTGGAAGTCACCTTGCTACACTCATCAGAAGAGCTTTAAACTAGAACAATGTGGGAAGTGAAGCAAAAGGCCAGAAAAAGCCATACAGCTGACAAATACTATTGAGATCTCTGCTACTGGAAGTGGAAAGGAAGAACAAAGACAAAACAATTTAAATAATAAAAATATGGGAGGAAGAGAAACCAATCACAAACTAAAATGTTTTTATACAAATACACAAAGCATGGGCAACAAACAAGGAGAATTGGAACTACTAATGCAGGAAAAGGAATATGATGTCATTGGAATCACTGAAACTTGGTGGGACGATACACATGATTGGAATAAAAGGCTAAAAGGATACAACTTATTTGCAAGAAACAGACTTGATAAACGAGGAGGAGGTGTTGCATTGTATGTTAGAAAAGCGTATATCTGCACAGAGATTGAAGCTTCAGAGACTGGGAGTTCTGTGGAAACTGTTTGGGTAAGAATACAAGGAGAGAACAACGGAAAGGACACCATTGTAGGCATTTACTACAGGCCACCTGGGCAAGCTGAAGATATGGATGAACTCTTTATGTATCAAATGACCAAGTTCTCCAAAAAATATGACGTAGTGGTCATGGGAGATTTCAACTATCCAGACATTTGTTGGGAATCTCTCTCAAGTAAAACTAACAGGTCAAGCAAATTCTTATCCTCTCTTGCTGACAACTTTATCTTCCAAAAGGTAGGGGAGAAAACAAGGGGATCTGCTACTTTGGATCTAATCCTTATAAACAGGGAGGAAATGGTTGAGGAGGTAAAGGTGGCTGGGACCCTAGGAGGCAGCGATCATGCTATTATAGAATTTTGGATAACTAGAGGAGGAAGACATGTGAAGACTCAGACTTCAAGGTTAGATTTTAGAAAGGCAGATTTTAAGAGACTCAGAAAGAGAATAGGAGGGATCCAATGGCTGGATGTCCTTTAGGACAAAAATGTCCAGGAAGGATGGGAAATTTTTAAAAATGAGATTCTCAAAGCACAATCGTTAACAATCCCGAAAAGTAGGAAGAATGGGAAGCATTTAAGGAAACCAGGATGGATGAACACAGAACTTAAACACATGCTAAAAAGAAAGAAAGAAATGTTTATTAAATGGAAAGAGGGAGGCATATCTAAAGAAGATTATAATGCAGTCTGCAGATCCTGCAGGGCACGTATCAGGTTAGCTAAAGCTGACAATGAATTAAGGCTTGCAAGAGATGTCAAAAGCAATAAAAAAGGATTTTGGGGGTATGTCAAAAGTAAAAGAAAAGTCAAAGATGCTATAGGATTTTTACAGGATGAAAATGGAGAAATGGTAAGAGAGGATGTTGAGAAGGCCGAACTTTTTAATTCCTATTTTGCATCTGTTTTCTCTCAGAAAGAAAATGTAACATCAACTGATCTTCACTGTCCTTTTAAAGGAATAGAGGAATCCAAGTTATCTGTAAGCAGAAAGATTGTGAGGGAATATTTAGCTAACATAAATGAGTTCAAGTCTCCAGGTCCAGATGAATTACACCCCAGAGTACTGAAGGAGATCGTAGAAGAAATTTTAGAACCACTCTCCATAATCTTTGAAAATTCTTGGAGAACAGGAGAAGTCCCAGAAGACTGGAGAAGAGCAAATGTTGTTCCTATCTTCAAAAAGGGGAAGAAGGTGGACCCAGGGAACTATAGGCCGGTGAGTCTGACTTCTAAACCAGGAAAGATCTTTGAACAAATTATTAAACAACATGTATGTAAGTACATGGATAAGAATGAAGTGATTAACCAGAGTCAGCATGGGTTTGTAACTAACAAGTCATGTCAGACTAACTTAATTTCCTTCTATGACAGAATCACTGACTGGGTGGATCAGGGAAATGCTGTAGATATAGTATATCTTGACTTCAGCAAAGCATTTGACAAAGTATCTCACACCATCCTTATTGAAAAAATGACCAAGTATGCAATGGACCAGGCAACTGTTAGGTGGATTCATAACTGGCTTAGTGATCGGACTCAAAGGGTGGTTTTAAATGGCTTCACATCCAGCTGGATGAATGTCTCAAGTGGGGTACCACAGGGCTCCGTCCTGGGACCTGTATTGTTCAACATCTTTATCAATGATTTAGATGAAGGAATTGAGGGTAAACTGATTAAATTTGCTGATGACACAAAGTTAGGAGGGATAGCTAATACTAGAGAAGAGAGAGAGAGGATTCAAAAAGACCTAAATAAACTGGAGCAGTGGGCAGCAACCAACAGAATGGTTTTTAACAGGGAAAAATGCAAAGTACTACATCTGGGCAATAAAAATGAAAAAAGCATATACAGAATGGGAGGAATAGAGCTAAGCAACAGTACATGTGAAAAAGACTTAGTTATACTAATAGATCATAGACTGAACATGAGTCAACAGTGTGATGCAGCAGCAAAAAAGGCAAATACAATTCTGGGATGTATTAACAGAAGCATACAGTCTAGATCACGTGAAGTCATTATCGGTCTTTACTCCTCTTTGGTCAGACCTCATCTGGAATACTGTGTACAGTTTTGGGCACCACATTTTAAAAAAGACATAGACAAACTGGAGCAAGTTCAGAGAAGAGCGACCAGAATGGTGACTGGTCTGCAAACCATGTCCTATGAGGAACGGTTGCAGGATTTGGGAATGTTTAGCTTGCAAAAAAGAAGACTGAGAGGAGACTTAATAGCTGTCTACAAATATGTCAAGGGCTGTCACATTGTAGAAGGATCATCTTTATTCTCATTTGCACAAGGAAAGACTAGAAGCAATGGGATGAAACTAAATGGGAGGAGACACAGATTAGATATTAGAAAAAACTTTTTGACAGTTAGGGTGATTAATGAGTGGAACAGGCTGCCACGAGAGGTGGTGAGTTCCCCTTCAATGGACGTCTTCAAACAGAGGCTGGACAGACATCTGTCTGAGATGATCTAGTGAATCCTGCTTTGAGCAGGGGGTTGGACCAGATGACCCAGGAGGTCCCTTCCAACTCTACCATTCTATGATTCTATGATTCTATGAATATCTGTAACAACAGCAGCAGCAGACAGAACGTGCAGTGGATCCCCTTGTGCTATATGCACTGTTGCCTGCCACAAACCCTGCCTGCTTGCCTTACTCCTGCTGTCACCACTGAATATATGCAGCTGGATTAGTCCTCAGAAGGACAGTTAGTTCAGATGGATATATAGATATGCTGTGGAATACCTATACTAACTATAAACAAGCAAATCTCTCCCTGACTCATCAGCACCTCTTCCTACTTTGCCTGATTCCGGGTAGACTGTGACGAGCATAGCGGCACCAGGTCTTATATAGACCCGATGACGCTATGTGGCCAGCCAATCACTGTAAAGCCCACAACCAACATGACTACGGCATTACAGTGCATGGCAAGCAATCCCTGTATGTTCATTGGCTCTCTAAAGATTGCCAAACATGCAGGGCAGGGACCCGAGCTCCCGCCCGAGCAACCTGGAAATACTCGCCGAGCTTGTCGAGCACCGTGATGCTCAGGCAAGTATCGAGTAGTACAAGCACATTCGCTCATCACTAGTATTCATATGTCCCACAAAAGTTCACTAGAAAACTATTTGTGAATTTGTGAGTGCTATTTTTTCACGAATAGCACTCGTACCTACTGTATGATTTGGCTGAGCACATGTCTGTTTTTTTCCTCTGACCGAGTGGTCCACCAAAAATACTGGAGACACGTCCAATTTTGATCTGAGGGTCAGATCAAAATCGTCAATGCAAGTCAATGGGTCCATGAAAAAATCGGATCGCACTCAGATGACATTGGACCTCACTCTGATCAAACTCTAATCAAACTCTGATCAGAAAATTCTGTCTATTTTTTTGTATGTGGAGAAATTGAACGTGTGAATGAGCACTTAAAATAAAGTTGGCAGTACACAGGCCTTATATTTTGAGCAATACAGTGACAGGTGTGTGTACACACATAGCAGTAAAACTCATTCCAGGTGGATTATGAGGCCACTTGAAACTAGTGCCTCACACCTGTAAGTATGTCACTTGTTTAGGAATCCTCCAGTCATTCATACTGCATGAAGAAAAGCCTCATGTCACTGGGCTCCATATCCTATCCTATCTATACAAAGTATAGGGGGACTTTCTCCTACTTCCAAAGGCCTCAGTTATTAGGAATCTTAAAGGAGTCAATTTTCAAAATGAAAGGTAAACATTGTTTTTACAGAAAAGAAGAATTGCCAGACTAAAAGAAATCTTGTTAAACATCATTAGTAGGTTTTATTTTATTTGCTATGATAAGGTTTATTGCTTTGAAGCACTGCCCAAACTAACCTAACCTTTTCACCTCTTAGAAAGACTATGCCCCAGCCATAGTGTTAGGGACAATCTCATGTCCTTATATATATGTTATTCACATTTTTCACAAAGTGCTAAAGAGTATATGTAGTTTTTTTGTCAGCCAGAAATTGCAGTTTGGATTAGTGGTGAATTTTTGTATTTTAATTATTTGATTTTTTTACTAACCTATTTTTTAATTATTCCATATACTGATATATGGTGTCCATTTCAATAATGAATTATACATTTTTCATTGCCGATATCCTCCTCATATATAAGCCAAAGTTACAGAGCAAATGTAGCCTCCTGATCTGGGTGTGCAAAGGCCCTAAAGCTCCCGCATCCTCCTGACATCAGTCAATCACATTATTGCTGGGGGGAGGAAGAAGAGCTATTATTGCTTCCTGAATTGTACACACAGCACTCACTGAGCGATGCGTTTACAGCAATTAGGAAGGAAGAGACTCTAATAAACCATCTTTTCCTTTTTTGTGGGTAATCTGGCTGTGGCTCTCCATCCTAAAGCTTCATGATCTTTATACAGCAACTAAATCAGCATAGAAATTCTGAAATGTTCTTGCAGAGTCATATACAAACCATATGGATGTATTAAAACATTTAGCAGTCTGCATGTGTGGCACCCCAGGGTTCTGGTTACCACAGTAATAGCAATATTACGTCTGTGAGCAGGTGGGAGGTCTCCTGGTCAGGAACCCTAAGCATGCCACACCTCCTGCCCAGTCCTGGGAGGGGAAGAACTTCCCCTATATAAACTGGGGCTGAGGTGGGGTTAGAAAGAAAAAGAAGAGAAGAAGAGGAGTCCCAGACAGAGACACAGTCTGGTCTGGAGTGGAGCAGATGCAGGGAGAGCAAGATCAGGAGCTCTGTGGGAGCAGTGATAAAAGGGGTCCAGGACTGGAAGCTGTAGAGCTCGTCCTGACTGAAGAGATCTCACCGGACACGGAGTCCGAGGCTGTGGGGACTGTTCCATACCCAGCAGCAGAAACCGTCCGGCAGGGGATTTCAGGTCCTCTGACCAAGAAACCCGAAGGCACGGTCACACGCAAGGGACCAGCACCGCCGTCGTGGAGCGGAGGCTACCAGAAGGCCCCGAGTCCCCGGCCATACGGGTGAGCACCACACGGTACACTCAGGGACGTGGGCTACTTTTACCCGCTTCTAGCAAGGTAGCCAGGAAGAGTACAATTAGTTGGGGAGGCCTACAACTCCGCCTGGCCGGGGGAGATCCTATCTGCTCACGGACTGACCAGGCCCCGATCGCTAGCCAGGACTCCCGGGAGGGTCTACCTTTGCCACCAGTAAAGACCCTGAACTACACCGCACCGTCTCTGAGTGGTTCCTGGTGCCTGCGTGCAATTCTGCTATCCCCATCATCCACGTCTGCTGCCCTGAGGCCATAACCCTCCCGTTGGGGGTTATACTACCCACGCTGCACAACTGTACCACCGGCCTCAGCGGTCTGCCCTGCAGCGGCGGCTTCATAACCGCATTCAACGGGTGGCGTAGTCGAACACTATAACATCTTCTGCTAAATTCCGCCACTTAGTTTGACACCCTGGGCACGGACCGGGTCACCGCCACGAGGACTACTAACCCCGACAGATCCGGCTCCGGGTATTCCCCGCGTGCGCAACGCTACACAACACAGGCCCAGGGGGTGCGTCAACTTTGGCGTAGTCGGCAGGATCTCGTGCCCACAACCACCGGGTACTGCGTGCCTGAAAAAGACTGTTAAACTTACCTGTGGTGAAGATTCCCGCCATCCGACGCCATCTTTTGCCTTCTTCCCGCCATCCGTGGAGTTTTCCCGCCATTGGACGCCATCTCGAGGACGCCGCGCGAGAAGAAGAGGGGCGTGGACTCCGAAAGCGCGCGAGAACTGAAGCCCCGCCTCACGTCCGGACGTTGCGTAAGGTCCTGGAAGGAGCCCAGCAGACGCCGACGTCACAGGAGCGCGACGGAAGGTCCTCAACCCTGACGATCCACTGCGGAGCCGCGGCCTACGGAAGAGGATCATCGCAAGGTAGGCCACGGTCCACTAGGGGGGAGGAGGATGTCGGATACGGAGGAGAGCTTCACTGCTACAGCCACCGCCAGCACCACCGCTGCTGCGGTCATGCCTTTCACCATGCCCTACATCCCGGGGGCAGCCTGGCTACCCCAGTACTCAGGGGAGTCCCATACCCTAAATGACTTCAGAGAAAGGCTGGATAGCCTCTTCCAGGTGTACCCCCTCACAGAAGAGCAAAAAGTGAGCATCCTGGTGGCTCAATTAACAGGGGCAGCCCAAAGGGAGGTAAAGTCCTGGCCACTTGGGAGGAGGAGGACTGTCGCAGAGATACTAGCCCGGCTGAAGGACACCTTTGATACCCGTACCTCAGCCGAGATCAAGCTTAGATTCTACGGGTGCAAGCAGCGAGCACATGAGAATATAAGGGACTAAGCACTAAACCTACAAGAGGCCCTGAGAGCCATTAAGCAGGCCGACCCTGACGGCGTGGGAAACGAAGACAAGTTGTTGACTGAACAATTTATAGAGGGTCTACATTGCAATGCCCACCGAACCCAGTTGCGAGCAATGGCCTTACAGGACCCTCATCTGGACTTTGCACAGTTCAAGGACAGAGCCATCCGGGTGCTCCGAGAACCGGCACCAGGTGGCGCTGTGACCCACAAACGCCCTGCTACCATTTACCACCAGGAGACGGCGCCCTTGTCGGCAGGGCCTGTGGGAGCTGATGCGCAGGCTTTAAACAATGACCCGGCTACAGACCTGCACCGTCAGGTCCAAGAGCTAACTAAAAGCGTTGCCGCGCTAACCCGAACTGTGCAGTCTTTACAGGTTTCTACTCCAGGGAAGATCCAGCTGGCATCCGGACCGGAGGATATCCCGTGGCGCCGACCAAGGAGGACCCCACCGGCCAGAGGAAGACCCAGCGACCGATACAACGAGGACGGACAACCCATCTGCCGCCGCTGCAATCACCCGGACATATGGCAAGGTACTGTCCTTTAAACTGGCACAACCTGGGGTAGAGGGCCAACCCCTAGGAATAAGATCACCAGGCCCATCGAACTGGCGTGACAAATACGTGGGAGGACGTCCAGTCTTGCCTGTAGTACTGGATGGCATTCCTATGAGTGCCCTACTTGACACCGGGTCACAGGTCACCACCATCCCGTACGTGCTCTTCAAGCAGTACTGGAATGACTCGGATATAACCCGCTACCCAGACGACGACTTGAGTATCATCGCCAGCAATGGTCAGCCCGTGCCACAGATCGGATTTAAAGAGATGACCATTAAAATCGGTAAAGTCGAACTGGCAGCACAGGGACTGATCATTGTAGACATTGACAAGCGCGAGAGTCACCCAAAGATAACTCTAGGAACTAATGTGATTGAAAATTGTCTTGCAGAGGTGATTCTCATTTTACAGCAGGTTGCCAAGAACGCCAGCTCCGGCCAGCAGCGAGTGCTCCAAAAAGAGATCCGGGCACTGATGCGACGGCAACAGGTGGAACTCTCCGGTGGTGAGATTGGTAGCGTGAGAATGTGTGACCCTTTCCCTATTGCCATGCCCCCGAAAAGTGAAATGATGATTTGGTGCCGGGCAGCTATTGGTCTGAGAGGTAGAGATTACCAGGCAATGGTAGAACCCATCTACTCAGATAGTAGGCCCACCATTTTGACGGCACGGGGGGTGGTTGATGTACGCCATGGGAGGGTGCCCGTTCGCATAATAAATATCGGGAAGAGGGAAGTGTACCTGCCCCGGTATGCTACGCTAGCCAAATTGTATACCATCAACCAAAATTATGTACAGTCCGTGGAACCCTTGCCTCCATCTCATCAAGAGGAAGGTAACGGCTCTAAGCAACAAATGGAGGACTGGTGTCAGCAACTGCATTTGGGTACTGACTCCACACCTGCTCACCAAAAGCAGGGAGTCTACCGGGTGATCCAGGAATACGAGAGAGTGTTCAGTAAACACCCGCTGGACTTCGGGCGAGTAAAGGGAGTGGAACATCACATCCCCACGGGAGATCATCCTCCCATAAAGGAAAGGTATCGTCCCGTACCCCCTGCACATTACCAACACGCCAAGGGGATGCTTAGAGACATGAAGGAGGCTGGGGTAATCAGGGATAGCTGTAGCCCCTGGGCAGCTCCACTAGTCTTGGTTAAAAAAAAAGACAACACCATGAGAATGTGTGTAGATTACCGGAAAATCAACCGTATCACACACAAAGATGCGTACCCCTTACCAAGGATAGAGGAGTCTTTGGCTGCTTTAAAATCTGCTAACTTCTTCTCCCCTTTGGATCTCACTAGCGGGTACTGGCAGGTTCCTGTCGCAGAGGCGGACCGGGAGAAGACCGCATTCACTACCCCGATGGGACTTAGCGAGTTTACCTGCATGCCGTTCGGACTCTGCAACGCACCAGGAACCTTCCAACGATTGATGGAATGCTGTCTGGGACACCGGAACTTTGAGACGGTCCTGCTGTACCTGGACGATGTTATAGTTTATTCCAAAACCTACGAGGACCACCTGAAACACCTGGCGGAAGTGTTCGAAGCCCTGGCAAACTACGGTCTGAAGGTGAAACCGTCGAAGTGTCACCTGCTAAAACCAAAAGTGCAGTACCTGGGACACGTGGTGAGTGCTGACGGAGTGGCTCCCGACCCTGATAAGATCACCGCGATTAAGGAATGGCCAAGACCCTCCAGCGTAAAGGAAGTGCGGCAGTTCCTCGGGTTGGTAGGCTACTACCGAAGATTCATTCCCGGTTTCACCAAAAAGGCAGCTCCTATGCAGGACCTCCTGATAGGCCAGTCCAGGAAGGCCAAGAACCAGAAGCCGCGCTTCAGATGGGAGAAGCTGGAAGAAGAGTCCTTCCGCCAGCTGAAGATGGCCCTCACGGGGGATGAAATCCTGGCGTACCCTGATTACAGCCAGCCCTTTATCCTCTACACCGACGCAAGTAACATCGGGCTAGGAGCCGTACTGTCCCAGATCCAGCAGGGGAGAGAACGGGTAATTGCTTACGCCAGCCGAAAACTGCGATCCACCGAAAGAAACCCTGAGAATTACAGCTCATTCAAGCTAGAGTTCCTGGCGGTAGTGTGGGCAGTCACCGAACGCTTTAAGCACTACCTCGCCTCTTCCCGGTTCACCGTGTACACGAATAACAACCCGTTGACACACCTGGACACTGCAAGACTCGGTGCCCTGGAGCAGAGATGGATGGCCCGCCTGTCCAACTATGAGTTCACGATCAAATACCGGGCAGGACGCTCCAATACCAACGCGGATGCCTTGTCCAGAATGCCAAACCTACCGGACGTAGGGGAAGATCCAGAGGAACTGGAAGAAGTTGAACTCCCCGCGTTTCACCGTCATGGGACTACCCAGTATTCCCACCGTGTAAGGGGTAAGCAATCCGCTACGTTCAACCCCTTACCTCATTACAACTGGGAGGAAACACAAGACAGTGACCCCGCCGTCCGACTAGTGAAGGAGATGCTGACTCGGCCAGATGCCCGCCTTGACCCAGACGCTCCGGAGGAGACCAAGCAACTGTGGGCTGAGAAGAGTCGACTGTTTCTTTACAAGGGGAAGTTGTGCCGCAGAATGGTTAACTCCCGGACGCATGAACTGATCTGGCAAGTAGTAGTGCCAAGAAGAGACGCGGCTATGGTACTGGAGGCATACCACGACGGAGCTGGGTACTTCGGATGGAAGAAGCTGGAGTTCCTGCTGCGCGGGCGGTTCCGCTGGGTAGGCATGAGAGGGACCATCAAGAGGTGGTGCAGAGACTGTGGCCCATGCAACCTAAGAAGGAAGGACCGTGCCAGCCAGAAGACTCCCCTGCAGTCCATCGTCACCAGGCAGCCGTTGGAACTGGTAGCCTTGGACCATGTAAAACTGAACCCCAGCACAGAAGTGGCTACGTCTATGCGTTAACCATCGTGGATCACTACTCCCGGTTCTTGGTTGTAGTCCCCGTCAAGGACTTAGCGGCTCAAACAGCAGCTAGAGCCTTCCAGCAGCACTTCTGTCGTCCACACGGATACCCAGAGCAGGTGCTGACGGACCAAGGACCTGCCTTTGAAGCGGAAGTCTTCCAGGAGTTCTGCACTCTGTATGGCTGCCGGAAGATAAGAACAACACCCTATCATCCGCAAACCAATGGACTTTGCGAGAAGATGAACCAGGTGGTGATAGACCTTCTGAAAACATTGCCCCTGGAAGAACGCAGTCTGTGGCCTGAGAAACTGCCTGATCTGGTGGACCTATACAACCACATCCCTGTAGGTTCTACCAACTGTACCCCGGCTTACCTAATGAGAGCAAGACCTGGTAAGCTGCCTGTTGATCTGGATATGGGAGTCCTGACACCCGAGGACACTTCACCAGAAGCAGACTGGGACACAGAGAGGCAGCAGCAGTACCGGAAAGTACAGGAGAGCGTTGAGCGAAGTCTCCGTCAAGCAAGAGAAAGACAGGAGAAGACTTACAACCAGTGTGCTCCCGCTGTTCCCCTGGTACCTGGAGAGCAGGTCTTGAAGAGGAAAAGACGGCTCCACAAGTTGGACGACCAGTGGGAGAAGGACCCGTACACCGTACTGCCATCAAGCCATGAAAACCCAAAAATCTTCACAATCAGTAAGGATGGAGGAGAAACCACAGCCATTGTCTCCCGAGATCACCTGAAGAAGTGTCCCGTGCAGCTACGAAACCCTGAAGAAGATCAAGAAAACCCACGACCAGCAGAGGAAAGGGAAGAGATGGTCAGTACTGTACTCGGAGACTTCCCTCGGTCTTGGACACAGGTAAATGGCGCTGTTGTGGTACCCGTCCTCACCTTCCTCCAGCCAGCATCCCAAGTGCCTACGGAAAAACAGGTAGAGCTGGAAGAGCAGCCGGTCCAGGAGGCAGAAGACCCCACACAAGCAGACCAGGAGAATCGACCCTCTGCTTATAGTGAGCCTGCCGTGCCCCTAGTGAGCCAAAGAGTCCGTAGACAGCTGCCCAGCTTACCTTTGACAGCTCCTACACCCTGTAGCTCAGGACCGGTCAGTAAGCTCCGTAGGTCTACTAGGGCCAATAGAGGCCAGTTGCCCGTACGTTGGAGGATCTAAAGTGTTCAGACTGTCTTATTGGTATTTACCTGTTTACTGTTGCTTGTAAATAATTATATTTTTCCAGTTATTTTATAGGTGTCTTTTGTAGATTAACCGGAACTCTGTTGTATATATGTTTGGAGCGTAACCCAGGAACGGACTATAGACTGTTAAAGACTCGGGGCAGGACAGACCCCTACCTGGTTACGGCTCCCCGTTCTTTGGTGAAATGGACACCCTTTTTGCTTCAAAAATTGCACCCGGTTGCGGACACTCCGTGACCACCCTAACGTGTTTTTCCTTATTGTATTGTTCCTGTTTATACCCTGTTATGTTTTCAAAAATATGTTTAGTCCCGGAGTACTAAATTTTACTAGGGGGGAATGTGGCACCCCAGGGTTCTGGTTACCACAGTAATAGCAATATTACGTCTGTGAGCAGGTGGGAGGTCTCCTGGTCAGGAACCCTAAGCATGCCACACCTCCTGCCCAGTCCTGGGAGGGGAAGAACTTCCCCTATATAAACTGGGGCTGAGGTGGGGTTAGAAAGAAAAAGAAGAGAAGAAGAGGAGTCCCAGACAGAGACACAGTCTGGTCTGGAGTGGAGCAGATGCAGGGAGCGCAAGATCAGGAGCTCTGTGGGAGCAGTGATAAAAGGGGTCCAGGACTGGAAGCTGTAGAGCTCGTCCTGACTGAAGAGATCTCACCGGACACGGAGTCCGAGGCTGTGGGGACTGTTCCATACCCAGCAGCAGAAACCGTCCGGCAGGGGATTTCAGGTCCTCTGACCAAGAAACCCGAAGGCACGGTCACACGCAAGGGACCAGCACCGCCGTCGTGGAGCGGAGGCTACCAGAAGGCCCTGAGTCCCCGGCCATACGGGTGAGCACCACACGGTACACTCAGGGACGTGGGCTACTTTTACCCGCTTCTAGCAAGGTAGCCAGGAAGAGTACAATTAGTTGGGGAGGCCTACAACTCCGCCTGGCCGGGGGAGATCCTATCTGCTCACGGACTGACCAGGCCCCGATCGCTAGCCAGTACTCCCGGGAGGGTCTACCTTTGCCACCGGTAAAGACCCTGAACTACACCGCACCGTCTCTGAGTGGTTCCTGGTGCCTGCGTGCAATTCTGCTATCCCCATCATCCACGTCTGCTGCCCTGAGGCCATAACCCTCCCGTTGGGGGTTATACTACCCACGCTGCACAACTGTACCACCGGCCTCAGCGGTCTGCCCTGCAGCGGCGGCTTCATAACCGCATTCAACGGGTGGCGTAGTCGAACACTATAACATCTTCTGCTAAATTCCGCCACTTAGTTTGACACCCTGGGCACGGACCGGGTCACCGCCACGAGGACTACTAACCCCGACAGATCCGGCTCCGGGTATTCCCCGCGTGCGCAACGCTACACAACACAGGCCCAGGGGGCGCGTCACATGTAAATGTGGAAAAGATGGCTAACACCCCCTTTGAAGACCCCTGTTGTTTTAATGTGTGCAAAATGTATTTTATTGCATGTCTTTATCCTCCTGGAGGCTGCAGTTCCTGTTAGTCAGGAATAACAAGGTTAACTGTAGGGCCGGTCCATAGTTGGTGAGTAGATTCCTCACAGCAGGCAAGTTGGGGCACCTAATCTGGAAGAGTTTAAGAAGGTCACAGTTTTAGCCAGACCTGGAGATCAGTGTCAAAGAATATGGAGCCAGTTACGCTGGGGCACATCAGTAAGGTGGTAGCTAGTGAGAACTCCCTTACATTGTTCACCAGAGTACAGTTAGGAAACAGTGGCGCAGCATAACACATTAACCCTTGTGTCCCTGCATGGGGAAGATGGAGGCCCTCAGCATAACCTGTTATGCATCTGCAACATTTCTCACAAGTAATGGAAGTAAAGGGACCCATATGGAAGGTGTTTAGGGGCGTGAAAGTAGTTGTCAAACAAATTCCCCCCTTTCATGCAAATAGTAGAAGAATGTATCTCTGAGAGTGAAAAACAGATCTATGGGCAATGAATCTAATGGAAAGCTCCAGTATGTTTTCTCCAGTCCTGATGCATTTGATTGTCTTCCTATATAGTTGGTATCTTTCTCTTACAGCTGCAGCTGGAGCTGAGCTCTGATCATTGCTTTTAACCATTTAGATGCCACTATCCATCCCTGACTGCAGCATTTAAATTAAGAAGATGCCATTGCACATGCTCCATTGGCTCTTTGCATTTTATGAGTTACCAATAACCAAGGCAGCCGGGGGCCCATTGCTGCCATTTTGGTGCTCCTGTAAACTCATTCACAGACTGAGCTTCATAGGAGACCGTGATTTTCACTATATTCAGCAATACCATGGTATTTTAATATGTAGTGTAGCCGATCATACGATGTCAGGTTCAAATCCCTTACGGAAACTAAAAAATAATTAACACATTAAATAAAAAGGTTTTAACCCCTTCACGACTTTGGTCGTATCTATATGTCCAGGTTGGTAGGTACTTACCGACCCTGGACGTATAGATACGCCCAAGCGATATTGTGTGCATGATCGCCACCGGGTGTTCAGCTGACATGACAGCTGACACCCGACACTTACTGCCAGGAGCGGTGTCAGGCAGTTTAACCCTCAAAATGCTGCAATCGATATTGATAACATCATTTAGAAGGCAGGGAGGGGGCTCCCTCTGCCCTCCTATTAGCACCTCTGCGACATCATTGCAAGGGGTCGATCTTTGCCATGGTGACCCAATGTCATGTGCAGTGCATGATCTAAATAACTTGTTCCAATGCAGCACTGACAGTTATAAAGCATAGCAATGCTCCTGCAATAATTCCAGACAATTTTGCGTATAAAAAGGCAAGCGATGCTCCTTTGCTTCTGAGCCCGGCCGTGTGCCCATATAGTAGTTTTCCCCCACATATGAGGTATCAGTGTACTCAGTAGAAATTACACAACACATTTTGGGGTCCATTTTTGTTTATTATCCTTGATAAAATAAGAAAAATGGGTCTAAATTAAGATTTTTGTGAAAAAAAGTTAAAAATTAATTTTTTCCTTCCACTTTGCTTCAGTTGCTGTGAAGCACCTGAAGGGTTAATAAACTTCTTGAATGTGGTTTTAAGCACCTTGAATGGTTCAGTTTTTAGAATAATGTAAATTTTTGGTATTTTCTGTCATATAGACCCCTCAAAGTCACTTCAAATGTGATTTGGTCCCTAAAAAAAAATTTTTTTGTCAATTTTGTTAGAAAAATTAAAAATTGCTGGTCAATTTTTAACCCTTCTAACTTCCTAACAAAAAAGTTATCTTTCAAAAATTGTGCTGATGTAAAGTAGACATGTGGGAAATGTTATTTATAAACTATTTTGTGTGATATAACTCTCTGGTTTACGGTCAGAAAAATGAAAAGTTTGAAAATTGCTACATTTTCAAAAATTTTGCGAAATTTCAGATTTTTTTCACAAATAAATGCAAGTCCTATCAAACAAATTTTACCACTATCATGAAGTACAATATGTCACGAAAAAACAATCTCAGAATCAACGTTTTCCGTTGAAGCATTCCAGAGTTATTACCACATGAAGTGACACTGGAAAGAATTGTAAAATTTGGCCTGGTCATGAAGGTGAAAACAGGCTTGGGAGGGTGAAGGGGCTAAAAAAATGTTTGAATCGCCCTCTTTTACTTCCATTAAAAATAAAGAAGTGAAAAAATAAAACATATTTTGTATCATCACATCTGTAAATGTTTGTAATAGTCAAAAATATCAAGTTAATTAACCCGTACGGTAAATGCTGTAATGAGAAAAAAGAGTCATAACACAAGAATTATGGGGTGTTTTTTGACCTTCACACCTCTCTTATAAAATGTAAGAAAAAAATGATTAAAATGTTATATGTGTGACATGCAGAAGTAGTGCTGTTGGTTCCAAAGCATCCAGCAACTGTTACAAACAACACAAGCACAGGAGACAGGAAGTGTTGCGCTTCAGAAGCATCCAGCAACTAGAGGGGTTAACACAATCACAGGAGACAGGGAGTGTTTTAGCAGAGCCCCAGGAGGATTGTGGGGAACTTGTTATTGTAGTCTGGCTGAAGCCGAAGAAAAGGGTGGTGTGTTATCTGGATCTGACAGAAGGCAACTGAACAGAATTCAGATCAGGAGAGAAACTAAACACAGATCAGATAAACTCCCTGAACTAACAGTGCAGAGTACTATCAGGCAGGAAGTTAAGGACTGGAAGGAATTGTTTCACAGAGATCATCTCCCTCATCAAACCCTCCCTCCTCCATCTCCATGCAGGATAAAGAATGCTGTGCAATATTGTGTCCTTGTAAAGGAAAAGCCTGTGGTTGTGTATGCACAGAAGTGTACTGCTAAGAGATCTAATCTATGCTGAATTATGCTACTGAAGAGACTGTAATACTGTGCCTTGTGAAAAAACTACTGTATTGTTACTGGAGCCGGTTGCTCAAGAAACTCAGACTGTACTGTAATGAATGTTGCTGTAATATCCCTGAATTGCACTGGCCGTGCTTCAGATTAAATTCCACTGTTAAACTGTTGAAAAAGACTCTTGTCAGATGTGTCTGGTCAGCAATTGAATCTATTGTGTGCCTAAGTAACGGTTCCCCCAGGATTCCAAAGAATTCATGAAACCCGTCTCGCCCTATCTGAACCTAGCGGCGTGTGTGTAACATATGTAGTCTAAGATGGTGTCAATGAAATCACAAGCTCACCATGCAAAAAAATCTATCCCTCGCAAAGTTTCATTGATGGAAACATTAAAGCGTTATGAGTCTTGCAAAAAGTTTGAAAAAACAAAATCTCCGTTTTTTACCAGCTTCTGATTTTTTTTACCACTTAAACAAAATTAAATCTATGCAAGTCTGATAATAAGAATCATGTTTTCAGGCCATTTTTACTTTGCAATGAACACTGTAAAAACAAAACCCAAATAAACAATGGTTTGATTGCACTTTTTATCATTTCATCTCAATTTAATTTTTTTTCAATTTTTCAGTACATTATATTTTAAAATGGATGGTTTAATTTAAAACTACAACATGTCCTGCAAAAAACAATCCCTCATATAGCTATGTTGGCAGAATGATGAAAAAGTTCTGGCTTTAGAAAGAAGGGGAGAGAAACTATGCAAACAAAACAAATGTAAAATGCCTGCGGAGGCAAGATGTTAATATTAATAGAGCAAGGGCCATTTAAGAGTAACTGAGACCACCCTTCAATAGACCATCAAAAGTAAAATATGCTGTAATTGTTTCTTATGACGTATATGCATATTATAGAAGATGAGACAGCAGTGTGTATGAGATTTAGTTTTGTACATGCTACTTATACCTACAATAGTTGATACACCAAAATATTACAGTGAAATGTCAGGTTATTGTGTTGTGCAATGCTCACTATTGACCATGTGTTTGAACACTTCCTCCGTCTCTAGTTTTTGGTCTTTTCATATTAGCAGCTGGCACATTTCTGATGTTATCAGTAGATGCTTGCTTTTCCACTTGAAATAGTGTAAGTTTCCCAGCTGTGGAGAATGTTTTTCTGTCACATTAGTCAACACACTATTGGTGCAGCTGTGCTTTTGAAATTTTGTGAAACTTTGGCAAGACATGGATGATTGCGCGGTTGTGAACATATTCAAAGGGGATAAAGAATAAAAATGCAAAAATTATATTACATCTCAGGCATATTTATGAAAATTGCAAATCTATTTTCAATAACTACTTCTTATCATCCAGACAGATGAGTTTTTTATCACAACTTGGAGGCATCGCTTCCTAACTACATTAGTCAAATTTTGCAAAAATAATTTTATATCATAAACATGAACACAGATCTGTTCTTTCTTACCTTTCCTCTTGACTAAAAACATCACAAGGTTGGACACCATGCCATATATAATGTATTAAAAATGGGAAATCATTAGTGTTGAGCGAGCATTAAAATGCTCGGGTGCTCGAAGACTTCTGCACAACACAACTGATGGTCCCAACCCCATTTATAAGGCAAGAAATCCCACTTATTAAACCAGACAGGGCACACCTGTGAAGTGAAAACCATTTCCGGTGACTACCTCTTGAAGCTCATCAAGAGAATGCCAAGAGTGTGCAAAGCAGTCATCAAAGCAAAAGGTGGCAACTAGTGTTGAGCGAGCACTAAAATGCTCGGGTGCTCGAAGCTCGGGCCGAGCTCACCGTGATACTCGGGTGCTCGACCCGAGCAACAAGCCAATGTTAGTCTATGGGAGACCCGAGCATTTTTGCAGCGGCACCCCCAGCAGTCTGTAGAAAGCCTAAAAAGTGCCCAAAACGATAGTGACAGTGCTCAAATGACATGGGGACAGCATGGGGATCGCCCCAGGAAGCATTTCTGACCCCCAGGTCACTGCTGTCAACAACGTGGTCAGAGGTATTAAGCCACTTTTAAGGGCTCACAATAAAACGTTCAAAAACGAAATTGAAACTGCTTTCCTGTGAAATATGTTAAGGAAGTTCCTTTCCAGGGTAAAGACTTGTGTATAAGGTAAAATAAATAACCCAAAAAAAAATACTCCTCCACACCTTGGGCTATGTTCACAAGTAGCATTTTTCAAGCGTTTTTGCACTTTTGTATTGCTTTCAACCATGACAAATGCATTCACCGGGAAATATCATTTTAACATTTTACAATCTTATCTGGCCATGTGCTGTGTGACACATGCATACAGTGCTGAAAAGACATGAGAACAGCATAGAGAACACCGCTGGAAACATCTCTGACACCCAGGTCACTGCCTAAAAGTGTGCCCATCAGAAGTGATCCTTGCCGCATCAGAAGATGCAGACTTGTAACTATCCCTGTGCAAGTCCTTGTCCCAAGGCAGTGTTTAATTGTACCTCCCCCATTCCTTGCAATGCAAGTGCAAATATGCAGCCAAAGAACCACCCACCCACCCGCAGGCTGCAATACCATACTGCTAGCTTTCACTTGAAATGCGGCCTTTTAGTTTGGAGGAGGCCAAAGCTGGCCACTACCTCATGGCTGCTTCGGCAGCGAGGTATCCAAACTCAGTCCCCAGCCGCCCAGCGGCCGGGTGTCTACGCTCGGTCCCCAGCCACCAGGGGGCGACCGGGTGTCCATACTCGGTCTCCAGCCGCCCCGCGGCCGTGTGTCCATACACGGTCCCAAGCTGCCTGGGGGCGGCCGGGTGTCCATAAACGGTCCCCAGCCGCCCTTTTTTCTCCTGTTACCTTCCCACACACTTTTCTTAGCCTGGCCTGCTTTAGGGCAGCATTGGACGAGCCCACCAGAGAACCAGACTCCTCCGGTGGGCCCTGGCTTCTCCATCAGGGGATTTGAGAGTGCCAAGGTGAGGAGCATGATGATGATGATAGAAGTTAGCATCTGCTTTGTTTTCTTGGAATGCAAGCGCATGTATGTAGTAGCGGCTAGGCCTGAGATGGTCAGCGTTTTGGCGCATATCCTACCTCCTCCGAGGATTGCTGAATGTTTTCCTGCTACTATCCCAGTTCTATGACTCCCGTTAAAACAAAGCTTCAGGTGATAAATGATGGATGAGGTGGTGGCAAAGGAGAAAGAGCAGGAGGAACAGGGACCATTCACATCAATATCAGGCCAGTCAACCACACATGTCTTGTAGGATATGTTTCTGTACCAAAAGGAGCGGTTCAGCTACACAGTTATAGGCATACAGTGAGTGCAATGACTTCCAAAAATTTAGAGGCACTCCAATGCCCCTTGGAAGTGACATGGAGGTCAGAGGGCCTTAACTAAACCATTTTTTCCATTTACAGCAACTGGGTCTCCTGTGCACTGTTGGCCTAAGCAGTGAATGGAAGGCTTTCCAAAAATTATGAGGAACTGCAATGCCCCTTGAAACAGACGTAGATTGCAGCATACTAAAAACCTTCTACCCATTATTGGGGAGTGGGTCTCCCTTAGTGTTCGCATATGAATTAATAAGGGAAAGCTGACTAAAATTAGGAGGAAATGCAATGCCCCTTGGAAGAGACGTGGAGGTCGCAGTAGCTTAACAAGAAGGTTTTAATGCCCCTTGGAAGAGACGTGGAGGTCGCAGTAGCTTAACAAGACGGTTTTAATGCCCCTTGGAAAAGTGGTGGAGGTCACAGTAGCTTAACAAGACGGTTTTAATGCCCCTCGGAAGAGACGTGGAGGTCGCAATAGCTTAACAAGACGGTTTTAATGAGAATTGGAAAAGTGGTGGAGGTCGCAGTAGCTTAACAAAATGGTTTTAATGCCCCTTGGAAAGGTGGTGGAGGTCGCAGTAGCTTAACAAGACGGTTTTAATGCCCCTTGAAACTGTGGAGGAGGTCACAGTAGCTTAACAAGACAGTTTTAATGCCCCTTGGAAAAGTGGTGGAGGTCACAGTAGCTTAACAAGACGGTTTTAATGCCCTTGGAACAGAGGTGGAGGACCCAGTAGCTTAACAAGACCGTTTTAATGCCACTCGGAAGAGACGTGGAGGTCGCAGTAGCTTAACAAGACGGTTTTAATGCCCCTTGGAAAAGTGGTGGAGGTCACAGTAGTTTAACAAGACGGTTTTAATGCCCCTCGGAAATGTGGAGGAGGTCGCAGTAGCTTAACAAGACGGTTTCAATGCCCCTTGGAAAAGTGGTGGAAGTTGCAGTAGCTTAACAAGACGGTTTTAATGCCCATTGGAAGAGACGTGGAGGTCCCAGGAGCTTAACAAGATGGTTTTAATGCCCCTCGGAAGAGACGTGGAGGTGGCAGTAGCTTAACAAGACGGTTTTAATGCCCCTTGGAAAAGTGGTGGAGGTCGCAGTAGCTTAACAAGACGGTTTTAATGCCCCCTTGGAAAAGTGGTGGAGGTCGCAGTAGCTTAACAAGACGGTTTTCATGCCCCTTGGAAAAGTGGTGGAGGTCGCAGTAGCATAACAAGACGGTTTTAATGCCCCTTGGAAGAGATGTGGAGGTCCCAATAGCTTAACAAGACAGTTTTAATGCCCCTCGGAAGAGACGTGGAGGTCGCAGTAGCTTAACAAGATGGTTTTAATGCCCCTTGTAAAAGTAGTGGAGGCCGCAGTAGCATAACAAGATGGTTTTAATGCTCCTTGGAAAAGTGGTGGAGGTCGCAGTAGCTTAACAAGACGGTTTTAATGCCCCTCAAAAGAGAAGTGGAGGTCCCAGTAGCTTAACAAGACGCTTTTAATGCCCCTTAGAAAAGTGGTGGAGGTCGCAGTAGCATAACAAGACGGTTTTAATGCCCCTTGGAAGAGATGTGGAGGTCCCAATAGCTTAACAAGACAGTTTTAATGCCCCTCGGAAGAGAAGTGGAGGTCGCAGTAGCTTAACAAGACGGTTTTAATGCCCCTTGGAAAAGTGGTGGTGGTCACAGTAGCTTAACAAGATGGTTTTAATGCCCCTCGGAAGAGACGTGGAGGTCGCAGTAGCTTAACAAGATGGTTCTAATGCCCCTTGTAAAAGTAGTGGAGGTCGCAGTAGCATAACAAGATGGTTTTAATGAACCTTGGAAAAGTGGTGGAGGTCGCAGTAGCTTAACAAGACGGTTTTAATGCCACCTCAAAAGAGACGTGGAGGTCCCAGTAGCTTAACAAGACGCTTTTAATGCCCCTTGGAAAAGTGGTGGAGGTCACAGTAGCTTAACAAGACGATTTTAATGCCCCTCAGAAGAGACGTGGAGGTCGCAGTAGCTTAACAAGGTGGTTTTAATGCCCCTCGGAAGAGACGTGGAGGTCGCAGTAGCTTAACAAGATGGTTTTAATGCCCCTTGTAAAAGTAGTGGAGGTCGCAGTAGCTTAACAAGACGGTTTTAATGCCCCTGGGAAAAGTGGTGGAGATCACAGTAGCTTAACAAGACGGTTTTAATGCCCCTTGGAAAGGTGGTGGAGGTCGCAGTAGCTTAGCAAGACAGTTTTATTGCCCCTTGGAAGAGACGTGGAAGTCCCAGTAGCTTAACAAGACAGTTTTAATGCCCCTCGGTAGAGACGTGGAGGTCGCAGTAGCTTAACAAGACGATTTTAATGCCCCTTGGAAAAGTGGTGGAGGTCACAGTAGTTTAACAAGACGGTTTTAATGCCCCTCGGAAATTTGGAGGAGGTCGCGTAGCTTAACAAGACGGTTTCAATGCCCCTTGGAAAAGTGGTGGAAGTTGCAGTAGCTTAACAAGACGGTTTTAATGCCCATTGGAAGAGACGTGGAGGTCCCAGGAGCTTAACAAGATGGTTTTAATGCCCCTCGGAAGAGACGTGGAGGTGGCAGTAGCTTAACAAGACGGTTTTAATGCCCCTTGGAAAAGTGGTGGAGGTCGCAGTAGCTTAACAAGACGGTTTTAATGCCCCCTTGGAAAAGTGGTGGAGGTCGCAGTAGCTTAACAAGACGGTTTTCATGCCCCTTGGAAAAGTGGTGGAGGTCGCAGTAGCATAACAAGACGGTTTTAATGCCCCTTGGAAGAGATGTGGAGGTCCCAATAGCTTAACAAGACAGTTTTAATGCCCCTCAGAAGAAAAGTGGAGGTCGCAATAGCTTAACAAGACGGTTTTAATGCCCCTTGGAAAAGAGGTGGCGGTCACAGTAGCTTAACAAGATGGTTTTAATGCCCCTCGGAAGAGACGTGGAGGTCGCAGTAGCTTAACAATATGGTTTTAATGCCCCTTGTAAAAGTAGTGGAGGTCGCAGTAGCATAACAAGATGGTTTTAATGAACCTTGGAAAAGTGGTGGAGGTCGCAGTAGCTTAACAAGACGGTTTTAATGCCCCTCAAAAGAGAAGTGGAGGTCCCAGTAGCTTAACAAGACGCTTTTAATGCCCCTTGGAAAAGTGGTGGAGGTCGCAGTAGCATAACAAGACGGTTTTAATGCCCCTTGGAAGAGATGTGGAGGTCCCAATAGCTTAACAAGACAGTTTTAATGCCCCTCGGAAGAGAAGTGGAGGTCGCAGTAGCTTAACAAGACGGTTTTAATGCCCCTTGGAAAAGTGGTGGAGGTCGCAGTAGCTTAACAAGACGGTTTTAATGCCACCTCAAAAGAGACGTGGAGGTCCCAGTAGCTTAACAAGACGCTTTTAATGCCCCTTGGAAAAGTGGTGGAGGTCACAGTAGCTTAACAAGACGATTTTAATGCCCCTCAGAAGAGACGTGGAGGTCGCAGTAGCTTAACAAGGTGGTTTTAATGCCCCTCGGAAGAGACGTGAAGGTCGCAGTAGCTTAACAAGATGGTTTTAATGCCCCTTGTAAAAGTAGTGGAGGTCGCAGTAGCTTAACAAGACGGTTTTAATGCCCCTGGGAAAAGTGGTGGAGATCACAGTAACTTAACAAGACGGTTTTAATGCCCCTTGGAAAGGTGGTGGAGGTCGCAGTAGCTTAGCAAGACAGTTTTAATGCCCCTTGGAAGAGACGTGGAAGTCCCAGTAGCTTAACAAGACAGTTTTAATGCCCCTCGGTAGAGACGTGGAGGTCGCAGTAGCTTAACAAGACGGTTTTAATGCCCCTCGGAAGAGACGTGGAGGTCGCAGTAGCTTAACAAGATGGTTTTAATGCCCCTTGGAAAAGTGGTGGAGGTCACAGTCGCTTAACAAGACGGTTTAATGCCCGTTGGAAAAGTGGTGGAGGTCGCAGTAGCTTAACAAGACGGTTTTAATGCTCCTTGGGAAAGTGGTGGAGGTCACAGTAGCATAACAAGACGGTTTTAATGCCCCTTGGAAGAGACTTGGAGGTCCCAGTAGCTTAACAAGACGGTTTTATTGCCCCTCGGAAGAGACGTGGAGGTCTCAGTAGCTTAACAGGACGGTTTTAATGCCCCTTGGAAAAGTGGTGAAGGTCACAGTAGCTTAACAAGACAGTTTTAATGCCCCTTGGAAGAGACGTGGAAGTCGCAGTAGCTTAACAAGATGGTTTTAATGCCCCTTGGAAAAGTGGTGGAGGTCGCAGTAGCTTAACAAGGCGGTTTAAATGCCCCTTGGAAAAGTGGAGGAGGTCGCAGTAGCTTAACAAGACAGTTTTAATTCCCCTCGGAAGAGACGTGGAGGTCTCATTAGCTTAAAAAGATGGTTTTAATGCCCCTCGGAAGAGACGTGGAGGTCGCAGTAGCTTAACAAGACGGTTTTAATGCCCCTTGGAAAAGTTGTGGAGGTCACAGTAGCTTATCAAGACGGTTTTAATGCAACTCGGAAGAGAAGTGGAGGTCGCAGTATCTTAACAAGATGGTTTTAATGCCCCTTGGAAAAGTGGTGGAGGTCACAGTAGCTTAACAAGACGGTTTTAAAGCCCCTTGGAAAAGTAGTGGAGGTCGCAGTAGCTTAGCAAGACGGCTTTAATGCCCCTTGGAAAAGTGGTGGAGGTCGCAGCAGCTTAACAAGACGGTTTTAATGCCCCTTGGAAGAGACGTGGAGGTTCCAGTTGCTTAACAAGATGGTTTTAATGCCCCTTGGAAAAGTGGTGGTGGTCACAGTAGCTTAACAAGACAGTTTTAATGCCCCTCGAAAGAGACGTGGAGGTCGCAGTAGCTTAACAAGACGGTTTTAATGCCCCTTGTAAAACTGGTGGAGGTCGCAGTAGCTTAACAAGATGGTTTTAATGCCCCTTGGAAAAGTGGTGGAGGCCACAGTAGCTTAACAAGACGGTTTTTATGCGCCTCGGTAGAGACGAGGAGGTCCCAGTAGCTTAACAAGACGGTTTTAATGCCCCTCGGAAGAGACGTGGAGGTCTCAGTAGCTTAACAAGACGGTTTTAATTCCCCTTGAAAAAGTGGTGAAGGACGCAGTAGCTTAACAAGACAGTTTTAATGCCCCTCGGAAGAGACGTGGAGGTCCCAGTAGCTTAACAAGACGGTTTTAATGCCCCTTGGAAAAGTGGTCTAAGTCGCAGTAGCTTAACAAGACGGTTTTAATGCCCCTTGGAAAAGTGGTGGAGGTCGCAGTAGCTTAACAAGACGGTTTTAATGCCCCTTGGAAGAGACGTGGAGGTCCCAGTAGCTTAACAAGACCGTTTTAATGCCCCTTGGAAAAGTGGTGGTGGTCACAGTAGCTTAACAAGACGGTTTTAATGCCCCTCGGAAGAGACGTGGAGGTCGCAGTAGCTTAACAAGACGGTTTTAATGCCCCTTGGAAAACTGGTGGAGGTTGCAGTAGTTTAACAAGATGGTTTAAATGCCCCTTGGAAAAGTGGTGGAGGTCACAGTAGCTTAACAAGACGGTTTTTATGCCCCTCGGTAGAGAAGTGGAGGTCCCAGTAGCTTAACAAGACGGTTTTAATGCCCCTCAGAAGAGACGTGGAGGTCTCAGTAGCTTAACAAGACGGTTTAAATGCTCCTCGGAAAAGTGGTGAAGGTCGCAGTAGCTTAACAAGACGGTTTTAATGCCCCTCGGAAGAGACGTGGAGGTCCCAGTAGCTTAACAAGACGGTTTTAATGCCCCTCAGAAGAGACGGGGAGGTCAAAGTAGCTTAACAAGACGGTTTTAATGCCCCTCGGAAGAGACGTGGAAGTCGCAGTAGCTTAACAAGATGGTTTTAATGCCCCTTGGAAAAGTGGTGGAGGTCGCAGTAGCTTAACAAGACTGTTTTAATGCCCCTCGGAAGAGATGTGGAGGTCGCAGTAGCTTAACAAGACGGTTTTAATGCCCCTTGCAAAAGTGGTGGAGGTCGCAGTAGCTTAGCAAGACGGTTTTAATACCCCTTGGAAAAGTGGTGGAGGTTGCAGTAACTTATCAAGTCGGTTTTAATGCCCCTTACAAGAGCCATACAGTACAACATCTTAAAAATATTATTCCCATTATTGGGGAGTGGGTCTCCCACAGTCTTTGCTTATGCCTTCCAAGCAAAAGCTGACAAAAATAAGGACGGAGGAACTTTCAATTATGACAACACAGACCACGGTCACCCTGGTGGTATAGTGGTTGTGGAGGCTGAGGAGAAGGAGAAGAACATAAAACAGCCAAAATGAGGAAGCGTATACCCATGTGTGGATGTGAAGCGGTGCATGTGAATACACCTCCCGAAATAACACAGAGGATATGACTTTATGTTACTCTGCTGTCATTTGGTGGTGATGAGAAGTCTGGCCCAATCCAGCTCTTGTTCATTTTGATAAGGGTCAGCTTGTCAGCATTGTCAGTTGACAGGCGAGTGCGCTTATCACTTATAATTCCCCCAGAAGCACTAAAAACATGCTCCGATAACACGCTAGCGGCAGGGCAGGCCAGAACCTCCAATGCATACAGAGCGAGTTCATTCCAAGTGTACAGATTGGATACCCAATAATTAAAAGGCACAGAGGAATCACAGAGGACGCTGGTACAGTCGGCAAGGTACTCCCTCACCATCTTTTGAAACATTCCACTCCTTGTGAGAGTACCTCGCACCTCAGGGTCTGTCCGAAGGGAGGATCTGAAAAAACTGTCCCTGAACATTGACTGTGTTCCCCTGCCTCTGCTGAATTGGAGTTGCATCTTTCTCGCATGTACGCCTTGGTTGGGCAACGAACTGTGACCTCTGCCGCTAGCGTGTTCAGATGGGAATTTTTTTAACAGTTCTGCAGCAAGGGCCTTCTGGTACTGCCCCATTTTTGTAGACCTCTCCACCTCAGGAATAAGAGAGTGAAAGTTCTCCTTGTAGCGGGGGTCTAAAAGTGTCACCAACCAGTAATGACTGTCACCCAACATTTTGACAACGTGAGGGTCACGGTTAAGGTAGCGTAACATAAAGTCAGCCATGCGTGCCAGACTGGTAACGGGCAAGACTTCGGTGTCCTCACCAAGGTGACAACTGACCATGCTCTCCTCCTCCTCCTCCTCCTCCCCCCTGTCCTCAGGCCACCCACGCTGAACCGACGGTATGACAGTTGTACAGGTACTACCGTCTACAGCGAATGATACAAGCTCCTGTTCTTCCTCCTCCTCCTCCTCCTCTCCCCCATTGTCCCCCAATGCATGTTGGGATGAGATGAGGCTGGGCTGTGTGTAATCGACCACTACGGCTTCTTGATCCTTCTCATCATACTCTGGCTGCAATGCCTCCTCTTTAATTCTCTGCATAGAGCATTGCCAAAGACAGACAGCTAATGATGGCGTCATCGCCACTCACCATCTTGGTGGACTCCTCAAAGTTTGTCAAGATGGTACATATGTCAGACATCCAGGTCCACTCCAGAGGTCTTATGTGTGGAGTCTGACCTGAATATCGACGGCCTTGTTGCAACTGGTACTCCACAACTGCTCTCTTCTGCTCACAAGTCCTTTGCAACATGGGGAGAGCAGAGTTCTAATGTGTGGGGACATCACACACCAGTCGGTGTGATGGAAGCTGCAAACGCTGCTGCAACACAGCAAGGGAGGCGGAAGCTGTAGCCGACTTGCGAAAATGAGCTGACAGGCGGCGTACTTTGACGCGCAGATCTGGCAACTCGGGGTACGATTTAAGAAACCGCTGAAACACGAGGTTAAGCACATCAGCCAGGCATGGTACGTGTGTGATCTCGCCTCGCCTCAGAGCCGCCACCAGGTTACCGCCATTGTCACACACAACCATGCCTGGATGTAGGTTCAGCAGTGTCAGCCACAGATCTGCCTGCTCTTTCACAGCTGTCCACAACTCACAAGCAGTGTGAGGTTTCTCACCTAAGCTTATGAGTTTAAGCACAGCCTGTTGCCGCTTGGCGGAGGCAGTACTGCAGTGCTTCCAGCTTGTAACTGATGTGGCGATATCTGAGATGGAGGCTGAACATGAGGCGGAGGAGGAGGATGATGCGCAGGAGCTGTACACTGTGGGGGCAACTCTGACTGACATAGGGTCCGCAATCCTCGATGTGGGGAGGATGTGTTCCATCCCAAGGTCCGACTGGGTCCCGGCTTCCACTATGTTTACCCAGTGTGCCGTCAGGGAGATGTACCGTCCCTGGCCACAAGCACTTGTCCACGTGTCCGCTGTCAGGTGGACTCTCCCAGTGTTGAGGGCACGGCAGATGTTTTGGGACACGTGCTTGTGTAGTGCGGGGATGGCACACCGGGCAAAATAGTGTCGAGTACCGAGGGACGGCCACCGCCATAAGGTTGTGGAAGGATTCCGTCTCCACCAGCCTAAAAGGCAGCATTTCCAATACAAGCAGTCGTGAAATGTGCGAATTTAGGACTGTGGCCTGTGTGGCGTTAGCTGCGAATTTCCGCTTTCGTTCAAAGGTCTGGGATATGGACAATTGAATGCAGCGGTGGGACATGAACGTGGACGTTGATGCTGTTTCTTGAGAAACTGCCATAACAAGTGAAGACTGAGAGGAGGGGCTTCTTTGCATGCAGTATGGACAGGGGATTGCCTTGCACACACAACAGGGGGTTCTATTGCACGTACAACAGTGGAAGAAGCAGTGGTGACACCCGCTGACACTGGTCGTGGACCCTGGGGTTCGCCCCACAAAGTCGGGTGCTTTGCTGCCATGTGCCTGATCATGCTGGTGGTGGTCAGGCTGGTAGTTTTGTCACCCCTGCTGATGCTGGCATGGCAGGTGGTACAAATGGCCTTTTTGGGGTTATCAGCAGAGTCTTTAAAACAATTCCAGACTCTGGAAGACCTACAGGTTGTACTGGCAACGTCCCTCGTGTTTGTGTTACGGGGAACTGTTGCCTGCCTTCTGTGTGTGGCCACCACACTGCTTCTTCCTGCCTGTTGGGTTACTCTGCCTCCCTCACCCTGTGTGCTGCTGGCCTCGCTCTGCATGTCCTCCTGCCATGTTGGGTCAGTTACTAGATCATCCATCACCTCCTCCTCTTCCACTTGCGCACCACGATTCTCCTCCTCACTTCCTGGCAATTGTGTCTCGTCATCGTCCACCTTTTGTGACAAAATGCCAGCATCGACTTCCTGTGGCCGTGGCTGTTCAAATATTTGGGCATAGCTACATGGGATCTCCTCTTCCACCATTTCAAGCGGATCAGGCGAGCGGCACAAATCTGGAAATGGACCAGTGAACAGCTCTTCAGAGTGTCCAAGTGTAGGATCAGTTGCTGTCTGACGACACTCGGCATGGTGGGAGGAAGGAGCATCAGGGTGAGGAGGAGTATGCGGTCGAGATTCACGGCTACTAAGATTTGACTGTGTGGTAGACAGATCAGAGGTGGTGGTGCCCAGGTAACTGAAAGTATTATCTGCTATCCAATTAATAACCTGTTCACACTGATCAGTTCGCAATACTGGTGCTGTTCTGTGCTTCCCTAGTAATTCAGTCAAGAAGTGGGAGCGAGAAGATGTGGCTGTTGGTTGTGGCACATTTTCACCTTGGCCACGGCCCCGTCCTCTGCACGCACCATCACCAGAACGTCCAGTTCCACGTCCCTTGCCACGCGCCTTGCCCATTGTAAAGGAAGTAAAATAGCTTACACTCGCACTATCAATGGAAAAAGGGTAAGAAAAAGTAGATTAGAACCGTGGAAGAGGAAAACCACAGTTCTATTTCTCTGGCCTACACCCGACTCTTTTAAACAATCTGAACAATCAAGGAGAAACTATTACTGTTTTTCTTTACGGAAAAAATACTAAAAGCTGAATAATAGAGATTTTTTACCATGGAATGGCAAAACCACAGTTATTGTTTACTGGGGTATACCAGACAATTTTAAATTGATATATTTGCGGCTGAACAGTGAGCGACACACTCAAACTGTTTTTTTTTAGGTAAAAATGGCCCAAAAGTGGATAATACAGAGGTTTGAATCGTGGAACTGCAAAACCACACTTCTATTCCTCTGGCCTTCACCAGACTATTTTCCACAGATATATTTGTGTCTGAACAATCAGGAGACACTATTACTGTTTTTCTTTATGGAAAAAATACCAAAAGCAGGATAATAGAGATTTTTTACCGTGGGACGGCAAGACCACAGTTATAATTCACTGGTGTATACCAGACTCTTTTAAACAGATATATTGGTGTCTGAACAATCAGGAGACACTATTACTGTTTTTCTTTATGCAAAAAAATACCAAAAGCTGGATAATAGAGATTTTTTACTGTGGGACGGCAAAACCACAGTTATTATTTACTGGTGTATACCAGACTCTTTTAAACAGATATATTGGTGTCTGAACAACCAGGAGACACTATTACTGTTTTTCTTTACGAAAAAAATACCAAAAGCTGGATAATAGAGATTTTTTACTGTGGAACGGCAAAACCACAGTTATAATTTACTGGTGTATACCAGACTCTTTTAAACAGATATATTGGTGTCTGAACAATCAGGAGACACTATTACTGTTTTTCTTTACGGAAAAAATACCAAAAGCTGGATAATAGAGATTTTTTACCGTGGAACGGCAAAACCACAGTTATAATTTACTGGTGTATACCTGACTCTTTTAAACAGATATATTGGTGTCTGAACAATCACGAGACACTATTACTGTTTTTCTTTACGGCTAAAAATGCCAAAAGCAGGATAATACAGAGATTTTTTACCATGGAACAGCAAAACCACAGTTATAATTTACTGGTGTATACCAGACTTTTTTAAATATATATATTTGCGGCTGAACAGTGAGCGACACACTCAAACTGGTTTTTTTTAGGTAAAAATGGCCCAAGAGTGGATAATACAGACTTTTGAACCGTGCAACTGCAAAACCATACTTTTGTTTCTCTGGCCTACACCAGACTATTTTAAACAGATATATTTGTGTCTGAACAATCAGGGAGACACTATTACAGTATTTTTTTACGGCAAAAAATGCCAAAAGCAGGATAATAGAGATTTTTTACCGTGGTACAGCAAAATCACAGTTATAATTTACTGGTGTATACCAGACTTTTTTCAATATATATATTTGCGGCTGAACAGTGAGCAACACACTCAAACTGTTTTTTCTTAGGTAAAAATGGCCCAAAAGTGGATAATACAGAGGTTTGAACCGTGGAACTGCAAAACCACACTTCTGTTTCTCTGTCCTACACCAGACTATTTTAAACAGATATATTTGTGTCTGAACTGTCACAGACACACTTTTTTTTTTTTTTTGGGGGGGACACCAAAAGGTTAATAAGTAGGGGATTTGTACAGTGTGAAGGAGGGAAAAAAAAGAGGATTTAGATGAAAAAAAAGGATTTTTCCTGGCCCCCCAGGACCTGGAGCTAAGTCCAGAAATTTCAGCAACAGGAGCACACAGGACTGTAATGCAACGTTTGCTGGTATAACCGCTGTATCTCCTATACGGCCTGCCTGTCTGCCTGATATTTGGGATGGATATTAGTCCTGAGAAGGACTGTTTGTTTGATGTGACAGCCTTTACAGACCCTACACTAACTATTTCACAGTATAAATCTCTCCCTAGCTCAGCAGCGCTTTCCCTACACTAGCTGATCTGGAGCGACTGTGTCCAAGATGGCGGCGCCCGGTTTTAAATACTCGAGGTGACGCTGTGCGGCCAGCCAATAAATGTAATGCCCACAACCAGCATGTCTGCGGCATTACAGTGACTGGCTGGCAATCCCTGCATGTTCATTGGCTCTGTAAAGAGCGCCAAACATGCAGAGCGGAGACCCGAGCTACCGCACGAGTAACCCGGAAATGCTCGGTGTTCGCCGAACATCCCGAGTAGCATGATACTCGGGTGAGTACCGAGCAGTGTGGAGCATGTTCGGTCAACACTAGAAATCATTATTTGATCTGAGGTTCGTAAAAATGTATCTGCTAAATGCAATGAGTGCAGCTAGTGATGAATGAATAAATTCTTAACGAATAAAATTCTACTAAAATTTTACAAAAAGCCATATCCACAAAAAATGTGGATTTTTATCATTTGCTTCGCCATGGATTCTCTAAAATGATGGCCACTGGCCAACATTTTTCTGAGCCATAATGGGCCATCAAAAGGTTAGAAAATAAAAAAATAATTATGCTCACCTCACTGCTCATCTCTTTGGCCCCTCCGTTATTCACTGCCACCCTTCTGATCTTGGCTACATGTCCTCATCCTCTCCGCTTGTAATGGAATCTTCTGGCCTCCCTCACTGTGCCGGACTTCCAGGTGTTATAGTACCCCAAGAAGGTAACGCGCATGCACGCGGATGGTCACGGCGCATATTGTGATGTCATGATGATGATGACATCAACCTCCCCAGTGCAGAACAATTCCAGGCGCCTATGACACCTGGAAGTCCAGGCACAGTGCGATGGGATGGTAGATTCCAATGTAAGCGACAACGGAATAGAAGATGTAGCGCGGACCTGATGGGTATTGGTGAGTATCATAGGGGCCGGAGAGGTGAGCGGATGGTGAGCATAACGACTTTTCATATATTTTACATATTATATTTATTATGCTATATGAGCTGTAGTGACCCCAAAGCATAATAAGGGACATTAAATTATCCAAGAATAACTTCTCCGCAAATCGAATTTCCAGGGTTAAAATGGGCGAATTCAAATTTTGCCTGTGTGGCGCCCCTGAGCGTTCAGTCGCCACAGGGGTACTGCACCTCAGAATGAGGTGTGGTATCTCCTCTCCAAGGTAAGGATGGAGCACCACACAGGACCCCAACCACACACTCAACACTACACCACTCCAGTTCTGAAGGGGGCCTAAAAGCACCATAGTGCTGCCCCGGGCCGGAATGGAGGAGTTGGGGGGAACGAAAGTTAGGGGGAACCATGTAGTGAGTGAGGGTGGAGGAAGCACTTTACTTTTCCACTTAATAGAATCATATATAACTGGAGGCCATTTTAATAACTGGGTCTTTAGTTGTGGGTCTTTGGGACGGCAGGTCAGCACAAGGCTGCAGCCGCCTCAGGGTCCGCGGTTCCCGGTTTCAGGCCTCGAGACGGGGGATTGGGGCAGAGTTAAAACCGGCTCTGTCCCCGGTCAGAGTCCAACCAAGAAGGCCCAGGAGGGGAGCAGAGGAGTTAAGCTCCACAGGCGAAAGGAAATCAGGGGGTGCAGACGGAGCGGAGTCGCCACCTGCATACCTTATTCTGGCCCTGCCAGAGAGATCCTGCCGTAAGAGGGGGTACCGGTCCCCGATTATCTGACTTTGCACTTCACGTCTCTGTCGGAAAAGTCCGGAGGCTTATGTGGATCCCAGAGGGATACGGACGGAGCGGAGTCGCCACCAGTATTCCCTAATCTGAGTTCATCCAGAGGGACCCGGCCTTACGCCAAGTTCTCAACACTAGTAACCAAGAAGGGCACCCAGTCGGTCCGGGAGCTACACGCTACCCATCAAGGACATTGTAGTACCCGTACGGGACACAGTGGGGGACACAAGGTGGGAGAAGTACACTAGGAGAGGAACACTTAAGAGCAGGGGTTCCTGTCAAGCGCTCCTGAACTACCTGGAGTGTGCTGAACCCCACCCTGGTGGCCGCAGCTCGCTGTATGACAGCAGAGAGAAGCTCTGAGCTGTGAAGGCACCACCGTGAGTAAAGACTTGGATGACTTCAAATACTGCCTCTGTCTGTTCTTTCCTCCGCGGCACTGCACCCGCCAACGCTCTATCCTGCATCCCTTCTCCTACGCTGCCCTGAGGCCCCGCTCCACCTGTGGGGAGCCGCACCAACTAAGCTGCCTGATCACCGGCCTCAGAGGACTGTAGCAGCGCTGGTGATCCTCACCAGACACCACGGGTGGCATCACAAACTTTCCCCTTTCCCATATACCTTTCCCCCACCATTCCTTGCTTTTAAGAGTGACCCCAGGGTGCGGGGCCGGGAGCCGGCCACCGCGTCATCCGCCAACACCATCAACAAGGCCCGGGCGCCGAGTCGTCCCCATCGCCTGGGCGCGTCACCTGATCCGCTCATCTCTAATTGCAGCATATAAACAGATATATGAATCACAGCATATAAGGAATAGGAAGGTTTTTATCAGGATGATTACAACAGATGAAAGAAATGAGAGTATATGTTGATTTAAAAGAGAAAAATTGCAACGCCAGTTGTCCTGCATTTGTTTTAATGCTTTTCACAGTATGGCAAAAATTACAAATGTGTATGTTTTTTCATATTTTTGGGGCAGACAAAATTATCAAAATGGAGAAATTCTAGCATTTTTAATATTTTTTTTACAGCATTCCACTTATGTAACGTCTTAAAGTATCTGACTTACCAAACTTTATTATTTTGGAGATTTTTTAAACTAATGATTAATGACATAGGAAAAGATCGTTTCATTCCCTATAAAGCCCTGCCTATGGCTGACATGGGGACAACTGATTGCAAGGTAAATGAAAGGACAGAAGAGGGGCCCTCTGCCCTTTCTAGAAAGGTGTTTCTAGGACGGCTTTTACATAAAACCGTATTGCTAAGATCTTTTCCTATTGGGAGAAATAAGGGCCATGCAAAGTTCTTGAGACGTATTGACATAGCATGAAGAGAGAGTTTGAACCTTCCCTGATTGATAATAAAATACCAATATATAGCAAACCGTGATATTGTTATTGCAACATATGTAAAATAAGAAAGTCTCTTGGTTTTTACATGTAATAATCACTCTATTGTACACATGGATTTAGGCTGTGTGCCCACGATGTGTTTTTCAAGCGTTTATGCTGCGGAATTTGGTCTCCAATGCAATTCCGCACTTTCAATGCCCATGCTGCGGATTTTTCCTCAGCGTTTATGCTGCGCTCAAAAATCCGCAGCATGTCCATTAATTTTGCGGAAGCGCTGCGTTTTCGCCGCCATTGACATGCATTAGAACGCGCCAATTCCACAAGACTGCATCTGTACTTGTGTAATTGGCGCGTTCTAATGTGCGGATGGTATCCGGGTGTAGAGGAGAGGAGAGTCTCATCCACGCCCAGGTACCATTAAAAAAGCTGTAAAAAAGAATAAAATAAAAAATAAATATATACTTACCTTCTGGCGGCCCGCGCAGCGCTCCTCCTTGCTTCCCGGCACTTCGCGATGGAATGAAGGACCTGCGCTGACGTCAGAGTCATGTGACGGGTCACGCGACGCTGACGTCGGCAGGTCCTTCAGTCTACCGCTGCCGGCAGCCAGGACCGAGCGAAGCAAGACAGCGCGGGCCATCGGATGGTAAGTATATATTTATTTTTTTATTTTTTGACATTCTCTCGGGTCACACTATATAAATCCATGCTGTTTGCATGGATTTATATAGTGTGACCAAGTTGTCAAGCACTTTCCAAGTGATGCTAAAATCGCTTGGAAAGCGCTTGTCAACCTGCATGCGGAAATGCAAGTGAAGAACGCTTCACATCCACATGTCCCTGGCAGGAAAACGCATGTACAATCCGCATGCATTTTTTCTGCCAGGGAGATGCAGAAATGCTCAGGAAAAAATCCTGAGCATTTCTGCATCGTGGGCACATAGCCTTATAGGAAAGGTTAAGATCTGCGACGGAATCATTTTCATAGATTTCTGGACTTTCTGTCTTTCTGTACAAGCTGCACAATTTTCCAGCATTCCACTGTGGGAACGTTACATCTGGTAAGTAAGATAACGTTTCACAGATCTCTGTTAGAGCGAAGTAAATATAACTTTGTCTTTATGCCACTAATAATTAAACAGAATGGTAAGCTACCCCTCAATAGTTCTGATCCTCCAGTTGTTGATTTCTAGCTGAATTGTGTTTAAATTCAACACTTAAGATAATAAAGTGATAACCTGAATTAGCCCTTCAAGACTGAAAACTGTCTATTACACAAAGACAGTGTAATATGACCATTTGTAATGTAATATATGACCATATGTAATATATGACCATTTTCTGTCCAATCAGGCAAAAAATGGTGATTGTAAATGTCAATTTGATCTGATTGAAATCTGTTTCATCTGACGGAAAATTCATCTGACATGCTTAAAATCTGTCTGCTAAATGCAATGATTGCAGCGTGCAAACAGATGTCTGTAAGGGCTCGTGCAGACTACTGTATTTTCGGCCGAGTGCAATGTGACAAAACATCTGGTCGCACTCAGACGAATGTTAGTCTATGGAACCGTGCACATGTCCGATTTCCTCCAGGTTCTCGGGTTTCCTGGGTTCTCCGGTTTCCTCCCACACTCCAAAGGCATACTGATAGGGAATGTAGATTGTGAGCCCCAATGGGGGCAGTGCCCATAATGTCTGTAAATTGTCTGAATTGTAAAGCGCTGCGGAATATGTTGGCGCTATATACATAAAAAGATTATTAATATGTTGCACATACTTTTCTATTATATAATGATAATAAAGCTTGGGTGTCTTAATCCTTACAATGGATTATCCTTGAATTTAATATATACTATGACAGTGGACTCTCAGGGCATGTTGTTTTGGAAGAATTGTATTGCTTGAATGGTAAATCACTTTTCAAAAATCTTTAAAACTGACAGATGTAAATCTGATCACAGACAGATCCAGAAAGCAGCATGTGTTGCTGTTTATTGTTACTTTTGTAATTGCCTTATTGTGCAACTTGGAAACATGTTTGGCTGTTTTTGATAAATATTAAAGGGGTTGTCCAGCCAAAAATGAAATATTTCTAAGTTTAACTTTATAGTAAAATGCCTCCCATAAGCCTCTAAAACATTTACAAATGGAGGAAGGTAGTGACTAATAGAAGAGAGGGTTAAAGTCCGTTTACATGGACCGACCGACAGCAATAAACAACTGCTGATCGGTAAATATTTACTGATCAGCGGCCATTTAGTAGCCTTTTTACATAGTGATCCCACAGTAAACAATGCACACCGAGTGATCTGTAATAAATCGTTCAGTGAGCATAGGCTCATAGGCTTTCTATATTGACATAGAAAGATGTACTTCCGAGAACGATGATTTTTTTGTTCTAATGAAAAGATCGTTTCTCCCGACAAACCAACATAATGCTCATTCATAGAATGATCGGCAGCCTGTTTACACTGAAAGATTATTGAGAAACGAGTGCTCTTAAGAACATGATGATTTTTCAGTGTAAATGTATCTTAAAGGGAATTTGTCATGTTACCAGTCGCTAATAATCTGCGGATATTAGGTTAATATGCAGGTTAATAGCATTCTAACGCTACTCGAGCTGCCACACTGAAAGCTCGGCTACCGGGAGGAAATTAACTTTATTCCTCCTAGCATCTCCAGCATTCAAATGTAGAGAAGACTCAGCGCGGCTTCAGTCACCACTTACTATACAATTGTGTTTCCAGCCCATCCTTATTGAGTCATTGTGCCGACCTTGTCAGATTGGCTCAATAAGGATGGGTTGGAAAGACAGAACTGCAATAGGATATTATCCGGATAAAAAGATATCAAATGATTGGGAGAATTGCTCACCTGGCAGGGTTGTGTAACCACAACTGCATATTACACTTAAAACAGGCTACTGCAAACCCACAGGGGTTCCAGGATAGCCAATAGTAGAGAAGAATTAATTAATTCCTGCACTGCCTGGACAGAGGAGACCATTGATGGGTGGAGTCTGCGACGCATGTAGAATAAAATGCGGTTTATTTGTCAGCGCGTTCCAGAATTACACACTCCTTCTTCAGGACACAGTGGTTTGTCCTAAAGAAGAAGTAACTTAGAAACGTGTTGACAATTAAACGCATTGACAAATAACATGCATTGTATTCTACACGAGTCTCTCACTCCATCCATCAATGGTATCCTCTGTTCAGACTGCCAAGGATTAACCCATTCTTCTTTACTATTGGTTATCTTGGCACATTGACTGATAGCCGCCTCCGCATTAATACACGGTTGTCAGTCAATGTGCCAGGGAATGTTTACAGATGCCACTTAATAGAGCAGTGACTGAAGCCACATCAGAATATCTCTATGAATGAAAGTCGGAGGCTGCCGAGAGGAATAATATCCATTCATTATTATTATTAGTTATTATTATTATTATTTATTTATATAGCACAATTGATTCCATGGTGCTGTACATAAGAAGGGTTTACATACAGAATATAGATATCACTTACAGTCAACAAAACTAACAATGATAGACTGGTACAGAGGGAAGAGGACCCTGCCCTTGTGGGCTTTCATTCTTTCATGTGGGCTTCCCTTGTGGGGAAGGAGACAGTAGGTTGGGGGGTTGCAGTAGCTCCGGTGCTCCTGTTCATTTCCAGACATGCAGTCGGTGCGGCAGCCGAGTAGCTAAGAAACACTATTAACCTGTATATTAACCTCATATCTGCAGGTTATAACATTTGGGAACACAACAGAATCCCTTTTATTGTGATATCATTGACTCGTGCAAATCTATTAACAAATCTTAAGTCAAATTTCTTGTAGTTTTTTTCTCAATTAATTCCTACACACATTTTTATGCAACATAATTTTCTTGATACATTTTTCTTTGTTATCAGAAAACTTCATAATTTTTTAAATGTTTACTTTAGATTTACCTTCTCAATTCCTGATTCTGGAACAAAGGGTGGGATCTAAAAACATTGAGAACATCTGTAAAAAGTTTGTATGTTCTCCCTGTGTTTGCACGGGTTTCTTCCGGGTGCTACAGTTTCCATCTACATTCCAAAGACATACTGATGGTGAATTTAGATTGTAAGCCCCAATGGGGACAGCGATGATGATGTCTGTAAAGTGCTGAGGAATTAGTGGCGCTAAATAAGTGAGTAAAATAAATTTAAAAAAAATATGACTTGTCCTGCAGTACACGGAAGCAGCCGCTACACATTGAATAGAGCAGCACTTCACAGCTCCTTTAAATGTTTTTAGACCAAGCACCCATTGGAGCAAATAACAGCTGATCGGTAGGGGTGCCAGATGGTTATGCTCCACCCATATCATACTGATTATCTATCTGTAGTACAGGTCATGAATAGGATGTGACTAGACAACCTCTTAACTCATGAATATAAAAACCTTGAATATAAACACTGTTATACTTCTTATTACATGTTCTCAATGTTCATAGTTTCCACTTACGGTATATATTCCATATACTCCAGAACAAGGTATTGAGAAGGTACATCTAAAGCAAAAGTGAAAGCAAAAAAAAAAATATTATAACTTCTGTGAAATAAAACAAAGTTTTACCAAAATAAAACAAAGATGTACCAAGAAAATGTTAAATCGAAATGTCTAGAAATTAATTTAAAATCCTATAAAAAAGTGAGCTCAAGAATTGTGTATAGATTGGCAGAAGTCAATGAGTCGCTATAACCCTCTCTTCTATGTGTATATTTTTTTCAATCTTCCAACATGTCAAAGAAAATAGTATCAATGGGGTCTGGGCACTGTGACCTGCACTGATCACTAGAAATGAAATTACCATGGTTCTTATCCAAAAACTGGGCCTTTTTGGCTTTTAGCTTGAAAATATTAGGAATTCAGAATTATGCTCTTGAGAGCAACATTAATGTCAATGCAGAGCCCAATAGTATGCTTGGTGACAAAGAAGTATCCAAATTATGAGCAGACGAGGCACAATGATAAAAGAATGTTTCCCATCTCAATAATTTTATAAATCAATTTTTGAATGTGGTCTGAAAAATTTCATAAAAAAATAGTATACAAAGTTGACTCAACCCTATTTTATTTTAATATTATATATTTAGTTAAAATATTTTCTAATTATAATATTTTATTGAAATATTATATATTTATAGTTATTATACCAAAATAATCTATTAATATGCAGTCTCACAATGATCATTCGGATAACTGGTGAATATATTATAGTTGAAACATGGAAAAAAATCAAATTATGGCCATAACAGAGATTGTCAAAGACAAATACATGGACATTATATTAATTCATTTTTGATGTGTGTTCATAAAACAGAGATCTATAATTTAGAGTCATGAATATAAAGTAGTTGTTCTCAATATGCCCTTGGTTGACCAATTTTCAAATATATTAGGTCATATATTGGTATCAATGGGAATATTGCACAGGCAAAACCAATGGTTTAGAATTTCGCCTTTTTTCTGGACAAAGGGACTGATAAGACATCTTTTATTTCAGTCAATAACTATTGACTCCTCTCCTCTACTTCAAAGAGTCAACATGCAGAGCAAGAAAGAGGTCTCTTGGGTGCATTTGACTCTCTCGGGTTGCAGAACATTGTGTGGTCTCGCCAGGAGTGAAGTTACCAATCATCTTTCTTTTATTCTGAGTCCCTTGATTAAGGCTAAAGACATTTCAATGGAAGATCTTTCATCACTTCTTTCGAAATGCTCCAGCTTAATAACTATACCACTATTCTTCCTCTCCTTTCAGTATGAGAGTTTGTGCTAGCATATTTACTTTAATGAGCTTCCATTGAGAATTCCCTAAAAAGAAGTTCTGTTTATTCATTTATATAAGATATTAGTGTTGGCTCATCACAGCTGATCCTACAAGTGGAGTCACAAGTTATTTTTGGTCACAGAGGTAGCAGGTATGACAATGCTACAAGGCCTGAATAAACAGTGCCTTGTGAAAGTATTTGGCCCCCTTGAACTTTTCTACCTTTTGCCACATTTCTGGCTTCAAACATAAAGATATAAAATTCTAATTTTGGGGGGAAGAATCAACAACAAGTGGGACACAATCGTGAAGTGGAATGAAATTTATTGGATATTTTAAACTTTTTTTAAAAATTAAAAATTGAAAAGTGGGGCATGCAATATTATTCAGCCCCCTTAAGTTAATACTTTGTAGCGCCACCTTTTGCTGCGATTACAGCTGCAAGTCGCTTGGGGTATGTCTCTATCAGTTTTGCACATCGAGAGGCTGAAATTGTGGCCCATTCTTCCTTGCAAAACAGCTCGAGCTCAGTGAGGTTGGAGGGAGAGCGTTTGTGAACAGCAGTTTTCCGCTCTTTCCACAGATTCTCAATTGGATTCAGGTCTGGACTTTGACTTGGCCATTCTAACACCTGGATACGTTTATTTTTGAACCATTCCATTGTAGATTTTGCTTTATGTTTGGGATCATTGTCTTGTTGGAAAATAAATCTCCGTCCCAGTCTCAGGTCTTTTGCAGACTCCAACAAGTTTTCTTCCAGAATAGTCCAGTATTTGGCTCCGTCCATCTTCCCATCAATTTTAACCATCTTCCCTGTCCCTGCTGAAGAAAAGCATGCCCAAACCATGATGCTGCCACCACCATGTTTGACAGTGGGGATGATGTTTTGAGGGTGATGAGCTGTGTTGCTTTTACGCCAAACATATCATTTTGCATTGTGGCCAAAAAGTTTGATTTTGGTTTCATCTGACCAGAGCACCTTATTCCACATGTTTGGTGTGTCTCCCAGGTGGCTTGTGGCAAGCTTCAAATGAGACTTTTTATGGATATCTTTGAGAAATGGCTTTCTTCTTGCCACTCTTCCATAAAGGCCAGATTTGTGCAGTGTACGACTGATTGTTGTCCTATGGACAGACTCTCCCACCTCAGCTGTAGATCTCTGCAGTTCATCCAGAGTGATCATGGGCCTTTTGGTTGCATCTCTGATCAGTCTTCTCCTTGTTCTAAATGAAAGTTTAGAGGGACGGCCGGGTCTTGGTAGGTTTGCAGAGGTCGGATACTCCTTCCATTTCAATATGATCGCTTGCACAGTGCTCCTTGAGATGTTTAAAACTTGGGAAATCGTTTTGTATCCAAATCCGACTTTAAACTTCGCCACAACAGTATCTCGGACCTGACTGGTGTGTTCCTTCATCTTCATGCTGCTCTCTGCACTTGAAACAGAACTCTGAGACTATCACAGAGCAGGTGCATTTATACGGAGACTTGATTACACACAGATGGATTCTATTTATCATTACCAGTCATTTAGGACAACATTGGATCATTCTGAGTAGAGATGAGCATTGTTCTAAAATTCGAGCTGTTTTGGGCGGTGTTCGAGCCGTTCGGCGAACACGAACAATTTGAGAAAAATTCGGCTGTTCGAGGTTATGTTCGATAACTGTTCGTGCACCAAAATCATAACTGGATTTTTTCTCAGTAATGATGAAAATTAATGTTAATACGCAGTTTGAGTGTACAGCGGGGTGGGGGGAGGGACAGGGGATGGATCTCTGCAGGAACAATGAAGATCTCCATTTTTTTTTTCTCTTTCCCGCATTTACAGTGGGGAGGTGCAATCTGTCAGCCTATCAGCAGCGCACACACGGAGCGAAGTGCTTTTTTTCACACAAGCAAGGGCATGTGTCATTGTCAGTGTATGTCACATGTCCTTGCCCTATAAGACCAAGCCATTTTCCCCGTCGCCACCATTTTCTCACTGCTGCAGCTGCGTGTTAGACGGCACCGCTGTTGCTGTGTGCGCTATACCTTGTTAATTTCAAGCCAATTTTCGCACAAAATTCTCTCACGCTGAAGCGCTGAGTGCAGGAGAATTTTCCCACGCTGTCAGTGACGTGCATGAGGTGAGCCGAGTTCATTGGACATTAACTCGGCTCATCTGGATGCCCTCACAGAGAGACACTGTGGAGCGCAAGCAAGCCTGCGCTTCTCAGTGTCTGCGGGATGACAGGCTGGATGGCAGCGTTCTGCTGCGGTCCAGCCTGTCATCTCGATGTAGCAGAGCTGAAGCTGTCATGGGAACCATGGAAAGGTAAGGATGATGTTGCTTTATTATTTTTCTTTTATTTCAGGAGATCGTTGGCTTCAGCTGGAATGGGCGTGACGGTAAGTATGGTTTAATTTAGAACAATAAAGAATTGTGTGTTTATTTCAATTAAAGGACTTTTTTCTGGGTGTTGTGTTTTTTTTAAATACTTTACTAGAAATTCATGGTGGTCATGTCTAATATTGGCGTGACCCCATGAATTTTGGGCTTAGGGCCAGCTGATAATGCCAAGCTGGCCCTAACCCCTTTATTACCCAGTGAGCCACCGCATCAGGGCCCTGGATGAGTTGGGTACAGCGCCAGAAGATGGCGCTTCTATGAACGCGCCATTTTCCGGGGTGGCTGCGGACTGCAATTTGCAGCGGGGGTGGCCCAGAAAGCTTGGGCCTCCCTGCGCTGCGGATTCCAGCCCCCAGCTGCCTAGTTGTACCTGGCTGGACACAAAAACAGGGCGAAGCCCCACGTCAATTTTCTTTAAATTATTTCATGAAATAATTAAGAAAAAAAGGGCTTCCCTATATTGTTGTGTCCGGCCAGGTACAAATAGGCAGCTGGTGGTTGGGGGCAGCCCGTTCCTGCCTGCTGCACCTGACTGGACACAAATATAGTGCGAAGCCCCTCGTCAATTTTTTTTTAATTATTTCATGAATTTCCTGAAATAATTTAAAAAAATTGAAGTGGGGCTTCGCACTATATTTGTGTCCAGCCAGGTACAGCAGGCAGGAATGGGCTGCCCCCAACCACCAGCTGCCTATTTGTACCTGGCCGGACACAACAATATAGGGAAGGCCTTTTTTTCTTAATTATTTCATGAATTTCATGAAATAATTAAAAAAAATTGAAGTGGGGCTTCGCACTATATTTGTGTCCAGCCAGGTACAGCAGGCAGGAACGGGCTGCCCCCAACCACCAGCTGACTATTTGTATCTGGCCGGACACAACAATATAGGGAAGGCCTTTTTTTCTTAATTATTTCATGAATTTCATGAAATAATTAAAAAAAAAATACGTGGGGCTTCGCCCTATTTTTGTGTCCAGCCAGGTACAACTAGGCAGCTGGGGGCTGGAATCTGCAGCGCAGGGAGGCCCAAGCTTTCTGGGCCCCCCCCGCTGCAAATTGCAGTCCGCAGCCACCCCGGAAAATGGCGCGTTCATAGAAGCGCCATCTTCTGGCGCTGTACCCAACTCATCCAGGGCCCTGGTGCGGTGGCTCACTGGGTAATAAAGGGGTTAGGGCCAGCTTGGTATTATCAGCTGGCCCCAAGCCCAAAATTCATGGGGTCACGCCAGTATTAGACATGACCGCCATGAATTTCTAGTAAAGTATTTAAAAAAAACACAACACCCAGAATAAAGTCCTTTAATTGAAATAAAGACACAATTCTTTATTGTTCTAAATTAAACTATACTTACCATCACGCCCATTCCAGCTGAAGCCAACGATCTCCTGCAATAAAAGAAAAATAATAAACCAACCTCATCCTTACCTTTCCATGGTTCCCACGACAGCTTCAGCTCTGCTACATCGAGATGACAGGCTGGACCGCAGCAGAACGCTGCCATCCAGCCTGTCATCCCGCAGACACTGAGAAGAGCAGGCATGCTTGCGCTCCTCAGTGTCTCGCTGTGACGGCATCCAGATGAGCCGAGGTCATGTCCAATGAACTCGGCTCACCTCATGCACGTCACTGACAGCGTGGGAAAATTCTCACGCTGAAGTGCTGAGTGCAGGAGAATTCTCCTGCACTCAGCGCTTCAGCGTGAGAATTTTCCCACGCTGTCAGTGACGTGCATGAGGTGAGCCGAGTTCATTGGACATCAACTCGTCTCATCTTTATGCCGTCACAGCCAGACACTGCAGAGCGCAAGCATGCCTGCGCTTCTCAGTGTCTGCGGGATGACAGGCTGGATGGCAGCTTTCTGCTGCGGTCCAGCCTGTCATCTCGATGTAGCAGAGCTGAAGCTGTCGTGGGAACCATGGAAAGGTAAGGATGAGGTTGCTTTATTATTTTATTTTTATTACAGGAGATCGTTGGCTTCAGCTGGAATGGGCGTGATGGTAAGTATGGTTTAATTTAGAACAATAAAGAATTGTGTCTTTATTTCAATTAAAGGACTTTATTCTGGGTGTTTGTGTTTTTTTTAACTTTGATTATGGGGTTAGTAATGGGGGTGTCTTATAGACGCCTCTCCATTACTAACCTGGGCTTGATGTCAGCTGGCATTATAAGATGACATCAACCCCAGCCCTATTACCCCCTGCCACCGCACCAGGGCAGCGTGGAAGAGCGAGGCTAAGTGCCAGAATTGGCGCATCCTATGAATGCGCCATTTCTGGGGCGGCTGACGGCTGGTGTTTCTAGCCTGGGAGGGGGCCAATATTCATGGCTCCCTTCCTGGGCTATTAATATCAGCCCCCAGCTGTCTGCCTAGCCTTTGCTAGCTATTAAATTAGGGGGGATCCCACGTCATTTTTTTTGGGGGGTCCCCCATTTTAATAGCTAGTAAAGGCTATGTATTCAGCTGGGGGCTGATATTAGTAGCCTGGGAAGCTCCGTGGGTATTACCCCCTTCCCAGGCTTCAAACATCTGCCCCAGCTGTCTGCTTAACCTCCGCTAGAGCCTAAAATTAAGGGGAACCCCACGCCAATTTTTTTAATAATAAATCCTTTATTTTAATACTAAATGACAAGTACAGTAACCAACACTATCACTGTACTTCATATATATGTGACTGACATGTTTCTATCTATCTAATCTATGTGTGAAGCTCTATTCTGTCTGTTATAAATTGTCGGGTACCGCTGCTGAATTGCCGGCCGGCTTTCTTAAAGAGACGGTGCATGAAAACACTATTATTTTTTTAATAAATCCTTTACACTAAATGACAAGTACAGTAAGCAACACTGTCACTGTACTTCATATATATGTGACTGACATGTTTCTATCTATCTAATCTATGTGTGATTCTCTATTCCTTCTATTCTAAATTGTCGGGTACAGATGCTGAATTGCCGGCCGGCTTTTTTAAAGAGACGGTGCACGAAAACACTAATATTTTTTTAAATAAATCCTTTACACTAAATGACAAGTACAGTAAGCAACACTGTCACTGTACTTCATATATATGTGACTGACATGTTTCTATCTATCTAATCTATGTGTGATTCTCTATTCCGTCTATTCTAAATTGTCGGGTACAGATGCTGAATTGCCGGCCGGCTTTTTTAAAGAGACGGTGCATGAAAACACTATTATTTTTTTTGATAAATCCTTTACGCTAAATGACAAGTACAGTAAGCAGCACTTTCACTGTACTTCGTATATATGTGGCTGACATGTTTCTATCTATCTAATCTATGTGTGAAGCTCTATTCTTTCGGTTCTAAATTGTCGGGTACCGGTGTACGCCGCTGCTGAATTGCCGGCTCTTCATGTTCCACTGTTGGCACTGTTCCCATCGATTTGGGCAATCACTGTAATGCCACAACCACCATGGCTGTGGCATTACAGTGAGTGGCAGACAATCCCTGCATGATTGGTGCTCTAAATAGCACCAGACATGCAGGACACGCTTTTGGTGGACGAACAGTTATCGAACATAACCTCGAACAGCCGAATTTTTTGCAAATCGTTCGGGTTCGTCGAACAACTCGAACACCGCCCAAAACAGCTCGAATTTGAGATTGGCGAACAGTTCTAGTCGAACACCGCTCATCTCTAGTTGCAAATTAAAAATAATTTTTATCTGCATCTACAGTACCTCTGAAAAAATATTTGGGCTTCTAGCTGTGTGTGGGACTTGTTCTATTAGTCCATCTATACTGACCTCCATCAGGTTGCAAATTGAATATAATTTTTATCTGCATCTAGCTCTGAAAAAATATTTGGCCTTCTAGCAGTGTGTGGGACTTTCTCTATTAGTCCATCTATACTGACCTCCATCAGGTTGCAAATTAAAAATAATTTTTATCTGCATCTAGCTCTGAAAAAATATTTGGCCTTCTAGCAGTTTGTGGGACTTTCTCTATTAGTCCATCTATACTGACCTCCATCAGGTTGCAAATTAAAAATAATTTTTATCTGCATCTACCTCTGAAAAAATATTTGGGCTTCTAGCTGTGTGTGGGACTTGTTCTATTAATCCATCTATACAGACCTCCATCAGGTTGCAAACTGAATATAATTTTTTTCTGCATCTAGCTCTGAAAAAATATTTGGCCTTCTAGCAGTGTGTGGGACTTGTTCTATTAGTCCACCTATACTGACCTCCATCAGGTTGCAAATTCAAAATAATTTTTTGTCTGCATCTAGCTCTGAAAAAAATTTTTTGCCCTTCTAGCAGTGTGTGGGACTTTCTCTATTAGTCCATCTATACTGACCTCCATCAGGTTGCAAACTGAATATATTTTTTTTCTGCATCTACCTCTGAAAAAATATTGGGCTTGTAGCTGTGTGTGGGACTTGTTCTATTAATCCATCTATACAGACCTCCATCAGGTTGCAAACTGAATATATTTTTTTCTGCATCTACCTCTGAAAAAATATTGGGCTTCTAGCTGTGTGTGGGACTTGTTGTATTAGTCCATCTATACTGACCTCCATCAGGTTGCAAATTAAAAATAATTTTTATCTGCATCTACAGTACCTCTGAAAAAATATTTGGGCTTCTAGCTGTGTGTGGGACTTGTTCTATTAGTCCTTCTATACTGACCTCCATCAGGTTGCAAATTGAATATAATTTTTATCTGCATCTAGCTCTGAAAAAATATTTGGCCTTCTAGCAGTGTGTGGGACTTTCTCTATTAGTCCATCTATACTGACCTCCATCAGGTTGCAAATTGAATATAATTTTTATCTGCATCTAGCTCTGAAAAAATATTTGGGCTTCTAGCAGTGTGTGGGACTTTCTCTATTAGTCCATCTATACTGACGTCCATCAGGTTGCAAATTAAAAATATTTTTTATCTGCATCTACAGTACCTCTGAAAAAATATTTGGGCTTCTAGCTGTGTGTGGGACTTGTTCTATTAGTCCATCTATACTGACCTCCATCAGGTTGCAAATTAAAAATAATTTTTATCTGCATCTAGCTCTGAAAAAATATTTGGCCTTCTAGCAGTGTGTGGGACTTTCTCTATTAGTCCATCTATACTGACCTCCATCAGGTTGCAAATTAAAAATAATTTTTATCTGCATCTACCTCTGAAAAAATATTTGGGCTTCTAGCTGTGTGTGGGACTTGTTCTATTAATCCATCTATACAGACCTCCATCAGGTTGCAAACTGAATATAATTTTTTTCTGCATCTAGCTCTGAAAAAATATTTGGCCTTCTAGCAGTGTGTGGGACTTGTTCTATTAGTCCACCTATACTGACCTCCATCAGGTTGCAAATTCAAAATAATTTTTTGTCTGCATCTAGCTCTGAAAAAATATTTGGCCTTCTAGCAGTGTGTGGGACTTTCTCTATTAGTCCATCTATACTGACCTCCATCAGGTTGCAAACTGAATATATTTTTTTTCTGCATCTACCTCTGAAAAAATATTGGGCTTGTAGCTGTGTGTGGGACTTGTTCTATTAATCCATCTATACAGACCTCCATCAGGTTGCAAACTGAATAAAAAAATTTTCTGCATCTACCTCTGAAAAAATATTTGGGCTTCTAGCTGTGTGTGGGACTTGTTCTATTAGTCCATCTATACTGACCTCCATCAGGTTGCAAATTGAATATAATTTTTTTCTGCATCTAACCCAGCCAATAGTTTTGGCCTAATACCACAGTTTGGCCACTCAGCTCTGCTCGGTTCCCATCCATTGTTTTTTTGTGCAAACAACTCCAGAGTTGTGGATTAGTTAACCACCAAAATGAGTGGAAAAAGGCCTGCTGCTGGTGGAAAGGGGAATAGGCGTGTTGGGAAGGGGAAAAAAGGTTGTGTCCGTGGGGTAGGTGTTAAAGCAACAGTAACATCTGCAGAAGAAAGACCATCTTCCAGCCAAACTAAAATGTCTACTTCTTTTAGCGGACAATGTGATAAGATCCCTTTCTTACGGCCACGCCAATTGCTACAAATTCCAGATGAGGCACAAAAACAGCAGGTGCTTCAACGGATATCAAGTGCTCCTTTAAGTGGGCTCTCCTCCACATCAACTTCAACATCACAAATACTCCAGTCCTCAAAGGTGTCACCCCAATCGCACTTGCTTCCTCACAGCTCCCAAATCTCCAGCTGCCCGTCTGAGTATGAGGTAGAACAGATGGTTGAGTCTGCAGAGCTGTTTACTCATACTATAGCTTGGGAATCAGAGGTCGACTCCAGCGCTTCTGTGAATCCAGACGAGGAAATGATCTGCACTGATGCCCAGAATCTTTATGAGTCGGATCCAGGACCAGACGCAGAAGGTTCTGACCATAATGTAGACCCTCATTCCCAAACTGTAACTCCTGTTGGTGGAGACAATGAGGAAGACGATGATAAGACTCAAATACCTGATTGGAGCGACAACTTTAGTTTTTTGTCAGGGCAGGAACAGGTTGGCTCTGAGGACGACGGGTGTGATAACGCACAGGGTGATGATGATGAGGTTGGAGATCCCACTTACTGTCAACCCACAGTCAGCCAAGAGATGAGGTCAGCAGAGGAGGTGGAGGAAGATGCTAGTGATGACGAGGTCAGGTTGCGCCTTCCTGGACAGAGACGTAGTACTGGAAGCACGTCAACAACTGCATCCTCAAACACAACTCTGCCTCTCACCACAAGTCGTGGTGGCTCTTCAGGTCGCATGGGTGCTAAGCCTTGCATAGCCTGGGCATTTTTTCAGATCGATAAAGATGACCCAACTCGTGTTATCTGTAACATTTGTCAGCAAAAGCTAAGTAGAGGCCAAAAAATACATAGTTTGAGTACTTCATGCATGAATCGGCACATGGACATGAAGCATAAGTTGCAGTGGGAAGCTCAGTGTGCTACAATGCGGCCTAGCCGGCCGGGCCAACCACCGTCTGCCATATCTTGTGCATCCGTGGCCTCTTCATCCTCTGTGACTGGGGGGACAGCACTCACACCTGTTTTGGGGCGCAGACCTGCCACCTCTTTACCCGCAACAGCCAGCGTGATTGGCAGGTCATCATTTTCTTTGGAGGTGGTAACACCAGCTGGTGTTGAGCACTGTCCGACATCGATAGCACCACCTTTGGATCAAGGCAACCTAACATGTCCGCCTGCATCTTCCTCACAGACCGGCAGTTTGCCGGGGACACCCTTATCAACCCCGTCTACGCACAATAGCCAGCCCTCGGTCCCTCAGATGTGGACAAGTAAAAGACCATTTCCTCCTAGCCATGAGAAAGCTAAGAGGTTGAATTTCACCATCTGCAAGCTCTTGGCTACAGAAATGCTGCCTTTCCGCCTGGTGGACACAGAGGATTTTCGAGACCTTATGTCCGTCGCAGTGCCCCAGTACCAGATGCCCAGTCGGCACTACTTCTCAAAGAAAGGTGTGCCTGCGCTCCACCAGCATGTCGCACACAACATCACAGCTTCTTTGAGAAACTCTGTGTGTGACAGGGTGCATTTCACCACAGACACTTGGACGAGTAGGCATGGACCGGGGCGTTACATGTCGCTGACTGGGCACTGGGTAACTATGGTGACAGCAGGACAAGGGGCTGCTGTCCAAGTCTTGCCGTCCCCACGAGTTGTGCGTCAATCCTCTTTATGTCAAAGTTCCTCCACTGCTTCTGCCTCCTCAACCTCCTCTCGGTCTTTCACCTGCACCCAAAGCCTGTCTGGTCATGCCACAAGCTTTCTAACTGCGCAGAAGGGATCCTGCACACCTCCTTACTATGCTGGCAGTAGGGCTCAACGTCATCAGGCGGTTTTTACATTGAAATGTCTGGGAAATGTGAGTCACACAGCTGAGGAGTTGTGGTCAGCTCTGGAGAAGCAATTTCATGAATGGTTGTCTCCACTGGACCTGAAACCAGGGAAGGCCGTGTGCGACAATGCTGCAAACCTGTGTGTGGCCCTTCGCCGGAGCAATGTCACACACGTGCCTTGTATGGCTCACGTGTTGAACCTGGTTGTCCAGCAATTTTTAGCCCACTATCCCAGACTAGATGGCCTTCTGCAGAGGGCACGGTCGCTGTGTGCTCACTTCCGCCGTTCGCATCCCGCAGCTCAGCGACTTACATCTCTACAGAAGTCGTTGGGCCTGCCACTTCACCGGCTTAAATGCGATGTGCCTACCCGGTGGAATTCAACTCTGCACATGTTGCAGCGACTGTGGCAGCACCGACAAGCCCTGGTGCAATACGTTCTGACGTATAGCCTGGGCCAACGAGATCCAGAGGTGGGGCAAATCACGCTGGAGGAGTGGTCTCAGATCAGGGACCTATGCACCCTTCTGCACAGTTTTGAAATGGCGACGAAGATGTTTAGTGCTGACGATGCCATTATCAGTGACGCGCCCCCTGGGCCATATTCTTTAGGGGAATACCCGGAGCCGGATCAGATGGGGGTTGTAGTCTCCGAGTGGCTGTGACCCGGTCCGTGCCCAGGGTGTCAAGCTCAGAGTATGTGGCAGTCCTACAGATGTTACAAAGTTCTTTATGTCGACTACGCCACCCGTTGGATTGCGGTCACTACGGCCGCCGCTGCAGCAGGGTCCGCTGAGGCTGATGGTGTTGGTGCAGCTTTAGATAGTATAACCCCCAACGGGAGGGGTATGGCCTCAGGGGGTCAGGTGCAGAGGATGGGGGTTGTGGTGGTGCAGCGTAGATGATAAGTAAAGACAGAGTCGGGTTGTGCAGTTCAGGGTGTTTACTTACTGCAGATATTCCGGTCACTCCGGCCTTGAGTGACCACCCAAGCCGTGCTGCGTCCACCAGGTCCTGGATTCAGCCAACCCCCAAGCAAGTCCGGAGCGTGTCCCTGAGCCCTCCTTCTTGTCCTTTCTTCTGGCCGTCCCCACCAGGGATCCACCTAGGTCCAGCTCCCTCGGGCCTTCTGTTGGGAGACCCTTGGCCTTGGGTTCCCTGACCCTACACGTGGTTTGCCTTCAGGGTGGATGTGGTGGGTGGCCGTGGCAGATCCTGCCCACGGCCTCCGGTCTCTGGCTGAGGTATGCTTTAGCCCCCACCAGTTTGGGATCCGGTACCCTGTTGCCAACTCTTCACCCTGTGTTTGTATGTGGGTTCTCAGAGTTCCTTCTGTTTCCCCCTCTGGGTCTTTCTTGCTCCACTCTCACTCTCTCTGGGGCTTGGAGCTGCTCTTCTGCTCTCTTCCTCTGGCTTCTCTGCAAAAGGCTGACTTCTCTCAGACTGACTGACCTCTCACAGACTGACCCTGATCTTAGATGGTGCCCACCTTAAATACTCCCTCTATGTGTGAGCTCAGGTGACCAGCACCCAATGAGCTCCTATCTTTACCCAGGCTGCTCCCCCTATCTGCCCCTACACTACTGGGATGTACCACCCCCCTCCCACTCCAGCCAGGAACAGACTCGGTCGTACCTGCACATTTCTAAGTGGGAGTACCGTTGGTCTGCTCCTCGGAAATGGGATGTGTGTAGTGCATGCAGCTTTCTGAGCTCAGTTCCACACTCCATCCTTACCCGGGAGTGGAATACCACACCTCTGGGTTGAGGTGCAATACCCCTGTAGCAGCCGAATCCTCAGGGTGCTACATTCCCCCCTGGTAAATCACAGCACGTCCTCGGGCTGTAAGATATAAAACATCCAAAACATACATTTTTTTTTTTCATAAACATATAAAACATCATATAAAACATTATATATATATATATCAATAAAACTTTTCATATAAAACATTCTTGTAGACTTTTCCTCGCTTCTAGCTCCTCCTCCGGACACTGTGCAACGTGTGCCCGGGAAAAGTGCAACAGTTTCTCTAGAAAAATGGTTTTCCTATAAAACCGGTAGGGGGCGCTTTTAGGAAGCGCAACTATATACAAGGGGATATGGCCGCTCTCAGTCCTCGGCCAGGTATTTAGGAAAGGAATGACCGCTCTCAGTCCTCGGTCAGTGGGATTTAAGGGATAAACGGGTAAACAGTTCACATTTGCTGGTCCCAACGGGGACTATATTAGCAACAGTTCACTGTGCCCCGACGGGCAACTATATACAGCTTGTACTCTGCTGTACTTAACGACGGCGTCCTCCTGCTCTTTCTTTGTGGTTACCTTTAGCTTCAGACCCGTCCGGGTCCTCTTGCTCTTCCTCACACCGCAGCTCTTCCTCCGTCAGGCGATGCACATGGAGGGCGTAGGGTCCTTTGGCACACTTGTGCCGGGTAAAGGTGACCTCGTCCCCGATGTAAAGGTCACGACCTCTGTGTCCCTCCGGTAGGTGGGACTCAACGTCTCTCCTGGTCACGAAGACGTCGCCTGGGGTGCGGTGATCTCGGATGAAGCCCCACCCATGCTGCATGTTAAGCTTGATCACAGTCCCGGTGGTGCGGGGACTATGCGCTGCACGGGGGTCTCTCCTGGCCCGGCTCTTCTGCTCCGCGCTCCTTATCTGGGCTTGTTGTTCCCGGACCCGCCTCTCTCTCCGCTCCCTCTCAAAGACCTCGAGCTGCTGGCGGCAGCACTCTGCACGCTCCGCTGCGGCCGCCCGAGTCTCCTGAGTGAACCCCATGAGGTCTTCTCCGGTGGGGTCCCACTCAAACTGCGCTTCTGCTAGCGGGGGCGAGATCCTCTTAACGGGCTTTGGAGCCGGGATCAGGGGTTCACACATGGGCCTTGCCCTCTTTTGGAGCTCTTGTTCGTAGTACTCCCTGGGCCAGACAAAGGGCTGCCCGTCCGGCCATGTGTGTTGGGCGAACAGATTTTCTCCCAGATGCGGCACTTTAGGTTTTATGGGCGCGGTGGTGGTGGCGGCGCCCGGGTTGCCCAGGCCTTGCGGCCAGGCCTGGGGCACCTGGAAAGTGAAGGGCACCGTAAGGACGGCGGCGCCCTGGGCTACTTGGCCCTGCGACCAGGCCGGTGGCTCCGCGGAGGTAGGGGGCGCTGTTGGTATTGCGGCGCCCGGGGGTACTAGGCCTTGCGACCAGGCTGGTGGTACTTCCTGCTTGGTCACGCTCGGGGTCGAGGCGTGTGACGTCACAGGGGTCGCGGCTGCGGCTTCCGGTTGAGGCCTAGTCTGTGGCGGTGACGTTGCGGTTACGGGCACGGCAGGGGGTACTTCGGGCTCTGCGACGGGGAGCTGGGGCAGGCACGCGGTTTCCCGGCTTGGGGTAGAGACGTCCCCTTTACCTGCCTCCTTTCGTTCGGCTCCCTTCTCGGCGCCGTCTCCGGCCTTCAGTCCTCCTGCGCCATCCTCAGAGGCGGTCTGTCTCCTCATCTCGGGTGGCGTGCTCCGCTGACGGGTTCTTGTCTGCTGGGCCATCTCACGGCTCCACTCCGCCAACGTCTCTCGCTGCACCCGGGCCATCCTCCGTGCGAGGCCCTCCAGCGCAGTCTGTGCACACTCCCTGTCTCGGGGGAGCTGTGCTAGGACCTCCACTAGGCCTAGTGGGGTCGTTGCTTCTAGCAGGCTCCTGACCAACGGGTCGGTGCTGCTCTGCTCTCCTTCTGCTGTTCCCGGCAGGCTCCTGGCCAGCGGGCCTGTGCTGCTCTGCTCTTCTCCCATCTCCGGGTAAGCTTCTTCTGGACTCAGCTCTAGGCTTCTTGTCTCCGGGTGCGCTCTCTCCAGACTGCTCCAGGCGACACCCATCTTTGCTCTCTTCTTCTCAGTCCTCCCACTTCGAGGGCGGTCCCGGGGCCACTTGGTGATTGTCAGCTCCAGGGGCAGTTCTTTCACGCTGACAGACACCTCTAGCATCACAGTCTCTGTTGGTGGGGGCGGTTTCCACTTTTGGCGCCATTTTCGGTCCTGGCCCACGATGGGAGGCGGCCTCCTGCCACCCTCTGGCACGCCCATAATGGCGTCCGCTCTTCCAAGGCGGGAAATCTTCGGAAATGGCGGGAATCGTCTCCCAGTGGCGGGAAACTCTGCAGATGGCGGGAAAAAGCTGTTAATGGCGGACAACCGGCGGGAATCGATCTGTGATGGAGTCCGATGGCGGGGACCCTCCGGAACCGGCAGGAGACTTCTTTTTGAGGTAACGGTGTACTTTTCTTCAGGCACGCAGTACCCGGTTGTTGCGGGCACGTTATCCTGCCGACTACGCCAAAGTTGACGCGCCCCCTGGGCCATATTCTTTAGGGGAATACCCGGAGCCGGATCAGATGGGGGTTGTAGTCTCCGAGTGGCTGTGACCCGGTCCGTGCCCAGGGTGTCAAGCTCAGAGTATGTGGCAGTCCTACAGATGTTACAAAGTTCTTTATGTCGACTACGCCACCCGTTGGATTGCGGTCACTACGGCCGCCGCTGCAGCAGGGTCCGCTGAGGCTGATGGTGTTGGTGCAGCTTTAGATAGTATAACCCCCAACGGGAGGGGTATGGCCTCAGGGGGTCAGGTGCAGAGGATGGGGGTTGTGGTGGTGCAGCGTAGATGATAAGTAAAGACAGAGTCGGGTTGTGCAGTTCAGGGTGTTTACTTACTGCAGATATTCCGGTCACTCCGGCCTTGAGTGACCACCCGAGCCGTGCTGCGTCCACCAGGTCCTGGATTCAACCAACCCCCAAGCAAGTCCGGAGCGTGTCCCTGAGCCCTCCTTCTTGTCCTTTCTTCTGGCCGTCCCCACCAGGGATCCACCTAGGTCCAGCTCCCTCGGGCCTTCTGTTGGGAGACCCTTGGCCTTGGGTTCCCTGACCCTACACGTGGTTTGCCTTCAGGGTGGATGTGGTGGGTGGCCGTGGCAGATCCTGCCCACGGCCTCCGGTCTCTGGCTGAGGTATGCTTTAGCCCCCACCAGTTTGGGATCCGGTACCCTGTTGCCAACTCTTCACCCTGTGTTTGTATGTGGGTTCTCAGAGTTCCTTCTGTTTCCCCCTCTGGGTCTTTCTTGCTCCACTCTCACTCTCTCTGGGGCTTGGAGCTGCTCTTCTGCTCTCTTCCTCTGGCTTCTCTGCAAAAGGCTGACTTCTCTCAGACTGACTGACCTCTCACAGACTGACCCTGATCTTAGATGGTGCCCACATTAAATACTCCCTCTATGTGTGAGCTCAGGTGACCAGCACCCAATGAGCTCCTATCTTTACCCAGGCTGCTCCCCCTATCTGCCCCTACACTACTGGGATGTACCACCCCCCTCCCACTCCAGCCAGGAACAGACTCGGTCGTACCTGCACATTTCTAAGTGGGAGTACCGTTGGTCTGCTCCTCGGAAATGGGATGTGTGTAGTGCATGCAGCTTTCTGAGCTCAGTTCCACACTCCATCCTTACCCGGGAGTGGAATACCACACCTCTGGGTTGAGGTGCAATACCCCTGTAGCAGCCGAATCCTCAGGGTGCTACATCAGCATGACTATTCCGGTGATTTACATGCTGGAGCACATGTTAAACAGAATTCGGAGTTAGGTGGTGGCACAAGAGGAGGTGGAGGAAGTAGAGGAGGAGGAGTTGTATGCAGAAGGGCTAACATCTGCAAGGTCCAGACGGTCGGCAGCACCAAGGCGGCAGGCATGTGAGGGTGGGGGAGATGGTTTTACCAGGGCGCATGGTAGCAGCCAAACTAGTGAGGAAGGTGCAGGAGCCCAGGAAGAAGTGGAGGACGAACTGATGGAAGACTCATCAGATGAGGGAGACCTTGATCACATTTCTGTTGTGCAAGGTTGGGGGGAGAGGACAGAGGAAGGAAGCATGATTGTTACCTCGCCACCAACACAACAGGGACTTGGTGCTCCTGGATGCGCAACACACATGAGTGCCTTCTTGCTGCACTACCTGCAACATGACCCTCGAATTGTGAGAATTAGAAATAATCCTGACTACTGGGTTGCCACACTGTTAGATCCCCGGTACAAAAGTAAATTTGCAGAAATTATTCCTGCCATAGAAAGGGATGCACGCATGCAGGAGTATCAGCAGAGACTGTTGCAGAATCTTACATGTGCTTTTCCACAAAATACCAGTGGTGCACGTAGTGAATCTCACAGTTCCAACTTGCCAACCGTGGGACCGTCAAGTGTTCAGCACTCAAACCGTAACAGAACCACAGTATCTGCTGGTAACATCAATTTTGCGGAATCATTTCACCACTTTTTTAGCCCATCCTTTGCAAGGCCACAGGAGACAAGAAGTCTGACACATAGTCAACGCCTAGAGACGATGGTACAGGAGTATCTCCAAGTAAACATTGAAGCCATGACTGTGTCCCTGGACACTTGCTCTTTTTGCGCTTCCAATCTGGATAAATGGCCGGAGCTAGCCACTTACGTCTTGGAGATCTTGTCATGCCCCGCAGCCAGCGTTCTCTCTGAACGTGTGTTCAGCGCTGCTGGTGGTGTTCGACGAACCGAACCGAACTCGAACACTACGGGGGTGGCTCAACACTAATTCTGAGATCCTCACTGAACTTCTGGAGTGAGTTTGCTGCACTGAAAGTAAAGAGGCCGAATAATATTGCATGCCCCACTTTTCAGTTTTTAATTTTTTTAAAAAGTTTAAAATATCCAATAAATTTCATTCCACTTCACGATTGTGTCCCACTTGTTGTTGATTCTTCCCCAAAAAATTAGAATTTTATTAGTGTTGAGCCACCCCCGTAGTGTTCGAGTTCGGTTCGGTTCGTCGAACACCCGTGTGTTCGCCGAACTGTTCATCGAACTGTTCGTCGAACACCTTCGAACACCGTTAAAACCAATGGCAGGCAAACAAAAACACATAGAAACACATAGAAAACACCTTCAAAGGTGTCCAAAAGCTGACAAACTGCTCAGAAGACACAACTAACACATGGAAAAGTGACAAGTACATATAGTCATGCGAAAAGAAAAGAGGTGGAGGAGTAAAAGGAGGGGGAGACACAGATATAGGCATGTCATGCCCTTCTAAAATCCAAAAAGTGAGAAGCCGACACCTTCAGTCCGCTCCTGCCCGTGCCACCTCCGCGTCGCCGGGTTTGTGCCACAGCCGCGTTGAACCCTGACGGCCAGCCCCCCTCTCCCAATACTGGTGCCTGTCCGCTGGTGGGTCGAGCGAGCCCCCCTGTGGTGGAGGCAGCTCTAAGCTTTTTAATTTAAATTGTCTCTCTAATTTGAATGAATACACTTTAAATCCATTTACAAGGATCTATTGGAGGGCAAGTCTCATGCCAGCAGCCGCGTAATTCCAGCTCCAGTAGCGTCCACTAAAGCTGCTGCAGTTAAAAAGCTTTTATAAGGATCGAGCTCGGCTGTCCACCGCAAGACATCCTACTGCCAGTCCCAGCCCCTATGCCTTGGGGTGCCTCCTGATGCTCTTCACTGAGTATCCCGTGGTCCCGAAGCATTTCCTTTGAAAAAATTAAGTGTCCAAACTACAGGTGGTGTAGCTTGCTTAACAGCCGGGATAATCCGCTGACTAGCAGACACTGCTACTAGGCACAAAGTATTTCCTGGGCTAGATGCAGTTAAAAATTTGTAATTAGATACTCTCGTTGGATGCTGAGAAAGCATTTCATAGAGTCTCCTGGCACGCCATATATGATTCTCTTAAAAAGCTTGGGGTAGGGGTCTAGGGGACCCTTTTATAGCCAAAATCACGGCCCTGTATTGCAATACGTCACCTAGGCTGAAGATAAATGGAACTGTAGCACCCTGAGGGCTCGGTTGCTACAGAGGTATTGCACCTCACCCAGAGGTGTGATATCTCACTCTCAGGTAAGGATGTAGTGTGGATCAGGACCCGACACCTGCATGCATTACACCACATTGCCGTGGGGCAGGGCGACCAATATGCCCCTGAGATGGGCACGACAGTCCCTGTCCCTGGCTGGAGTGGGGGGAGGGAACACTGAGGAAGGGGAACCCTGTAGTGCAGGAGCAGGGAGGAAGCAGTTCCTGGGTGCATTGAGAAGGGAGTATAAAAGGTGGGCATCATCTTAGTTCAGTGCAGAGAAGTCTGAGCAGAAGTGGCAGGGAGCAGGGGCTCTGCATGAGCTCTGCTCCGGAGGCGGGCCTAGTAACAGAGGCCCAGGCCTGGAAGAGGGAGAAGGAAGGAAGAGGAGTGGAGAAGGCTCCAGTAACGAGGAACGAAGGGATCCCAGGGGTGCGGACGGGCGAGTCGCCACCGCACGCCCGAATCCACCTGCGTGGAGGGGTCAGGCCAAAGGGGGAGACCGGTCCCCGAAACTAGTGGAGGCAGGAAACGACCCTCAGCTAGAAACAGGAGGCTGTGACATTTTATGTGGCGCAGCCCCTCGCTACACCCACTAGGAAGGCACCACATAGGGTCAGGGAAACTGGCGCCAAGTTTACCAAGAGGAGGCCCGAGGCAGCCGGACAGAAGGGTTGGTAAGAAAGGCCAGACAAAAGACACACAAAGGGGGTCCTGTGAAGCGCTCCAAAGTTATCTGGGAGTTGTCTGAGCCCCTCACCTGGTGAGCACAGTACGACGTGGGCAGCCGTTACCTGCAGACGTGGTCTGGATAATAAGAACTGTGAGTAAAGGCCCTGAACTGCATCACTGACTCCGTGTCGTTACTGCTGCTGCCCTGCACCATCACCCCCATCCTCCGCATACACTGCCCTGAGGCTATACTCCTCCCGTGGGGAGTTATGCTACGCTCTGCTGCACCCACAACACCAGCCTCAGCGGTCTGCCCTGGAGCGGCGGTTCACTCTGACCGCAATCCACGGGTGGCGTAGTCGGACATTTAAACATCAAAACCACATAAATAGTTCCGCCACTGGTTTGACCGCCCTGAGCCACGGAACCGGGTCGCCGCCACGGAGACTACAACCACCAGCATCCACCAAAAAGGGTCCGACTCCGGGTGTCCCAAGGCCCAGGGGGCGCGTCAGAACATTTTCATCACCTTTCACAATCACCAATGGGACAAGGCAGGGATGTTCTCTGTCCCCTCTCTTATACATCCTAGTGACGGAGCACCTGCTCTCATCAATTCGCCATAACCCCAATATTAGGTGGATTGAGGTGGGAGGCACCGAGTACAAGTGCTCTCTATTTGCTGATGATGTCCTAGTATATATCACTCAATCACATATATCGATCCATGCTGTTATGGCTGAAATAGATCACTTTGTTACATAGTCAAATTTTAAAATCAATGCAGCGAAGTCTGAGGCACTCGATGTCTCCCTCCCCAAATCCATATAGGATTCCATCCAGTCCAACTTTCCCTTTGCCTGGCCCTCACAGGGTATCAAATACTTAGGAATTCCTATTCATAGAGACCTCTCCCATCTATGTTATCTTAATTTTGGGCCCTTTATTGAACAACTCCATACAGACCACGGTTGGCAAGTTAGAACTGTAAGATTCACTACGTGAACCACTGGTGTTTTGTGGAAAAGCACATGTACACTGTGTTCCAAATTATTATGCAAAAAGTGTTTAGGAGTGATAAGGGAAGAATTTGTTTGTTTGTCAGTTAAACTCATTGATGGTGATGTGTGTCAGGGCTCTTTGGATAACTGTAAGCAATTGCAGACACCTGTGCTAATTAGTTTGGCAGGTGTGTCCAATGAAAGGCAAGACTACTTAAGAAGGCTGTCTCACATTATTAAGCAGCCTACATTTTCTGCCAAAATGGGAAAGAAAAAGGATGTGTCGGCTGCTGAGAAGCAACAAATTGTGGAGTGTTTAGGTCAAGGCATGACTACAATCAACATTGTGCGATGATCAGGATGAAGTGTCTTGGCAATAAAGAAGTATGTAGCTGATTCACAGTACACACGTGTGCGTGCTGATAAGGGCAAATTGAGGACTCTTTCCTACAGGCAATTACGTCAGGTTGAAAGAGCAGCGGCAAAAAAGCCTTGTCATAGCAGCAGACAAGTTTTTGAAGCTGCTGGTGCCTCCAACGTCCCCCGAACAACAAGATGCAGGGTCCTTCAGAGGTTTGCAGCTGTGCATACGCCATCCTGTCGACCTCCTCTATCCACTTCACACAAGCAGAAACGGCTCCAGTGGGCCAAACATTACATGAAGACTGATTTCAAAACTGTTTTGTTCACGGATGAGTGCTGTGCAGCGCTCGATGGTCCAGATGGATGGAGTGGAGGATGGCTGGTTGATGGACACCCCACGCAAACACGGCTACAGCGCCAACAAGGAGGAGGTTTAGTAATGTTTTGGGCTGGAATCATGGGGAGAGAGATTGTCGGCCCCTTTAGGATCCCTGAAGGCGCTAAAGATGAACTCCATAATGTATGTGGATTTTCTCAAACAGCACTTCCTGTCATGGTTCAAGAAGAAGAACCGTGTATTTCACAGCAAAATCATTTTTTTGCATGATAATGCACCATCTCATGCTGCACATAAAACATCTGCATCTCTGGCTGATATGGGCATAAAAGGGGACAAACTTATGGTGTGACCCCCATGCTCCCCTGACCTCTACCCCATTCAGAACCTTTGGAGCATCATTAAAAGGAGTGTCTATGATGGCGGGAGGCAGTTCACATCTAAGCAACAGCTCTGGGAGGGTATTCTGTCCTCATGCAAAACAATTGAAGCAGAAACCATCCAAAACCTGACAAATTCAATGGACGAGAGAGTTCAGAAGCTCCTTTCGAACAAGGGGTCCTATGTGAAAATGTAACATCACCTAGAATAAAGTTTTGAGTTGAAAACTGTTTGATTTCAGTTTCTAACAACCTGCTAATGCTTATAATTTCAAAAATGACCATTTTTTTGGTCTTTATTAAAATGAAAAGGTTGATCGAAAAGTTTGGGGGATCTAAGAGTGTGGCAACCCAGTAGTCATGATTACTTCGAATTCTGACAATATGAGGGTCATGCTGCAGGTAGTGCAGCAAGAAGGCACTTATGTGTCTTGCGCATCTCAGAGCCCCAAAATTATTTTCCGGGCTAGATGCAGCTAAAAATTATTATTAATTTTAAATCTGGTGAAGCTTTAGTATAGATGGCCTAATAGGATCAGTGCTGCACACTGCTACAAAGCCCAAATTATTTTCCAGTCAAGATACAGATAAACATGATTAGTAATTTTAAATCTGGTGGAGCTTATTATAGATGGCCTAATAGAATCAGTTCTCCACACTGCTACAAAGCCCAAATTATTTTCCAGCCAAGATACAGATAAACATGATTAGTAATTTGAAAGCTTAAAACGGTTGGTAGGGTGATTTTAACCAATCATCAAGCTTTTACTCTCCCCAGGATGACACAGGGGTAGAAAAGTCGTTTCGGATCCATGATTTGTTCATCTTTATGAACGTGAGTCTGTCTACATTATCAGTGGAGAGCCGCGTGCGCTTATCTGTCAGCACACCACCAGCAGCGCTGAACACACGTTCAGACAGAACACTGGCTGCGGGGCATGACAAGATCTCCAAGGCGTAAGTGGCTAGCTCCGGCCATTTATCCAGATTGGAAGCCCAAAAAGAGCAAGGGTCCAGTGACACAGTCATGGCTTCAATGTTTACTTGGAGATACTCCTTTACCATCGTTTCTAGGCATTGACTATGTGTCAGACTTCTTGTCTCCTGTGGCCTTGCAAAGGATGGGCTAAAAAAGTGGTGAAATGATTCCGCAAAATTGATGTTACCAGCAGATACTGTGGTTCTGTTACGGTTTGAGTGCTGAACACTTGACGGTCCCACGGTTGGCAAGTTGGAACTGTGAGATTCACTACGTGCACCACTGGTATTTTGTGGAAAAGCACATGTAATATTCTGCAACAGTCTCTGCTGATACTCCTGCATGCGTGCATCCCTTTCTATGGCAGGAATAATTTCTGCAAATTTACTTTTGTACCGGGGATCTAACAGTGTGGCAACCCAGTAGTCAGGATTATTTCTAATTCTCACAATTCGAGGGTCATGTTGCAGGTAGTGCAGCAAGAAGGCACTCATGTGTGTTGCGCATCCAGGAGCACCAAGTCCCTGTTGTGTTGGTGGCGAGGTAACAATCATGCTTCCTTCCTCTGTCCTCTCCCCCCAACCTCGCACAACAGAAATGTGATCAAGGTCTCCCTCATCTGATGAGTCTTCCATCAGTTCGTCCTCTACTTCTTCCTGGGCTCCTGCACCTTCCTCACTAGTTTGGCTGCTACCATGCGCCCTGGTAAAACCATCTCCCCCACCCTCACATGCCTGCCGCCTTGGTGCTGCCGACCGTCTGGACCTTGCAGATGTTAGCCCTTCCGCATACAACTCCTCCTCCTCTACTTCCTCCACCTCCTCTTGTGCCACCACCTGACTCCGAATTCTGTTTAACATGTGCTCCAGCATGTAAATCACCGGAATAGTCATGCTGATAATGGCATCGTCAGCACTAAACATCTTCGTCGCCATTTCAAAACTGTGCAGAAGGGTGCATAGGTCCCTGATCTGAGACCACTCCTCCAGCGTCATTTGCCCCACCTCTGGATCTCGTTGGCCCAGGCTATACGTCAGAACGTATTGCACCAGGGCTTGTCGGTGCTGCCACAGTCGCTGCAACATGTGCAGAGTTGAATTCCACCGGGTAAGGACATCGCATTTTAGCCGGTGAAGTGGCAGGCCCAACGACTTCTGTAGAGATGTAAGTCGCTGAGCTGCGGGATGCGAACGGCGGAAGTGAGCACACAGCGACCGTGCCCTCTGCAGAAGGCCATCTAGTCTGGGATAGTGGGCTAAAAATTGCTGGACAACCAGGTTCAACACGTGAGCCATACAAGGCACGTGTGTGACATTGCCCCGGCAAAGGGCCGCACCCAGGTTTGCAGCATTGTCGCAAACGGCCTTCCCTGGTTTCAGGTCCAGTGGAGACAACCATTCATGAAATTGGTTCTCCAGAGCTGACCACAACTCCTCAGCTGTGTGACTCACATTTCCCAGACATTTCAATGTAAAAACCGCCTGATGACGTTGAGCCCTACTGCCAGCATAGTAAGGAGGTGTGCAGGATCCCTTCTGCGCAGTTAGAAAGTTTGTGGCATGACCAGACAGGCTTTGGGTGCAGGTGGAAGACCAAGAGGAGGTTGAGGAGGCAGAAGCAGTGGAGGAACTTTGACATAAAGAGGATTGACGCACAACTCGTGGGGATGGCAAGACTTGGACAGCAGCCCCTTGTCCTGCTGTCACCATAGTTACCCAGTGCCCAGTCAGCGACATGTAACGCCCCTGTCCATGCCTACTCGTCCAAGTGTCTGTGGTGAAATGCACCCTGTCACACACAGAGTTTCTCAAAGAAGCGGTGATGTTGTGTGCGACATGCTGGTGGAGCGCAGGCACACCTTTCTTTGAGAAGTAGTGCCGACTGGGCATCTGGTACTGGGGCACTGCGACGGACATAAGGTCTCGAAAATCCTCTGTGTCCACCAGGCGGAAAGGCAGCATTTCTGTAGCCAAGAGCTTGCAGATGGTGAAATTCAACCTCTTAGCTTTCTCATGGCTAGGAGGAAATGGTCTTTTACTTGTCCACATCTGAGGGACCGAGGGCTGGCTATTGTGCTTAGACGGGGTTGATAAGGGTGTCCCCGGCAAACTGCCGGTCTGTGAGGAAGATGCAGGCGGACATGTTAGGTTGCCTTGATCCAAAGGTGGTGCTACCGATGTCGGACAGCGCTCAACACCAGCTGGTGTTACCACCTCCAAAGAAAATGATGACCTGCCAATCACGCTGGCTGTTGCAGGTAAAGAGGTGGCAGGTCTGCGCCCCAAAACAGGTGTGACTGCTGTCCCCCCAGTCACAGAGGATGAAGAGGCCGCGGATGCACAAGATATGGCAGACGGTGGTTGGCCCGGCCGGCTAGGCCGCATTGTAGCACACTGAGCTTCCCACTGCAACTTATGCTTCATGTCCATGTGCCGGTTCATGCATGAAGTACTCAAACTATGTATTTTTTGGCCTCTACTTAGCTTTTGCTGACAAATGTTACAGATAACACGAGTTGGGTCATCTTTATCGATCTGAAAAAATGCCCAGGCTATGCAAGGCTTAGCACCCATGCGACCTGAAGAGCCACCACGACTTGTGGTGAGAGGCAGAGTTGTGTTTAAGGATGCAGTTGTTGACGTGCTTCCAGTACTACGTCTCTGTCCAGGAAGGCGCAACCTGACCTCGTCGTCACTAGCATCTTCCTCCACCTCCTCTGCTGACCTCATCTCTTGGCTGACTGTGGGTTGACAGTAAGTGGGATCTCCAACCTCATCATCATCTCCCTGTGCGTTATCACACCCGTCGTCCTCAGAGCCAATCTGTTCCTGCCCTGACAAAAAACTAAAGTTGTCGCTCCAATCAGGTATTTGAGTCTTATCATCGTCTTCCTCATTGTCTCCACCAACAGGAGTTACAGTTTGGGAATGAGGGTCTACATTATGGTCAGAACCTTCTGCGCCTGGTCCTGGATCCGACTCATAAAGATTCTGGGCATCAGTGCAGATCATTTCCTCGTCTGGATTCACAGAAGCGCTGGAGTCGACCTCTGATTCCCAGGCTATAGTATGAGTAAACAGCTCTGCAGACTCAACCATCTGTTCTACCTCATACTCAGACGGGCAGCTGGAGATTTGGGAGCTGTGAGGAAGCAAGTGCGATTGGGGTGACACCTTTGAGGACTGGAGTATTTGTGATGTTGAAGTTGATGTGGAGGAGAGCCCACTTAAAGGAGCACTTGATATCCGTTGAAGCACCTGCTGTTTTTGTGCCTCATCTGGAATTTGTAGCGATTGGCGTGGCCGTAAGAAAGGGATCTTATCACATTGTCCGCTAAAAGAAGTAGACATTTTAGTTTGGCAGATGTTACTGTTGCTTTAACACCTACCCCACGGACACAACCTTTTTTCCCCTTCCCAACACGCCTATTCCCCTTTCCACCAGCAGCAGGCCTTTTTCCACTCATTTTGGTGGTTAACTAATTCACAACTCTGGAGTTGTTTGCACAAAAAAACAATGGATGGGAACCGAGCAGAGCTGAGTGGCCAAACTGTGGTATTAGGCCAAAACTATTGGCTGGGTTAGATGCAGATAAAAATTATATTCAATTTGCAGCCTGATGGAGGTCAGTATAGATGGACTAATAGAACAAGTCCCACACACAACTAGAAGCCCAAATATTTTTTTCAGAGGTACTGTAGATGCAGATAAAAATTATTTTTAATTTGCAACCTGATGGAGGTCAGTATAGATGGACTAATAGAGAAAGTCCCACACACTGCTAGAAGGCCAAATATTTTTTCAGAGCTAGATGCAGATAAAAATTATTTTTAATTTGCAACCTGATGGAGGTCAGTATAGATGGACTAATAGAGAAAGTCCCACACACTGCTAGAAGGCCAAATATTTTTTCAGAGCTAGATGCAGATAAAAATTATATTCAATTTGCAACCTGATGGAGGTCAGTATAGATGGACTAATAGAACAAGTCCCACACACAGCTAGAAGCCCAAATATTTTTTCAGAGGTACTGTAGATGCAGATAAAAATTATTTTTAATTTGCAACCTGATGGAGGTCAGTATAGATGGACTAATACAACAAGTCCCACACACAGCTAGAAGCCCAATATTTTTTCAGAGGTAGATGCAGAAAAAAATATATTCAGTTTGCAACCTGATGGAGGTCAGTATAGATGGAGTAATAGAACAAGTCCCACACACAGCTAGAAGCCCAAATATTTTTTCAGAGGTAGATGCAGATAAAAATTATTTTTAATTTGCAACCTGATGGAGGTCAGTATAGATGGACTAATAGAGAAAGTCCCACACACTGCTAGAAGGCCAAATATTTTTTCAGAGCTAGATGCAGATAAAAATTATATTCAATTTGCAACCTGATGGAGGTCAGTATAGATGGACTAATAGAACAAGTCCCACACACAGCTAGAAGCCCAAATATTTTTTCAGAGGTACTGTAGATGCAGATAAAAATTATTTTTAATTTGCAACCTGATGGAGGTCAGTATAGATGGACTAATAGAGAAAGTCCCACACACTGCTAGAAGGCCAAATATTTTTTCAGAGCTAGATGCAGATAAAAATTATTTTTAATTTGCAACCTGATGGAGGTCAGTATAGATGGACTAATAGAGAAAGTCCCACACACTGCTAGAAGGCCAAATATTTTTTCAGAGCTAGATGAAGATAAAAATTATATTCAATTTGCAACCTGATGGAGGTCAGTATAGATGGACTAATAGAACAAGTCCCACACACAGCTAGAAGCCCAAATATTTTTTCAGAGGTACTGTAGATGCAGATAAAAATTATTTTTAATTTGCAACTTGATGGAGGTCAGTATAGATGGACTAATACAACAAGTCCCACACACAGCTAGAAGCCCAATATTTTTTCAGAGGTAGATGCAGAAAACAATATATTCAGTTTGCAACCTGATGGAGGTCTGTATAGATGGATTAATAGAACAAGTCCCACACACAGCTACAAGCCCAATATTTTTTCAGAGGTAGATGCAGAAAAAAAATATATTCAGTTTGCAAACTGATGGAGGTCAGTATAGATGGACTAATAGAGAAAGTTCCACACACTGCTATAAGGCCAAATATTTTTTCAGAGCTAGATGCAGACAAAAAAATTATTTTGAATTTGCAACCTGATGGAGGTCAGTATAGGTGGACTAATAGAACAAGTCCCACACACTGCTAGAAGGCCAAATATTTTTTCAGAGCTAGATGCAGAAAAAAATTATATTCAGTTTGCAACCTGATGGAGGTCTGTATAGATGGATTAATAGAACAAGTCCCACACACAGCTAGAAGCCCAAATATTTTTTCAGAGGTAGATGCAGATAAAAATTATTTTTAATTTGCAACCTGATGGAGGTCAGTATAGATGGACTAATAGAGAAAGTCCCACACACTGCTAGAAGGCCAAATATTTTTTCAGAGCTAGATGCAGATAAAAATTATATTCAATTTGCAACCTGATGGAGGTCAGTATAGATGGACTAATAGAGAAAGTCCCACACACTGCTAGAAGGCCAAATATTTTTTCAGAGCTAGATGCAGATAAAAATTATATTCAATTTGCAACCTGATGGAGGTCAGTATAGATGGACTAATAGAACAAGTCCCACACACAGCTAGAAGCCCAAATATTTTTTCAGAGGTACTGTAGATGCAGATAAAAATTATTTTTAATTTGCAACCTGATGGAGGTCAGTATAGATGGACTAATAGAGAAAGTCCCACACACTGCTAGAAGGCCAAATATTTTTTCAGAGCTAGATGCAGATAAAAATTATTTTTAATTTGCAACCTGATGGAGGTCAGTATAGATGGACTAATAGAGAAAGTCCCACACACTGCTAGAAGGCCAAATATTTTTTCAGAGCTAGATGCAGATAAAAATTATATTCAATTTGCAACCTGATGGAGGTCAGTATAGATGGACTAATAGAACAAGTCCCACACACAGCTAGAAGCCCAAACATTTTTTCAGAGGTACTGTAGATGCAGATAAAAATTATTTTTAATTTGCAACCTGATGGAGGTCAGTATAGATGGACTAATAGAGAAAGTCCCACACACTGCTAGAAGGCCAAATATTTTTTCAGAGCTAGATGCAGATAAAAATTATTTTTAATTTGCAACCTGATGGAGGTCAGTATAGATGGACTAATAGAGAAAGTCCCACACACTGCTAGAAGGCCAAATATTTTTTCAGAGCTAGATGCAGATAAAAATTATATTCAATTTGCAACCTGATGGAGGTCAGTATATATGGACTAATAGAACAAGTCCCACACACAGCTAGAAGCCCAAATATTTTTTCAGAGGTACTGTAGATGCAGATAAAAATTATTTTTAATTTGCAACCTGATGGATGTCAGTATAGATGGACTAATACAACAAGTCCCACACACAGCTAGAAGCCCAATATTTTTTCAGAGGTAGATGCAGAAAAAAATATATTCAGTTGGCAACCTGATGGAGATCAGTATAGATGGAGTAATAGAACAAGTCCCACACACAGCTAGAAGCCCAAATATTTTTTCAGAGGTAGATGCAGATAAAAATTATTTTTGATTTGCAACCTGATGGAGGTCAGTATAGATGGACTAATAGAGAAAGTCCCACACACTGCTAGAAGGCCAAATATTTTTTCAGAGCTAGATGCAGATAAAAATTATATTCAATTTGCAACCTGATGGAGGTCAGTATAGATGGACTAATAGAACAAGTCCCACACACAGCTAGAAGCCCAAATATTTTTTCAGAGGTACTGTAGATGCAAATAAAAATTATTTTTAATTTGCAACCTGATGGAGGTCAGTATAGATGGACTAATAGAGAAAGTCCCACACACTGCTAGAAGGCCAAATATTTTTTCAGAGCTAGATGCAGAAAAAAATTATATTCAGTTTGCAACCTGATGGAGGTCAGTATAGATGGACTAATAGAGAAAGTCCCACACACTGCTAGAAGGCCACATATTTTTTCAGAGGTAGATGCAGAAAAAAATATATTCAGTTTGCAACCTGATGGAGGTCTGTATAGATGGATTATTAGAACAAGTCCCACACACAACTTGAAGCCCAATATTTTTTCAGAGGTAGATGCAGAAAAAAATATATTCAGTTTGCAACCTGATGGAGGTCAGTATATATGGACTAATACAACAAGTCCCACACACAGCTAGAAGCCCAATATTTTTTCAGAGGTAGATGCAGAAAAAAATATATTCAGTTTGCAACCTGATGGAGGTCTGTATAGATGAATTAATAGAACAAGTCCCACACACAGCTAGAAGCCCAATATTTTTTCAGAGGTAGATGCAGAAAAAAATATATTCAGTTTGCAACCTGATGGAGGTCAGTATAGATGGACTAATACAACAAGTCCCACACACAGCTAGAAGCCCAATATTTTTTCAGAGGTAGATGCAGAAAAAAATATATTCAGTTTGCAACCTGATGGAGGTCTGTATAGATGGATTAATAGAACAAGTCCCACACACAGCTAGAAGCCCAATATTTTTTCAGAGGTAGATGCAGAAAAAAATATATTCAGTTTGCAACCTGATGGAGGTCAGTATAGATGGACTAATACAACAAGTCCCACACACAGCTAGAAGCCCAATATTTTTTCAGAGCTAGATGCAGAAAAAAATGATATTCAATTTGCAACCTGATGGAGGTCAGTATAGATGGACTAATAGAATGATGCTATGCCCAAAAGATTTTACTTCACTAGGTGCAGTAAAAAAATTGGTATTCTATACACAGGTGGTATATCTTGCAACACAGATAGGCTACTCCACTGACCAACACACTCTGCAATAGGCCAAAAAGGATTAGCTTTGCTAGATTCAGCCAAATGCTGTGAAAAAAACTTGCACAGCACTGGCACAGACCTGCCTGGCAAAAACTGATAGGAACTGATGTAACCTAGTCCTGAAAAGGACTCCAATTACAATTAGTCTTTACTCCCACAATCTATCTATTTAAGAGCACAGACCAGCCTGATAAAAGTCGTAGGAAATGCTGTAACCTAGTTCTTAAAAGGACTGCAATCACAACTATTCCCTACTCCCAAGCTATCTGTAGATTTGTGCGAAAATTGACTTGAAATTAACAAGGTATAGCGCACACAGCAACAGCGGTGCCGTCTAACACGCAGCTGCAGCAGTGAGAAAATGGTGGCGACGGGGAAAATGGCTTGGTCTTATAGGGCAAGGACATGTGACATACACTGCCAATGACACATGCCCTTGCTTGTGTGAATAAAAGCCCTTGCTCCGTGTGTGCGCTGCTGATAGGCTGACAGATTGCACCTCCCCACTGTAAATGCGGGAAAGAGATAAAAAAAATGGAGATCTTCATTGTTCCTGCAGAGATCCATCCCCTGCCCCTCCCCCCACCCCGCTGTACACTCAAACTGCGTATTAACATTAATTTTCATCATTACTGAAAAAAAATCCAGTTATGATTTTGGTGCACGAACAGTTATCGAACATAACCTCGAACAGCTGAAGTTTTCTCAAATTGTTCGTGTTCGCCGAACGGCTCGAACACCGCCCAAAACAGCTCGAATTTGAGATTGGCGAACAGTTCGAGTAGAACAACGCTCATCTCTAAATTTTATATCTTTATGTTTGATGCCAGAAATGTCGCAAAAGGTAGAAAAGTTTAAGGGGGCCAAATACTTTCACAACGCACAGTAGGTTATGCATAGCTTCTGCAGTTTTTCTAAATATGGCATTAAGAAAAAGGTAAAGAAAACTGTTTAAAAGGCAGATGTGGTTGACAAGGTTGTTTCTTAATACTATTACCAGTCAATCATTGTATACAATCTGGCAACAGCTTAGATTACTTAGTTAAATACATTTGTGAGGCCTAGTCCCAGTTAGTTAGTAAGTTAGTGTAGTGTTAGTGTAGGGAGTACAATTGGGTGAGGAAGGTTGAACTTGATGGACCTGGTCTTTATTCAACCTTTGTTACTATGTTACTTGGACTAATGGGAGTTTGGCCCATATTTTCCCCTTAGACAAAAAAAGGAGATTCTTATTGTGTTTGGTTTCTCATTGTTACATCTCTAATCCTGCATTGTGTCTGATGTACTGGTACATCACATGTACAAAGAAAATACAATTTTTCCCGAAAACTGTGGAAAAGAAATATTTTTTTAATTAAACAAGGGATGGTTACTCTTGATAAACAATACTATTCTTACATCATGTCTAAATACTACTGATGAACTATACAGAGCAAGTCCCAGAAAAATGTTACATAATTTTCATAGCCAAATATATGTATAAGAAACCAAAGTAGATATTAAAAACCCCACTTTTTCAAAAAATCCACAAAACATTTCAAAATATTTGTTGACTACACAGAACACATCATTGTAGAACATATAAGGATAATATGCATGATAATTAGTGTTGAGCGAGCACTAAAATGCTCGGGTGCTCGAAGCTCGGGCCGAGCTCACCGTGATACTCGGGTGCTCGACCCGAGCAACGAGCCCAATGTTAGTCTATGGGAGACTCGAGCATTTTTGAGGTGGCACCCCCGGCAGTCTTTTAAAAGCCTAACAAGTGCCCAAAACGATAGTGACAGTGCTCAAATGACATGGGGACAGCATGGGGATCGCCCCAGGAAGCATTTCTGACCCCCAGGTCACTGCTGTCAACAACGTGGTCAGAGGTATTAAGCCACTTTTACGGGCTCACAATAAAACGCTCAAAAACGAAAGTGAAACTTTTTTCCTGTGAAATATGTTAAAGAACATCCTTTCCAGGGAAAAGACTTGTGTATAAGTTAAAATAAATGACCAAAAACAAAAATACTCCTCCACACCTTCGGCTATGTTCACAAGTAGCATTTTTTATACGTTTTTGCACTTTTGTATTGCTTTCAACTATGACAAATGCATTCACCGGGAAATGTCATTTTAACATTTTACAACCTTATCTGGCCATGTGCTGTGTGACACATGCATAAAGTGCTGAAAAGACATGGGAACAGCATGGGGAAGACCCCTGGAAGCATCTCTGACTCCCAGGTCACTGTCTAAAAGTGTGCCCATCATAAGTGATAATTGCCGCATCAGAAGATGCAGACTTGCAACTATCCCCATGCAAATTCTAGTCCCATGGCAGTGTTCAATTGTACCTCCCCCATTCCTTGCAATACAAGCGCAAGTGTGCAGCCTGCCACCCACCCACTCCCAGGCTGCAATACCATACTGCTTGCTTGCTTGAACTTGAAATTGGGCCTTTTAGGCATGTGGAGGCGGAATCTGGCCACCACGTCATTGCTGTGTGGGCGGCCTGGAATCCATACTCAGTCCCCAGCCGCCCGGCGGCCGGGTGTCCACACAAGGTCCCCAGCCGCCTGGGGGCAGCCGGGTGTCCTTAAACGGTCCCCAGCCGCCCCTATTTCTCCTTGGAACATTCCCCCACACACTTTTCTTAGCCCGGCCTGCTTTAGGCAGCATTGGACGAGCCCACCAGAGAGCCAGACTCCTCCGGTGGGCCCTGACTTCTCCATCGGTGGAGTTGAGAGTGCCAAGGTGAAGAGCATGATGATGATGACAGAAGTTAGCATCTGCTATGTTTTCTTTTAATGCAAGTGTAAGTGTGCAGCCTGCCACCCACCCACCCCCAGACTGCAATTCCATACTGCTAGCTTGCACTTGAAATGGGGCCTTTTAGTTTGGAGGAGGCCAAAGCTGGCCACTACCTCATGGCTGCTTCGGCAGCGAGGTATCCATACTCAGTCCCCAGCCGCCCCTATTTGTCCTGGTGTGCCTTATACATAAGATTAAGCGCGTATACCAAAACATTACCTGTGCCCTCCCCAGTGCATTTAGTGGGAAGGAGAGCCTATTCCGCTGTAGTGTGTGCATGCCAAACCCCTGTTCATGGTACATGCGAAGATACCTCCCACCTTGCACCTGTCGTTGCAGACTTGCAACTATCCCCATTCAAGTCCTTGTCCCAGGGCAGTGTTCAATTGTACCTCTCCCATTCCTGGCAATGCAAGCGCAAGTATGCAGCCTGCCACCCACCCACCCCCAGGCTGCAATACCATACTGCTTGCCTGCTTGCACTTTAAGTTAGGCCTTTTAGGCATGCGGAGGCGGAATCTGGCCACCACACCATGGCTGTGTCGGCGGCCTGGTATCCATACTCAGTCCCCAGCCGCCTGGTGGCAGGGTGTCCCCGCTTGCTCCCCAGCCTCCAGGGGGTGGCCGGGTGTCCATACTCGGTCCCCAGCCACCCCTATTTGTCCCAGTAACCTTTCCCACACTTTTCTTAGCCTGGCCTGCTTTAGGGCAGCATTGGCCGAGCCCACCGGACTATCAGACTCCTCCGGTGGGCCCTGGCTTCTCCATCAGGGGAGTTGAGAGTGCCAAGGTGAGGAGCATGATGAGGATGATAGAAGTTAGCATCTGCTTTGTTTTGTTGTAATGCAAGCACATGTATGTAGTAGCGGCTAGGCCTGAGGTGGTCAGCGTTTTGGCGCATATCCTACCTCCTCCGAGGATTGCTGGATGTTTTCCTGCTACTATTCAAGTTCTATGACTCCCGTTAAAACAAAGCTTCAGGTGATAAATGATAGATGAGGTAGTGGCAAAAGAGAAAGAGCAGGAGGAACAGGGACCATTCACATCAATATCAGGCCAGTCAACCAGATATGTCTTGTAGGATATGTTTCTGTAACAAAAGGAGCGGTTCGGCTACACAGTTATAGGGCATACAGTGAGTGCAATGCCTACCAAAAATTTCGGGGCACTCCAATGCCCCTTGGAAATGACATGGAGGTCAGAGGGCGTTAACTAAACCTTTTTTCCATTTATAGCAACTGGGTCTCCTGTGCACTGTTGGCCTAAGCAGTGAATGGAAGGCTTTCCAAAAATTATGAGGAACTGCAATGCCCCTTACAAGAGCCATGTGTGGCACCCCAGGGGTCTGGTCACCACAGTATTAGAGATATTACGTCGGAGAGCAAGTGGGAGGTTTCCTGGTCAGGATCCCTTAAACATGCAACATCCTCCTGCCCCAGTCCTGGGAGGGGAGAATTCTGCCCTTATAAACTGGATCTGGGGCGGGGTTGAGTGAGTCAGAGAACAGAGAACAGTCAGAGTCAGAGTGAGAGCAAGGGAATGTAACAGCAAGGAGCTCTGTAGCAGCTAGGAGCTAAAGACCAGGGGCTGGAAGCTGAGCAGAGCTCGCCCTGGCAGAAGACAATAGGAACCGGACACAGGAGTCCGAGGCTGTGAGGACTTATATATCCAGCAGCAGAAACCAGCCGGCAGGGGATTTCAGGTCCTCTGGCCATAGAAGCCCGGAGGCTCAGTCACAAGCAAGGGACCAGCACCGCCGTCGTGGAGCGGAGGCTAACAGAAGGCCCCAAGTCACCAGCCATACGGGTGAGCACTACACGGTACACTCAGGGACGTGGGCTACTTCTACCTGCTTACAGCAAGGTAGCCAGGAAGAGTGCAGACAGACGGGGAGGCCTACAACTCCACCTGGCCAGGGGAACTCCTGCTTGCTCACAGACTGACCAGGCCTCTTATGCTAGCCAGTACTCCCGGGAGGGTCTACCTTATATTCATCAGTAAAGACCCTGAACTTCACTGCAAAGACTCGGAGTCGTTCCTTCTGCGCTCGTGCACCATCACCCCCATCATCCACACTCACTGCCCTGAGGCTATACTCCTCCCGTGGGGAGTTATCCCATTCTCTGCTGCGCACACAACATCAGCCTCAGCGGTCTGCCTCGTAGCGGTGGTACTCCCTGACCGCAATCCACGGGTGGCACAGTCGGACAATTAACCTCAAAACCTAAGAAAGACTGCCACTGGTTTGACCAGCCTGAGCCACGGGACCGGGTCACCGCCACGGAGACTACAGACCCCAGAGACCCGGCACCGGGTATCCCACACATGTGTACACACGGCCCAGGGGGCGCGTCACAAGCAGTACAGCATATTACAAACATAAGTCCCATTATTGAGGAGTGGGTGTCCCATAGTATTTGCTTATGCCTTGCAAGCAAAAGCTGCCAAAAATTAGGATGGAGCAACTTGCAATGCCCCTTACAAGAGCCATGCAGTACAGCATATTACAAACATAAGTCCCATTATTGGGGAGTGGGTGTCCCATAGTATTTGCTAATGCCTTGCAAGCAAAAGCTGCCAAAAATTAGGATGGAGCAACTTGCAATGCCCCTTACAAGAGCCATGCAGTACAGCATATTACAAACATAAGTCCCATTATTGGGGAGTGGGTCTCCCATAGTATTTGCTTATGCTTTCCAAGCAAAAGCTGCCAAAAATTAGGACGGAGCAACTTGCAATGCCCCTTACAAGAGCCATGCAGTACAGCATATTACAAACATAAGTCCCATTATTCTGGAGTGGGTGTCCCATAGTATTTGCTTATGCCTTGCAAGCAAAAGCTGCCAAAAATTAGGACGGAGCAACTTGCAATGCCCCTTACAAGAGCCATGCAGTACAGCATATTACAAACATAAGTCCCATTATTGGGGAGTGGGTGTCCCATAGTATTTGCTTATGCCTTGCAAGCAAAAGCTGCCAAAAATTAGGACGGAGCAACTTGCAATACCCCTTACAAGAGCCATGCAGTACAGCATATTGCAAACATAAGTCCCATTATTGGGGAGTGGGTCTCCCATAGTATTTGCTTATGCTTTCCAAGCAAAAGCTGCCAAAAATTAGGATGGAGCAACTTGCAATGCCCCTTACAAGAGCCATGCAGTACAGCATATTACAAACATAAGTCCCATTATTGGGGAGTGGGTGTCCCATAGTATTTGCTTATGCCTTGCAAGCAAAAGCTGCCAAAAATTAGGACGGAGCAACTTGCAATGCCCCTTACAAGAGCCATGCAATACAGCATATTACAAACATAAGTCCCATTATTGGGGAGTGGGTCTCCCATAGTATTTGCTTATGCTTTCCAAGCAAAAGCTGCCAAAAATTAGGACGGAGCAACTTGCAATGCCCCTTACAAGAGCCATGCAGTACAGCATATTACAAACATAAGTCCCATTATTGGGGAGTGGGTGTCCCATAGTATTTGCTTATGCCTTGCAAGCAAAAGCTGCCAAAAATTAGGACGGAGCAACTTGCAATACCCCTTACAAGAGCCATGCAGTACAGCATATTGCAAACATAAGTCCCATTATTGGGGAGTGGGTCTCCCATAGTATTTGCTTATGCTTTCCAAGCAAAAGCTGCCAAAAATTAGGATGGAGCAACTTGCAATGCCCCTTACAAGAGCCATGCAGTACAGCATATTACAAACATAAGTCCCATTATTGGGGAGTGGGTGTCCCATAGTATTTGCTTATGCCTTGCAAGCAAAAGCTGCCAAAAATTAGGACGGAGCAACTTGCAATGCCCCTTACAAGAGCCATGCAGTACAGCATATTACAAACATAAGTCCCATTATTGGGGAGTGGGTGTCCCATAGTATTTGCTTATGCCTTGCAAGCAAAAGCTGCCAAAAATAAGGACAGAGGAACTTTCAATGCGGGCACCCTGGTGGTATAGTGGTGGTGGAGGCTGAGGATAAGGAGAAGAAGATAAAACAGCCGAAATGAGGAAGCTTATACCCATGTGTGGGTGTGAAACGGTGCATGTGAATACACCTCCCGAAATAACACAGTGGATTTGACTTTATGTTACTCTGCTGTCATTTGGTGGTGATGAGAAGTCTGGCCCAATCCAGCCCTTGTTCATTTTGATAAGGGTCAGCTTGTCAGCATTGTCAGTTGACAGGCGAGAGCGCTTATCAGTTATAATTCCCCCAGCGGCACTAAATACACGCTCCGATAACACGCTAGCGGCAGGGCAGGCCAGGACCTCCAAGGCGTACAAAGCGAGTTCATTCCAAGTGTCCAGCTTGGATACCCAATAATTAAAAGGCACAGAGGAATCACGGAGAACGCTGGTACGGTCGGCAAGGTACTCCCTCACCATCTTTTGAAATTTTCCACTCCTTGTGAGAGTACCCCACGCCTCAGGGCCTGTAAGCTGGGCGGGTGTCAGAAAACTGTCCCAGAACGTTGACAGTGTTCCCCTGCCTCTGCTGGATTGGAGTTGCATCTCTCTCGCCTGTACGCCTTGGTTGGGCAACGAACTGTGACCTCTGCCGCTAGCGAGTTCAGATGGGAATTTTTTTAAGAGTTCTGCAGCAAGGGCCTTCTGGTACTGCCCCATTTTTGTAGACCTCTCCACCTCAGGAATAAGAGAGTGAAAGTTCTCCTTGTAGCGGGGGTCTACAAGTGTCACCAACCAGTAATGACTGTCACCCAACATTTTGACAACGCGAGGGTCACAGTTAAGGCAGCGTAACATAAAGTCAGCCTTGCGTGCCAGACTGGTAACGGGCAAGATTTCCGTGTCCTCACCAAGATGACGACTGGCCATGCTCTCCTCCTCCTCCTCCTCTTCCTCCTCCCCCCTGTCCTCAGGCCACCCACGCTGAACCGACGGTATGACACTTGTACAGGTACTACCGTCTACAACGCATGATAGCAGCTCCTGTTCTTCCTCCTCCTCCTCCTCCTCTCCCTCATTGTCTCCCAATGCACGTTGGGATGAGATGAGGCTGGGCTGTGAGTAATCGCCCGCTATGGCTTCTTGATCCATCTCATCATACTCTGGCTGCAATGCCTCCTCTTTAATTCTCTGCAGAGAGCGTTGCAAAAGACAGACAAGTGGGATGCTGACACTAATGATGGCGTCATCGCCACTCACCATCTTGGTGGCCTCCTCAAAGTTTGTCAGGATGGTACATATGTCAGACATCCAGGTCCACTCCTGAGGTCTTATGTGTGGAGTCTGACCTGAATATCGACGGCCTTGTTGCAGCTGATACTCCACAACTGCTCTCTTCTGCTCACAAATCCTTTGCAACATGTGGAGGGTAGAGTTCCAACGTGTAGGGACATCACACACCAGTCGGTGTGCCGGAAGCTGCAAACGCTGCTGCAACACAGCAAGGGCGGCGGAAGCTGTAGCCAACTTGCGAAAATGAGCTGACAGGCGGCGTACTTTCACGAGCAGATCAGGCAACTCGGGGTACGATTTAAGAAACCGCTGAACCACGAGGTTAAGCACATGAGCCAGGCATGGTACGTGTGTGATCTCACCTCGCCTCAGAGCCGCCACCAGGTTACGGCCATTGTCACACACGACCATGCCGGGATGTAGGTTCAGCGGTCTCAGCCACAGATCTGACTGCTCTTTCATAGCTGTCCACAACTCACAAGCAGTGTGAGGTTTATCACCTAAGCTTATGAGTTTCAGCACAGCCTGTTGCCGCTTGGCGGAGGCAGTACTGCAATGCTTCCAGCTTGTAACTGATGTGGTGATATCTGAGATGGAGGCTGAACATGAGGAGGAGGATGATGCGCAGGAGCTGTACACTGTGGGGGCAACTCTGACTGACATAGGGCCCGCAATCCTCGGTGTGGGGAGGATGTGTTCCGTCCCAAGGTCCGACTGGGTCCCGGCTTCCACTATGTTTACCCAGTGTGCCGGCAGAGAGATGTACCGTCCCTGGCCACAAGCACTTGTCCACGTGTCCGTTGTCATGTGGACTCTCCCAGTAACTGCGTTGTTGAGGGCACGGCAGATGCTTTGGGACACGTGCTTGTGTAGTGCGAGGATGGCACATCGGGCAAAATAGTGTCGGCTGGTGACCGAGTACCGAGGGACGGCCACCGCCATAAGATTGTGGAAGGATTCCGTCTCCACCAGCCTAAAAGGCAGCATTTCCAACGCAAGCAGTCGTGAAATGTGCGAATTTAGGACTGTGGCCTGTGGGGCGTTAGCTGCGAATTCCGCGTTCGTTCAAAGGTCTGGGATATGGACAATTGAACGCTGCGGTGGGACATGGACGTGGACGTTGATGCTGTTTCTTGAGAAACTGCCATAACAAGTGAAGACTGAGAGGAGGGGGCATCTTTACATGCAGTATGGACAGGGGATTGCCTTGCACACACAACAGGGGGTTGTATTGCACGCACAACAGTGGAAGAAGCAGTGGTGACACCCGCTTACACTGGTCGTGGACCCTGGGTTTCGCCCCACAAAGTCGGGTGCTTTGCTGCCATGTGTCTGATCATGCTGGTGGTGGTCAGGCTGGTAGTTTTGTCACCCCTGCTGATGCTGGCATGGCAGGTGGAACATATGGCCTTTTTGGGGTTATCAGCAGAGTCTTTAAAAAAATCCCAGACTCTGGAAGACCTACCGCTTGTACTGGCAACGTCCCTCGTGTTGGTGTTACGGGGAACGGTAGCCTGCCTTCTGTCTGCGGCCACCACACTGCTTCTTCCTGCCTGTTGGGGTACTCTGCCTCCCTCCCCCTGTGTGCTGCTGGCCTCACTCTGCATGTCCTTCTTCCACGTTGGGTCAGTTACTAGATCATCCACCACCTCCTCCTCTTCCACTTGCGCACCACGATCCTCCTCCTCACTTCCTGGCAATTGTGTCTCGTCATCGTCCACCTCTTGTGACAGATTGCCAACGTCGACTTCCTGTGGCCGTGGCTGTTCAAATATTTGGGCATCGCAACATGGGATCTCCTCTTCCACCACTTCAAGCGTATCAGGCGAGGGGCCCAAATATGGAAATGGACCAGTGAACAGCTCTTCAGAGTGTCCAAATGTGGGATCACTTGCTGTCTGACGACACTCGGAATGGTGGGAGGAAGGAGCATCAGGGTGAGGAGGAGTATGCGGTCGAGACTCACGGCTACTAAGAGTTGACCGGGTGGAAGACAGACCGGAGGTGGTGGTGCCCAGGTAACTGGAAGTATTATCTGCTATCCAATTAATAACCTGTTCACACTGATCAGTTCTCAATACTGGTGTTGTTCTGTGCTTCCCTAGTAATTCGGTCAAGAAGTGGGAGCGAGAAGATGTGGCTGTTGGTTGTGGCACATTTTCACCTTGGCCACGGCCCCGTCCTCTGCACGAACCATCACCAGAACGTCCACTTCCACGTCCCTTGCCACGCGCCTTGCCCATTGTAAATGAAGTAAAATAGCTTACACTTGCACTATCAATGGAAAAAGGGTAATAAAGAGTAGATTAGAATCGTGGAAGAGGAAAACCACAGTTATTGTTTACTGGGGTATACCACACTTTTTTAAATAGAGATATTTGCGGCTGAACAGTGAGCGACACACTCAAACTGCTTTTTTTTTAGATACCAAAGGCCCAAAACTGGATAGTACAGCGATTTGACCCGTGGAACTGCGAAACCACACTGGGATGTCGGGTCTACACAAGACTATTTTCAACAGATATATTTTTGTGTAACAACAGTCAGGAGACACTACTGTTTTTCTTTACGGAAAAAACTACCAAAAGTTGAATAATAGAGATTTTTTACCGTGGGATGGCAAAACCACAGTTATTGTTTACTGGGGTATACCACACTTTTTTAAATAGAGATATTTGCAGCTGAACAGTGAGCGACACACTCAAACTGCTTTTTTTTTAGATACCAAAGGCCCAAAACTGGATAGTACAGCGATTTGACCCATGGAACTGCGAAACCACACTGGGATGTCGGGCCTACACAAGACTATTTTCAACAGATATATTTTTGTGTCACAACAGTCAGGAGACACTACTGTTTTTCTTTACGGAAAATATACCAAAACCTGAATAACAGAGATTTTTTACCGTGGGATGGCAAAACTACAGTTATTGTTTACTGGGGTATACCAGTGAGTGACACACTCAAACTGTTTTTTTTTTTAGATACAAATGGCCCAAAATGGATAATACAGAGGTTTGAACAGTGGAAGTGCAAAACAACACTTCTGTTTCTCTAGCCTACACCAGAATATTTTCAACAGTTATATTTGTGTCTGAAAAATCAGAGACACGCTTTTTTTTTGGGGGGGGACGACACACCAAAAGGTTAATAAGACGGGTATTTGTACAGTGTGAAGGAGGAAAAAAAAAGGAGGATTTAGATGAAAAAAAAAGGATTTTTCCTGGCCCCCGACACCTGGTGCTAAGTCCAGCAATTTCAGCAACAGGAGCACACAGGACTGTAATGCAGCGTTTGCTGGTATAACCACTGTGTCTCCTTTACAGCCTGCCTGCCTGGTATCTGGGATGGATATTAGTCCTGAAAAGGACTGTTTGTTTGTTCTGGCAGCCTTTACAGACCCTACACTAACTATTTTGCAGTTTATATCTCTCCCTAAATCAGCAGCGCTGTCCCTACACTGTCTAATCCGGAGCGACTGTGTCCAAGATGGCGGCGCCTGGTTTTAAATACTCGAGGTGATGCTGTGCGGCCAGCCAATCACTGTAATGCCCACAACCAACATGGCTGCAGCATTACAGTGACTGGCTGGCAATCCCTGCATGTTCATTGGCTCTGTAAAGAGCGCCAAACATGCAGGGCGGAGACCCGAGCTCCCGCTCGGGTAACCCGGAAATGCTCGGTGCTCGCCGAACATCCCGAGTAGCGTGTTGCTCGGGCGAGTACCGAGCAGTGTCGAGCATGTTCGCTCAACACTAATAAAAATCTTTGACAATCAGAATTGGTCTGGACGGTTAAAGGTTTCAAAAATGGTCCAGAAGCGTTTCACCTGGGATTTAATGAATTTCATCAAGGAACCACATTGAGCCAAAACTCCTACGACATAAATATTATTGTTTGTCTTGTCGTACAGTCACAATATACAATGTTACATGAAAACTTCAAAAATAATACTGTAAATATCAAGATCTATAAGACTAAAAAGAGACAGAACAAAAACAAACAGGTCCATCTCAAATCTGACAGAATGATGTGATATGAATTATGATAGATCAGAAGGTCCCTATGCTACGGAAGATACTTCAGTACTTTTGTATGCTCAACAAATTGCTTATAGTGATGTACACTGGAGCCAAGGTAAAAGATGAGTATATATATTCCATGTATCACTACTAATCCATTTACCAGGTCACATGTTGATAATGGTCAGGTGTTATGCAGACAGTGGAAGCAAACAATATCTTACTAGTAGAAGTAAAAGCCCCTTTTTTATAGACAGTCCAGAGATAGTAGGCAGAAATCTGAAGCAGGCTTACATGAGCACATGCACAAACAAAAGCTTTTGGAATACACCTGGTTTGGCCATGTAGACGCAGTGCGGACACTTGTTCTGACCATTGAGAACAACTCTTATCTATTGACAAACTTTATTGTACATTCTTTTTCCTTACATTTATAAAAATCATTATATTGTGATATATCCTGTGTAGACAGCAAATGTTTTGTAATACTGCTCAGATTTCAGAAGCAATTTTTCTATTAAAAGTGACGTTTTAAAATACTCTTTGTTTTTGCTTGTTTTTTTCTACGCATGTACAGTATTTGGCTATGAACATTATGACACTCATATTTAAGTCACATGCTGTCCATTTCCTTGTGATCCTCCTTGAGATGGTTCTACTTCTTCATTGGAGTCCAGCTGTGTTTAATTAAACTGATAGGACTTGATTTGGAAAGGCACACACCTGTCTATATAAGACCTCACAGCTCACAGTGCATTTCAGACCAAATAAGAATCATGAGCTCAAAGGAACTGCCCAAGGAGCTCAGAAACAGAATTGTGGCAAGGCACAGATCTGTCCAAGGTTACAAAAGAATTTCTGCATTACTCAAGGTTCATATGAGCACAGTGGCCTCCATAATCCTTAAAAGGAAGAATTTTGGGACCACCAGAAGTCTTCCTAGACCTGGCCGTCCAGCCAAACTGAGCAATTGTGGGAGAAGAGCCTTGGTGAGAGAGGTAAAGAAGAACCCCAAGATCACTGTGGCTGAGCTCCAGAGATGCAGTAGGGAGATGGGAGAAAGTTCCACAAAGTCAACTATCACTGCAGCCCTCCACCAGTCGGGTCTTTATGGCAGAGTGGCCTGACGGAAGCCTCTCCTCAGTGCAATACATATGAAAGCCGCATAGAGTTTGCTCAAAAACACATTAAGGACTCCCAGACTATGAGAAATAAGATTCTCTGGTCTGATGAGATGAAGATAGAAGTTTTTGGTGATAATTCTAAGCAGTATGTGTGGAGAAAACCAGGCACTGCTCATCACCTGCTCAATACAATCCCAACCATGAAACATGGTGGTGGCAACATCATGAGATGGGAGTGTTTTTCAGCTGCAGGGACCGGAACGACTGGTTGCAAATGAAGGAAACATGAATGTGGTCAAGTACAGAGAGATCCTGGATGAAAACCTCTTCCAGAGTGTTCTGGACCTCAGATTTGGCCGAAGGTTCACCTTCCAACAAGACAATAAGCCTAAGCACACAGCTAAGATAACAAAGGAGTGGCTTTAGAACAACTCTGTGACCATTCTTGACTGACCCAGCCAGAGTCCTGACCTAAACCCAATTGAGCATCTCTGGAGAGACCTGAAACTGGCTGTCCACTAACGTTCACCATCCAAACTGACGGAACTGGAGAGCATCTGCAAGGAAGAATGGCAGAGGATCCCCAAATCCAGATGTGAAAAACTTGTTGGATCATTCCCAAGAACAACTCATGGTTGTACTAGCTCAAAAAGGTGCTTCTATTCAACACTGAGCAAAGGGTCTGAATATTTATGACCATGTGATGTTTCAGTTTTTCTTTTTTAATAAATTTACAAAAATTTCTACATTTCTGTTGTTTTTCAGTCAAGATGGGGTGCAGAGTGTACTTCAATGAGAAAAAAAATGAACTTTTTAGAATTTACCGAATGGCTGCAATGAAAAAAGAGTGAAAAATTTAAAGGGGTCTGAATACTTTCCGTACCCACTGTACATAGTCAAGAGATTGTAGCACAGTGCTTACATTTCATATAAGGTGATACTAAGCCTGATACAACCTGTCATCATTCACCTTCTACCCAAAGTTTTCATCCCGCTACATCTTTTTGACTTTGAGAGGGTCAACCAATGGTAAGAAGAACATTGTAAGCAAGCCTACGTGACATAACAAGGAAGCGTGAGTGCTTCCAGTACATCACTAGACAATTTCTTAGATGTCAGTCATAGGGACAACATAGATCTGAAGATGTAGCGTTTTCTCCTACGCAGTGTACAGTGGGAATAATATGGTCTTAGCTTTGCTTTCAGTGTAATTTATAGAACAAAATACAGATGAAGATTCCATTGTAGGTACACTTTTATGCTATGTTCACCTGTCCAGTAATCATCTGTTAGAACAGATTGAGCAGTAATCTGTTGGCAAAAAAGTTGTGCAGACACATTTTTTTTTTATGTTTCTAACATTGATGTCTATGAAAAACAGATCCGTTAAATAGCCATCCATTTTCTTTTATTTGAAACGGATCCAGTAAGCAAAAAAATGGATCCTTTTTAACTGAAAGAAAAACAGATAGCAATTTAACGGATCCATTTTCCGTAGACTCCAAAGTTAAAAAACAAATCAAGCTGAAATCAGTTTTTTTTTAAACGGACAAAAAAGTTGTGTCTGCACAACTTTTTTGCCAACCGATTGCTGCTGGATTCATTGTAAGGGATCATTAATGGACATGTGGACATAGCCTTAGCCTGTATGTTTCATTTGAGTCAATTGCTGGTCAGTTCTTTCTACTCGACATTACTGCTGTGATGAGGGTCACTGGATGACTTAAATGGGTGGAGGGTCTTTATTGTAAGAACAGATTTCATCTAAATACATGAACAAACACAAATGAACAATAGTAAAACTGTAAAATATATATAAAGTGCACTATTCTTACAAAGCGACATCTATAAACAGCATTTTTCAGAACACATAAATTCAGTAACGTGACACATCCACTGTGAGCAGAGTTGACGATACATACAAAGGAAAGAATATATAGACCGTACTTGCTGCATTCCTCCTTCACTTATAATGTCTGGATTAAATACTTTTGGATAAAGTGGTGGACATGAAGTGGATCCCTTACAGCCTTTCAAGGTGAAATATAGAAAAATGTCGTCTGATCCAGCAATTCCAAAAATAAAATACAGTCTTTATTTAAAGTATGATCCATTCAAGAGGATCTGTCATTGGGTTTCTCATTACGAACTGCTTACTTTCAAAATCCTTGTTAGAATTGAACATTGCAATAAAATCCCAATTAGAGCTGGAACCTCACTTCACAACTATCACAAAGGTTTATACTGCCATTCTGGCATTGTTTTTCATTACAAGTACACTAATCTCATCAGTTCTCTGATCTATTTATTAATGTATCAGGGTCGCCAACTTGACTTTTTTTTTTGGGACAGCTTACCAAAAAATCACCGACAGACAATTTTTTTTAAGGACACATTGAAAAACCATCATAAATCATTATCATTATAAGAGATACATGTCTACAGCCCATAATTCTGATAAGAAGACATCGGCTGCATTCACTGTAAACTGTAAAATGATGATAATCAAAGTCAAAATAATTTGTAGAAGTGTCTTCAGCCTCAAAAAAATCATGGACGCTTTACATTTTTTTTAAGAACAGGAAAAAAAAGTGCCCTATTTTTATGGACTGTCCTGAAATTTCTGAACGGTTGTCCACTAAAAGGTCGAAACCTGTTGACAGATCTGATTTAAAACATGATGCTGATTACAATAATGATACTTATTACCATAACAAGCACTCCACCACGCACTTGTTGGTTCTAACTTATTACATGGTGCATGCCAGGACATTATTTAAAATTACATAACAATTTTAAAGCCTGGAAGAGATACACACTCATAGGCCACGGCCCCACTATCAGTATTTGGTCAGTATTCGGTCAGTATTTTTTCTCAGGAGTGGGAGCCAAAACCAGGTAAGGAACAATCAGAGAAAAGGTATAATAGAAACAAGTCCCCAATTCTGCATTTATCACCCACTCCTGGTTTTGTCTCCCACTCCTGAGAAAAAATACTGACGTATACTGATAGTGGGGCAGTGGCCTTAGGCTACGTCACACTTAGGCTACGTCTATTTCTTCATCCATGTAAAATGGACTGCTAATCTCATGTGTCATCCATTTTGCTCCCGTTTTTCATCCATATTGCATTTTTTTCTCATCTGTTTTTAAAACTAAAGCAGGTAGTCAGAAGCTGTCTGAGCTTTTATTTATTCATTGACTCTTAAGAATAGATCAGTGTTAAAATAAATGAAAAACGGATGGAAGACTGAGCTGAACGAAAAAGTAGGTCTTCCAATATTGTATCCACACTTAACGGATCCCCATAGACTAACAATTGAAAAACTTTTTATATATGTTAAGGGCTGTAAAGTTCTGCCAATTGTTAGGGGTCTCGGTTTTGAGACCCACATCAATTGATGAAAACATCACTTTAAAGTGACTATTGAGGCCATAGACCACTCCATGCGCACATCTCATGCAGGAGCTGTGCACTTTTTTGACTGATCAGTGGAGGGTGTCAGGACCCGGACCGCCACCAATTAGCAAAACTAGACAGCCCTTGTAGTATATAAAATATTGTTTTTAAATTATAGGTACATTTAAAAAAAAGTGGGGTGGGATGGGATTTGTTCCTGTTTTTGGCTCTAGCAAATTGCCATAAATCAAATAAGAGCATGAGCCCTAAAGCTAAAGTTTGTGCAATACGGGCAATAATTACAAAAAGTGAATGGCTGATGCTAAAATCAGATCTAAAAACTGATCTGGGTCCTAAATAAAAGCCAGATCTAGATCATGAAAAAAAAACATAAAGGCTATGTTGAAAAAAATACAACAATTTGTTGCAGAAATTTCTGTGACTGAAAATCTGTTTCATGAATCTTAATAGGGAGGTTGTTTCTGCACCATTCATGGAACAGTCACATAAATCTGCAACATTTGAATACACCTTTAGGTCACTTCCCTGTATTCCTCTGATAATTAGTGTCTACATTACACATTTATATACACATCACTGTATAATAAAGGATTTTACAACATTTTTAAATTATTGCATTTTTTTTTAATTTTTATATTTTTTGAATATCAAAAAAACAGTAGTTATTTCTAAATCCTGTTTAATATTTTAGAGAGAGATGAAATAAAATATATATCGGTCATGCATTTAAAAATTGATCACGATCCACAAATTTTAATAAACAACACCTGTTATTTGACATATCCGTAATTCTTCTCATTTACCTTTTAGCAAAAAAAAAAACTCTGTGATTTTTCACACACGGCAAAATAACATGTTTCAACTCTCTAAACGAAATTAGCCATCCAGATAAACCTTCAAAGGAGCCGTACAACTCGTTAGTATAATATTTCTTTAAAATGTCAATAAGCAAGTCTGACTGGTGAATGGCAAATCGTAGGTGTTAGGAGGAGGGCAGGAGAATTCCCAGAGGTTCTAATCCAGCACGTTTCTGAATCAGAGCAACGTCTGTTATAAATTAATGAAACTGTGTCTGGCAACTCTCATTTTCATATTCTTTCAGGATGATGACAAGGGAATGCAAAACATAAATATCTGTTAAAAGTCAGACTTTAACAAGTGAGTTACATGGGATACATTTTTATTGGACTCACTTAAAAAACAATAATGCATTTTTTTCAAACTGACATATGAAATTGCCTTCTTTATTTTTTTCTTTATTTCTTTGGTTGAAATCCTTCGGTAGTTTTGGAACGTCAAGTTGGACTCATTTTAACATTTATTTTTTTTTGTGAGGAAAAGCCCAGCATGGTCTTAAACTAAAAATTCTTTGATTATTTAATCCTTTCTCACTTCTATTTTGATCTCATTTGATTGAAGAAAAATTTATACAGCTTTGTTTAGTATGCTTACATTGTAAAAATCGATGATATACTAAGCACTTAAGAATTTTACTAAATTGGACATCTTGCCTTTTTGTTCCATAAGCATGGATTGACAGCTATTACCCTCAACTGTCTAATTTGCATGTATGTTAAACTTGATGGATCACACAAGTCGCACCTTGTGAGATAATTCGCTACCAAATACTTGTGTTGCCTTGTAGCCTCAAAAAGTCTAATATTATGCTATGTTTTCAGCTTTGACTTTGGGGGAATGGCTGTACTAATTGATGTTAATTAATTTTAATTCATGGACAAATGCACAGCTGTAGATTAGTAAATGTCTCAGAATTACTAACTATTATTCTTTGGAACCCTGCTGGCAAGAAGAACTTGGATAAGTTATAGGCTGATAGGCAGGTCAGTAAAAGGAGAGGGAATTTGTAATTTATTATTTTCCAAGAATTGGAAGATGAGTCTAAGCAACTAGCAATATTGATAATGCTGTTGGACCTTGAACAGATTCATAGAAGAGAGGTTAGTTAGTTAGTTAGTTGGGAGGTGGCAAAAAATGTGGATTCCTAGGCATTTTGAAGGCAAGGTTAAAGAATAAATGTCTGTTCTGAAATTCAGAGACTAAGAGTGATGAGGAACATTTTGAAACCCCTTTCTTGGATTACAGTGTTTAGAAAGCTTGTACAGTGGTTAGCACTGTTGCTTTGCTGGGGTCCTGGGTTCAAAACCCACAAGGACAACATTGGCAAGAAGTCTGTATGTCCTCCCCATGTTTACATGGATTTCGTCCCACACTGCAAAGACAAACTGATTGGGAACTTAGATTGCTAACAATGGGCACAGTGATGATGATGTCTGTAAGACGTTGTGGAATCTGATGGTTCTATACAGGCAAAGCATAATAGATAATAAATAAAATTGTCCTGCACCATGTTTAACCATACTGAATAGTTCTTAGAAACTCCTGTTCCACTGCCCTTTAAGTTTGAATGAGCAGTAAAATCAGTTTGTTTTTGGCCAGCTTAAAATGTTTTCCAAGTATATAGGATATATTGCCTTACATAAGTAAATAAAATCACGTTTCTATAAAATATCTGAACTGCTTATCAAAAAATACAATTTTAAGTTGCTGCAGAACCGAGAACTGTGCATTATTTTCCCAAGTCTCTTTGAAACACAGGGGATTTACATAGATTGACACCCAATTCAAAGACTTGGATCAGCAAACTTATAAACTTCAGGTCTTGGACCACCCATTATCACTTGCTAAAACACAGTTCTCCATCACTTCATATCAACTCCTGCAGCTCACCACTTGCAAGGGGAAATAAGTTCAAGATGTGGGGCTGACAATATCATGAGGGGCTCGCCCTCCTCCTCACCCTCACCTCTCATTCCTCCTCCACCTCAGAATCAAGTATGTTTACAACTACTTGGTAATTTTAAGTCTATGAAATCATTTTCCTGGTGTGAAAGGGGAAAGTATATAGAGCCAAAGTAAATGTGCACATTGCCAAGAAGGAAAAAAGAAAAGGATTTAGAATAGGAGAAGAGAATAAATTGGTGCATGCAGTGCATTATATATAAGACCCCAGTGATCTGAACCTTTTAGTTGTGGTCTGGTGAACGTTGACTCCTGGGAACTAAGCAATATTGCGCTTGTTTCCTAGAAAGGATTCCAAGGCAGCAATTTTAGATGAAGACCTAAAGGAACTTCATGTACAGACAGGAAAAACGGTAGGCCAAGGCATCGCTGACAAGGCCCAACATGACATGGACTTATGTTAAAAACATTAGGATGTTTCAAGTGTAATATGAGGGAAAAATATTCGCAACATAAACTGTAGAGGATCAACAGATGTGGAAGACACATAGAAATCATGTCATATGTTAATAAGATGCATAATACAAAATATAAAATTAAATATCAAAGGAAATCATGAATATATGTAAAAATGGGTTAAGGGTAATTCAGACATGTAAGGAACTTCATTTCCTGGGTTTACATTAAAATTATCTATATCTTTCAGGTTATACAGTATATAGTGAAAAGTTGTTTTCTAGGACTATTGAGAACTCTTGCAAAAGTCATTAATACACTATACAAAATAACAAAGCCAGCCAAATATCTTATTTTTAGTGTTTTGATGTTTTCTTCCGATCCAGATAATGCAGACCTCTCCAACATTAGGCTGGCATCTCAGCAGTCTGTGTAGTGTAAAAACCTGCCACCTCCAATTCATTCTTCAATCTTTATACTCTAAATCCTGCTCCCTTTTCTATAAAATCCACCATTTTCAACCATTACCTCGCTAGTCCCTACCCACCTCCTCCAACGTCTTTCTTGTCAAATGTGAACTAGGTTTAGAGGCTATTAAGCATATGTGAAACTGTAGACTGATGCATCACACATGCTCAGTATCAGAGAGACTAGAGCCGGCTACTGGAACTGAATGTCACTGGGTTATTGGCATATAAGGTCTGTACAGAATGTCATCACTTCACTAGAACTACAGTGGGCTATTCCTACATAAATGGGTGAAAGCAAACATATTAAGAGCTCATTCAGACATCAGTTTTTCTTATACGAGTTCTGTCAATGCTTTTCATGGATAGCACTCATACCTATTATAATCTATGGGGCTGTTCACGTATCCTTGTATTTTCATCGACTTAGTCGCCTCACAAAATTATAGAGACATGTCTGCTTTTGATCCAAGTCTTGGATCAATCTTACCAATGCTATTCTATGAGTCTGTGAATAAATCAGACAGTACTGAGATGCCATTTGTGTGCTGTCCATTTTTCATGGAATGTTACATATGAGAAAGTTGCAAACCCGTCATCGTGTTTTTATTCATCTGAGAAAAACTGATGAAACTGTCACCAAACCATGACAGTAAAAACTGATACAATGACCACACACTGATGAAACTCTGATAAAAAACACTGGAGAAACTTGGACAGTATTTTGTGTATAACAAAAATCACTCACATCTGAATTCTGCCTAAAAGTAAGAAATTTTAAAATTCTTGCTTGCTAGTTTTGTAGCACAAGGGAGATGAGAAAAAGTTGGACAGCTCTTTAAATATTAGAGAGTTTGATAAGAAATAAACCAGGGTATGCTGGAGAAATGTAAATTTTTTCTTCTGTTGCCCTGAAGCTGTCTACAAAGCAAAGAATTCTATTATTGGAATATTCTTATCTCAAATATTTAGGGAATATTTACAAGATATACCACAAATGTCTACTAGATCTAGGTCCTACCTCTGTGGACATATCATAATTGTTGAGAATGCCCCTTTAGTTGCAGCATGGGTTTTGAATTGAAGCTGTTGATGAGAAATTTGGAAAGAATATACGAGTAGGATTTATATGCAACAACCAACATGCCATTACAGGTAATTACATGATAAATTATGTTAGTGGTTTAGAAGAGGAATTAGAAGTCTGTCCATCTCAAATTTGTGAGAAGGTTTGCTATTTGCATTTGATTTTTTTTTAATTTTCTTTGTCCTGTTTTACCTTTCAGAAGCTCTAAATTTTGATGCACTCTGGCAAGATGTCTTTAATATGAACAGGTCCTATGTGGGGAAGATCTAAGTTACCACCAAAATCCTTGCTGCTGACAAAGTATTATTGACATTGGAGTGCACAGCAGATATTTCTCACTGCAGGTAATATGAAGATGCTCGTCTAGTAGAGTTGATCGAATCTTTTGAAATTCAAATTCGACAGCTTCAACAATTTAAAAAAAATTCATTCATAGCATATCGTTTTGCCCCAAATCTCAAGAGTCAAGCGTGTCTAAGCTATAATTGCCTAGAAAAGATATATCAGATTCTGAGGTCGCCAAGGACTGTTTTGAACCCCATTTCAGCTCTTTAACACAAACATAGCCTTAGAAATGTCAAAGTGATTTAAGCCATCAGGTTAGAGAAAAATGGATGGTAACCAGTCGTAACCAGCAGCCTATTTAAATACACATTGCACTAAAAAACTTTATAAGGATACTGAAATTGTAAAAATGGTCTAAAAATTATCCCTTTTTGGAGGAAAGTGTCTGCCTTGCTCATGTTTATACACAGGTGGTGCAAATGGAAGAAGCCGTGCATTTTTTGACAGGGGGTGGTGCAAAAATTTTCCCTGTTTGAGGAGTACCAAGAGCTTCATTCTTGGCTAAATGAAGATGCCATAACTTTTTCACAAGCTGTCCAAAAATGTCTCCTTATTTAGGGAGCAAGAACTGGTTACCTGTTATGAAGATGAAAAAGTAATAGCTTTTCCACAAGGGGTGAAAAAATGTTTATATTATTTTATTGGGAACTCCAATAGATTGCTATTCTTAAAATGATAAACAATTTTTATCAAGCTGTTCAAAAATGATCCCTTTATTTAGGGAGCAGGAACAGGTTAGCTGTTTTCAAAGTGAAGGAGCAAAAGCTTGTCGAAGAAGCCATGAAAAAAACAATCTCTATTTTGGGAGCTGTTTCATGTTTGTGTATCCTGAAGAGAGCATAACTCCCATCAGCAGTACAATATAGCTATACAAACACTAAACAAGTGCAGAAGCTGTGTGTGGGTGTCTAGTACCAGTGGCAGCAACAACAACATAGAATAGGATGGGACAGGCAAAATGATATCTGGTAGTGTAGGTCCAAGAAGGCAGTCCCTGCAACAGAAGTACAGTATAGTACTATAACACACACAGTGGGTGGCTAGGAGATGTATGGCTGTGCAGTTGCAGTGGCAAAAGTTGTATAGTATAAATGTTATAAAAATATGACAGGACAAGCAAAGAGAAGTCTAGTAATGTAAAACTAATAAAAGCAGCCTCACCAAGATCATAGTGTGCATGACATGATGGACAGAGAATAGATGCCTGGTTGGGCATGTGCTATTGAACAGTGGTAGCAGAACAGTGTAGAAGATAATGGACGGGCAGGCAGACATATGGTACTACTGATCTAATCATTGGTTTCAGCTATAAGTCAATGAAAATTTGCACTAATCCATGCCTCATTTATTTTGACAAATGTAAGATTTTCCACGTTTGCAGTGGTTAACATGATCTGTGATGAATATCCTCTCTGACACTACACTGTACATGACAATATGTAAATAACAAATGGGGCCAGTTATTGACATTGGTCCAATCTGCTAAGCCAGAAGTCCATGGGATCAGAGATGAGGATATCTGCCAGAGAATGGACACAGTCTAGGAATGACTGAACCTGGCTATTCAGTTGGTGAGTCTCTGCTGAAGTGCGTCACATTGGTAAGGAGGCAGATAAAACATCTGGTTCATCTTGCCAAATATACTATGTAGGAGTTGCTGCTACCTCGGCTACTTGTTGTATACTTTGTTCTGCCAAGGGCTTGGCTCTGCGGGGAGCAAAGAGAGGTCTCTTTATCAGCCATGTGGTCAGCAGTCATATACACGGGTAAGGCAGGGAGCATAGCACTCAATAGGGAATTTGCACTCCCTTTCAGATACTGGAGAAAATGACCCCATTTTGCTTAGTTTCAATATCTAATATATAACATATTCAATAGTCATTCCTTAACTTTAAGGTAACGATGTGCGGGTAACTGGAAAAAAATTACCCCATTTTGCTTAGTTTCAATATCTAATAATTAATATATTCAATAGTCATCCCTTAGCTTTAAGGTAATGATGTGCCTATCATCCCACAGACATTCTAGCATACTGCTTGCCATGCTAGTCCGCACAACTGAGAGCCTTATTTTTTCAACCACCACCCCACACTGCAATAGGCAGTCATCATGGCCAACATTGATTTTATTTTGATTCTGATTGTCAGCCTTGTACTCTGTCTGTGCCAACTCAATGTCCCCCTTCTCGCTCATCTGCTTTTGCTCCTATTCCGTTTCTTCAACAGAGCTGCATAGAACATGCACATATCATGTTTCTTCCACTATTACCTGTTGCAGTCTGGGGAGGGATTTTTCTAAGATAAATATGAGGGGGATAACATTATTGATGCCAAACTTCTCTGTACTGACAAATTTTGTACCTCTTAAAAGGGCTTCAGTAGTCGACATGTGACCTTCATCAGCTGACAATGGTGGATCTCAAAGTTACTCACTCTCCACTTTGCCTGTTGCATGATGTAGTCCATCACTGCTTTACGCTGATCCTACAGATGCTCCAACATACGCAGCATTGAAGTCCAGCAGGTTGCAACATTGCAAATCAAGCGGCGATCTGGCAGTCCATTCTGTTTTTGCAATGCCACATAAGAAATGTTGAAATGAGTAGATACTTTCCTGGTCACAGCCATCACCTTCCTCAAGAGGGTATATTTCATAATGAAATGTTGCACAATTAAATTCAAAATGTGTGCTTTTCATCAAGCGTGCTTTGTCCAACCATAAGGCAGCCAAAATGTTGCAGGCATTTTTGCTCAGGACAATTCCCAGCTGCAATTGACAGGGAGCTATCCAGCTTCAGATTTGCCACTTGATTCACAGCAGCAACTTGGCCACTCTATGGCTTTTGTCCCTGATCCTTTCAAATTGTAAAACCACTTGGCAGTGCTTTACCTGGTATGAACGAAAATAATGAGGGCAGTGTGTAGAGTTAACTATCTGTTCTGCTGCTGTTGGGGATGGGGTCATGTCTGTGGAGTAGGATATGGAGGAGATGTATGAAACACATATCTTCCATCTGGCAGTGGAAACAAGCATGTTTCTCCCAGTCGCAGAGGATTCACTGTCTGTCCCAGTTGCAGTGGTGCATTGCTGCAGCTCAAAACATTCACCCAGTTGGCCGTGAAACTCATGTATTGTGCCTGCCTATAGTTACTGTCCCGCATGTCCACTGTGCAGTGCACTTTGGAACTCAAAGTCAAGTCAAAAGAGCGACTTACATTCTCCTGCACATGAGGACGCAGAGCGAGCATCTTTTTCTGTTAGAAATAATAGCAGCTGGGTAACTTCCAGATAGGCTGAGAACATGCCATCATTTCCCAAAAAGTAGCCGACTCGACTAGGTGATACAGCAACAACTATACCACCAGCAAGTTGATCAAGTGAGAGTGTAGTTGGCACCAAAGTGGATAACTGGGAGCATACCTTTGTTTCCTTGACACACAAGCAGGGATGGATATCTGTAGGTATGTCAGAGAAGGAGGAGTATTCAAAGGATGACAAGCAGTTGGTGGATAACAATGATGGTGATGATAACACTGATCAAGTAGTACTCATCTGAGAAAAGTGAGGAAATTAACTTGAGGCTTCTCTCATTTTTGGCCAGCTTGTTTTTCCCAAACAGCAAATAATGACACTTCATGTGCCATAGTTCCATTTCAATGTGAGTTGGAACTTCCATGGCTTATTTTACTTGCAGAGTTAGTTCCAATGAATTATTTGGTGGCAATGTGCAAAAGAACTCCCACACATGATATGCCCCCATGTATGATTAGCCACTACCACAACCAGTGCTTCAGGCCCTGTTGAGCCTACTGCACAGACAGCATGTGTGGCATCACCTGCTCCAAAGCTGACTGCAGAAAAAGCTGATTTTTCCCCAGAGAACCATTATCTACATGTTGCCTCCACTGTGTATCACTGAAGCCAACAACCTCATCCTCTGATGACATCACCTTCTTGGCACCCCTAGCTGTTTTCCAGGTCTTGTCCACTACTGAATCACAATCATCATCCTTACCTTGGTTGACAGTTGACGTGTGGAAAATGGGCTTAGTTCCTTGCTCCTCAACTGATTCTTATGAAAAGATTTGCCCTGGCTCACAATGAGTATAGTGATGTGCATGAGGTGAGCCGAGTTCATTGTACATGAACTTGGCTCATCTGGATGCCGTCACAGCCAGACACTGAGGAGCGCAAGCATGCCTGCGCTTCTCAGTGTCTGCAGCATGGCAAGCTGGATGGCAGCTTTCGGCTGCGATCCAGCCTGTCATGTGAATGTAGCAGAGCTGGAGCAGTCCTGGGAACCATGGAAAGGTAAGGATGAGATTGGTTTATTATTTTACTTTTATTGCAGAAGACATTGGCTTCAGCTGGAATGGGCGTGATGGTAAATATGGTTTAATTTAGAACAATAAATAATTGTGTGCTTATTTCAATTAAAAGACTTTACTCTGGGTGTTTGTGTTTTTTTTAACTTTGACTATGGGGTTAGTAATGGGGGTGTCTTATAGACGCCTCTCCATTACTAACCTGGGCTTGATGTCAGCTGGTATCATAAGCTGTCATCAACCCCAGCCCTATTACCCCACTGCCACCGCTACAAGGCAGTGGGAAGAGCGAGGCTAAGTGACAGAATTGGCGCATCCTATGGATGCGCCATTTCTGGGGCGGCTGACAGCTGGTGTTTCTAGCCTGAGAGGGGGCCAATATTCATGGCACCCTTCCTGGGCTATTAATATCAGCCCCCAGCTGTCTGCCTAGCCTTTGCTAGCTATTAAAATAGGGGGGACCCAACGTCATTTTTTGGGGGGTACCCCATTTTAATAGCTAGTAAAGGCTAGGTATTCAGCTGGGGGCTGATATTAGTAGCCTGGGAAGCTCCGTGGGTATTACCCTCTTCCCAGGCTTCAAACATCTACCCCAGCCACCTGCTTAACCTCCGCTAGAGACTAAAATTACGGGGAACCCCACGCCAATTTTTTTTTTAATAAATCCTTTATTTTAACACTAAATGACAAGTACAGTAATCAACACTATCACTGTACTTATTATATATGTGACTGACATGTTTATATCTATCTAATCTATGTGTGATGCTCTATTCTTTCTGTTCTAAATTGTCGGGTACTGATGCTGAATTGCCGGCCGGCTTTTTTAAAGAGACGGTGCATGAAAACACTATTGTTTTTTTTTAATAAATCCTTTAACACTAAATGACAAGTACAGTAACCAACACTGTCACTGTACTTCTTATATATGTGACTGACATGTTTCTATATATCTAATCTATGTGTGATGCTCTGTTCTTTCTGTTCTAAATTGTCGGGTACCTGTGTATGCCGCTGCTGAATTGCCGGCTTTTCATGTTTCACTGTGAGCACTGTTCCCATCGATTTGGGCAACCACTGTAATGACACAACCACCATGGCTGTGACATTACAGTGAGTGGCAGACAATCCCTGCATGATGTGAAAAAATCCAGTTACGCTTTTGGTGCACGAACAGTTATCGAACATAACCTCAAACAGCCGAATTTTTTGCAAATCGTTCGCGTTCGGCGAACGACTCGTACACCGCTCAAAACAGCTCGAATTTGAGATTGGCGAACAGTTCTAGTCGAACACCGCTCATTTCTAATAATAAGTGTCATTGAAAGAATGGAAAGTGCAACATTAAGTTATTATGTTAGCCATTGCTCCCAAACATCCCATATTCTGTGGGACTGTCCCTCACAGCTCAGCTGTTCTCCCAGCTTCTATTTATACTCACCTCTCTGATGTTGCTCCGTAGCTCCTCCTCCTCAAGGGCGGGGCCACTCACTGGTCAGTGAATAAATTAAATTACACTCATCTCATTTTTCTCCTGTGGCTGTATCTACCCAGGACTCAAACTAGGAACTTGGTGTTCAGAGGTTGCAGTTCTAACCACTGAGCTACAGTTCTCAATAGTGAACATTGGAGGATTTAGTTATCTTGACTCTACAATGCAGTCAATGACTCCAGAAGCAGCTCATACAAGTCAATAGAAATACATTGTGTATAGCAATGTATTTTATGGTGCCTGTATACTGAGCAGAAGAAAAATATTTTTTTGATCCTATAAATAAAATTAGTACATTTGTGAGCAATTACAAAAATATTTTTTTTCTGTGAGTCCCTGGTCTTGAACCCACGACCTTAAAACATTACTGACACAGACACTTAACCTGCAGAGCCACAAAGCTATAGCAAGATCATTGCTGGAATTCTGTCTACTTGATCTATACTGCAAGATCTGCCTAGGATAGAAACACACTGATGCATAGTACACAGCAGTGTATTTCTATTTATTTTATTCTACATGGAGAATAAGGCTATGTACCCACGTTGCGGAAATGAAGCAGAAAATTTCTGCTTCATTTCCGCATGTCTTCTCCTGGAAAAACGCATGCGGAATTCCGCAAGCGTTTATCGCACGTTTATCACGCCTTTTCGACATGCGGAATTGCCTTGCTTTTTTTCATGCATTAAATAAGGCAATTCTGCATGAGGAAACGCAAAATTAATGAACATGCTGCGGATTTTTGAACGCAGCATAAACATCCGCAGCATGGGCATAGAACTTGTGGATTCCATGGGAATGCAGACCATGGGATGCGGATAACCAAGCGTTTTGCAAGCGTTTCCGCTGCAGAAAATCCGCAGCAAAAACGCTTGTAATTCGCAACGTGGGCACGCAGCCTAAGAGATTTTTCAGCCTATAAAATTACTAAAAAATAAACTCATAAAAATATAATACAACTGTAATGCTGAGGCCGTGTTCACACGTAGTGTAAATGCTGCGTTCTTTTTGCTGCATTTTTTCTGCAGGTGTTTGCACCAGGCAATGCAGTAACAATCTTCTCTGACTATTGTGTGTTTTCTGAGTTTCGTTTATCGTTTTCCTGCTTATTTGATGTGATTTTGGTGCAGATATGAAGCATAGTTTTTAATAGTACAGAAAAGCTTTGATTCTGCACTTAAAAATGCAGTAGCGTTTTTTTCTTCATGAGTTTTTTTCAGAAGATGCCTATAGAGAAAAAATGCACCAAAACCGCAGAGTAGTGATGAGCGAGCGTGTATTGTTAACCCTTTTGGTGCGCACGTTTGGGTGTTTTTTGGCGTGCTCAGAATCTATGTTTGAGCCGCCGCGGCTGCATGTGTCGCGGCTGTTAGACAGCTGTGACACATGCAGGATGCCGTGACACATGCAGCCGTGGCGGCACTATCATAAATGCTGAGCATGCTTGCCGAAAGGGTTAACAACACATGCTCACTCATCACTACCGCAGAGTTCAGCCGCGTCTTCAGACGCTTCTATGTGGAGCCTAAAAAAATGCAGATACTTCATTAAGTGCAAAATCAAAGCTTTTCTGTACTATAAAAAGCACCTTACATCTGCACCAGAAATGCATCAAATAACGGGGAGAAGATTGTTATTGTGGAGTTTGGCGCGGACATCTGCAGAAAACAAAGAACACAGTATTTCTGCAATGTGTGAACACGGCCTTACAGACACAAAAAAGCCAGATGTCGCATAGTGAAGCTACATAATGATGAGAAAGTTCTGGCGGCTCCAACTGTGAATGAGGAACAACAAATAATCTACAGGTCCCAACTAGAGATGAGTAGGACGCACAGATGAAGTCACGCTGCCCTGAAAGATAAGAGATTGGCGGTCTCGCTCCAGCCGCCAGGTACCACTGACCCGGACGCTGGACCAGAGACCCGGGAATCCATCCGCTCATCTCTAGTCCCAACTGTCCCGGATACAGCGGACAGTCCTGGATTTGGGTCTACAACCTGCAGTCTTGGCCGTCTGCTGAATTTCCCTCACTACCAGCGCCCCTCTGACAACTCCTCCTGCTAGGGGAGAAAGATAATTGTAAATGGGCATGGATTGGGGTGTGGCCAGGGGCGTGGCCAAAATTTGCCACGACGCGCCTCACAATTTGTCCCTCTTTCTGTTCAACAAAAGTTGGGAGGTATGTGTTAGCAGAAGTGGTGGACTGAGCAGAATACAGTCTCAGCCAATGGTGTTGCTGTCAGAGGCTACATGATCCTGCTGTGACTGAGATGAGTGATGTGACATATATTCCATTATAACCTCCACTTTCTACACACTAATATGCTTGCCATCAATTTACAGTCACACAGACTCTGCAGCTCTTGTACCTCCCTATCACTTGAATCTGTGTATTATTATTCAATGACTGAGACCACCACCCTCATCTTTTATGCCCTTCTCTGTCGTAGTATACACTATAGGCCACTCTATCCCTTTATGTAAAATTCTAAACTGTCCAGTGCTTTCCCTGGACACATCTTCTGTAGTGCCTGTGATAGCTCCACTGATTGGCTATAATCGACCAGGTGATGTGATAGCTGCAATGCATTATGGGAAGTTTGCACACCATGCTTGACATCATGTGAGCCCAGTTTCTGGCTGATACAAACTTCTGCAATGTGAAAAATTGCAGCAGGTATTTTTTTCTTCTTTTTTTTTCTCAGCCTGCATGGATCAAATCGAAATTTGTTAGAATTTAACGGAACATACAAAATTCAGGAAATTCAATTACAGGTTGATTCGCAGCTTATCAATTCTATAATCTCTATTGTCTATCCATCCTTTTGATGCATAGATGCTCTTGTTACTCAAAGCTGCTCTCCACTCAGGTTCACAGAAAGTGGTTCCAAGCAGAGGGTCCCTATCTACCGATCTATTACCAATGTTTAAAATGTACCCTTGTAATAAGAACATATGTTGTGTTTATGAGACAACCGAATCCAGAAAGGCAAACTTCGGGAGATATTTCTTTGTCAAATATTTCACTTTCCTCTGAGGACTAGGAAATTATTTGACTTCAGATATATTTCCAGCATATTTCTACATTTATATTTTGAAGTGCTCTTATGCACCAGAAATCCTCCATGGCTTACCATAGTAGGACACTTTCTTGGATCACAACATTAGACCATGTATGTGCTTTATTCTCTGTGGTGTACCATGGTGCATATTCCACTGAGCTGTCAGATTCTCTAGAGCAATCAATGAGTGACGCAAGCACTCTTCCATGAACAATAAGCACTAATCGGAGCACATTGGGCACAGAGATTTTTCATCACATGTTTTTCATCACTGAAATTACTCCATATACATACGTCCATTGACTCACTTATAATAAACTAGATGGTTGCCCGATTCTAATGCATCGGGTATTCTAGAATATGTATGCGGCCGACCGGGCGCGACTAATCAGCGAAGTAGTGTTTAAATGGGTTGTGCACTACTTTAAATTAACCCCCCAATGTATCCCCCCGGGGCCCCTAATGAATTTTGTAATTACGTCATGTTGTCAATACTGCTTGTGACAACATCACTGACCACGCACAGCCAGCACGTAATTCCCCCGGCTGCAGCCGGCTCTTGCTTCCGCTTACATTACGACTATTTGCAGCTGCAGCCAGGGGTCTCCTGTTCCGTGTACCACGGTGAATGACAGGCTGTGGGTGGGGTTATCCCCCATCGTGTCACACCCAGCATCCACCGCGCGCTCTGTCACTGAATGTGCGTGCGGTGGATGCCGGGTGTGACAGGATGGGGGATAACCCCACCCACAGCCTATCATTCACCATGGAACGCGAAACAGGAGACCCCTTGGCTGCAGCCGCAAATAGTCGTGACATCAGCGGAAGCAAGAGCCAGCTGCAGCCGGGGGTCACATGCCTGTGCGCGGTGACCCGAGTATAGCATCGCTGCTGACCTCCATGCGGCTACCGTCGGGAGATCAGCGGCTAGGGCCGCTGATCTCCCGACGGCAAGTGTGAAGGGAGGACCGGGAAACGAGGCCGCCGGTGAGAGTACTTCTGCTGCAAGTAGCCGGCTGCGACCAATCAGCGAACTGTGTTAGTGAGGACCGGGGAGCAGCGCTGCCTGTGCGGCTAGAGCCGGTCATCTCCCGGCTGCATCGCCGCTGACCTCCATGCGGCTACCGTCGGGAGATCAGCGGCTAGGGCCGCTGATCTCCCGACGGAAAGTCTGAAGGGAGAACCGGAGAGCGGCGCCGCCTAGGCCGCCGGTCGGGGTACTTCTGCTGCGAGCAGCCGGGAGATGACCGGCTCTCATCTCCTGGCTGCATTGCCGCTGACCTCCGTGCGGCAGATGAACTGCTAACGGCCGCCATATTGTTCTGAAATCCCACGTCACTGATTGGCCGCGGCCGGACCAATCAGCGACGCGGGATTTCCTGGATGGACAGACAGACGGGATAAGCCGATTATATAGTAGATTCCTTACAGTACATTTAGCACTTGCATTGCTGCCCATAGAAAATTCTGTGAGGGATCATTACACATGTAGGGGTCAATCCATCAGTTTTTGCGGATTTCTGCTTTAAAACTATTTAAAATACCTTTTAGTCGACGACGTAACTACAATGTGATCGACCTCAGTGCAAGATTTGGACCGGTATGTATGTCCCTTATACTTGCTTAATCCTGGTATATACTGTATATATACATATATATGCTCTCCATCCTGGTATATATGTCACTCGTCCTAGTATATATATATGACCTTCATCCTGGTATATATGTCCCTCATAATGGCCACAGCCTGGTGTATATATATATATGTGTGTGTCCTATATTCTGGTATATATATCCCCCAGCCTGGTATATATGCCCCTTATCCTGGGCCCCATCCAAACCTACAGGGCCCTGTGTGGAAAAGTGATTGCTCCCTAAACCTAATAACTGGTTGGGGCACCATTAGCAGCAACAATTGCAAACAAGCCTTTGTGATAACTGGCAATGCATCTTTTACAACGCTCAGGATGAATTTTGGGCCACTAATTTTTGCAAAATTGTTATAATTCAGCCACAATGTATGGTTTCCGAGCATGAACCACTTTTCAAGCTAATGCCACAACATCTCAATCGGATTAAGGTCAGGACTTTGACTAGGCCACTCCAAAGTCTTAATTTTGTTTTTCTTAAGCCATTGAGAGGTGGACTTGCTGGTGTGTTTTGGATCATTGTCCTGCTACATAACCCGAGTGAGCTTCAGCTTGAGGTCACAAATAGATGGCCAGATATTCTCTTTCAAGATTTTTTGGAAGACAGCAGAACTCATGGTTCCATTTACAATAGCAAGTCTTCCAGGTCCTGAAGCAGCAAAACAGCCCTAGACCATCACACTACCACCACCATATTTTACTTTTGGTATGATTGCTTTTCTGAAATGCTGTGTTACTTCTATGCCAGATGTAATTGGACATACACCTTCCAAAAAGTTAAACTTTTGTCTCGTCAGTCCACAGACTATTCTCCCAAAAGTCTTTGCGATCATCAAGATGTTTTCTGGCAAAACTGAGATGAGCCTTTATGTTCTTTTAGCTCAACAGTGGTTTTCGTCTTGGAACTCTGCCATGCATGACATTTTTGCCCAGTCTCTTTTTTATGATGGAGTCATGAACACTGACCTTAACCGAAGTAAGTGAGGCTTGAAGTTTTTTGGATGTTGTTGTGGGGTGTTTTGTGACCTCTTGGATGAGTCGTCGCTGCGCTCTTGGGGTAATTTTCGTCAGCCGGCTACTCCTGGAAAAGTTCACCACTGTTCCATGTTTTCACCATTTGTGGATAATGGCTCTCACAGTGGTTTTCTGGAGTCCCAAAGCATTAGAAATGGCTTTATAACCTTTTCCAGACTGATAGATCTCAATTACTATGTTTCTCATTTGTTCCTGAATTTCTTTGGATTGCAGCATGATGTCTAGCTTTTGAGGATCTTTTGGTCTGCTTCACTTTGTCAGACAGGTCCTATTTAAGTAGCTTCTTGATTGAGAACTGGTGTGGCAGTAATCAGGCCTGTGTGTGGCTAGGGAAATTGAACTCAGCTTCCCAAAGATGTGATAAACCACAGTTAACTTATGTTTTAAGGGAGGAGCAATAACTTTTTCACACAGGGCCCTGTAGGTTTGGATTTCTTCTTCCCTTAATAATAAAGACCTTCATTTAAAAACTGCATTTTGTGCTTACTTGTGTTATCTTTGCCTAATATTTAAATTTGTTTTAAAAACATTTAAGTGTGACAAGCATGCAAAAGAACAAGAAATCAGGAAGGGGCAAACATTTTTTCACACCACTGTATATCCCCCATCTTGGTATATATTTCCCAGCCTGGTATATATGTCCCCCATCCTGGTATATGTCCCCTGTTCCACCACTGTTCCAGATATATACAGTGGTGGAAATAAGTATTTGTTCCCTTGCTGTTTTTGTAAGTTTGCCCACTGACAAAAACATGAACAGTCTATAATTTTAAGGGTAGGTTAATTTTTAACATTTAGAGATAGAATATCCCCAAAAAAATCAAGAAAATTGTTACGCTCGCGTCCGGGCTGTCTGGCGTGAGCGTGATTAGTGATCCTACTGTACCATGAACCGAGGAGTGCCTGGAGGGGCGTAACTAAGTATCTACCCTATCCATCCAAGGTCGCACGGCGGCTAACGACTCCGTGAACCAAGGAGGAACCGAGCAGAGGGACCAGGTGCTACTCCAGGTCAGACCCTGGTCACAGCTGTTGACCCACATCCACATGCAGGAACAGGCAGGTTAGACTGACATACAGGCAGGTGGGTATTGGCAAGTATGGCTGGTATGCAGACAGGTGGGTACAGGCAAGTACGGCTGGTATGCAGACAGGTGGGCACTGGCAAGCACGGCTGGTATGCAGACAGGTGGGCACTGGCAAGCACGGCTGTTATGCAAACAGGTGGGCACTGGCAAGCATGGCTGGTATGCAGACAGGTGGGCACTGGCAAGCACGGCTGGAGTGCAGACAGGGAGATACTAGCAGGTTGGAGCGCAGGCTAGATAGGGTCCAGTACAGACTGGGATTCAGGAACAGAACCGCAGATGCGGTAGACAAGCAGAGCAGAGAGGAACCGCCGGAGTGGTGGGTATAGCAGAGCAGAGAGATGCCGCCGAAGCGGTGAGCAAGGCAGAGCAGGGCGAAACCGCCGGAGCGGTGAGCAAGGCAGAGCAGGAGGAACCGCCGGAGCGGTGAGCAAAGCAGAGCAGAGAGATACCGCCAGAGCGGTGAGCAAGGCAGAGCAGTAGGAACCGCCGGAGCGGTGAGCAAGGCAGAGCAGGAGGAACCGCCGGAGCGGTGAGCAAAGTTGAGCAGAGAGATACCGCCGGAGCGGTGAGCAAGGCAGAGCAGGAGGAACCGCCGGAGCGGTGAGCAAGGCAGAGCAGGGCGAAACCGCCGGAGCGGTGAGCAAGGCAGAACAGAGAGGAACCGCCGGAGCGGTGAGCAAGGCAGAGCAGAAAGCACAAGGCTCTGTTCACACTGAACGGACTGGAAGGGACAAGCAGAACCAGATACACACAAGGTACTTGCAATGAAGTAGCGGGTGAACTCTAAACTCAAAACAGAAGTACACGGACAACGAGTAGGAGTTAGGTGCAGGTTCAGAGACTGCAGGAAAATGGAAGGTACGGACACAGACACAAACAGGCTAGGAGAGTGTTCAGACAGGAACTGACACTGCAACAAGATACAGGAGCGAGTCTGGGTATACGGCCCTCAGAGAGGCAGTCAAACAGGTTAGGAGAGTGTTCAAACAGGAACTGACACTGCAACAAGATACAGGAGCGAGTCTGGGTATACGGCACCCAGAGAGGCGGACAAACAGGCTAAGAGATAGTTCAGACAGGCCTGGGAATACAGCCCCCATGTTGGCGGACAGGCAAGAAACAGAACGGGACCAGGCACATCAGAGGCAAGGAGCCCTCTGAAGGAAAGAGTTGCTCAGCCACCTTCTTCTGGGAGAAGGAGGTTTAAATATCCAGTGACCCACAGCAATAGGCTGGGGATGCATTAGGGGTGTGCCCACAGCAGCTACAAGATTCAGAAAGTAACCGGGCCGCCGCCCTAAGCAGTCAGAACAGAGGCATGCACACAATATGAATAGGAGCAAGATTTGCAAGCTGGACTGAAATGTAAGATTGTGATCTTCCATAGTTGGAGATAGTGCACTATGCAAGCATGCCGCCAGGGATGTTACAGTACCCCCCCTTTACGCCCCCTTTTCTTCAAGCCTGCAAGGGTCTTCCGCAGAGAATTTGGAGGCCAATCCTTCTCTTCAAGAGGATTACCTCTTCTGTCCACTAGAGGAAACGAAACTGGTCTCATCATCTTGGTAACTAGGACGCTTCCTCCCATCAAGCCATCCTCAGCAACAGATGAAGTGGGTGAAGTACCAGGGACAGAACACAGGAAAGTCTCTCTCCATTTGATATCAGATAGCACCCCGGTGGATTCAGGAGACAACTGGAGGTCCTCCGCCTAGTTGGAGGGGTGCAGAGACTCGGGGGTAACCAGCGCCTTGACGTACACTTTGCCAAGCTTACTGGATGAAGTGGACGGCGTACCAAGTACAGGGTGTAGGAAAGTCTCTCTTCCTTTGTTATCAGGTAGCACCCCGGAGGATTCAGGAGACAACTGGAGGTCCTCCGCCTGGTTGGAGGAGTGCGGAGACTCGGGAGTAACTACTGCTTCGAAGTATACTTTGTCAAGCTCACTGGATGAAGTGGGCGAAGTATCATGTACAGGGTGTAGGAAAGTCTCACTCCAATTGTTATCAGGTAGCACCCCGGAGAATTCAGGAGACAACTGGAGGTCCTCCGCCTGGTTGGAGGGGTGCAGAGACTCGGGGATAACCACTGCTTCGGAGTCCACTTTGTCAAGCTCACTGGATGAAATGGGCGAGGTATCAGGTACAAGGTGTAGGAAAGTCTCTCTCCATTTGTTATCAGGTAGCACCTGATAACAGCAACTTGAGGTCCTCCGCCTGGTTGGAGGGGTGCAGAGACTTGGAGGTATCCACCCCCTTGATGGACGTAAGGCCAGATTTATTAGAGATGGAGGGTCCTTGCTTTGGGACCATCTTAAGTATGGTTTCAGAGATGACAAGTCTGTGAGGCGGGACGGTACCTGAAGCCAGATCATTGGTACAATCGTCGAGACTTTGTGGGGACATTGCCTCCGCTTCTCTTCCTTCGGAGACTTCAGTGCACAGCGAGTCAGCGACTAGCAGATCTGGTGAAGAAGAAGAAGAAACTGCTGACTGTCCTGAAGATATGGGAACTGGACACCCCTTGTACCTTAGCAGTCCCCCAGGATACACCATACAGGGTCTCCAGACCTGAGCGGGCACTAGATCTCTCGGTTCTGGACGACTTGTGGGTAAACCAGTCAGCACCTGGAATGTAAGCTTCTTCATGAGTAATGCTCCAATCTGGAGCTTAATTTGTACAGACATATTTTGACTGTTGCTGAGTAGGGCTCGTCCTTCCGCTGACAATGCCCAAACCGGCTTCTGGAGTCTTCGGACGGGAATCAAACACTGACTCTTCAAGGTTTTAAGCCCGAAACTTCCGGTTAATCCGAGGCTTTTACTTGCCACAGAGACAGTCATGGTCATCTGTGGAGAGGAAACTCTAAGGCCAAGGGCAGCCTCTCCTACAGGCCTAATGTCTTGGGATTCTCCAACCTTCTCTGGACAAAGACCGTCAGGGGGTCCCAAACAACCGCAGCGGGACCGCAATCCGATTTTGTGACTGAGTTCTGGCCTCTGCTTCACCTGACGAACATGGTCAACCTTCATGGATTCAGTGCGGGTAGCTGCTTTTACAGGCTGGGGAACAGGAGGTCTTTGGGAGGACAGAACCTGGCGTGATGGTTTGCCTCTACGCCTTGCACGTCTGGACTGCCTCTTGAGGTTGGGAAGAGAAGTATTCTGCGGAGCGTAGTCATCCTGTGTGGATTCTGGGTGAGCAGCAGTCTCTTCAGGCTGGAGAACTGGTGAGCTACCCACACACATTACCCATCGGGGCTGCTCCGGGATATTGGGAAGGGAAGCTTTAGCAGAGGCTTCAGGATTAGGGCCATCAAAGACCATTAGAAAGGCCACCAGGAAGGCCTGAAGGTCAGAGACGATAGCATCCCTTGCTTCCCATAGGGGAGTGATCCTTTCCAAGGCATCACCCTATGGGTAGGACATCATAAATCCCACTTTAACCCGATCGGTAGGAAAATAGTGAGCATAGAACAGGAACTGCAGCAGGCATTGCCATACAAACACACGGCTTTGTTTTGGATCCCCATAGTACCGTAGCGGATCCGCAGGAACGGGTGCTGATAGCTCCATTGTGGCTGGTGCGTAAATCGCCTGGACCTCAGCTTGCGAAAAAAAAATTTCTTGATGCACATAGTTGCCGGACACAAATTCAAAAGTCTCTGAGGGCGAAGGGCCATGGGGCTCAACGGGAACCATGGCCTGAGCAAACTTTTGCGCTCGCGCCCGGGCTGACTGGCGTGAGCGTGATTAGTGATCCCACTGTACCATGAACCGAGGAGTGCCTGGAGGGGCGTAACTAAGTATCTACCCTATCCGACCAAGGTCGCACGGCAGCTAGCGACTCCGTGAACCAAGGAGGAACCGAGCAGAGGGACCAGGTGCTACTCCAGGTCAGAACCCGGTCACAGCTGTTGACCCACACCGGGAAATGCAGGAACAGGCAGGTTAGACTGGCATACAGGCAGGTGGGTATTGGCAAGTATGGCTGGTATGCAGACAGGTGGGTACTGGCAAGTACAGCTGGTATGCAGACAGGTGGGCACTGGCAAGCACGGCTGGTATGCAGACAGGTGGGCACTGGCAAGCATGGCTGGTATGAAAACAGGTGGGCACTGGCAAGCACGGCTGGTATGCAGACAGGTGGGCACTGGCAAGCACGGCTGGAGTGCAGACAGGGAGATACTAGCAGGTTGGAGCACAGGCTGGATAGGGTCCAGTACAGACTGGGATTCAGGAACAGAACCGCAGATGCAGTAGACAAGCAGAGCAGAGAGGAACCGCGGGAGCGGTGGGTAAAGCAGAGCTGAGAGATACCGCCAGAGCGGTGAGCAAGGCAGAGCAGGAGGAACCGCCGAAGCAGTGAGCAAGGCAGAGCAGGAGGAACCGCCGGAGCGGTGAGCAAAGCAGAGTAGAGAGATACCGCCGGAGCAGTGAGCAAGGCAAAGCAGGGAGAAACCGCCGGAGCAGTGAGCAAGGCAGAGCAGGGCGAAACCGCCGGAGCGGTGAGCAATGCAGAGCAGGAGGAACCGCCGGAGCGGTGAGCAAGGCAGGGCAGGGCGAAACCGCCGGAGCGATGAGCAAGGCAGAGCAGAGAGGAACCGCCGGAGCGGTGAGCAAGGCAGAGCAGAGAGGAACCGCCGGGGCGGTGAGCAAGGCAGAGCAGAGAGGAACCGCCGGAGCGGTGAGCAAGGCAGAGCAGAGAGGACAGAGCTCTGTTCACACTGAACGGACTGGAAGGGACAATCAGAACCAGATACACACAAGGTACTTGCAATGAAGTAGCGAGTGGACTCTAAACTCAAAACAGAAGTACAGAGACAATGAGTAGGAGTTAGGTGCAGGTTCAGAGACTGCAGGAAAAGGGAAGGTACAGACACAGAGACAAACAGGCTAGGAGAGTGTTCAGACAGGAACTGACACTGCAACAAGATACAGGAGCGAGTCTGGGTATACGGCCCCCAGAGAGGCAGACAAACAGTCTAGGAGAGTGTTCAGACAGGAACTGACACTGCAACAAGATACAGGAGCGAGTCGGGGTATACGGCCCCCAGGGAGGCTGACAAACAGGCTAAGAGATAGTTCAGACAGGCCTGGGAATACAGCCCCCATGTTGGCGGACAGGCAAGAAACAGAACGGGACCTGGCACATCAGAGGCAAGGAGCCCTCTGAAGGAAAGAGTTGCTCAGCCACCTTCTTTTGGGAGAAGGAGGTTTAAATATCCAGTGACCCACAGCAATAGGCTGGGGACACATTAGGAGTGTGCCCACAGCAGCTACAAGAATCAGGAAGTAACCAGGCCGCCGCCCTAAGCAGTCAGAACAGAGGCATGCACACAATATAAACAGGAGCAAGATTTTCAAGCTGGACTGAAAGGTAAGATTGTGATCTTGCGTAGTGGGAGATGGTGCACTATGCAAGCATGCCGCCAGGGATGTTACAAAAATCACATTGTATAAATATTTTTTTTTTTGCATTTTGCAGTGAGAAATAAGTATTTGATCTACTACAAACCACTATGAGTTCTGGCTCCTACAGAACAATTAGATGTTCTTAATCAACTCGATACCTGCATTAAAGACAGCTGTCTTACATAGTAAGCCTCAATTAAGACTCAATTAATCTGTCATACTCTAACCTCTACAACATGGGCAAGACCAAAGAGCTTTCTAAGGATGTCAGGGACAAGATCATAGACCTGCACAAAGCTGGAATGGGCTCCGAAACCATAAGTAAGATGCTGGGTGAGAAGGAGACAACTGTTGGTGCAATAGTAAGAAAATGGAAAAAATACAAAATGACTGTCAATCAACATGATCTGGGGCATCATGCAAAATCTCACCTCGTGGGGTATCCTTGATCATGAGGAAAGTGAGAGATCAGCCTAAAACTACATGGGGGGACTTGTTAATGATCTCAAGGCAGCTGGGACCATAGTCGCCAAGAAAACAATTGGTAACACGTTACGCCATAAAGGTTAAAAATCCTGCAGTGCCCGCAATGTCCCCCTGCTCAAGAAGGAAAAAGTGCAGTTCCGTCTGAAGTTTGCCACTGAACACTTGGATGATTCTGTGAGTTATTGGAAGAAGGTGCTGTGGTCTGATCAGACAAAAATGTAGCTCTTTGACATTAACTTAACTCGCCGTATTTGGAGGAAGAAGAACGATGAGTTCAACCCTAAGAACATCGTCCCAACTGTGAAGCATGGTGGGGGAAACATTATACTTTGGGGGTGCTTTTCTGCAAAGGGGACTTGACGACTGCACTGTACTGAAGGGAAGATGGATGGGGTCATGTATAGCGAGATTTTGGCCAACAACCTCCTTCCCTCTGTAAGAGCATTGAAGATGGGTCGTGGCTGGGTCTTCCAGCAAGACAATGACCCAAAACATACAGCCAAGGCAACAAAGGAGTGGCTCAAAAAGAAGCACAGTAAGGTCATGGAGTGGCCTAGCCAGTCTCCAGACCTTAATTCCATAGAAAACCTATGGAAGGAGTTGAAGCTCCGAGTTGCCAAGCGACAGTCTCAAAATCTTAATGATTTAGAGATGATCTGCAAAGAGGAGTGGACCAAAATTCCTCCTGACATGTGCGCAACCCTCATCATCAACTGCAAAAAACTTCTGACTGCTGTGCTTGCCAACAAGGGTTTTGCCACCAAGTATTAAGTGTTGTTTGCCAGAGGGATCAAATACTTATTTCTCACTGCAAAATGCAAAAAAAAAATATCTAATTTGTACAATGTGATTTTCTTGATTTTTTTGGGATATTCTATCTCTCAATGTTAAAATTAACCTACCATTAAAATTATAGACCGTTCATGACTTTGTCAGTGGGCAAACTTACAAAAACAGCAAGGGATCAAATACTTATTTCCACCACTGTACGTCATAAAGCGAGTTAGGGTGAATGGATTGGACTCAGAAGCTGAACCCACCTCCCCTACAAAAGGCAGATGCTGGCTGTGTTAAATAGTTAGCATCTACCTGCAACAACAGTGAGTGCTAATTACTGCTGTTGACTCCCTAAATGTCACTGTCAAACGCTGACAAGGGCATTTAAGCGCTGTGATGCGGCCTGGGCATTCGCTTGGGTGTCCACAAACTCCCCTGGGATGCAATCACAGAGTTTTGATGGTTTGCCATGGCCGCAGGGTGCCTGCTGAAGGCCCAATGCCGACATCTTTGTCCTCTTGTAAAGCTCAGCCACTGGCTAGGCTTCACAGGAGACCATGATTTTTAATATATACTGCAATAATACTGCCGTAATGTAGAATATAATAAAAATGATCACATGATTGCAGGTTCAAATCCTGTAAGGGGACTGAAAAAAGTGACAAATTAATAAAAAACAAAAACATAAAAATTTGAATCACCCCCTTTTTCCAAATTAAAAATAATTAAATATGAAAAAATTTAAAAATTATACATATTTGCCATTGCTGCGTCCATTAAAAGTTCATTCTTTTCAAATGTAAAATTGTTTAACCCGTATGGTAAATGTAAGGAAAAAGATCAAAACGCCAAAATTGCCAGGGTGGGAAGGTTTCGCCGCAATTCAATAAAAATGCAATAAAAAACTATCAAAACTCATTATGTACCCCAAAAAGGTACCAGTAAAAATGGCAGCTCACCATGGTAAAAACAAGCCCTCAAACAGCTTTTCTTTAATAAAAAAAAAGTTATGGGTCTTGGAAAATTACAACACCAATAAAAAAAAATTTCACAAAGTGAATTTATTTTAATAAATAGCAAAATAGTAAAAAATCCATACAATTTTGGTGTTACCATAACCATAACCTTAGTGAGCTGATGAATCATGTTCCCAGGGCATGGAGTCTTCACATTTCAAAAAATTATTGCCATACACCACTAAAGTGGCATCAATTTCACCAGAGTAGAAATAGTATAATGGGAACTGACACCCCTTCCACTACAGAAAACACACCAGAAGGCGACCCAACCAGGAATCTCTACATTTCAAAAAATTATTGCCATACACCGCTAAAGTGACATCAATTTCACCAAAGTAAAAATAGTATAATGGGGACTGACATCCCTTCCACTAGAGGAAACACACCAGATGAAGACCCAATTAGGAGTCTCCACATTTTAAAAAAATATTGATAACATCAGCAGCAGTAGCAATAGCAGCACAGAAGCCACGACAAAGGTGTCACAGACTCCAATAACGCAAGATCAACTACTGACGCACCCCCTGGGCCTAGCGTGGACGTGTGTGGGTTACCCGGAGCCGGGTCTCTGGGGGTTGTAGTCTCCGTGGCGGCAACCCGATCCCATGGCTCAGGGTGGTCAGAACGATGGCAGTCTTTTAGGGGTTTTAGGTTAATTGTCCGACTACGCCACCCGTGGATTGCGGTCAGGGTGTACCGCCGCTGCGAGGCAGTCCGCTGAGTCTGGTGTGGTGTGCGCAGCAAAAGATGGGATAACTCCCCACGGGAGGAGTATAGCCTCAGGGCAGGGAATGTGGATGATGGGAGTGATGGTGCGCGGGCGTCCCAGCACTAGTAGTGCTGGTGCGGCGATGAAGCAGGAACAGTCTTTACTGGTGATATTAAGGCAGACCCTCCCGGGAGTACTGGCTAGCATAAGGGGCCTGGTTAGGCTGCGAGCAAACAGGAGTTCCTCTGGCCAGGTGGAGTTGTAGGCCTCCCCGTCTATCTGCACTCTTTCTGGCTATCTTGCTGTAAGCGGGTAGAAGTAGCCCACGTCCCTGAGTATACCGTGTGGTGCTCACCCATATGGCTGGTGACTTGGGGCCTTTTGTTAGCCTCCGCTCCTGGATGGCGGTGCTGGTCCCTTCCTTGTGACTGAGCCTCTGGGCTTCTATGGCCAGAGGACCTGGAATCCCCTGCCGGCTGGTTTCTGCTGCTGGGTGGATATCAGTCCCCACAGCCTCGGACTCCGGTGTCCGGTTATCAGATTCTTCTGCCAGGGCGAGCTCTGCTCAGCTCCAGCCCCTGGTCTTCAGCTACTGCTCCTACAGAGCTCCTGCTGTAACTCTCCCTGTGTCTGGAACTGTCTCCAGGCTCTGACTCAACTGACTAATCCCGCCCCAGACCCAGTTTATAAGGGCAGATTCCTCCCCTCCCAGGTGTGGGCAGGAAGTGTGGCATGCTTAAGGGCTCCTGACCAGAGAAACCTCCCACTTGCTCTCAGATGTAATATTTCTATTACTGTGGTAACCAGACCCCTGGTGTGCCACATTCTCCCCTAGTAAATTTTAGTACTCCGGGACTAAACACATTTTTAAGAAAACACAAATACAGGGTATAAACAATAATACAACAACATATATACAAGAAGCTTTAGACTTTAGAGGTCACGGAGTGTCCGTAACCGGGTGTCCATATCACCCAACAAGGTGAAGTCTTGGCACAGAGTAGGGGACCTGTCCACAGCAAACCCCAAGCGTTGGCCCTGGGCGTGGCTGCAAGCCTGAGGCTAGCTACTTTGGGCCACAAGGAGGCCACGCCAGACAGGTTTTCTCTTCCGCGGCCATCTTCGCAAGAGGCACCAAGGTGCAACTATCTACATGTAGTTCCGGTTATTCAGCGTCCATAACCTGTCAGTCCAAATAAACCTGAAGGGTAACTAGAGAAACATAATTAGTAACCAGGTAACAAAAACATAAACTATTTTCAACATTTGCAAGTTACAGATGACATTTTAGATTCTCCAGCGAGCGGGTATCTGTCCTCTAGTGCTCCTGGCGGACCTAAGTAACCCACTATCTGGTTCTGCACTACAGGGTGTAGGAGGTGTTGCGGGTAGGTCTGGCAACTTTCTGCGTACTCTTTGGCTTACTAGGGGCACGGCAGGCTCACTACTAGCAGAGGGTTGATTCTCCTGGGCTGCTGGTATGGATTCTTCTGCCTCCTGGGCCGGCTGCTCTTCTGACACTACCTGTTCTTCTGTAGGCCCTTGAGGGGCTGGCTGGAGAAAGGTGAGGATGGGTACCACGACTGCGTTGTTGATCTGAGTCCAGGACCGGGGAAAGTCTCCGAGTACGGTACTGATCATTTCTTCCCTTTCCTCTGCGGGTTGAGGGTTTTCTTGATCTTCTTCAGGGCTTTGCAGCTGCTCGGGACACTTCTTCAGGTGGTCTCTGGAGACAATGGCTGTGGTCTCTCCTCCGTCCTTACTGATGATACATACTTTTGGGTTCTCATGACTTGAGGGCAGTACGGTGTACGGGTCCTTCTCCCACTGGTCGTCCAACTTGTGGAGCCGCCTCTTTCTCTTCAAGACCTGCTCTCCAGGTACCAGGGGAACAGTGGGAGCAAACTGGTTATAAGCCTTCTCTTGCCTTTCTCTTGTTTGAGACAGACTTTGCTCGACGCTCTCCTGTACTTTCCGATACTGCTGCTGCGGTTCTGTATCCCAGTCTGCCTCTGGCGAGGTGTCCTCAGGTGTCAGGACTCCCATATCCAGGTCAATAGGCAGCTTACCAGGTCTTGCTCTCATTAGGTAAGCCGGGGTACAGTTGGTGGAGCCTACGGGGATGTGATTGTACAAGTCCACCAAATCAGGCAGTTTTTCAGGCCACAGACTGCGTTCCTCCAGGGGCAACGTTTTCAGCAAGTCCATCACCACCTGGTTCATTTTCTCACATAGTCCGTTAGTCTGAGGGTGATAGGGCATTGTTCTTATCTTCCTGCAGCCATACAGATTGCAGAACTCTTGGAAGACCTCCGCTTCGGAGGCTGGTCCTTGGTCCGTCAGCACTTGCTCCGGATACAGGTGTGGACGGCAGAAGTGCAGCTGGAAGGCCCTGGCTGCTGTTTGGGCCATTAAGTCCTTGACAGGGACCACCACAAGGAACCGGGAGTAGTGATCTACGATGGTGAGGGCGTAGACGTACCCAGATTTGCTTGGAGCCAGTTTCACATGGTCCAGGGCTACCAGTTCCAGTGGCTGCCTGGTGATGATGGGCTGCAGGGGACTCTTCTGGCTGGCACGGTCCTTTCTTCTTAGGTTGCACGGGCCACAGTCTCTGCACCACCTCTCGATGGCTCCTCTCATGCCTACCCAGTAGAACCGTTCACGCAACAAGAACTCCAGCTTTTTCCATCCGAAGTGTCCTGCTCCGTCGTGGCATGCCTCCAGAACCATAGCCGCGTCTCGTCTTGGGACCACTACCTGCCAGGTCAGCTCATGTGTTCTAGAGTTGACCATTCTCCGGCACAGCTTCTCCTTGTAAAGAAACAGCCTGCTTTTCTCCATCCACAGTTGCTTGGTCTCCTCCGGAGCGTCTGGGTCAAGACGGGCATCAGCCTGTGTCAGCATTTCCTTCACCAGACGGACTGCGGGATCACTGTCTTGTGTCTCCGCCCAGCTGTAGTGGGGTAAGGGATTGAACGTAGCAGAGCGCCTGTCCCTTACACGGTGGGAATACAGGGTCATCCTATGACGGTGGAACGCAGGGAGTTCGACTTCTTCCAGTTCTTCTGGATCTTCCCCTACGTCCGGTAAGTTTGGCATTCTGGACAGGGCATCCGCGTTGGCATTTGAGAGTCCCGCCCGATATTTGATGGTGAATTCATAGTTGGACAGGCGGGCCATCCATCTCTGCTCCAGGGCACCAAGTCTTGCAGTGTCCAGGTGTGTCAACGGGTTGTTATCCGTGTACACGGTGAACTTGGAAGAGGCAAGGTAATGCTTGAAACGTTCGGTCACTGCCCACACCACCGCCAGGAACTCTAGCTTGAATGAGCTATAATTCTCAGGGTTTCTTTCTGTGGGCCGTAGTTTTCGGCTGGCGTAAGCGATTACCCGTTCTTTCCCCTGCTGGACCTGGGACAGTACGGCTCCTAGCCCGATGTTGCTCGCGTCCGTGTGGAGGATAAAGGGCTGGCCGTAGTCAGGGTATGCCAGGATTTCATCTCCAGTGAGGGCCATCTTCAGTTGGCGGAAGGACTCCTCTTCCAGCTTTTCCCATCTGAAGGGCGGCTTCTGGTTTTTGGCCTTCCTGGATTGACCTATCAGGAGGTCCTGCATAGGGGCTGCCATTTTGGTGAAACTGGGAATGTGTAGCGCCGGCGTCCCTGCCCTCTGCTAGGCAGGGACGCTGTTCCCCTCACCTCTCTGCTCTGTGCCCGGCGTCCTCCTCCCGCTCTGCTGGCAGCGCGCGCTCCTTCCTGGCCACTGTGCTTAGGGCGCGCGCGCGCGCGCTCTCCCTCCCTCTTAAAGGGGCCGCGCGCGCCGTCCTAAGGAGTCCCCGGCCAATGGCCGGAGGACTTCACCATATATAAGGCACCTCCTCCAAAATGGAGGTGCCCGAGAAATGTTGTTGCACTGTTCACTACTCTGCTTCAGCCCTCAGGTCCCGTTGCCAGTTACCTGCCAGATACCTGCCAGATTCCTGCCAGATTCCTGCCAGATTCCTGCCTGTTTATCTGCTACCTGCCTGCTAGTCTGAGGTCCGACGGTCTGCCTTACTACTCCTGTCAGTCTGTCTAAGGACCAGCCTGCCCGCTCACCTGGGAGCGCACATCAGCCACCTGCCTGCTTGCCTGAGGTCCGACGGTCTGCCTTCCAACTCCTGTCAGTCTGTCTATAGGACCAGCTTGCCCGCTCACCTGGGAGCTCTCATCTGCTGCCTGTCTGCTAGCCTACCTGGAGGCTCTGCCGTCACGTGCTGTGACCACCCGCTCATCCAGAGACTCTCGCCTGCTCACCTGGGAGCTCACGTCTATCATCAGCCGCCACAGGTCGTACCAACCCTTTACCTAGAGACTGCCCCGGTCACTTGCCGTGACCATCTGCCCGTTCATCCAGAGACTGCCCCGGCCACTTGCCGTGACCATCTGCCCGTTCATCCAGAGACTGCCCCGGTCACTTGCCGTGACCATCTGCCCGTTCATTCAGAGACTGCCCCGGTCACTTGCCGTGACCATCAGCCCGTTCATCCAGAGACTGCCCCGGTCACTTGCCGTGACCTCCAGCCCGTTCACTCAGAGACTGTCCCGGTCACCTGCTGTGACTTCCTGCCCGTCTTCCCTGGTCGCCACCCGCTCCCTTACAAGGACCGCCCCCTTGTATAGTAGCTCAGAGGTTCCGCCTCCCAGACCCGTTACAGTTTGCTCGGGCCATGGAACCCGGTGGCACTCAAGCTCCCTCGCTTTCGGACCTGTGTCATGAACTGTCCCGTCAAAGGTCCCAACAGGAGTCCATCCTGGGTCACCTGCGGAATGTCAATACTCGCCTGGACACTCTGACTGCTCCACCAGCAACCTCCGCCAGTGCCATGTCTCGCAATCCGGCAGCTCCGCTGCCCACTAATACCATGGTATCTTACCCCGGACCCCGGCTTTCTGCACCTCCTCGCTTCGGAGGCGACTCCGCCCAGGCTCGGGGCTTCATAAATCAGTGCACCTTGCACTTTGAACTATTGTCTCACCAGTTTAACTCCGACCGGGCCAAAATTGCATTCATCATGTCCCATCTCACCGGGGAGGCCCTGGCCTGGCTAAATCCTCTATGGGAGAGAGGAGACCCCCTGGTATCCAACTTGCCTGCTTTTCTCACGGCTTTCCGGAAAGTCTTCGACGAACCCGGACGGAAGACCTCATCCGCATCATCACTGCTACGCCTCCGTCAGGGAAGTCTCACCGTGGGCCAATATGCCATACGGTTCCGTACCCTTGCCTCGGAGCTGGCCTGGGATAACGACGCTCTGGTATCCGTCTTCTGGGAGGGTCTGTCCGGCCGTATTAAAGATGAACTTGCCGGTCGGGACATTCCTACCACTCTCGATGACCTAATAACTCTTGCCACCCGGATTGACCTACGGTTCCAGGAGCGTGCCAAAGAGGTCACCCGTGAGAGGAGGTTACCACGTCTAGCTCCTACTTTTCAGAAACCCGTCACTCCCTCCGTCTCTACCCAGGTACACTCTCCTGAGCCTATGCAGGTCGACCAGACCAAGATGCTCAAAACCCGTCAGGACTTACGCCGTGCCGAGGGGAGCTGCTTCTACTGTGGCAGTAAGGAGCACCGGATCCGTGCCTGCCCGGAGAGGTCGGGAAACGCCTGTGTCTAGGTTCGCTCAGAGAGGTCGACCTAGACAAGAATAAATCCTCTCCATCTCTGCTGTTGTCAGTCTCAATCGTCTGCGGGGAGAACCGTTATTTCGAACTAGCCCAACTTGACTCTGGAGCAGCCGGGAATCTTATTTCACAGTCCCTGGTAGAGAAATACCGCATCCCCACCAAACCTCTGGCTGTACCCTTGTCTGTTGCTGCCGTGGATGGGGGTCTCTTACCACGCCCCATCCAACTCATCACCGAATCCATTACTCTGCAGGTGGGAATGCTGCATTCTGAGAGTATCTCCTTTCATGTTCTGCCTGGACTCTCTCACGCCCTCTTGCTAGGCCTACCTTGGCTCCAGAGACATGCACCCGTGCTTGACTGGCAGACCGGAGAAGTCCTTCGCTGGGGTCAGGACTGCCATAAGACCTGTCTGGTTCCCGTCCATCCCGTCCGTCCTTCTCCTACCCCAGCTAATCTACCTGGACTTCCGATTCCTTATTGGTCTTATGCTGATGTCTTTAATAAAAAGGAGGCAGAGACACTACCCCCTCATAGACCATACGACTGCCCTATCGACCTGTTACCTGGTACTACTCCTCCCCGTGGGCGTATTTATCCATTATCCGCTGCTGAGACCCGGTCGATGTCCGAATATATTGAGGAGAATCTGGCCAGGGGATTCATCCGGAAATCTACCTCCCCGGCGGGAGCAGGCTTCTTTTTCGTCAAAAAGAAGGACGGCTCTCTCCGTCCTTGTATAGACTATAGAGGCCTTAACCAGATCACGGTGAAGAATAAGTACCCCCTTCCGCTCATTCCGGAGTTATTTGATCGTCTGAGGGGGGCTAGAATCTTCACCAAACTGGACCTCCGTGGGGCGTACAACCTGGTTCGTATCCGTCAGGGGGATGAATGGAAGACGGCATTCAACACCCGGGACGGCCACTATGAATATCTGGTAATGCCCTTTGGTCTCTGTAACGCTCCTGCCGTCTTTCAAGAGTTGGTCAATGACATCTTCCGGGACCTTCTCTACTCCTGCGTAGTGGTGTACCTGGACGACATCTTGGTCTTCTCTCCGGATCTCCAGACTCACCGGAGGGACGTTCGTCAGGTCCTGCTCAGGCTCAGGCAGAATCACCTCTTCGCTAAATATGAGAAGTGCCTCTTTGAGCAGACCTCGCTTCCGTTTTTGGGCTGCATTATTTCTCAGACCGGCCTATGAATGGATCCAGAGAAACTGTCTGCCATCGAGAAATGGCCTCGACCGGAGGGGTTGAAGGCCATTCAGCGATTCCTGGGCTTCGCCAACTACTACCGCCTCTTCATACCACACTTCTCTTCCCGGACTGCCCCAATTTCCGCGCTCACCCGTAAGGGTACTAATCCCAAAGAGTGGCCGCCCGAAGCAGAGGAGGCCTTTCTTTCCCTAAAACAGGCCTTCTCTTCCGCCCCGGTGCTGCATCGCCCAGATGGCAACAAGCAGTTCTTCCTGGAAGTTGACGCCTCCTCCTCTGGAGCCGGAGCGGTACTTACTCAAAAATCATCTTCCGGGAGAATGGTAACTTGTGGCTTCTTCTCCAAACTCTTCTCCTCTTCTGAGCGCAACTATTCCATAGGAGACCGAGAGTTATTGGCCATCAAGCTGGCATTGGAGGAGTGGCGTTACCTACTCGAGGGGGCTCTTCACCCGGTAATAATTTACACTGACCACAAGAACTTGGCTTACCTCCAGCATGCCCAGAGACTTAACCCGCGCCAAGCCCGGTGGTCCTTGTTTTTTGCTCGCTTTGATTTTGTTCTTCATTTTCGCCCGGCTGACAAAAACGTCAAAGCAGATGCCTTGTCCCGATCCTTTCTGGTGTCCGATCTCGAGGAAGAACCTAAACATATCATCGATCCCGCCAGAGTAATGCAGGTGGCTCCCGTGAGTCTAAATCGTCTCCCTCCCGGTAAGACGTTTGTTTCAGTACCTGATCGGGAGAAGATCCTACACTGGGGCCATTCGTCTAAACTAGCTGGCCACGCCGGTCAGAAAAAGACCCTCCAGCTTATTGCCCGGTACTACTGGTGGCCTACCCTGCACAAGGACGTAATAGACTTTGTTTCTACCTGTGTGTCCTGCGCCCGCAACAAAGTCCCGAGACACCTGCCAGCCGGTCGCCTCCTTCCGCTTCCTGTGCCTGCTGCCCCCTGGCAGCATATTGCTATGGACTTCATAACTGATCTCCCCGTCTCTGCCGGTTGTACGGTCATTTGGGTGGTCGCTGACCGCTTTTCCAAGATGGCTCACTTTATTCCCCTGCCAGGCCTCCCGTCTGCACCCGAGCTGGCTAAAGACTTTATCCGCCACATCTTCCGTCTTCATGGCCTGCCCCTCCACATCGTGTCGGATCGTGGGGTACAGTTCACCTCACGTTTCTGGAGAGCCACTTGTAAACTGCTAGACGTCACCCTGGACTTCTCTTCCGCTTACCACCCACAGTCCAATGGTCAAGTGGAGCGGATCAATCAGAACCTGACCAGTTACCTCCGGCACTTCGTTAATGCCCATCATTCAGACTGGGTGGATCTCCTACCATGGGCCGAGTTCTCTTATAATAATCACCAGAGCGAATCCTCCTCCAAATCCCCGTTTTTTGTAGTCTTCGGTCAGCATCCTCGGATTCCTTTTCCTGTCTCCACCTCTGTGGACAACCCGGCTGCGGAATCTCTCGTTAGCAAATTTTCCTCCATTTGGGAGAGTACCCGATCCGCACTCCTTCAGTCGTCCGAACGGATGAAAAGACACGCTGACAAAAAACGCCTGGATCCTCCACAATTTCGTCCTGGAGATAAAGTCTGGCTCTCATCTAAATATGTCCGACTCAAGATACCTTCTTACAAGTTAGGGCCTTGGTTCATCGGTCCTCTGGAGGTCATCAGTCAGATCAACCCGGTGGCCTATAAATTGAAACTCCCGGCCAACTTACGGATCCCTAACTCCTTCCATGTATCTCTCCTCAAACCTGTGGTTCTTAACTCTTTTTCCAAGTCTACAGGTACGCCTCCTGCTCCGGTTTCTGCTGAGGACGAGTTTGAGGTAGAGAACATTCTTGCCACCAAAAGGGTAAGAGGAAAGACCTTTTTTCTAGTAGATTGGAAGGGGTTTGGTCCTGAGGAGAGAACGTGGGAGCCCCGGGAGAACATCCATGCCCCTCTTATCCTTGCTAAATTTCTGTCTGGCCTAAAAAAGGGGGGGCCTAAAGGGGGGGGTACTGTAGCGCCGGCGTCCCTGCCCTCTGCTAGGCAGGGACGCTGTTCCCCTCACCTCTCTGCTCCGTGCCCGGTGTCCTCCTCCCGCTCTGCTGGCAGCGCGCGCTCCTTCCCGGCCACTGTGCTTAGGGCGCGCGCGCGCGCTCTCCCTCCCTCTTAAAGGGGCCGCACGCGCCGTCCTAAGGAGTCCCCGGCCAATGGCCGGAGGATTTCACCATATATAAGGCACCTCCTCCAAAATGGAGGTGCCCGAGCAATGTTGTTGCACTGTTCACTACTCTGCTTCAGCCCTCAGGTCCCGTTGCCAGTTACCTGCCAGATACCTGCCAGATTCCTGCCAGATTCCTGCCTGTTTATCTGCTACCTGCCTGCTAGTCTGAGGTCCGACGGTCTGCCTTACTACTCCTGTCAGTCTGTCTAAGGACCAGCCTGCCCGCTCACCTGGGAGCGCACATCAGCCACCTGCCTGCTTGCCTGAGGTCTGACGGTCTGCCTTCCAACTCCTGTCAGTCTGTCTATAGGACCAGCTTGCCCGCTCACCTGGGAGCGCTCATCTGCTGCCTGTCTGCTAGCCTACCTGGAGGCTCTGCCGTCACGTGCTGTGACCACCCGCTCATCCAGAGACTCTCGCCTGCTCACCTGGGAGCTCACGTCTATCATCAGCCGCCACAGGTCGTACCAACCCTTTACCTAGAGACTGCCCCGGTCACTTGCCTTGACCATCTGCCCATTCATCCAGAGACTGCCCCGGCCACTTGCCGTGACCATCTGCCCGTTCATCCAGAGACTGCCCCGGTCACTTGCCGTGACCATCTGCCCGTTCATTCAGAGACTGCCCCGGTCACTTGCCGTGACCATCAGCCCGTTCATCCAGAGACTGCCCCGGTCACTTGCCGTGACCTCCAGCCCGTTCACTCAGAGACTGTCCCGGTCACCTGCTGTGACTTCCTGCCCGTCTTCCCTGGTCGCCACCCGCTCCCTTACAAGGACCGCCCCCTTGTATAGTAGCTCAGAGGTTCCGCCTCCCAGACCCGTTACAGAATGAATCTTCGGTAGTAGCCTACCAACCCGAGGAACTGTCACACTTCCTTTATGCTGGAGGGTCTTGGCCAGTCCTTAATCACGGTGATCTTATCGGGGTCGGGAGCCACTCCGTCAGCACTCACCACGTGTCCCAGGTACTGCACCTTTGGTTTCAGGAGGTGACACTTGGAGGGTTTCACCTTTAGGCCGTAGCTTGCCAGGGCGTCAAACACTTCTGCCAGGTGTTTCAGATGGTCCTCATAGGTTTTGGAATAGACGATGATATCGTCCAGGTATAACAGGACCGTCTCGAAATTCCGATATCCCAGACAGCATTCCATCAACCGTTGGAAGGTTCCTGGTGCGTTGCAGAGCCCGAACGGCATACAGTTGAATTCGCTGAGACCCATCGGGGTGGTGAATGCGGTCTTCTCCTTGTCTGCCTCTGCTACAGGAACCTGCCAGTACCCGCTAGTAAGATCCAAAGTGGAGAAGAAGTTAGCAGATTTTAATGCAGCTAAAGATTCTTCTATTCTAGGTAACGGGTATGCATCTTTGTGTGTGATACGGTTGACCTTTCTGTAGTCCACACACATTCTCATTGTGTTGTCCTTCTTTTTCACTAGAACTAGTGGAGCTGCCCAGGGGCTACAGCTGTCCCTGATTACCCCAGCCTCCTTCATGTCCCGCAACATCCCCTTTGCATGCTGATAGTGTGCAGGGGGTACAGGTCGGTATCTTTCCTTTATGGGTGGATGGTCTCCTGTTGGGATGTGATGTTCTACCCCCTTTACTCGCCCGAAGTCTAGCGGGTGTTTACTAAAGACTCTTTCGTACTCCTGAACCACCTGGTAGACTCCCTGTTTTTGGTGTGAGGGAGTGGAGTCAGTACCCAAATGCAGTTGCTGACACCAGTCCTCCATTTGTTTCTTAGAGCCGTTACCTTTCTCTGGTTGAGATGGAGGCAAGGGTTCCACAGCCCTTACAGAATTTTGGTTTATGGTGAACAATTTGGCTAGCGTGGCATACCGGGGCAGGTATACTTCTCTCTCCCCGATATTTATGATGCGGACGGGCACCCTCCCATGGCGTACATCGACCACCCCCCGTGCTGTCAAAATGGTGGGCCTACTGTCTGAGTAGACGGGTTCTACCATTGCTTGGTAGTCTCTACCTCTTAGACCAATAGCTGCCCGGCACCAGATCATCATCTCACTTTTCGGGGGCATGGCAATAGGGAACGGGTCACACATTCTCACGCTACCTATCTCACCACCAGATAGTTCCACTTGTTGCCGCTTCATCAGTGCCCGGATCTCTTTTTGGAGCACACGCTGCTGGCTGGAACTGGCGTTCTTGGCAACCTGCTGTAAAATGAGAATCACCTCTGCAAGACAATTTTCAATCACGTTAGTTCCCAAGGTTATTCTAGGGTGGCTCTCATGACGGTCTATGTCCACAATAATGAGTCCTTGTGCCGCCAGTTCGACTTTACCGACCTTAATGGTCACCTCCTTGAATCCCACCTGCGGCACGGGCTGACCATTGCTGGCGATGATACTCAGATCGTCATCTGGGTAGCGGGTTATGTCCGAGTCATTCCAGTACCGCTTAAAGAGCACGTACGGGATGGTAGTCACTTGCGACCCAGTGTCCAGTAGGGCACTCATAGGAATGCCATCCAGTACCACAGGCAAGACCGGACGTCCCCCTACGTATTTATCACGCCAGTTCGATGGGCCTGATGATCTTATGCCTGGGGGTTGGCCCTCTACCCCAGGTTGTGCCCGTTTAAATGACAGTACCTTGCCATGTGTCCGGGTTGATTGCAGCGGCGGCAGATGGGTTGTCCGTCCTCGTTGTATCTGTCGCTGGGTCTTCCTCTGGACGTTGGTATCCTCCTCTGTCGGCGCCATGGGACGTCCTCCGGTCCGGATGCCAGTTGGATCTTCCCTGGAGGGGAAACCTGTAAAGACTGCATAGTTCGGGTTAGCGCGGCTACGCTTTTAGTCAGCTCTTGGACCTGATGGTGCAGGTCTGTAGCCGGGTTGTTATCCAAAGCCTGCGCACCAGCTCCTACAGACTCTGTAGACAAGGACGCCGCCTCCTGTTGATAGGTAATAGCAGGACGCCAGTGGGTTACAGCGCTACCCGGTGCCGGTTCTCGGAGCACCCGGATGGCCCTGTCTTTGAACTTTGCAAAGTCTAAACCAGGGTTCTGCAAGGCCATTGCATGTAACTGGGTTCGGTGGGCGTTGGACAGCAGACCCTCAATGAATTGCTCAGTTAACAGTTCATCTGCATTCCGCACACTGTCAGGGTCTGCCTGTTTAATGGCTCCCAGGGCCTCTTGCAAATTCAAAGCATAGTCTCTTATACTTTCTTGGGCCCGCTGCTTGCAAAAGTGTCCCTCAGACGGGTTAAGATTTCTTTTACAGTCTCCTTGTCCCGGACTGACCAGGACTTTACTTCACGTTGGGCTGCCTCGGTTAGCTGGCCTACCAATATGCTCACTTTTTATCCTTCTGTCAGGGGGTATACCTTAAACAGGCTGTACAGTCTCTCTTTAAAGTCGCTTAGGGTATGCGACTCCCCTGAGTACTGGGGCAGCCAGGCCGCTCCGGGGATATAGGGTATTGTAAATGGCATTACTGCGGCAGCGGCCGCGCTGGTGGTAGAGGGTCCCTCCGTATCTGTCATCTTCCTCCCCCCTAGTTAAGTGTGGCCTACCTTCTGTTGCTTCTTCTCCGTAGGCCGCGGCTCCGCAGACGATCGTCAGGGTGGAGGACCTTGCGTCGCGCTCTGGTGACATCAGCGTCGCTCTCTCTCCCTTCTAGGACCTTGCGCAGCGTCGATGCGTGGGGCGGAGCTTCGGGTCTCGCGCGCTTTCGGCGTCCACGCCCCTCTTCTTCCCGCGCGGCGTCCCGAAGATGGCGTCCGATGGCGGGAAAACGACTGCGGATGGCGGGAAACTTTTGAAGATGGCGGGAAACCGCTCCGGATGGCGGGGACCTTCACCACGGCAGGTATGATAGTCTTTTGAAGGCGTGCAATACCCGGTGGTTGCGGGCACGAAATCCTGCCGACTACGCCAAAGCTGACGCGCCCCCTGGGCCTAGTGTGGACGTGTGTGGTTTACCCGGAGCCGGGTCTCTGGGGGTTGTAGTCTCCGTGGCGGCGACCCGGTCCCGTGGCTCAGGGTGGTCAGGACAATGGCAGTCTTTTAGATGTTTTAGGTTAATTGTCCGACTACGCCACCCGTGGATTGCGGTCAGGGTGTACCGCCGCTGCGAGGCAGTCCGCTGAGGCTGGTGTGGTGTGCGCAGCAAAAGATGGGATAACTCCCCACGGGAGGAGCATAGCCTCAGGGCAGGGAATGTGGATGGTGGGAGTGATGGTGCACGGGCGTCACAGGACTAGTAGTGCTGGTGCGGCGATGAAGCAGGAACGACTCAGAGTCTTTGCAGTGCAGTTCAGGGTCTTTACTGGTGATATTAAGGCAGACCCTCCCGGGAGTACTGGCTAGCATAAGGGGCCTGGTCAGGCTGCGAGCAAACAGGAGTTCCCCTGGCCAGGTGGAGTTGTAGGCCTCCCCGTCTATCTGCACTCTTTCTGGCTACCTTGCTGTAAGCGGGTAGAAGTAGCCCACGTCCCTGAGTATACCGTGTGGTGCTCACCCGTATGGCTGGTGACTTGGGGCCTTCTGTTAGCCTCCGCTCCTGGATGGCGGTGCTGGTCCCTTCCTTGTGACTGAGCCTCCGGGCTTCTATGGCCAGAGGACCTGGAATCCCCTGCCGGCTGGTTTCTGCTGCTGGGTGGATATCAGTCCCCACAGCCTCAGACTCCGGTGTCCGGTTATCAGATTCTTCTGCCAGGGCGAGCTCTGCTCAGCTCCAGCCCCTGGTCTTCAGCTACTGCTCCTACAGAGCTCTTGCTGTAACTCTCCCTGTGTCTGGAACTGTCTCCAGGCTCTGACTCAACTGACTAATCCCGCCCCAGACCCAGTTTATAAGGGCAGATTCCTCCCCTCCCAGGTCTGGGCCGGAAGTGTGGCATGCTTAAGGGCTCCTGACCAGAGAAACCTCCCTCTTGCTCTCAGACGTAATATTTCTATTACTGTGGTAACCAGACCCCTGGGATGCCACACTACACCAATGTCTAGTTTGCACAGTCTGTGATTGGGGTGCAAAAGTCCTTGGAGAACCATGACTTTTTCATCTTGATGAAAATTAGGTGGTCTACACTTTCAGGGGACAGCCGGATGCGCTTATCCATCAGGACATCACCTGCAGCGCTGAAGACACGTTCTGAGAGAACGCTGGCTACCGGGCATGACAAAACCTTCAAGGCGTAACAAGAAAGTTCAGGCCACTCTTCCATTTTTGAAGACAAAAATGCAAAAGGGTCCAAACCCCCTCTGATGGCATTGATATTGAGCTCAAGATACTCCTGCACCATCCTCTTCAGTCGTTCGCTACGTGTCCGACTTGTACTCTGTTCTGCTGGTGCACAGACTGGTCTAAAAAATGTGTGAAACGACTTACAGAAATTGCTTCTGCAACTTACACTGCTGCTGCTAATGTTTTTGATTGATGAATTGACGTTGCCAGGGTTGGAAGTCTACAACTGTGAGGCACACTGTGTGCCTCACTACTGTATTGGGGAAAACCTCTCTTAAGGTTGTCTACAAGCATGTTTCAATATTCCAGCATGCACGCGTCTTTTTCCAGGGCGGGATGTATCTGGCAAAAAGTACTCTTGTACCGTGGATCTAACAGAGTGGCAACCCAGCTGTCAGCACTATTTTGAATCCTAACAATACAGGGATCATGTTGTAGATAGTGCAGCAAGAAGGCTTATGTGTTGAGCTCTTCCATGAGGTCCAAGCCCATGTTGTGTTGGTGGCAGGATAGCACTGAAGCTTGCTTCCGCTGTCCCCGCCCTCCAACCACAAACAACAGAGTGGGGATCATTATCCTCTTCATCTCCTGACTGTTGTGAACCCATCACCTCTTCCTCTTTGTCCTCTTCCATTTGTTCCTCAGCTCCGGCACCTTCACTAACAGTTTATCTGGTACCATGAGCCCCCCTTTATTGCTGTAATCCACCAACCCTTGGCACCCGCCTGTGCGACGACAGTCTGTAACTTATAGATATTGTTATCCCTTCCGCATCCTCATCTGTTTCCTGTTCTTCCTCTGGGACCATCACCTCCTCCCGCAGACTATTCAAAGTGTGCTCCAGCATGTAGATGACCAGAATGGTGATGCTAATGATGGCATCGTTAGCGCTAAACATCTTAGTAGCCATTTCGAAACTGTGCAGAAGGGTACAGATGTCCTTAATCTGTGCCCACTCTGCAAACATGATTTGCACCACGTCCGTACTGCATTAGCCCAAGCTATGCAAAATGAGATACTGCGTCAGGGCTCTTTGCTGTTGCCACAGTTGCTGCAACATGTGCAGAGTGGAATTCCACTGTGTCGGCACATTGCATATCAACCGGTTAACCAGTAGGGCCAAAGACCTCTGTAGCACAAAGCCACTGTGCTTTTTGCAGCAGCGCATCCAGGCCGGGATAGTGGTGGAGAAATTGCTGTGCCACCAGGTTGAGGACGTGAGCCATGCAACGCATGTGTGTAAGGTTGCCCCGGCGTAGGGCCGCCACCAGGTTTGCACCATTATTGCACATGGCTTTCCCTGACTCCAGGTTCAGTGGAGACAGCCATTGTTCAAAATGGGCCCAGATGGCTGCCCACAACTCTTGAGCTGTTTGACTGCAATCTCCAAGGCATATTAATTTTAACACTGCCTGATTGCAGTGAGCCCTAGCTGCTCAATACGGAGGTGTGGGGATTCTCTCTGCACTGTTGGAACGTGTGTCTCATTAAGTCACAGGTTGACGGCGCAGGTTGAGGCCCTAGTGGAGGGGGAGGAGGCAGAAGCAGTGGAGGAAATGTTACATACAGGGTTTGTCTCGCAAGCCTTGGGGATTCCAAGACTTGTGGAGCAGCACCTTCCCTGCCTGCCCCCACAGCCACCAGAGTTACCCAGTGCCCAGTGCCCAGTCAGCGAGATGTAATGCCCCTGGCCATGCTTGCTCGTCCAGGTGTCTGTGGTGAAATTCACCCTGTCAGACATCGATTTTTTTCAAGGAATGGGTGATGTTGTCACCAACATGCTGGTGTAGCGCAGCACAGCTTAGCGAAGTAATGGCGACTGGACAACTGGTACTGGGGGACTGTGACAGCCATCAGCTTTTGGAAAAAGTCTGTATCCACCAGGTAGAAAGGCAGCATTTCCGTCGCCAACAGTTCAAGCTCTTAACTTTGGCATGGGTAGGATGACGCAATCTTTTTCGCGACCACAACTGCGGGACAGAGGACTGACTGCTGTGCTGAGACAGGGTGGAGTAGGGTGAACACAACAAACTGCTGGACCGTGAGTGAGGTACAGGTGAAGATGTTATGGTGGATTGAGAAAGATGTGGTGTGCTTGGTGAAACTAAAACAGCAGGCATGTCCACTTCCGTTACAGCTGATGGGCTCTGACTCAGCCTGACTGGAGCGGTTAAACAAGTGGAGGTTCTGTGGCCGGAGACCTATGTGAAAACACTTGCCACGGTGACGTAGGAGCATTAAGCAGCAGAGATGCGGTTGATGGGGCAGCCGGTGGTTGGTGAGGCCCGCTAGTCTGCATTTTACCACAATGAGATTCCAAGACTAACGCATGTTGATCGCGCATGTGCCGGTTCATGCATGTAATTAATTAAAAGAGAAAAAAGAGGAGTGTTACTTTAAAAAGGCATAACTTTATTAATAACATAGATAAAACACCATACATATAAAAAGGAACACAGAAAGTGGTAATCAACACAGGAAGAACAATGTTCCGCATTTAGATGGGAGGTGAAACAGAGTACACAGTTAAAGGCCTGTGGGACGAAAAGTAGACAGTCAGTCATGTGGATAATTAATCATATAAAATTGAATAATAGCCACAAAGTCACACTCAGGATGTGCCATAGTTATAAACTTGTCTATTATAACCTCTCAAATGCAATATGTCACCAGTCACTGAGGCTAGACGCTGGTGGCATCATCTATTGATGAACAGTCTCATATCTGTAAATGCCGCTGTAAATGTCCCACAGCAGGTATTCCTCTATAGTAACCACACCTTACCCATATTGCGGACAAGCCTCCCATGGAGTGTGGACGGAATGGGTGAATTCCCGATGCGCGCTTCGCGTGCTAGGCTCACGCTTTCTTAAGGCGAAACGCGCTATTGGATGGTGAACGTTGGTGGACAGCCATTTTCAGGTCTCTCCAGAGATGCTCAAATGGGTTTAGGTCAGGGCTCTGGCTGGCCCAGTCAAGAATGGTTACGGAGTTGTTCTGAAGCCACTCCTTTGTTATTTTAGCTGTGTGCTTAGGGTCATTGTCTTGTTGGAAGGTGAACCTTCGGCCAAGTCTGAGGTCCAGAGCACTCTGGAAGAAGTTTTCATCCAGGATATCTCTGTACTTGGCCGCATTCATGTTTCCTTCAATTGCAACCAGTCGTCCTGTCCCTGCAGCTGAAAAACACCCCATAGCATGATGCCACCACCATGTTTCACTATTGGGATTGTATTGGGCAGGTGATGAGCAGTACCTGGTTTTCTCCACACATACTGCTTAGAATTATCACCAAAAAGTTCTATCTTCGTCTCATCAGAGCAGAGAATCTTATTTCTCATAGTCTGGGAGTCCTTCATGTGTTTTTGTGCAAACTCTATGAGGGCTTTCATATGTCTTGCACTGAGGAGAGGCGTCCTTCGGGCCACTCTGCCATAAAGGCCCGACTGGTGGAGGTCTGCAGTGATAGTTGACTTTGTGGAACTTTCTCCTATCTCCCTACTGCATCTCTGGAGTTTAGCCACAGTGATCTTGGGGATCTTCTTTACCTCTCTCATCAAGGCTCTTCTCCCACAATTGCTTAGTTTGGCTGGACATCCAGGTCTTGGGAGACTTCTGGTGGTCCCAAACTTCTTCCATTTAAGGATTATGGAGGCCACTGTGCTCTTAGGAACCTTGAGTAATGCAGAAATTCTTTTATAACCTTGGCCAGATCTGTGCCTTGCCACAATTCTGTCTCTGAGCTCCTTGGGCAGTTTCTTTGAGCTCATGATTCTCATTTGGTCTGACATGCACTGTGAGCTGTGAGGTCTTATATAGACAGGTGTGTGCCTTTCCAAATCAAGTCCTATCAGTTTAATTAAGCACAGCTGGACTCCAATGAAGGAGTAGAACCATCTCAAGGAGGATCACAAGGAAATGGACAGCATGTGACTTAAATATGAGTGTCTGAGCAAAGGGTCTGAATACTTATGACAATGTGATATTTCAGTTTTTCTTTTTTAATAAACTTGCAAAAATTTCTACATTTCTGTTTTTTTTCAGTCAAGTTGGGGTGCAGAGTGTACTTTAATGAGAAAAAAAATTAACTTTTTAGAATTTACCAAATGGCTGCAATGAAACAAAGAGTGAAAAATTAAAAAGGGTCTTTATACTTTCCGTATCCACTGTATATGCTGAAATGTGGCCTGGTGTCTCTGTCTGGACCACACTATTAGCAAAAATCATTGATCTGCTGGAAGGTCGATTTCATAGCCACACAGGAGTCTATCTAAACTAGCTGACTGACAAGCAACCGCCTAGATAACTATCTCACTATCCAGTAGCAGCAGCAGGAGCACCCTCGCTGCGCTGTTACATTGACAAAATGGCGCCAAAACAACATGCCTGCTCTTTATATGGAGAGGGATATGTGACTTCGGCAGCCAATGACACAAGCCCTTCTGTTTGGATGTTTTGAATGGTTCCTGCACCCTGATTGGCTACCGGAATCTCCACACATTAAGTTAAGAAAAAAAAAAATTAAGAATAACAGTCCGCCGCTCCTCTGACCTCTCCCCAACCCCTCCCCTCATCAAACAGGCCTCCCCCAACTCATCATACCATCATACAGCACCACTATCCTACCCAAATTTCTAAAAAACACTAGTAGAAACGTGATAATTTACCAAACTTTGGCGAAATTTTGCAGATTTTGAGTAAAAACGCTCGGGAGTCCAATCACGAATCCGAATGTGCAATGTTCATGCTGAATTTGAAATTGCCGAACCTTTTCTGAACATGTTCACTCATCTCTATTCATATCGACAATAAAAAAAATGGTGCTGTGAAAAAGGGGAGGGAAAAAAATTAAAGCGCAAAAATGAAAATTGGCTGCATCCTTAAAGGGGTTTTCCCTTTCAATAAATATTAATTCCCGGCTGCAGGTTATTCTAAAGAAAAAATCAGCGCTGTACTCACCTTCCCCGGGTCCACCGGCGAGTCTTACCGACAAGCCCTTTACAGTCCAATAGCTCATCGTGTAGCACCGGCATCTCTGCCTTTTGCCTTCCTGCCCCGGCAGAGACGCCGACTCACTCACTGCCGCGGCACACGTCCTGCATGTTCCGTTCCTTCTTCCTCTTCCTGCTCTGCTGCTGCCCGGGGTATGCACACAGCGCTCAGATTCCCGGGCACTGTGCTTAGGGCGCGTGCGCAGTCCCATCCTCTTAGGAACAGCGAATGCCATCCTAAAGAGTGCCCAGCCAATGGCTGGGAGACACTTATTATTTATGGCAAATGATGGGAGGTGCCTGTGCAACGTCGTTTGTCTGTTTCCCTAACACACTTGCTAGTTCCAGGTCCCAATGCTTGTATCCAGCATACCTGCTTGTCTATCAGCCATGCCAGCTAACCTGTCTATCAACCGTGCCAGCCAGCCTGTCTATCAACCGTGCCAGCCCGCCTGTCAATCAGCCGTGCCCACCTGCCTGCCTGTATATCAGCCATGCCTGCCAGCCTGTATGCCAGCCATGCCAGCCTGTCTGTCTATCAGCCGTACCCGCTGGCACTAGCCTGCCTGTATATCAGTCATACTCGCCGGCACAAGCCTGCCTGTATACCAGCCATGCCTGCCAGCACCAGCCTGCCTGTTTTGTGCCAGTCTACCATTCCTGGCCATTCCTGCCTCCTGTCCCTTTGTGGTCAGCTGCCATCCACCTGAGGTCAGTCCTGGTGTATAACCTGGTCCCGCCTCCCTCGTCTCTCCTCGGATCGCGGCATCGTCAGCCGTTGTGCATTCGAGATTGGACTCGGTAAAGCTCCTAGTCACGCCCTTCCGGGCTCTCCTCGGATCACGGCACAGTGATTCCACCACCTAGCCCGCTACAGTTTGCACAGGCCATGGAATCCGCTGGCTCCCAGGCTTACACCATCTCTGACCTGTGTCAGGAGGTCTCTGGTCAGAAGGAACAACAGGATAAGATCCTGTCCTACCTGCCTACAGTGAACACCTGCCTGGACACGCTGACTACTCTGGCCACACCTGCACCTACGCAAGCGGCAACAACTTCAGAAGTGCCTCAACAGTCTGCCAGTGTTGTACCCGGCCTCGGACCCCGGTTATCTGCTCCTCCATGCTATGGTGGGGACCCCGCTCTATGTCGGGGGTTCATAAATTAGTGCACACTACACTTCGTGTACTTGGCCCATCAGTTTGTTTCAAATCGGGCCAAAGTGGAATTTATTATGTCCCATCACAATAGTGAAGCTCTGGTTTGGCTAAATCCCAAATGGGAGAGAGGGGATCCTCTTGTGTCAAACCCCCAGTTCTTAACAGAAGCCTTCCGGAAGGTTTTTTCAGTGGACCCAGCCGTGCATCCTCAGCAGCATTTTCTCTCCTCTGACTGCGCCAAGGAAACCTCACAGTGGGCCAGTATGCTGTAGGTTTCCACACCCTCTCGCCTTAACTCACCTGGAATAATGATGTTCTGCTGGCAACCTTCTGGAAGACCTTTCTGGGCAAATCAAAGACGAGCTGACCGGTCATGAAATACCCACCTCTCTGGTAGACCTGGTGTCTCTGGCAACACGGATAGACATAAGGTTTCAGGAGCATTCCAGGGAGGTGAATCGCAAGAGGACAGAAAGCAGCCTCATTTCCGGCACCCTCTCCAGAGTTCATGCAGGTAGACCAGGTGAAGATGTCAAAGCATCATCTTGAGGCCTGTCGGCCCAAGGGAAGCTTCTGCTATTGTGGCAGTCCTGAGCATGCAGTCCGCTCCTGCCCTGAGAGACCAGGAAACACCAGAGCCTAGGGTCTGTTGGGGAGGTCACACTGGGAGAGAATCATTCCTCTCCATCGCTGACACTGTCAGTGTCCGTATCCTATGGCAGCACCCTTTTTGTCGAGTCTGCCTATCTGGATTCTGTCGCCGCAGGTAATCTCATCCAACAGGTTGTTGTGGAGGTGCATCAGGTTCAATATCTTCCGGATTCGTTGGCGGTTTCTTCAGTGGATGGTAAGCCTCTTTCCGAGATCATCCTATTCGTTATCAAACTTGTGGAATTTTGAGTAGGAATGTTAAATTCAGAGAAGATTTCTCTCTGTGCTGTCGGATCTGTCTCACCCTCTGCTTCTAGGTCTGTCCTGGCTGCGAAGATTCAATCATGGATTGGAAGTTCGGAGAAGTACTCCGTTGGGGACAACTATGCCATGAGAGATATTTACTTCTCATTCAGCCATGCTGAACAAAAGAAAACAGCTCTACTCATCTTCCGACATTATTAGTGGCCAACTCTGCACAAGGATATTGCGGACTTCATCTCAGCCTGTCCCTCTTGTGCCCAGAACAAAACCCCGAGACAGTTTCTGTCCGGTTGGCTACTTCCTTTGCCCATACCATCTGCTCCCTGGCAACATATTTCATCACCGATCTTCCAGTATCGGCTGCATGTACCGTCATTTGGGTAGTTGTAGGTCACTTCTCAAAGATGGCCCATTTCACTTCACTTTCCGGTCTCCCATCTGCTCCAATGCTTGCAGAGAAGATCATTCTAAACATTTTCTGTCTCCATGGTCTACCGCTCAATATTGTCTCTGATAGAGGCGTCCATTTTATTTCTCGCCTGTGGGGGGCTACCTTACTAAATGTCACTCTGGATTTCTCTTCGGCCTACCATCCTCAATTCAATGGCCAGGTAGAATGGGTCAATCTCATCCTGACCAACTTCTTACGGCACTTTGTCAATGACCGCCACAGTGACTGGGCCGAACTTCTACCTTGGGCCGAATTCTCATACAACCATGTGAGTGAATCCTCTGCGAGATCTCCATTTTTTGTAGTCTATGGTTAACATCCCAATATTCCATTCCCTGTTTCCACTACCTCCGATATTCCTGTTGATGAATCCCTCATTGAAGGATTTGCAAAGATCTGGGAGGACACCAAGTTGTCATTATCAAAGTCCTCGGAACAGATGAAAAGACATGCAGACAAGAGACGTCTGGATCCCCCTTTGTTTCGTTCTGAGGACAAGGTCTGGCTGTCATCTAAATATGTCCATGTCAAGGTACCATCCTATAAACTGGGTCCTCGTTTCATTGGTCCGTTTGAGGTTCTGAAGCAGATTAATCCAGTAGCCTACAAGCTCAGACTCCTGGCCTCTTTATGGGTTCCCAATTCTTTTCATGTGTCTCTCCTCAAGCCTTTTGTCCTCAGTCCTTTTTTCAGAGATCTTGGTTCCACTCCTGCTCCTATCAGCTCTGAGGACATTTTTGAGGTAGAGAACATTCTGGCCACCAAGAGGGTAAGAGGAAAAAACTTTTTTCTTGTAGATTAGAATGGATTTGGTCCCAAGGAGAGGTCTTGGGAACCCCAGGAGAACATCCATGCCCCTCTCCTCCTGGAGAAAGTCCTTGCAGGCTTGAAAAAGAGAGGGAGTAGAGGTGGGGGTACTGTAGCGCCAGCTTCTCTGCCTTCTACCTCTTTCCCCTAGCAGAGATGCTGACTCACTCACCGCCATGGCCCCCATCCTGCATGTCCCGCTCCTTCTTTCTCTTCTCTCTCCTCTGCTGCTGCCCGGGGTATGCGCATGGTGCGCAGATTCCCAAGCACTGTGCTTAGGGCACGCATGCAGTCCCATCCTCTTAAAAGGACAGCCTGTGTCATCCTAAAGTGTCCCCAGCCAATGGCTGGGAGACACTTATTATTTAGGGCACCTCCACCTGATGGGAGATGCCTGTGTAATGTTGTTTGTCTGTTTCCCTAACACATTTTTGAAAGCTTCATTTTTGAAAGCTTCATTAAAGAGGCAATTACGGAGCATCTTTATGCTAATAATCTTTTAATCCCGAACCATCGCTCCTGCCAAACAAACCTGATTGACTTCTACGAGGAGGTTAGCTCTCGAGTAGATCAGGGGGAACCAGTGGATGTAGTGTATCTCGACTTCTCAAAAGCGTTCGATAGCGTGCCACATAATAGGTTGGTATACAAAATGAGAATGATGGGCCTGGGGGAAAATGTTTGCAAGTGGGTAGCTAACTGGCTAAAGGATAGAAGGCAGAGGGTGGTTATAAATGGAATATACTCAGATTGGGTAAGCGTCACTAGTGGGGTACCACAGGGGTCTGTACTATGCCCAATGTTATTTAATATCTTTATTAACAACATAGTCAACGGGATAAATAGTAAAATATCAATATTTGCAGATGACACAAAGTTATGTAAAACAATTAATACAAAAGAGGACAGTGCAGACCTACAGAGGGATTTGGATAAGCTGGGTAGGTGGAGCATTAAATGGCAAATGAGGTTTAACGAGGAGAAATGTAAGGTCATACATATGGGAAGGAAAAATGGAAGTCACCAGTACTCACTGAATGGGAAATCATTGGGGAATTCAGAGATGGAGAAGGACTTGGGCATCTTGATTGATAGCAAACTAAATTGGAGTGCCCAAAGTCAGGCCGCTGCTGTAAGGGCAAACAGGGTAATGGGATGTATCAGAAGAGGTATAGCTGCAAAGGATGAGAACATTGTTCTTCCACTGTACAAAGCACTGGTCAGACCACACTTGGAATACTGTGCTCAGTTATGGGCCCCAATATATAGAAAGGATATAAATGAGCTTGAAAAGGTACAAAGGAGGGCAACAAAATTAATAAAGGGAATGGAGGGACTGCAATACCCAGAGAGGTTGGCAAAACTAGGACTATTCAGCCTGGAAAAGAGAAGGTTGAGGGGGGACATAATAAATGTGTACAAATATGTTAGGGGACAGTATAGAGATCTTGCCCGGGATTTGTTCAAAAGGAGGGATATTACGGTAACAAGAGGGCACTCTTTAAGACTGGAAGAGAAAAGGTTTCAGCACCAGCATAGGAAGGGGTTCTTTACGGTAAGAGCAGTGAGAATATGGAATTCACTGAGTGAGGAGACGGTAATGTCGGATTCACTACACCAGTTCAAGCGGGGACTGGATGCATTTCTAGATACCAGGCAGATTTCAGCATATACTTAAAAATAAAATAAAATAGGTTGATACAGGGATTTATTCTGACTGCTGGTTTCAGAGTCGGGAGGGAATTTTTCCTCAGGTGAAGATTGGCCAAATCATTTGGGGTTTTTGCCCTCCTCTGGATCAACTTTAGCAATTACAGAACTAACAGGTCGAACTTGATGGACGCAAGTCTTTATTCGGCTTTACAAACTATGTTACTATGTTACTATGTGCTATTTCTCAGGTCCCAGTGGTTGTATCCAGTATATCTGCCTGTCTATCAGCCGTGCCAGCCTGCCTGTCAATCAGCCGTGCCAGCCTGCCTGTCTATCAACCGTGCCCGCCTGCCTGCCAGTATACCAGCCGTGCCAGCCTGCCTGTCCATCAGCTGTGCCCACCTGCCTGCTTGTATACCAACCATGCTAAACTGTCTGTCTATCAGCCATACCCACCTGCCTGTATATCCGGTTTCACCAATTATATATCCGAACCTGGTCGACAATTCATCATCAAATCAGTGAGCTCTGAGCAACTCTGCTCGTGTCAGTGGAACACCCTGCTCAGAGCCACTGAGATCGCTGTCGGTATGATGTTAGCGCCATAGTCAGACACCCGGGAACAGTGGCAAGACTCGTGGAAGGTCAGTACAGCTATTTGTTTCTTTAGAATAACCTACAGCCAGAGACAAAAATTTATTAAATGGGAACAACGCCTTTAAGTGGTTAAAATGTATCAACTTGTGGCCTGCATTATCAAGTCACAGAACTTTTTTTCCTGGACGTTCAATTGTTTAACAGTTTTCACTATGTTACAAAACAATGTATATTCACTAATGGGCTGATAGTAGTGTTAACTGAGTCTTCCTCATCAATTTACTGAATAGAGCAATACTAGAGATATCAGCAGACTGAATTTTAAAGTGCCTAAACACATTGCATAGATCTCAGCCAAGCTTCGATCTGTTTTCAATGGAGATAGGAGTAAAAGGGCCTGCAACACACACCCCTGTCTGAGTTTGAATTCAAACTGGGAGAGTTATTATTTAATTATATAGCACCATTGATTCCATGATGCTTTACATCAGAAGGTATTACATACAAAATACAGATATCACTTACAGTAAACAAACTAACAATGATAGTGGCGTCATTGCAGACTGTAAGCTTTCTTGAAGAGATGGGTTTTCAAGTTCCGTCTAAAGGATCCGAATTTTGTGGATAATCTGACGTGTTGGGGCACAGAATTCTAGATGATGAGGGATATTCAGGAAAAGTCTTGGAGGTGATAGGGTGAGGAACGAATAAGAAATATAATATAAAAATATCAACTTGGAGACACTTTAATAAGAAATAATGGACCCATATCATTTTCTTTCCTAGCATACTGCTTTTGTCATATGTTAAACGAGGTTCAATAATCATAGCTGAAAATTATAGCAACGTAAAGACTTTGATGATAAAATGTAGCAAAAAGGTTGTACATCATAATATATTGAGAATGCAAAGGTTATGACCGCAAGCATTTCTTCCAGGGAAGACTAAGGCATCTCACATCATGATGTCTTTGTGGCACATCATCATGACATAACAGGGCATAGTACCCCAAGATGCCGTGCCAAGGTTGCTGGACACAGACGTGAAGACTGCCACGGAGGACCTGACTGGACTCTGGACCAGGGCAGCACAAATCTTTGCACTCAACTCTAATGTTCTATGGATAGACTTTGCCATGTACATAAGGACTAGAACAGAGAAGCAACTTGAGGCTCTTGGGCCCCAACGCAAAATCTCTAACAGATGACTTTGGAGGATACGATGCAGTCCTACTAGTGGAAGGATATTAATGTGCGATTTACATAAGATTAGCATTGTCCAAAAAATGGATATTCTATTACAAATGTTGCCTTTTAAGAGCTGTAAGTTATTACCAAAATGCCTGGCACTGCCACTGGCGAGTTTTTTAAATTGTGTATATACACTTCTGAGCTGCTTCCAAGTGGAGCCCCCTGAAGAATGGTCATTTTTATGAGGCTTTGAAACTCATGAAGAGGATAAAAGACGCTAAAAAAGACAAAATATACAAGCAGCAAGTTGTTATGACATTGCCGTGCATTTGTTCACTTTGGTGTTTTTTTTAGCACTTCTAGGCGGAATCTGTCTGAAAAAGACACCATGTGCACATACGCTAATAGAAGATTAAATGTCGGAACTTAGCATTACATTAGACATATCATTGAATATGTTTGAGAGACTGATAAGATCTGTAAGAAATGTATTTCTAAACGTGCATTTAGACCTGCTGAATGTTAAAGGGTTTGTCCGGCCTTAGACTGTAAGTCTGCAGTCACTCTATGTGACTGCAGACTTGAGAATCCTCACATTGTGCGCACTGCGCGCTATGAGAATTCTCCGCTGCCGACACCGGGAGCTGCAGGTTCATGACCATAAGTATGCAATTTGCTTACATGAAGTCACGTGCCAACTAAATATGAGCAGCCTTGCTCAATGCATGCTGTGAGGATTCACAAATCTGCAGTCACATAGAGTGACTGCAAACTTGCGACTAAGGCCGGACAACCCCTTTAAGTGTCCACCAATCAGATAAATGTTTGTCAATTGGTGGTCATTTATTAGCCGATCCCACTACCTATGAATAATATGTAATAGACTGTTCTGTGCTAATAGACTGCCATTGTTCTCAGCAGCACATAAGGCTTCATACAGGACGATGCGCTGCCAAGAATGATGATTTTTTTGCAATCTTAAAAATCATGTCATCCAACGAATGAGCATTTTTCTTGTTCGTCTAGTGATTAGCAGCCTGTTTGGACAGACAAGTTGTTGGGAAATGACTGTTCCTAGGAAGGCTCGCTCACAATAATCAGCCAGTGTAATTGCATCCTAAGACTCAACACTGATTTGTAACTTTAGTGCAGTTGAGTAGACTGACGTAGGTATCCACCTTTATAACTCGGCTCTCTCCACTCTACCTTTCTGCCTGAAAGTTAATCATTTGTTTGCCTCTATCTACCAGAACTTCTTATCTTTTCTCCTGTCACTTTACAACCTGACTTCTGTTATCACATTGCAGGTGGAACATGTGACCCGAATCAGCCAATAGAGTCCAATAATCTCACTCATTACATCCCATCTCCAAATGGGACGGATGGTTTACAACAGGTCAGTAATGCTCAGAAGAGTACAGAGTCCAGGCGGAGAAATACCTGTTACTTTCTGCACTAGGAATCAGATTCTGAAAAGTCTATAGTAACTTTCGCTGGGATATGCCATAGTCCATCTGATTCCAAGGCCACCACATTACAGTTTTACAAGCAGTTCATTAAGAAAATCGATGCAGTATTCAAGGACGAGGACAATTTATGTTTGGAGTTGATCATGGCTGCAAGACATGAAAGTGTCATCATACAAGAGCCTATGAAACACGGATATAACGCGCAGGGTAAGTAAGTGCACTTTCTTGTGCTGACCCACAGGGGGCAGGAGGAAGTCCTAGGTTTTTATGGTATTGCTGAGACGCAAAGCTGTGACATGTCACTCAAGGCATTAGGATTCTTTATTAGTAGGACCATACTATAAGTAAATCTCAGCACGGAGTTTTCTAGGAAGGCATTGGAAAATATTTTGTTTCATTTTGACTGAACGCACTTATTGTATAATAAGAGGGTGCTGAAATTGGAGTGTAATTACTCATATAACTGGAAAATGCAGGCATGGAGGAGATTGATTCAGCTGCAGAGCCTGGTGTGCAACAACCAGGAATTACAAGATGTTTAACAGAATGGTTACATAGGATTATGGAAGAATAAAGGAGGTCTCGGGGTGAAATCGTCTGGACCGGTGGGAGGAGTTGAGAAAAGCAATAGGAGGAGTATGAGAAATAGGTGATGTCATATGAGAGCACTTGAAATTGTTTCTAAATTTCATTCAGATTCAAGACAGATGTTTTTTCAGTTCTCATTCTGTCACTTTCAATGAAGTAACAGAGGCATCAGCGACGTTACTGGAAATGATCATCTACCCACCCCCATTAAACAGCGGTACTCTCCCAACAGATGGAAGTGGGGTGTACCTTAGAGGATGCAGCTGTCATGTATAAATATAGTGTGCTTTTACTGATCTTCTTATATAGTCTCTATAACCAGAGTAATTTACATTATTAATACAGAAGTTATATGTATTCATATAAAGCTTAACATATATATGTGTGTGTATATATATATATATATATATATATATATATATATATACATATATATATATGTAATGGAGGTCTGGGACAGATGACTTACGCAGGAAAGTAAATGTTTAGAAGTGTTAAGTGTTGCAGTCTGGACTGTGTCACTTTGGGTCACTTTAGCTGTTTCCATTCATTTGTGCTGTGTTAATTAAGTAATGATTCCAGACTTATTTTATGCCGCTCTGAAATGTCATTTAAGTGTGAATTTGAAAGCAAGGTCACACCTCAGAAAATGCTACCACCATGTGGTTAAAATGATGACATTGTGGAGCAGACGCAGTCCAGAAGAGGAAGCTCATATGTTAACCCCATATCAATGGCATTTTATGTTGATTTTCTGGTGAATGAATGAGCTACCAGTCCAGCCTGCTTCTTTCTAATAGGGCCACACTGGTTTGTGCAATAACACCTACTGAGCTTCTTCATTCCATCCAAACTAAAAGAAATCTGCCATTTAGATGGTGATGTGACATGTAGTACATGCCTCCTATTAGCCCCCTAACTCCTGTAGCTCATGGGCTTTAATGCAGGTGCTACTGCTCCTTGTAGAACAGGGTTGTCAAACTCAAGATACATAGAGGGCCAAAATGAAAAACTTGGACAAAGTCACGGGCCAACCAGCATACAGTATAATGGGCTTGGAATAGTCCTCCAAACAGAATAATGGGCCCACATAGTCCTCCATACAGAATAATGGGCCCACATAGTCCTCCATAAAGAATAATGGGCCCCACATAGTCCTCCATACAGAATAATGGGCCCCACATAGTGCTCCATACAAAATAATGGGCCCCAAATAGTCCTCCATGCAGAATAATTGGCCCGACATAATCCTCCATACAGAATAATGGTCCCATATAGGGGTGGTGGTTCTGGTGTTGCAGGCCAAATTAAACAACCCACAGATTTGGCCCACGGGCCAGAGTTTGACACGTGTGTTCTAGAACAACATAATTAGAGATTCTTCACAGATCTTACCATAAAGTTAGCTGTCAGAAGACAGATCCTCTTCAATTTAAATTTTAAACCTGTGAAATCTTTCCAAAAGACCATTTAACTCTATGTGTCCGTGGAAAAAATCGTACTGGACTCTGATGACTGACAATATAGAGAAGGTGGAGAAGCTTTTTTTCTCCACCTCCGAGAAAATTGGATCACACTCTGATCAAATTCTGATCAGAGTGTGATTAGCATAATTTGACCGATTTTCTTGGATGAGAGTAAAATGGTCATGTGATCCTAGCCTTGAAAAGATAATTGCTTTTATCCAGACCACATTTCCTGCCAAAGATATATCCCATGTCACTATATATTATACACGCTGGTCATCTTCTATGAGCAGAACTACTATTCCTACAAGTCCACTTTTCACTGCATTTTCGGATGGTCATTTCAAAGTGGTTTCAATGTATATTATTCGTATGTATTATTCTAAGCCTCATTTCCAGCCATTCTCGTCTTTATTGGTGTATAAATAGCTAAATACTGAAATTTGATCAAATCACTAAATCATAGAAAGTGTAATAAAGCATTCTAGTAATCTCTCTTCAGACATACTGACACTGTCCAGGAGAAAGAGATAAGCATGGAACAGTGGTGGCGAGCAGTGGTGTAACTTGAATCAAATGGGCCCTGGTGCAAGATTTGGCACCCCCCTCCATCCTAAATAAAATATATATACACACATATATATGCGTCCTCCATCCTGGTATATATGTCCCTCGTTCTGGCCCCATCCTGGTATATATATCGCCCATTCTGCTATATGTCCCTTATCCTGGGCCCCATCCTGGTATATACAGTGCCTACAAGTAGTATTTAGCTGGTTGACACATGCGGAATTAACTTGGCATTGTGACATTTGTACTGTAGATCAGCCTGGAAGTGGGAAATGCACTGCAGCAAATTTTGTTTTTGTTTTTTTTTATTTTTTTTTTAAAAACTTTAAAAGTTAATTCAGAGTGTCATTTATTATTCAAACACTCAAACCACAAGAATTCTGTTTGGTCCCCCTAAAGTATTAAGAAGTAGTTCAGGCACCAAGAATAATGAGCTTCACATGTGTGGATTAAAGATCTCTTTTGCCAGCCTTTTCTGACTATTTAAGTTCCTCCCCAAACTTGTGAACAGCACTCAGACATGGTCAACATGGGAAAGACAAAGGAGCATTCCAAGGCCATCAGAGACAAGATCGTGGAGGGTCACAAGGCTGGCAAGGGGTACAAAACCCTTTCCAAGGAGTTGGGCCTACCTGTCTCCACTGTTGGGAGCATCATCCGTAAGTGGAAGGCTTATGGAACTACTGTTAGCCTTCCACGGCCTGGACAGCCTTTGAAAGTGTCCTCCCGTGCCGAGGCCAGGCTTGTCCGAAGAGTCAAGGCTAACCCAAGGACAACAAGGAAGGAGCTCCGGGAAGATCTCATGGCAGTGGGGACATTGGTTTCAGTCAATACCATAAGTAACGTACTCCACCGCAATGGTCTCCGTTCCAGACTAGCCTGTATGGTACCTTTACTTTCAAAGCGTCATGTCAAGGCTCGTCTACAGTTTGCTCATGATCACTTGGAGGACTCTGAGACAGACTGGTTCAAGGTTCTATGGTCTGATGAGACCAAGATCGAGATCTTTTTTGCCAACCACACACGTGACGTTTGGAGACTGGATAGCACTGCATACGACCCCAAGAATACCATCCCTACAGTCAAGCATGGTGGTGGCAGCATCATGCTGTGGGGCTGTTTCTCAGCCAAGGGGCCTGGCCATCTGGTCTGCATCCATCGGAAGATGGATAGCACGGCCTACCTGGAGATTTTGGCCAAGAACCTCCGCTCCTCCATCAAGGATCTTAAGATGGGTCGTAATTTCATCTTCCAACAAGACAACGACCCAAAGCACACAGCCAAGAAAACCAAGGCCTGGTTCAAGAGGGAAAAAGTCAAGGTGTTGGAGTGGCCTAGTCAGTCTCCTGACCTTAACCCAATTGAAAACTTGTGGAAGGAGCTCAAGAATAAAGTCCACATGAGACACCCAAAGAACCTAGATAACTTGGAGAAGATCTGCATGGAGGAGTGGGCCAAGATAACTCCACAGACCTGTGCCGGCCTGATCAGGTCTTAGAAAAGACGATTATTAGCTGTAATTGCAAACAAGGGTTATTCCACAAAATATTAAACATAGGGGTTGAATAGTAATTGACCCACACTTTTATGTTTAAAATTTAATAAAATTCAACTGAGCAACATAACTTTTTGGTTTGTAAGATTTATGCTTCTGTTCATAAAACCTACTCTCGAATGCAGTTTGAAGGCTCTAACTTATTTGCATCTTATCAAACCAGCTAAATCTGCAGGGGGTTGAATACTACTTGTAGGCACTGTATCCCTCAACTTGGTATATGTCCCCCGTTCTGCTGCTGTTCTTTAAAGTATAGAAGAAAATAAACCATTATACTCACCAGGGGCATAAATAGAAGTCATGGGGCTCCATAGAAGAAGTATAATGTACTCCCATAGTCCTCCATATAGTATAATGCATCCCATAGTCCTGCATATAATATACTGCACCCCATAGTCATCCATCAAATATAATGCACCCCATAGTCATCCACAAAGTATAATGCAACCCCATAGTCATGCACATAGTATAATGCACCCCCATGGTCACCCATAAGGTATAATGCACAGCCCATAGTCACCCATAAAGTACAATGCACTCCATAGTCATCCATAAAGTATAATGCACCCCATAGTCATTCATAAAGTATAATGCACCCCCATAGTCATCTATAAAGTATAATGCACTCCCATAGTCATCCATAAAGTATAATGCATGCCCCATAGTCTTCCACAAAGTATAATGCAACCCCATTGTCATGCATATAGTATAATGCACCCACATGGTCATCCATAAAGTATAATGCACAGCCTATAGTCATCCATAAAGTACAATGCACCCCATAGTCACCCATAAAGTATAATGCACCCCATAGTCATCCGTAAAGTATAATGCGCCCCATAGTCATCCATAAAGTATAATCTGGGGTCATCCATGTACTAGTATGGTCACTGATTTTTTTTAAAAAAATTAATAAATGCTCACCTTCACCTCGCTTCCACCCCCATGCACGTCATCTTGTGAAGCCGGCAGCAGACTTTGGCATGCAATGGGAGCTGGTGACATCACTGCCATGCGTCCCGTCATGAGCACGCCTCTGATTGGCCAGCAGCGTGTACTGTCGCGCACGTACCCAATGGGTCTGTGCGAGGCAATACACTTCAACTGAATGTGCATCCTTGCATGCACATCCAGTTGAAGTTTCTGCTGGCGTCCGCGGGCCCCTGACAAGCCGGTCCTGGTCGCAGCACTGACCATTGCGACCACGGACATTACGTCGCTGGTGGCGAGTCTGGAGAGAAATTACAGAACAACTGTGCCATTGATACTTGGAAGGTTTACATCAGCGGTTTAAACTCAGCCGGGTAAATGGGATGCACATAGGAAAAATTTGAATATGAAGGACCACGTTTTTTGTGGGAGAAGATTTTCCGTGATACCATTATTTTTCTCTATGACTCTTTGATCATGATTTTTTTTTACTTTTGGCATGTTTTTTTATTCTTTTTAATGGTGTTATCATATGGGTTATGGTACGTCTTCTTTTTTACTTCAGTTTTTACATAAAACAGCATTTTTAGTGGCCAAATATTATTTTTGTTATTTATTCATGCTTTATTCTGAATATTTAAAAAAAAATGTTTTCCTTTTATAATTCTGGCCCCCGTCCTGTAATAATGTCCTCTGCCCTGCAATAATGTCCCTCATCCTGTAATGTCCACAGTCCTGTAATAATGTCCCTCATCCTGTAATGTCCACTATCCTGTAAGAATGGCCTCCATCTTGCAGTAATGTCTCCATCCTGGTCCCATCTTTTAGTAACGTCCCCATCCTAGTTGCCATCATATAGTAATGTTCCCATCTTGTACTTGTAATAATGTCCCCCATCCTGTAATAATGTCCCCCATCCTGTAATAATGTCCCTCATCCTGTAATGTCCACCGTCCTGTAATAATGTCCCTCATCCTGTAATGTCCACTATCCTGTAATAATGGCCTCCATCTTGCAGTAATGTCCCCATCCTGGTCCCATCTTTTAGTAACGTCCCCATCCTAGTTGCCATCATATAGTAATGTTCCCATCTTGTACTAATGTCCCACATTCTGTCGCTCTTTAGATACACATAAAAACAATAAATTCTTCTCACCTGACCTCACTCCCTCGCCGATTAGTATATACATTATATGTCAGACTAGTTTACCGATATCTTTAGGTTTGTCCAACCTTAGTCTAATATGTATGGGATCTTTAATGTCTTCATTAAAATAGTACATAAAGTCTTGTGAGTCTGTATTCTCATAATATTCAGCCTGTTTCCATACAATACCAGCTCTCTTCATCTGCCTCATATCTCCAAACGCACCATCAGTCATTTTTAATACAAGCGTGGGTCTTGAATATTCTTCCCATAAACAATTTCCCTTTTCCGCCTGCACGATATGTGTATGCATTTTATATGGTGCTTGTATATGGTCCTAAATTGTAGTTTTTAAATCCAGCCACTCCATGTGTGCTTTACTCGTAATTTCAGTCTCTGTCTCTGTGCACTCATGCACTATCACACTAGATACTCCAAAATTGCTGACCACTTGAGAAATGTGACATCTGGAAACGACACTGTAATTTTCCATTAGCAATCTATATCTGATAGAAAAATAACTATGGAAATTATAAGCATTCTCTAGATTAATTGTTTTTTAACAAATTAGTTAAAGATTAATTATATATTTACTAAAGTAATTAATTCATTAAAACACAAGTTAATTAATTCTGAAATTTGCTGTACAAAATTTAGAGGAATTAGATCTGGTATTTGGTACCAAAGGGTCAGAAAGGATTAGAAAAATATGGTTCTTTTCAAAAACAATGGCACATCTGTCCATGGATTATGACTGGTATCTAAAATGAACCACAAAGCAACTTTAGAAATCTCTTACTGCTTTGTGTCTATAGCTCCTATGCAGACCGCTGTGTTTCATTATAACACACTGAAAGGTATCTGTATCGACTGACCCTACAAATACTATACAGTGGGTACAGAAAGTATTCAGACCCCTTTAAATTTTTCACTCTTTGTTTCATTGCAGCCATTTGGTAAATTCTAAAAAGTTCATTTTTTTCTCATTAAAGTCACTCTGCACCCCATCCATCTTGACTGAAAAAAACAGAAATGTATAAATTTTTTCAAATTTATTGAAAAAGAAAAACTGAAATATCACATGGTCATAAGTATTCAGACCCTTTGCTCAGTATTGAGTAGAAGCACCCTTTTGAGCTAGTACAGCCATGAGTCTTCTTTGGAATGATGCAACAAGTTTTTCACACCTGGATTTAGGGATCCTCTGCCATTCTTCCTTGCAGATCCTCTCCAGTTCCTTCAGGTTGGATGGTGAACGTTGGTGGACAGCCATTTTCAGGTCTCAAGAATGGTCACAGAGTTGTTCTGAAGCCACTCCTTTGTTATTTTAGCTGTGTGCTTATGGTCATTGTCTTGTTGTAAGGTGAAACTTCGGCCAAGTCTGAGGTCCAGAGCACTCTGAAAAAGGTTTTCTCTGTACTTGGCCACATTCATGTTTCCTTCAATTGCAACCAGTCGTTCTGTCCCTACAGCTGAAAAACACCCCCATAGCATGATGCTGCAACCACCATGTTTCACTGTTGGGATTGTGTTGGGCAGGTGATGAGCAGTGGCTGGTTTTCTCCACACATACCACTTAGAATTATCACCAAAAAGTTCTATCTTCGTCTCATCAGACCAGAGAATCTTATTTCTCATAGTCTGGGAATCCTTCATGTGTTTTTGAGAAAACTCTATGCGGGCTTTCATATGCACTGAGGAGAGGCTTCTGTCGGGCCACTCTGCCATAAAGGCCCTGGGTTCTTCCTAATGCAGGACAATGCCAGACCTCATGTGGCTGGAGTGTGTCAGCAGTTCCTGCAAGATGAAGGCATTGAAGCTATGGACTGGCCTGCCCGTTCCCTAGACCTGAATCCGATTGAGCACATCTGGGACATCATGTCTCGCTCCATCCACCAACGTCATGTTGCACCACAGACTGTCCAGGAGTTGGCGGGTGCTTTAGTCCAGCTCTGGGAGGAGATCCCATTAGAGACCATCCGCAACCTCATCAGGAGCATGCCCAGGCTTTGTAGGGAGATCATACAGGCACGTGGAGTCCACACACAATACTGAGCCTCATTTTGACTTATTTTAAGGACATTACATCAAAGTTGGATCGGCCTGTAGTGTGCTTTTCCACTTTAAGGCTGCGTGCCCACTATGCGTTTTTCAAGCGTTTTTGCTGCGGAATTTCAGAGGGAAAACGCTTAAAAAACGCTTGGTAATACGTGCCCCATGGTCCCCAATGATAATCCGCATGTGCTGTGCACATGCTGCAGAAATTTCCGCTGCAGATTATCATTGCGGAAAAATACACAGCATGTCCATTATTTTTGCGGACACGCAGCGTAATTGCTGCCATTGACTGGCATTTAATCGCTTAATATCCGCATGACTACATGTGCACATATTAAGTGATTCAATGTGCGGAAGGTACCCGAGTCTGGAGAAGAGGAGACTGTTAAAAAAATAATTTAAACTAAAAAATAAACATATACCGTATTTTTCGGACTATAAGACACACCGGACCATAAGACGCACCTAGGTTTTAAAGGAGGAAAATAAGAAAAAAACATTTAAGCAAAAATTGTGGTCATGATGCCCTGTTATGGGGGGGGGCTCTGCTGCTGACACTGGTATTGGGATAATGTCCCCCAATTCTGTTAATATCCTCCTTCCTGGTATGTATGGCCCCTCCTTCCTAGTATAAGTGGCCCCCATCCCATCCTGGTATGCATGGCATCCCTTTATCCCCCATCCTGGTATGCATGACACCCCTTTATACCTCATCTTGGTATGCATGGCACCCCTTTATCCCCCATCCTGGTATGCATGGCACCCCTTAAGCCCCCATCCTGGTATGCATGGCACCCCTTGAGCCCCCATCCTGGTATGCATGGCACCCCTTGAGCCCCCATCCTGGTATGCATGGCACCCCATGATACCCCTTCCTGGTATGCATGGCACCCCTTGAGCCTCATCCTGGTATGCTTGGCACCCCTTGAGCCCCCATCCTGGTATGCATGGCACCCTCTGAGCCCCCATCCTGATATGCATGGCACCCTCTGAGCCCCCATCCTGGTATGCATGGCACCCCTCTGAATCCCCATCCTGGTATGCATGCCACCCTCTGAGCACCCATCCTGGTATGCATGGCACCCCTTGAGCCCCCATCCTGGTATGCATGGCACCCCTTGAGCCCCCATCCTGGTATGTATGGCACCTTCTCAGCCCCCATCCTGGTATGCATGGCACCCTCTGAGCCCCCATCCTGGTATGTATGGTACCTTCTGAGCCCCCATCCTGGTATGTATGGCACCTTCTGAGCCCCCATCCTGGTATGCATGGCACCCTCTGAGCCCCCATCCTGGAATGTATGGCACCCTCTGAGCCCCCATCCTAGTATGTATGGCACCCTCTGAGCCCCCATCACGCTGCCTACAAAAAAAAAAATGAACAATCATACTCACCTCCTCTCTCCTCCAGTGCTGTCCCGCTCTGCTGCTGACACTCTCACTGTGTGAGCGGCGCATGTCAGAGTGCGCATGGCATCCCTGCCATGCGCCCTCACACAGTGTGAGATGCTGTGCTGGAATAGTCACTGCTCCCCATGCCGGGACTCTGTGCGCGGGGAGCAGTGACCATTGAGTCTGTTCAATAGCCAGCACACTGTACCACAGCGTGGCTCCTGCTGCTGCTCTGTGGTCAGTGTGCCTGCTATTAAAGACCATGGTTATTCACTTCAACCCATGGGAGTGGGTTGTAGCGAATATTCATGAGCTTTAATAGTGGGCACACTGACCGCAGAGCGGCAGCAGGAGCCATGCTGCGGCTCCAGTGTGCCGGCTATTAAGAGAAATTAATATTCATTGCTCTCCACGACCATGGGCGTGGGGAGCAGGGAATATTCATTTTCTTTGGTAGCGGGCACAGCTAGGCTGCAGCAGGTGGCTGCTGCCTCCTGTGCCCCGCTGATCCCCCGCTGCCGCTCCCCCACACGCACCACCATGCGGCCATACAATAATATAGTATTCGGACTATAAGACGCACCCCCCCACTTTCCTCCAAAATTTTGGAGGAAAAAAGTGCGTCTTATAGTCAGAAAAATACAGTACTCACCTTCCGATGGCCCCCGGTCTCCTGTACGATGTGTCCAGTCTCAGTTGCATGGATTTATATAGTGTGACCAAGTTGTCAAGCACTTTTCCAAGTGATGCTAAAATCGCTTCTACCTGGCAGGAAAAACGCATGTAAAATCCCGTACCTGTAAAATTTTAAGGGTAGGTTAATTTTAACATTGAGAGATAGAATATCCAAAAAAAATCAAGAAAATCACATTGTATAAATTAGATAAATTTATTTGCATTTTGTAGTGAGAAATAAGTATTTGATCCCCTACAAACCATTATGAGTTCTGGCTCCTACAGACCAGTTAGACGCTCCTAATCAACTCGTTACCTGCATTAAAGACAGCTGTCTTACATAGTTACCTGTATAAAAGACTCCTGTCCACAGACTCAATTAATCAGACAGACTCTAACCTCTACAACATGGGCAAGACCAAAGAGCTTTCTAAGGATATCAGGGACAGGATCATAGACCTGCACAAAGCTGGAATGGGCTACAAAACCATAAGTAAGATGCTGGGTGAGAAGGAGACAACTGTTGGTGCAATAGTAAGAAAATGGAAGAAATACAAAATGACTGTCAATCGACATCGATCTGGGGCACCATGCAAAATCTCACCTTGTGGGGTATCTTTGATCATGAGGAAGGTGAGAGATCAGCCTAAAACTATACGGGGGAAACTTGTTAATCATCTCAAGGCAGCTGGGACCACAGTCACCAAGAAAACCATTGGTAATACATTAGGCCTTAAAGGTTTAAAATCGTGCAGTGCCCGCAAGGTCCCCCTGCTCAAGAAGGCACATGTGCAGGCCCATCTGAAGTTTGCCAATGAACACCTGGATGATTCTGTGAGTTATTGGGAGAAGGTGCTGTGGTCAGATGAGACAAAAATTCAGCTCTTTGGCATTAACTCAACTCGCCGTGTTTGGAGGAAGAGAAATGCTGCCTATGACCCAAAGAACACTGTCCCCACTGTCAAGCATCGAGGTGGAAGCATTATGTTTTGGGGGTGTTTCTCTGCTAAGGGCACAGGACTACTTCACTGCATCAATGGGAGAATGGATGGAGCCATGAACAACCTCCTTCCCTCCGCCAGGACATTAAAAATGGGTCGTGGTTGGGTCTTCCAGCAAGACAATGACCCAAAACATACAGCCAAGGCAACAAAGGAGTGGCTCAAAAAGAAGCACATTAAGGTCATGGAGTGGCCTAGCCAGTCTCCAGACCTTAATACCATAGAAAACTTATGGAGGGAGTTGAAGCTCCGAGTTGCCAAGCGACAGCCTCAAAATCTGAATGATTTAGAGATGATCTGCAAAGAGGAGTGGACCAAAATTCCTCCTGACATGTGCGCAACCCTCATCATCAACTACAAACAACGTCTGACTGCTGTGCTTGCCAACAAGGGTTTTGCCACCAAGTATTAAGTGTTGCTTGCCAGAGGAATCAAATACTTATTTCTCACTGCAAAATGCAAATTAATTTATCTAATTTATACAATGTGATTTTCTTGTTTTTTTTTTTAGATATTCTATTTCTCAATGTTAAAATTAACTTACCCTTAAAATTATAGACTGTTCATGTCTTTGTCTGTGGGCAAACTTACAAAAACAGCAAGGGATCAAATAATTATTTCCTTCACTGTATATATATAGATCTACAGTACATATACATCTATATATAGATATGCTATGTATATAAACCTTCAAAAAAGCATTATACATATTATACATATATACACTGTATTCACTTTGCACTTTATCAATTAGCAAGATATAATGTGAATAATGAACAATATAAATGTCAATCAAACCGATTTTTTTGTGTGACCCACTTTTGCTTTGAAAGTTTATTTACAAACTTTAAATCATTTCACCCCTTTTCCTGAAACTTAGTTCTTAAATCTAAGAATAAAAAATGACCATATTTTGTCTGCTCTTGTGTATAATTGTCCAAACTATTAAAATATCAAAATATCTATTCCATAAGAAAAAACAAAAAAAACAAAATGTCAGAATAGCTGTCTTTCTAATCTCTTCACCTCACAAAAAAATTACAATGAAAATAAATGTGACAATCATATGGACCTCAGAATTGTACCAATAAACACTAAAGCTCACTCCCCAGAAAGTAAAACTCCTCATAAAACTCAACAGAAAATCTCATAATATGGCGACTGAAGACACATTTTTTTTGCAAGTTTTCTTTATATTTTTTAAAAAGTGAAACAATAAAAACTATATAAATTTGGAATACCCTAACCAAACTGACCAATGTTACCAGGTCACTTTTACCACAAGGTGAATGTCATTAAAGCAAAGCACAAATTGCTATATTCTTGAATTCCATCCCACTTAGAAATTTTTTTTCCTATTTTTCAGAACACTATATGATAAAATGAGTGGTATCATTCAAAACTATAGTACGCCTAGCAAACAACAAGCACTCACACAGCTACTTTCACCCTTAGGCCACTGCCCCACTATAAGTATTTGTTCAGTATTTTTTCTCAGGAGTGGGAGCCAAAACCAGGTGAGGAACAATCAGAGAAAAGGTATAATAGAAACAAGTCACCAATTCTGCATTTATCACCCACTCCTGGTTTTAACTCCCACTCCTGAGAAAAAATACTAACCAAATACTGGCCAAATACTGATAGTGGGGCCGTAGCCTTAAGGGGCTCTGTCAGCACAGAATGACTGTTGAAACCAAGTACAGGCGCTAGGTGCTTCACAGTGGGGCCGATCATTTATATACACCTTCCCATCTGCTTGTTTTCCATCCATCTCCTCCCTTTTCTGGCTCTATTAAGCCAGACCTGTCAATCAACGAAAGGGGGGCGGAGATTGAGGGAAAGCAAGCAGATTGGAAGGTGCATTTAAATGCACCAAGCGGCGTGACTTAGTTTGAACAGTCATTCTGTGCTGACAGAGTCCCTTTAAAACAGAAGCGATTTGTACTTCAGACTAATAGATTCTGCTTGTACAAGCACTTTTCTCTAACCAGTTGAGAAAGTCATCAATTCGCAGTTCTTTCAACTGTCGATCAGTGTCGGGACATGGTAACAGCCACTGCTCATACTGAGCAGTGGCTGAAGCCACCTCTATGACTGAAAGGAATAAAGTTAAAGAAGCACTGCAATCAAAATTTTTATCCTCTTAATATATTGTAATCATCATATTATATAGCACTGAGTAGTTACAATTGCTCATTTTGCCTATCTACCCAGGTAATTCTTCTCTTTTCCATTAGGACTATGACATCACGTGATTAAAAACTGAATAGCTGAATCCTTCTAAGCTCTATGTAGAATGAGGATGTCAATTTTTCCTGCATGAGTCATGAGTAACTGCAAAAGTCCCTGGCAAATGGGGAGGAGGGAGAAGCTGGGTCAGGAGTTGAAGAGAGGAATGATTTTTGCAGGTAAAAGAGACTTCCTGTTTCTACATAGAGAGGAGAAAAGAGAAAAATTAGCTGGGTAGAAAGGCAAAATGAGCAATTGTAAGTGCACAATGCTATATAATATGATGACTGCAATATATTAAGAGGATAAAAACTTTGATGGGAGGAGGAATGCTTCTTTAATTTCCTCCCGGCAGTCGAGCTTTCAATGTGGTGGACGCAAAGCTTTAGAACACTATTAACTTGCAGATTGACCCAAAGCTGCAGATTAATTGTGTTTTTTTATATGACAGGTTCCCTTTAATATAATTGTTCTGCTTGCATTGTTTTCAGCAGCACTTGTCCTGTTCACAAAATGCGATATGCTGCGAGAACAATAATTTTTAAGCAGGCTTGCTTGTTTGACAGGTGATTAGCCACAGATTTAAAAGGGCAGATAATTGTGAAACAAGCTTTCCCAGGAGCACTTGTTTACAATTTAGCTAGTGTAAGGCTATGTTCCCACCATGAGCTTTTTTCTGATGTTGCAGAATTTCTGCATCTATTAAGTAAATCAGATTATCTATGGTTTTTCATTGTGTTTTTTTTCCATGCATTTTTATTGTGTTTTTGTCTCTTTTTGGTGTGTCATGTTTTAAATACAGCTGCTTTCTCTTGATACTTCTTGGTATTTGGCTTTGACAAAACTTTATACAGTCATGTGAAGATTACATGCGTTTTCAATGTGTTTCCACTGTGTAAACGCTCTAAAAATGCATGAGCATTTTTTTCCTGAGGATTTTCGGCATCTAATGCAGGTCTATGGGGAATTTCCGCACAGAAAATGCAGCGTACCTGCAAGAGAAATTGACATGCTGCAGATGTGAAACATGCACCGCAGGTCAGTTTATGCTGAGTAAAAGAGAAGCACAGTGGGCATGAGGTTTCTATAAATCTTTTCTGGAATTATAAGACGCTGCGTTTTTGACACAGCAAAGATATACAACATCAAAAACTCATTGTGGGAACAGAGCCTTACAGTCCCAATTCATCCATTGCATTAGCTGAACAATGTGTACAATGCCCTGATGTAAATTCCAGCCGCTATGCTCCAATCCTTTCATCTGACATCCTAGATCTGCAGGAAGAAATGAATATATTCATGCTTCAGGGAGAAGAAGTCACAGTGCAACCATGGTAGTTGCATAATACTTAGGACCTGCCAAAGACAGGAAAGCTGGCTGCAAGTCTCATGGGACTTCAAAGATTACAGTAAAATACATTTACACTGATGACCATGTCCTATCCCTTCCCATGTGTATACTGATCCTACAAATCTCTTTAGGTCTTGCCATTCCAGTTTACAAGGTTTGGAGGCTTATTTACCATGAAACTGTTAGAAGACAGTGACTATTAAACAATCATATCTATAAGATGTCAATATTATGTTAAAAAAGTATCTTTCAACTACCAAGTTATATAACTTACTAATACTTCTATTATCGTAGGTAATCAAATTTGTAAATATTTGTTTCTGTCCTTTGTCCAAGCAGCAGTTTTTCCATATTGTTCTCCACACAGGACTGAAGGGATCTGTCTAACTGGCTCATTTTAATAGCAAAGTCAGCCCCTTTTTTCTCACAGCCAATGCATACATAGGGAGGCAGGCTTAGCTATGGAAATGAGCGGTCTAAGGCCACAGCCCCACTATCAGTATTTGGTCAGTATTCGGTCAGTATTTTTTCTCAAGAGTGGGAGCCAAAACCAGGAGTGATAAATGCAGAATTGGTGAATTGTTTCTATTCTACCTTTTCCCTGATTGTTCCTCACCTGGTTTTGGCTCCCACTCCTGAGAAAAAATACTGACCCAATACTGACCAAATACTGATAGTAGGGCCGTGGCCTTGCAGTCCCCTTCACACATACTACTGATGACGTGCATGACATAGCAAAGAAATGCTGCAATGTGTCATGAACGCCACAGACATAGGCGGATTATAATGAGGGCAATCCGGGCTACCGCCCAGGGCCCCGAGCCTGCAGGGGGCCCGCGGCTCTGGGCGGGGTGTCTAATGCCGGATTGCCCTCATTTACATGTGCGGGCCGCCGCGGCACATACCGGTAGCAGTGGCGGGAGGGGGGGCCCCGGACCGCTCCCCCGGCAGCGGCGCACGGCCGCTACTTCTTCATCGGCCGGGCCAGCACTGCAGCAGTTAACTTCCCTGTGCTAGCCCGGCCGCGTCACTGCTAGGAGACACGGCCCTGTGCACGGCCGTGTCTCCTAGCTGTGACGTCACGCAGTGCGCGCCCGGCCTGCACTGCTGCATCGGAGAAGTCAGAGCAGGCAGGAGGAATGGAGCCGGGGGATGGTGAGTCTGTATGTGTATGTGTATGTATATATGTGTGTGTGTGCGTGTGTGCAGGCAGATATCATTGTGTGATGTCTGTTTATATGTATTTTTGTGTTTCAAATGTGTTTATGCGTGTATGTACAGTACAGACCAAAAGTTTGGACACACCTTCTCATTTAAAGGTTTTTCTGTATTTTCATGACTATGAAAATTGTACATTCACACTGAAGGCATCAAAACTATGAATTAACACACGTGGAATTATATACTTAACAAAAAAAAGTGTGAAACAACTGAAAATATGTCTTATATTCTAGGTTCTTCAAAGTAGCCACCTTTTGCTTTGATGACTGCTTTGCACACTCTTGGCATTCTCTTGATGAGCTTCAAGAGGTAGTCACCGGAAATGGTTTTCACTTCACAGGTGTGCCCTGTCAGATTTAATAAGTGGGATTTCTTGCCTTAAAAATGGGGTTGGCACCATCAGTTGTGTTGTGCAGAAGTCTGGTGGATACACAGCTGATAGTCCTACTGAATAGACTGTTAGAATTTGTATTATGGCAAGAAAAAAGCAGCTAAGTAAAAAAAATCGAGTGGCCATCATTACTTTAAGAAATGAAGGTCAGTCAGTGCGAAAAATTGGGAAAACTTTGAAAGTGCCCCCAAGTGCAGTTGCAAAAACCATCAAGCGCTACAAAGAAACTGGCTCACATGAGGACCGCCCCAGGAAAGGAAGACCAAGAGTCACCTCTGCTTCTGAGGATAATTTTATCTGAGTCACCAGCCTCAGAAATCGCAGGTTAACAGGAGCTCAGATTAGAGACCAGGTCAATGCCACACAGAGTTCTAGCAGCAGACACATCTCTTCAACATCTGATAAGAGGAGACTTTGTGCAGCAGGCCTTCATGGTAAAATAGCTGCTAGGTAACCACTGCTAAGGACAGGCAACAAGCAGAAGAGACTTGTTTGGGCTAAAGAACATAAGGAATGGACATTAGACCAGTGGAAATCTGTGCTTTGGTCTGATGAGTCCAAATTTGAGATCTTTGGTTCCAACCACCGTGTCTTTGTGCGAAGCAGAAAAGGTGAACGGATGGACTCTACATGCCTGGTTCCCACTGTGAAGCATGGAGGAGGAGGTGTGATGGTGTGGGGGTGCTTTGCTGGTGACACTGTTAGGGATTTATACAAAATTGAAGGCATACTGAACCAGCATGGCTACCACAGCATCTTGCAGCAGCATGCTATTCCTTCCGGTTTGCGTTTAGTTGGACCATCATTTATTTTTCAACAGGACAATGACCCCAAACACACCTCCAGGTTGTGTAAGGGCTATTTGACCAAGAAGGAGAGTGATGGTGTGCTACACCAGATGACCTGGCCTCCACAGTCACCAGACCTGAACCCAATCAAGATGGTTTGGGGTGAGCTGGACCGCAGAGTGAAGGCAAAAGGGCCAACAAGTGCTAAGCATCTCTGGGAACTCCTTCAAAATTGTTGGAAGACCATTTCCGGTGACTACCTCTTGAAGCTTATCAAGAGAATGCCAAGAATGTGCAAAGCAGTCATCAAAGCAAAAGGTGGCTACTTTGAAGAACCTAGAATATAAGACATATTTTCAGTTGTTTCACACTTTTTTGCTAAGTATATAATTCCACATGTGTTAATTCATAGTTTTGATGCCTTCAGTGTGAATGTACAATTTTCATAGTCATGAAAATACAGAAAAATCTTTAAATGAGAAGGTGTGTCCAAACTTTTGGTCTGTACTGTATATGTCTGTATATGTTTGTGTGTGTGCGTGACTGCATGCGTGACTGCGTGCGGCCTCCTGCTAAGTATAGTTGGCGCCGTGCGGCATCCTGCTGTCTCTGGGGGGGGTGCCGTGCGGCCTCCCACTATGTATAGATGGCGCCGTGCGGCCTCCCGCTGTGTATAGATGGCGCCGTGCGGCCCCCTGCTGTGTATAGATGGCACCGTGCGGCCCTCTGCTGTGTATAGATGGCACCGTGCGGCCCCCTGCTGTGTATAGATGGCGCCGTGCGGCCTCCTGCTGTGTATAGATGGTGCCGTGCGGCCCCCTGCTGTGTATAGATGGCGCCGTGCGGCCTCCTGCTGTGTATAGATGGCGCCGTGCAGCCTCCTGCTGTGTATAGATGGTGCCGTGCGGCCTCCTGCTGTGTATAGATGGCGCCGTGCGGCCTCCTGCTGTGTATAGATGGCGCCGTGTGGCCTCCTGCTGTGTATAGATGGCTCCGTGCGGCCTCCCGCTGTGTATAGATGGCTACGTGCGGCCTCCCGCTGTGTATAGATGGCTACGTGCAGCCTCCCGTTGTGTATAGATGGCTACGTGCGGCCTCCCGCTGTGTATAGATGGCTACGTGCGGCCTCCCGCTGTGTATAGATGGCTACGTGTGCTCAATATTGAGTCATACAATTAATGTAAGGCTATGTGCCCACGATACAGAAATGTTCCGGATTTTTTTTGAGCATTTATGCATCTCCCTGGCAGAAAAAACACATGCGGATTTTACATGCGGATTGTACATGCGGATTGTGCATGCGGATTGTACATGCGTTTTCCTGCCAGGGACATGCAGATGTGAAGCGTTCTTCACTTGCATTTCCGCATGCGGGTTGACAAGCGCTTTCCAAGCGATTTTAGCATCACTTGGAAAGTGCTTGACAACTTGGTTGCACTATATAAACCCATGCAACCGGCATGGATTTATATAGTGTGACCGTAAAAGAATGGTAAAAAATAAAAAATATATACTTACCTTCTGATGGCCTGCCGACGTCAGCGGTCGCGTGACCCGTCACATGACTAAATGACGTCATGGCAGGTCCTTTTCAGACCATCGCGAGCTGCCGGCAAGCCAGGACGCATCGGATAAAGACACCGGGGGCCATCAGAAGGTAAGTATAATATTTATTTTTTATTTTATTCTTTTTTTACAGGTTCTATGGTACCCGGGTCCGGAGGAGAGTCTCCTGTCCTCCACACCTGGGTACCATCCGCACATTGAAATGCATGGATTCCGCATCTACAGATGCAGGGATGCGGATTCCATGCGTTCTAATGCAAGTCAATGGCGGCGAAAACGCAGCGCTTCCGCAAAATAATTGGTAATGCTGCCGATTTTTCCGCAATGATAATCCGCAGCGGAAATTTCAGCAGCATGTACACAGCACATGCGGATTATCATTGGGGAACATGGCAGACCTTCTACCAAGCATTTTTTAAGCGTTTCTGCAGCGGAATTGCCGCTGCGGAAACGCTTAAAAAACGCATAGTGGGCACACAGCCTAAAAAAAAATATTATAATTAATATTGTGCCAAATTAATTTCACGTGATCTATCACATGATCTATCACAGGGGATCATGTGACATGTCACGTGATAAATCACGTGTGTGTGTGGGGGGGGGGGCCCGCGCCTTCTAAACTGCTCGGGGCCCTTGCTACTCTTAATCCACCCCTGGCTACAGAACTATAGTTAGTTTGCACATACCCCTAGGCTTTTGTCAGTTTATACTACAGATATATTTTGCAACATGTGCATGGGATTTCTTAAAATCTCATGCAGTTTGCTGACACTAAAACGCAGCAGATTGTCAGCAAATACGCAGAGGAAAATCTGATGTGTTTTATTTTTCACTGTGCAAACCTATCCTAAGGGTGCTTTTACATTGTGTTCAAGGACACTCTCGGTGGACCCGTCAGGAAATAAGTCTGAAACCCCTGCTAAACGGGATTCTTTTAGTATGTGCCAACTGGGCCAATGACTGTAATGGTGCCGGCAGAGTGAACATGCTGGAGGTGGACATTCAGATATAGTAGACTGCGTCTGGGTGTCCGCCTCCAGTTTGCGTACACTATCGAAAATGATGCACATCAGAGCGCACGTTCGCTCTGCCGGCACCATCACAGTCTATGACCCCATTGGCGCATACGTCCATTTTGCAGGGGGGTTCGGATGTATGCCCCGACAGAGTCACCGAGCGTGTCCCTAAAGGCAATGTGAAAGGACCCTTACATGTCCATGCTTCTGGCATTTTCTGCTAGGAAGGCTCTCAATACTTTATGATAGAAGTCAGTGGTAAGGTAATAAAGTTGCCCAGAAGATGACCGGGTATCTTTTCGAGCATTTTGTTAGCATTTTTGCTTAAACAAATGCTAGTATAAATAAAGACTATTATTATATTATTATTAATATTTTCCTCATTGTTTAATATACTGAAAAAAGTCAGGAAAATAATTGTAAAAGACATTGAAAAAACACTGGTGGAAAAAAACTTTAAAAAGCACTCAGAAAGCAACCTAGAAAAATAACTCTTCAGGTTCACAAAACACCGGAGAAAAAGAGCGATCTCATAAGCATCTCCTGCTTGATGCACAGATATTTTTTACCTCTGTAAAAAGACACAATGTGAAAGTACCCTAAACTAAACTCAGCTGAACTGATTTTGATAGGAGCACACTACAACTAAGGCCCACTTCACATATCAGTGTCTCCAGTACATGTGGTGATCGTTTTCACACGTACCAGAGACACATACACATGTAGACCCATTCAAATGAATGGGTCTGTGCACGTCAGCATGTTTCGACGGACTGTTTGTCGGTGGGCAAAACACACTGACGTGTCCGTTTTTGCACTCCGCACAGGCCGCAAAACGTCCCACCACATGCACACTGATGACACACAGATGACATTTGTGCGTCATCAGTGTGACACCTACCAGTGCCTGGGAATCAGTGCTACAGTTAGCACAGGGCACAGGGCGCTGAAGGAATGTAGACATCAGGGGAAAAATACTACTCCCAACTTTGTCCCTTGTTCGTGCTGATCTCAGTACAAGCAAGGGACAATGATAAGACATTCCTTCAGCACCTGGCGCTTGGGAACATGGCACATGGAGACCATGATTAAGACTTAAACGTCGAAACGTGTAGGTCCTGATCCTTGTAGTGAACCATATGGACAATTGGTGTGGAGCAATGTTTTAATGGACACAATAAAAGCTATGTTTTATTTTAAGAATCTAGCCTGATACAATGGATCATCCTTTCTTTTTTTCTCATATAGGAAATCATTGTATCCAATGTTGCAATGTGTCACTGCAATTCCAGTGTCACGTGACACATGTCGCAGTGTAGCCCTAGCATTAAAGGGGTTGTCCAGTCCAAATCGATAAGTCTGAAGTCACTCTGCACTGCGGGGATTCACCAGGCTATGTATACGTTACACATACCCCCGGTCAGTGGGCGTGGCCTCGCTCCCATATACTTGTATTGAGTGGAGCCTCACTCCATACAAGTATATGAGTCTATAAGAGCGAGGCCGCGCCCACTGGCCTGGGGTATGAATAACTTATACATAGCCTCCGGTCTCCGATCTGAAACTGGGGAATCCCCACAGTGCATAGTGTGTGCACTGAGGGGATTCATAAGTCTGCATTCACACAGAGTGACTGCAGACATCGATTTGGACCCCTGAAGTGGCTTCAGGTAGTCTTGTTGTTTTAGTGGCAGCTCAGCCACCATCATCTTTTTTGTGTACTTTATACTATAACTACACTGTGTGCAGAATTATTAGGCAAGTTGTATTTTAGAGGATTATTTTTATTATTGATCAACAACTATGTTCTCAATCAACCCAAAAGACTCATAAATATCCAAGCTTAATATTTTTGGAAGTTGGAATGGGATTTTTTTAGATTTGGCTATCTTAAGAGGTTACTTGCACAAACAGATATCTATTACTGTGCAGAATTATTAGGCAACTTAATAATAAACAAATATAATCCCATCTCACTTGTTTATTTTCACCAGGTAAACCAATATCAGTGCACAAAATTTAGAAATAAACATTTCTGACATGCAAAAACAAAAACCCAAAAAATTAGTGATCAATATAGCCACCTTTTTTTATGATGACACTCAACAGCCTTCCATCCATAGATTCTGTCAGTTGCTTGATCTGTTTTTGATCAACATTGCGTGCAGTAGCCACCACAGCCTCCCAGACACTGTTCCGAGAGGTGTACTGTTTTCCCTCCCTGTAGATCTCACATTTTATGATGGACCACAGGTTCTCTATGGGGTTCAGATCAGGTGAACAAGGTGGCGATGTCATTATTTTTTCTTCTTTTCGACCTCTACTGGCCAGCCACGCTGTGGAGTAGTTGGATGCTTGTGATGGAGCATTGTCCTGCATGAAAATCATGTTTTTCTTGAACTATACCGACTTCTTCCTGTACCACTGCTTGAAGTTGTCTTCCAGAAACTGGCAGTAGGTCTGGGAGTTGAGCTTCACTCCATCCTCAACCTGATAAGGTCCCACAGGTTCATCTTTGATGATACCAGCCCATACCAGTACCCCACCTCCACCTTGCTGGCATCTGAGTCAGACTGGAGCTCTCTGCCCTTTACTGATCCAGCCTCTGGCCCATCCATCTGGCCCATCAAGAGTCAGTCTCATTTCATCAGTCCATAAAACCTTTGAAAAATCAGTCTTAAGATATTTCTTGGCCCATTCTTGACGTTTTATCTTATGTTTCTTGTTCAAAGGTGGTCGTTTTTCAGCCTTCCTTACCTTGGCCATGTCCCTGAGTATCGCACACCTTGTGCTTTTTGATACTCCAGTAACATAGCAGCTCTGAAATATGGCAAGACTGGTGGCGAATGGCATCTTGGCAGCTTCACGCTTGATTTTCCTCAATTCATGGGCAGTTATTTTGTGCCTTTTTTGGCCAACACACTTCTTGCGACCCTGTTGGCTATTTGCCATGAAACGCTTGATTGTTCGGTGATCACGCTTCAAAAGTTTGGAAATTTCAAGACTGCTGCATCCCTCTGCAAGACATCTCACAATTTTGGACGTTTCAGAGCCTGTCAAATCTTTCTTCTGACCCATTTTGCCAAAGGAAAGGAAGTTGCCTAATAATTAAGCACACCTTATATAGGGAGTTGATGTCATTAGTCAACACCCCTCCTTATTACAGAGATGCACATCACCAGATTTACTTAATTGGTAGTTGGCTCTCAAGCCTATGCAGCTTGGAGTAGGATAACATGTATAAAATCTATCATGTGATCAAAATACCCATTTGCCTAATAATTCTGCACACAGTGTAGTGAATGGCTTCCTAGCGGAAACCACTAAAGTGGTGGACATGCTACTTCTTACTTCTTGGTTTCTGAATCCCGAAGCGGTTAATAGAAGTAACAAAAGACTGAACATGTGCACAGCAGTGTCATATTTACATTGCTGTGTACTATTCAGTTTTTGCAGGTTTGTGCCACTTATTTAGGAAGGTTCCTTCAAGAGGAAAAGGGGAAAAAAGGAACTGGAGTGTTGGATTTTACCATGCCCAAACCTAGTGCCATTTCACACCCATATTTAGGGGCTTTCTTGGTGTGTTTCCTCATACACTATTTCTTGTCATAAGTAGGCATGTTTGTTTTTGCTTTTTTTTTTTTTTTCCTGCACACATAGTTATTGTCAGCAATGCCCAGCACTGAATGACCGTCATCTCTGAATCTCTTTCTTTTATATGTGCAGGCAATCTGGATGTATCAAAGTGCAATTGTGTATCTGTGTATTTAAAAGTCTCATTATCACTTGAGCTAATACATGTGATAGTGTTTACTACCAGTCATTCTATTATACTAGAAATGTTTAACACTGATTTTTATCTGTCTGGATTTAATAGACTTCTTAGATAAGCTTGGTTTGTGATAACCTTTTCTTATTCATGACTAGTTTAGACTGGACAATGCTATGGCAGAAACCAAACCACTTTAGCAATACATCTCAAAACTCACTCTAAAGCCACCCGTCTCACATAGCGAGATCGCTAGCAAGATCGCTGCTGTGTCACGGTTTTGGTGACGCAACAGCGACCTCACCAGCGATGTCGCTATGTGTGACACTTTGCAGTGATCAGGCCCCTGCTGTGAGGTCGCTGATCGCTGCAAAGTGTCCTGGACCATTTTTTGGTCGTTGCCCTCCCGCTGGTCAGCACACATCGCTGTGTGTGACCAGCGGGAGCAACGATCAGGCTGGTAACCATGATAAACATCGGGTTACTAGGGGCACATGCGCTCCTAGTAACCCGTTGTTTATCATGGTTACGAGCCTGCTAAAGTGAGCGGTAACCTCCCGCTCACCGTAGCAGAGTGGTAACCATGATAAACAACGGGTTACTAGGTGCGCATGTGCCCCTAGTAACCCGATGTTTATCATGGTTACCAGCCTGCTCCTGCTTCAGAATCTTTCCACGATGTCGCTGCTCCCCTGATCGTTGGTGAGCCTGCCTGTTTGACAGCTCACCAGCGACCACATAGCGACGCAGCAACGATCCCTGACAGGTCGTATCGTTGTCGGGATCGTTGCAGCGTCGCTAAGTGTGACGGGGCCTTTAGGCTGTGTGCCCACTATGTGGTTTTTAAGCGTTTCTACAGCGGCAATTCCACTACAGAAATGCTTACAAAATGCTTGGTAGAAGGCCTGCCATGTTCCCCAATGATAATCCACATGTGCTGTGCACATGCTGCGGAAATTTCGGCTGCGGATTATCATTGCGGAAAAATTGACTTGCATTGGAACGCATGGAATCCGCATCACTACATCTGTACACTGTGTGCAGAATTATTAGGCAAATTAGTATTTTGATCACATGATACTTTTTATAGATGTTGTCCTACTCCAAGCTGCATAGGCTTGAGAGCCAACTACCAATTAAGTAAATCTGGTGATGTGCATCTCTGTGATGAGGAGGGGTGTTGACTAATGACATCAACACCCTGTGTGCTTAATTATTAGGCAACTTCCCTTCCTTTGGCAAAATGGGTCAGAAGAGAGATTTGACGGGCTCTGAAAAGTCCAAAATTGTGAGATGTCTTGCAGAGGGATGCAGCTGTCTTGAAATTTCCAAACTTTTAAAGCGTGATCACCGAACAATCAAGCGTTTCATGGCAAATAGCCAACAGGGTCGCAAGAAGCCTGTTGGCCAAAAAAGGCGCAAAATAACTGCCCATGAATTGAGGAAAATCAAGCGTGAAGCTGCCAAGATGCCATTCGCCACCAGTTTTGCCAGATTTCAGAGCTGCAATGTTACTGGAGTATCAAAAAGCACAAGGTGTGCGATACTCGGGGACATGGCCAAGGTAAGGAAGGCTTAAAAACAACCACCTTTGAACAAGAAAAATAAAATTTCAAGAATGGACCAAGAAATATCTTAAGACTGATTTTTCAAAGGTTTTATGGACTGATGAAATGAGAGTGACTGTTGATGGGCCAGATGGATGGGCCAGAGGCTGGATCAGTAAAGGGCAGAGAGCTCCACTCCGACTTAGAGGCCAGCAAGGTGGAGGTGGGGTACTGGTATGGGCTGGTATCATCAAAGATGAACTTGTGGGACCTTTTCGGGTTGAGGATGGAGTGAAGCTCAACTCCCAGACCTACTGCCAGTTTCTGGAAGACAACTTCTTCAAACAGTGGTACAGGAAGACGTTGGTATCGTTCAAGAAAAACATGATTTTCATGCAGGACAATGCTCCATCACATGCATCCAAATACTCCAGAGTGTGGCTGGCCAGTAAAGGTCTAAAAGAAGAAAAAATAATGACATGGCCCCCTTGTTCACCTGATCTGAACCCCATAGAGAACCTGTGGTCCATCATAAAATGTGAGATCTACAGGGAGGGAAAACAGTACACCTCTCGGAACAGTGTCTGGGAGGCTGTGGTCGCTGCTGCACGCAATGTTGATCGAAAACAGATCAAGCAACTGACAGAATCTATGGAAGCAAGGCTGTTGAGTGTCATCATAAAGAAAGGTGGCTATATTGATCACTATTTTTTTGGTTTTTTGTTTTTGCATGTCAGAAATGTTTATTTCTAAATTTTGTGCACTGATATTGGTTTACATGGTGAAAATAAACAAGTGAGATGGGATTATATTTGGTTTTTATTAAGTTGCCTAATAATTCTGCACAGTAATAGTTACCTGCACAGACAGATATCCTCCTAAGATAGCCAAATCTAAAAAAAAAACACTTCAGCTTCCAAAAATATTAAGCTTATGAGTCTTTTGAGTTGATTGAGAACATAGTTGTTGATGAATAATAAAAATAATCCTCTAAAATACAAATTGCCTAATAATTCTGCACACAGTGTACATGCGGATTCATTGTGTTTCAATGTGCGGATGGTACCTGGGTCTGGAGAAGATGAGACTCTCCTCCAGACCCAGGTACCACAGAACCTGTAAAAAAAAGAATAAAATAAAAAATAAATATTATACTTACCATCTGATGGCCCCCGGTCTCCTTGTCTTGGCTTGCCGGCAGCTCGCGGTGGACTCAAGGACCTGCGCTGACGTCATTTAGTCATGTGACGGGTCACGTGACCGCTGACGTCGGCAGGTCCTTTAAGCTACCTCGAGCTGCCGGCAAGCCAAGACAAGGACTGCGGGGGCCATCAGAAGGTAAGTATAGATTTATTTTTTTATTTTTTACCATTCTTTCGGTCACACTATATAAATTCATGCCAGTTGCATGGATTTATATAGTGTGACCAAGTTGTCAAGCACTTTCCAAGTGATGCTAAAATCGCTTGGAAAGCGCTTGTCAACCCGCATGCGGAAATGCATTTGAAGAACGCTTCACATCTGCATGTCCCTGGCAGGAAAAATGCATGTACAATCCGCATGTACAATCCACATGCGTTTTTTCTACCAGGGAGATGCAGAAACGCTCAGGAAAAATCCGGAGCATTTCTGCATCGTGGGCACATAGCCATAAAGGGGCTTTCCCCTACTTATAGTCTGACTTGTGGCATTAATAACCGCAGATTGGATACATATTTTCTGATCAATAGCCATTTAATAGTCTGTTTAGACAGGCAGACATGATCTCCCATACACACAGAACGATCTAGATCGTTCCATAACCATAGGCCATTGTTCTTGGAGCACATGTCCCGTTTACAGAAGACAAGCCGTTGTGGAGAACTCAAAATTGTTTAAGCTGACTAAAAGATTATTTCTGTAGTCTATTCACACTGCAGGTTTATTGGGAAACAAGTATTCCTAGGAAGGCTCATCAAAATCGTGCAGTGTAAATGCACCTTTAGGGCTCATGCAGACAGCGGTATTTTCGGTCCGAGTGCCATCCAATAAAACATCTGATCACACTCAGACCAATGTCTGATTTTTTCCTTGGACCGAATCTGTCAGATGAAAAAAATTACAGCAGGCATGCATGATTTGCATCCGTAAATCGGATCGTATATGGCCACACAAGTCAATGGGTCCGTCAAAAGAATTGGACCACAATTGGATGACGTTCAAGTGCGGTATGATTTTCACGAACTGACAGAATGGAAAAGATGGAGACATTTTCATACTCAGATCATACTTTAATCAAACTCTAATCAGAGTGTGATCGAATTCTGATTAGCATAATTGGCACAATTTTCTCGGATGAGAGAAAATCAGTCATGTGACCCTATCCTTAGGCTGGGTTCAGACGAGCGTATGCAAAATTATTCATTTTTCGCCAAGAAAAAACGATTGTTTTTACATCCATATTTTACTCTAAAAGTCAGTTTTTCATATCTGTATTGCATCTGTATGTCCATTTTTTTAAGTTCTTGTACCATCCCTATGTGTGCTTTGTATATGGCATCTGTTTTTTAAATGAACAATTTAATAAATAATAAAAGACAAATACAGATTCTTATCAATTGTAATGGATTTGTGAAAAACACATTACATATGGATAGTAAACCATATGTGATGCGTTTTTGCACACCAATACCGGGGCGTAACTACTGCTATCGCAGCAGTTGCCACCAGGACCAGGCCCTGCGCGTGAGGGGCTCGGCGACGCCAGCAAACAATTCAGCTGGATATGTGTCCCATTGGGTCCGTGCACAGCTATACCCGCTGCTGGCCAACCAGAGGCCAGCAGCTGGCGTCTGTATGCATGTGACTGGGGGAACATAGCAGTGACATGTACTCCCATTGCTTGCACGCCAAAGTCAGCTGCCGGCTTCAGAAGAGGACGCCGTGCAGAGGAGGAGCAGATGGCAAGTGAGTATAAATCAGTGAGTACAAGGTGCCAGTGGCCATACTGCTACATGGAGTACTATGGGCTGTGCATTATACTATATGGAGGACTATGGGGAGTGCATTATACTATATGGAAGACTATATGCTGTACATTATATTATATGAAGGACTATGGACTGTGCATTATATTATATGAAGGATATGGGCTGTGTATTATACCAATATGGAGGACTATGGGCATTGCATTATACTGTATGGAGGACTATGGAGTGCATTATACTATATGGAGGACTATGGGCTGTACATTATATTATATCAAGGACTATGGACTGCATTCTATTATATGAAAGATATGGGCTGTGTATTATACCAATATGGAGGACTATGGGGATTGCATTATACTGTATGGAGGACTATGGAGTGCATCATACTATATGGAGGACTATGGGCTGTGCATTATACTATATGGAAGACTATGGGCTGTGAATTATACTATATGGAGGACTATGGGCTGTGCATTATACTATATGGGGGACTATGGGCTGTGCATTATACTATATGGAGGACTATGGGCTGTGCATTACAGTATATGAAGAACTATGGGGTGCATTATACTATATGGAGGAATATGGGCTGTGCATTATATTATATGAAAGACTATGGACTGTGCATTATATTATATGAAGGACATGGGCTGTGTATTATACCAATATGGAGGACTATGGGCTGTGCATTATATATGGAGGTGCATTATACTACATGGAGGAATATGGAGGGTGCATTATATTATATGAAGGACTATGTGGTGCCTTATAAAATATTAAGAACTATGGGCTGTGCGTAGTCCTTCCTATAGTATAATGCAACCCATAGTCCTCCACATAATTTAATGTTCTCTCCATGGTCCTCCATATACTATAATGCACCCTCCATAGTCCTCTATATATAATGCACAGCTCATAGTCCTCTACATAGTATAATGCACATTGCACAGCCCATAGTCTTCCATATAGTATAATGCAACCCATAGTCGTCCATATAATTTAATGCTCTCTCCATAGTCCTCCATATAATATAATGCACCCTCCATAGACGTTCATATATAATGCACAGCTCATAGTCCTCTGCATAGTATAATGCATATTGCACAGCGCATAGTCTTCCATATAGTTCAATGGCTGTTCACTCTCCCCAGTCCCTCAAGCTCGCTGCCTTGGGTAATCCTGGACTCTGATCTCTCCTTCAAACCACATATCCAAGCCCTTTCCATGTCCTGCCGGCTCCAACTCAAAAATATCTCCCAGATCCACACATTCCTCAACCACAAATCTGCAAAAACACTAGTGCATGCCCTCATCATCTCCCGCCTCGACTTGATGCAACCTCCTGCTCTGTGGCCTCCCTTCCAACACTCTTGCACCCCTCCAATCTATTCTAAACTCTGCTGCCCGACTAATCCACCTGTCTCCCTGCTATTTCCCAGCCTCTCCTCTCTGTCAATTCCTTCACTGGCACCCCATTGCTCAGAGACTCCAGTTCAAAACCCTAATCATCCATACATCTGTGACCTAGTCTCCCAATACATACCTGCACGCAACCTCCAAACCTCACAAGATCTCCTTCTCTACTCCCCTCTTATCTCCTCTTCCCACAATCGCATACAAGATTTCTCCTGTGCATTCCCCCTATTCTGGAACTCTCTACTCCAACATATCAGACTTTCGCCTACCGTGGAAACCTTCAAAAGGAACCTGAAGACCCACCTCTTCTGACAAGCGTACAACATTCAGTAACCCTCGATCCACCATACTGCTGCATGACCAGCCCTACCCTCACCTACTGTATACTCACCCATTCCTTGTAGACTGTGAGCCCTCACGGGCAGGGTCCTCGCTCCTCCTGTACCAGTCGACGTCACGTTTTGTTCAAGAATATTGTAATTGTTCTTGTATGTATACCTCTTTTTCACATGTAAAGCGCCATGGAAAATAGCGCTATAATAATAAATAATAATAATATAGTATAATGCCCCACATAGTCCTCCAGATAGTATAATGCACAGCCCACAGCATTGTACTATATGGAGGACTATGGGCTGTGCATTATACTATACAGAGGACTATAGGGGTGCATTATACTATAGGGAAGACTATGGGGATTGCATTATGCTTCTGCTATTGGGCCCCATGACTTCTATGATTGCCCCTGGTGAGTATAATGGTTTATTTTTTTCTATACAAAGAACAGCGGCCGAGCAGGAGACATATAGCCGCAGCATGTGAATTTATAGCCGTTTACTAGCTGCAGCATGTGAATTTCTGTGGCGGATATGCTAGTATTCCACAATAGAATGTGATTACATGCAGTAAATCCGCATGTTACCTAAAAACAAGTGCAGTAATTAGAACGCAGCGTTTTGGACGCAGCAAAAATAAGCTGTGTCCAAAATGCTACTATTCTTGATCGTGGGCACGTAGCCTAAGAGTTTACACTCTACAGGAGAGAGAGCCTTACCCCTGACTCTGGAGATAGATAACGACGGTATGATAATCCATAAGATGTCACAGCTGCAGGGCATTATGGGGAGGTCCGCAAAGCAATGCAAAATTACATTAGCCCACTCTCTGATGCTTCAGCAGTGTTTGAAATGGTGCTGGGCAAGTTTTTTTTTTCTTTTGTTTTGTGAACCGCGAATCGAATCTCAAAATTTTTGAATACACATGAAATCATGAATTTCAAAAAATTTGACACAAACTCTCCTCCGCAGATCAATCCGCTCATTTCTAGTAGGTTGCATCAAAATTACAGTATTTTTTTTGGAATAAATAGCATGCTGAGCTATTTTTTATGAAAATCTGACAGACACCATTATCAAGTAAAAGTGGTCTGTCCGGCACCAGTGGTGTCCATCATGTGGCGCATCCATCCCTGACATGAAGTACGTTATTATTATTCTTTACACACATAGGAACCCAGTCTGAATGTAGAGATTTTCTTATTACACAAAACATTTTTTCCCCTTTTTGAATATAAAACAGTTTTTAAGGCAAACAGATTCATAATTAGCTTTTAATGACATGTATAGACAGAGTAAGGGTCTGCTGGGTTAGCTATTTCATTAAGCAGTCATCTGGCCCCTTCACACATTGCCCCAGTGACATGCCTACACTAAGCTATTAGGACCCAGGATGCATTGGCTACTGGAGCATGGAGGAAACTGACCTAATAGACCTAATATTCGTAAGATATAAAGTTTATAATTTAAAGGGAAGCTGCCACCCCCTGCGACTTTTCAGACATCTAATATAGGCAATACAGGTGATAGAAATGTGAATCTATACTTATCTGTATATCCAATATTAGAGGTTTGCTTGCTTTGAAATAGCTTTTTATTAAATTAGTTTTGACAAGCTTTCCGTCCTCGGGACGCAAAGAAATCCCCACCTATTAACTTAATATCCATATTCTCCCTCTCCCCTGCATGTCACAGTGCCCTGCCGGATCCCGCACCTGCGCAATTTACCTTGTGCGGAAAGCGTAGTTCTTCCTGCCGTCTGTGTAGCCTTGTGGAGCAGGAAACTTGTGCGCAGGCGCCGGTGAGTCACTCTGCCTTCCCAGCGCCTGCGCACAAGTTTCCACAATTATAGTGCAGAGTTGTGTTTGTTACAGGCTGCTTACAGATTAGATTTGTGAAACTGCAAATGCTGTTTTATTGATGCATATGTCAGAAGATTATCCTTTGTCAAATGCATGAACAGAACAACATTTGCACTTTCACATCACTAGTCTCTTAACAGCAGGAAACAAATATAACTTAACTAATCTTAGCTCCTGTATGCCGTCCCCTCTTTTAGTATATCCTCTCAGCCCCTCTATATAAAGCCCCATTTAGCAGTATATCCTCTATACAGGGCCCAATCCTGCAATACATCATGCCTTTCAGCTTCCTCTTGCAGTATATATCTCTTCTCAGCCCCCTGTATACAACCCATCCTTCAATACATTTCTCATCTGAGCCCCCTGAATAAAGCCCATGCTACAGTATATCATTCCTCTCAGCTTGTTGTAAATGCATGTGTGTCACCCAGGGGGAATATAGGGGACTCGGTACCCGGGCCTTTTACCTTGTTTAGGAGGTCACGGCAGTCGGCTCCCGGGCCCGTACTCTGGGTCTCTCTTTAAAAAGGGGTTTTAGTGTACAGTTTGTCTCGTGACGCCACCTGTGGTTTCCGGTAATGGTTACCGGCGCTGCTGCAGACCTCCGGGGGGTGATGGGATGGCAGCTGGGATGTTTCTGCTCCCCACAGGCGGAGCGGGCCCCCGGGGCAGTGTAGGTGCAAATGGTGGTGATGCTGGGGCTTGCAGTGCAGGAGAGATGGCACAGCTGGAGTAACTGACAGAGACAGGGGATTCACTTCAGTACCTTTACTGGTGCGGATGTCAGGTACGGTCCAGGGTACTCGGTAGGAAGGGTGCACTTCAGAACTTCTCCCCAGTGAGCGGGTATAAGGCCTCCTGGTCCGTGTCTCCCTCTCTCTAAGCTCCTGGCCAGCCTGCAACTGGGCCTAGCTTCTGTGCCGTGCTGTTCCTTCACCTGTCGCTTAGTAGTAGGACCTTTTTCTGGCAACCACTATCCCTGGACGCCGGGGCCTTCGTGGTACCTAGTCCTGTCAAGGGTTTAGCTTCAGGTCGACCAGGGACTTGTAGTCCTTCTGGTATGCCGGTGATCCCTACTGGGTATAAAGGACCCTGTAGGCGCGGACCCGGTGTCCGGTTTGTGTCTTGGGGTGAGCCTATGATGCTCCTCTGCCCCCTCAGCTCCTCTCTCCTCTCCTCTTTGCCTCCGGCCACACTCGGGGCCCACAACACAGCAGCAGACGTGCTGCGTCTTCACTGCTCTCAGTGGCAGCACACTTTCTGACCAACTAACTTCAGACTGACCAAACTGCCTGGCTCCACCCTCCATATATATATCCCTAACGGGGCTCCCTCTGGTGGTATGAGGTTTAAGGGTGGATGTGTTTGTTTGTAATGAGGGTCTCTTGTGGAGAAGTCCATCCATGCACCCTTTTGGGTCCTGTGGTACCTGTGCACATCAGGGTGCCACACATGCACAGAAGCGATATTTCCACTTCTTGTCTACGCATGCAATTCATTTGATAACTTTAACCCCTTAGTGATGGAGCCAATTTTTACCTTAATGACCAGGCCAAATTTTTTAATTCTGACCAGTGTCAATTTATGAGGTAATAACTCTGGAACGCTTCAGCGGATCCTGGTGATTCTGAAATTGTTTTTTCTTGACACATTGTACTTATGTTAGTGGTAAATTTAGGCCCATATTTTTGCATTTATTTGTGAAAATTTCGCAATTTTCAAACTTTCAATCTTTATAGCCTTAAAACAGTTAGTCATGCTATACAAAATAATTCATCAATAACATTTCCCATATGTCTACTTTATATCTGTATCATATTTCAAACATAATTTTATTTTGTTAGAAGGGTTAAAAGTTTAGGAGCAATTTTTCATTTTTTCAAGAAATTTCCAAAACCTGTTTCTTTAGTGACCTAGTCAGATTTAATTGCCTTTGAGGGGCTTATATATTGGAAACTCCCCAAAAGTGATACTATTTTAAAAACTGCACCCCTCAAATACTTCAGAACTGCTGTCAAGAAATATTTTAACCCTTCAGGTGCTACACAGGAATTACTGCAAAGTGGAAAGGAAAAAATATAAATTTAAATTTTACCTTTAAAATGTTACTTTAGCCCCAATGTCTTCACTTTTACAAGCGATAGCATGACAAAATGGACCACAAGATGTGTTACCCAGTTTCTTCTGAGCGCGCATATACCCCATATGTGGTCAGAAGCCTCTGTTTGGACAAACTGCAGGGCTCGGAAGGAGCTCCATTTGAATTTTGGAACACAAATTTGGCTGAAATAAATTGTGGGCACCATGTCACATTTGGACAGCCCTTAAGGCACCAAAACAGCAGAACCCCCCAGCAAGTGACCCCATTTTGGAAACTACACTACTCAGGGATTTTAACCAGGGGTATAGTGAGCATTTTGAACCTACAGGTACTACACAGAATTTGATAACATAAGGTCATGATATTGAAAATGTTCATTTTTTTCACAACAATGTTGTTTTAGGCCCAAATTTGTAATTTTCACAATGGATAATAGGAGAAAATTGACCACATAAATTGTTACTCAATATCTTCCAAACGCGATGATACCCCATATGTTGTCAAAAACTGATGTTTGGCCACATGGCAAGGCTTGAAACTGAAAGAGTGCTAATTGATATTCAAAGCATAAATTTGTCTGGAATTGACTGTCTTCCCATGTCGCATTTGCAGAGCCCCTGACATGCAAAAACAGCAGAAACCCCCCACAAGTGATCCCATTTTGGAAACTAGACCCCTCAAGGAATTCATCTATTGGTGTACTGAGCATTTTAATCTACAAGTGATTCACAAAACTTTATAACATTTAGATGTCAGAACAAAAAATTACATTTTTTTCCACTAAAATATTGTTTTAGCACCAAATTTATAATTGACACAAGGGGTAATAGGAGAAAATTGACCCCACAATTTGTTATGCAATTTTTACCGAACGTGGCAGTACCCCACATGTGGTTGTACACTACGGTTTGAGCTAACAGCAGGGATCGGATGGGAAGGAGCACTACTTGACTTTTAGAACACAGATTCCGTTTGAATAGATTGTGGGCGACATTAGCTAAGCCCCAGAGGTACCAAAACAGCAGACACCCCCCCCCCCTTCCCCAGGTGACCCCATATTGGAAACTTCACTGTCTAAGGAATTCATCTAGGGGTTTAGTGAGTATTTTGAACCTATAGGTGCCTCACAGAATTACACAGTGATGCCCCATATGTCTTCAGAAACTACTGTTAGACCACACGTCAGGGCTGATAAAGAAGGAGCGCTATTTGGCTTTTGGAGCACAGATTTTGGTAGAATAGTTTGCCGGTGACATTTGCGGAGCCCCTAAGGTGCCAGAACAGCAGAAAAACCCCAAAAGTGACCCCATTGTAGAAATTGCACCTTCAATGGATTCATCTATGGCTGCAGTGACTATTTTGTAACATCCACTCCAGGCTTTTTTTCTGAAGAATTACAAACATGCATGTTTAGTGCCCATACATTGTGCCCCCATACAGTGTAGAGCCCTCATATATTGTAGTGCCCCTATACATTGTGCCCATCTCGTGCTTCTGCGATATGCACCCCGTAAATTGTTAACTGCTCTCTCCCCACTACAATAATGCCAAACATGTGGCCGCTTTCTGCGGTTTAGGCAGAGTGGGGCTTAGAATGATGGGGGCATTTGGATTTGGGAACACAGATTTCACTGGATTTTAGTTTGGGAGTGGGAGCTGTTGCTTTTCCAGAGACTTTGTTCTACCAGTAACGTGGGAACCTCCTATAGTTCCAGTGACAGATGATGGATCTGAGTGAGGCATAGGTTTGTGCGGGATAAATTAGGGTTTTCATTGGTAACATTTTGGGGTACATAACATTTTTGATCACTTCCAGTATAAATCTGGTTTCGTTTCACCCTTCTTGTGTTCTACCCTGAGCACTTACGTCAGGGATTCCGTGCAAATCCCACAAAAATATGATTCAGACCAAACCCCCGACGGAACCAGCCACCTTAATGAGGCATATGGAGACACTTTGGACTTCGTTTGGCATCTGCTCAAGTGGTGTCCATCTTTTTAGGCATGCATAGAACTGCGGTTGACCACACTTGCTATAAACACACCTCAAATGTTGGGACACCGCCAGAACACAGACCTGTCCAAAGTGCCTCCATCTGTCTAAAGTGAATGGTTCCATCAGGGCTTTGTCTGATTCGCGGTTTTAGGGAACTTACATGGAAACCCCCACGTACTGTAAGTGCTCAGCGGCGAGCGCAGGATAAATGTGAACCTCATTCCGATTTTTGGGTGGTAGAATGAACATATAGACAGCAGTACAAGAATAGTTCTTATTTTTATTTTTGCGCAGTTCACTGTTCGGTATAAGTGATAACACAAATTTATTCTTTGGGTCGGTGTTATTACAGCAATACCAGATTTATATAGTTTTATTTTTGTTTTTGCTGCTATCACACAGTAAAAATACTTTTTTCTATAAAAAGTAATTTTTTCATCGCCATCATCTGAGAGCTGTAACTTTTTTATTTTTTACATGCGGAGCTGTATGAGGGCTTATTTTTTGCAGGACGAGCTACAGATTTTTTGGTTACCATTTTGGGGTACAAAATATTTTTTGATCGCTTTTTATTCAGATTTTTCAGACACAGAATGAACAAAAAACAGTTATTGTTTATATTTTTTATTTTTTGTGTTGTTCACTGTGCGGTAAAGTGATAAGACCGATTTGTTTGTCGGGTCAGTGCGATTACAGTGATACCATATTTATATAGTTTTTTTTATGCTTTGCAACTTTTACAGACTAAGGGCTCGCTCACATTAGCGTATAAAAAATTGCTCCTGAAAAGTTGGACAATTGTAATTCATATGTTTCAACTTATGTCTTGCAAGTGCTGTACGAGTGTGCGATTTTTTTCCTCAGCTAGCATCCAAATGACATGCGTATGCAATCCATATGCAATGCATTTTTTACTTCAGTTTTTACATACTGCAATTCTCTATGTGATTTAAAGCTGCTTTACAAAACTAATAAAGCAATCTTATATAAAAAGATAGATTATAAGATTTAATGGCCCCCTACATATAATAAACTAGCACCTTTTAGTGTCTTTTATGTGTCACTAAAGGGTGTTTAGCCTTATTTAACCTATTAAATAAATAATTAGTTTTAAAAAAAATGGTGTAGGGTCCGCCCTTTTTCTTACAAACTAACTAAGGGAAATCAGACAGCTGTGAACTAGTGTTATTATTCTGGGAAGGGGCCAATATCCATGGAGCTTCCCAGCCTATTAATAACAGCTCACAGTTGTCTGTGTAGCCATTACTAGTTATTAAAAAGGATGGACCCAAAAAAAAATTATGTGGTGTCCCACTTATTTTTAATAACCAGCAAAGGCTACGCAGACAGCTGCGGACTGATATTAATAGGCTGGGAAGTGCCATGGATATTGGCCCCTTCCCAGACTAATAACACCAGCCCTCAGTCACCCCAGAAATGGCACATCCATTAGATGTGCCAATTCTGGCACTTAGCCTTGGCTCTTCCTGATTGCCCTGGTGTGGTGGCAATCGGGGTAATGGTTTTGGGGTTGATGTCGGCACTCACGTGTTGGTGGTTAATTTGTTTATTCCACAACTCAAAAAACATTTCAGCCTGTCCAAGGCTTTTTTCAATTGTCACAATTACAAACATGTCACAATTGAAAAAAGCCTTGGACAGGCTGAAATGTTTTTTGAGTTATGGAATAAACAAATTAACCACCAACATGTGAGTGCCGGGATTTGCTTTTCCTAGAACATTACTTTCCACGTGCACCACCCCAGCTGTATGGAGTGCCGACTATATTCTCTTGATATTGGGGTTGCTGTCAACTGTGTAATGCTAGCTGACATCAAGCCTAGGGGTTAGTAATGGAGAGGCATCTGTCAGACACCCCCATTACTAACCCTGTAGTCAAAAGAAATAAACACATACAGCAGTCTTTTAATTGTAAAAAGCACTCCCTGACAATTACCCTTTTTTACCCATTTATTAGAAAAAAAATAATCCACAGGGTCCACCATAATCCATAATATGGACATCCCACAATTATCCCAGACTCTGCTACATCTGAGGCTATGATGAGCGGTGACATCAGTAACGTGACTGCTCACCACGGCAGCCGGAACACACTGAGAGTAGCGTGTGAATCCAGCTACAGTGAAGATCGGTGATGTCATTAAGGTTACCGCAGCTCACAGCCGGCGGTTCTCACAGTAACCTCTGTGTGAGCTGGCCAGCTGTGAACTGCGGTGAACTCCGTGAGGTAACCGCACTTCACAACTGGCCGGCTCACACGCTGGCCTCTGTGGCTCATACGAAGGTGACAGTTTTAAAATTACTTAAAAATTATCGGTCACGACAGCACATCATCCCATGTAAACAATATGTGCTGCTGAGAACAATGACAGCCTATGAACATGCAACAATCTATTAACATTTGTTTTGTGCACATTGGGAACGCAGTTAGGCTATGTGCCCACGATGCAGTAATGCTCCGGATTTTTTCCTGAGCGTTTCTGCATCTCCCTGGCAGAAAAAACGCATGCGGATTGTACATGCAGATTGTACATGCGTTTTTCCTGCCAGGGACATGTGGATGTGAAGCGTTCTTCACATGCATTTCCGCATGCGGGTTGACAAGCGCTTTCCAAACGATTTTAGCATCACTTGGAAAGTGCTTGACAACTTGGTCACACTATAAATCCATGCAATCCGTGTGACCGTAAAAGAATGGTAAAAAATAAAAAATAAATATTATACTTACCTTCTGATAAATAACTGCTGATCAGCTACATGTTTGCAGATCGTCGATTGTTTAAACATGGCGACTAAGGCTGTGTGCCCACTATGTGTTTTGTAAGCGTTTCCGCAGTGGCAATTCCACTGCAGAAACGCTTAAAAAATGCTTGGTAGAAGGTCTGCCATGTTCCCCAAAGATAATCCGCATGTGCTGTGCACACGCTGTGGAATTTTCCGCTTTGCGGAAAAATCCGCAGCACTACCAATCATTTTGCGGAATCGCTGCGTTTTTGCCGCCATTGACTTGCATTGGACCGCATGACATCCGCATCACTACATGTGGACATGCGGATATCATGCGGTTCAATGTGCGGATGGTACCCAGGTTTGGAGAAGAGGTGACTCTCCTGCAGACACGGGTACCATAGTACCTGTAAAAAAAGAATAAAATAAAAAATATACATTATACTTACCTTCTGATGGCCCCCAGTGTCCTTATCCAATCCTTCCTGGCTTGCCGGCAGCTCGCGGTGGTCTAAAAGGACCTGCCATGATGCCATTTAGTCATGTGACGGTTCAAGCGACCACTGACGTCGGCGGTCGCGTGACCAGTTACATGACTAAATGATGTCATGGCAGGTCCTTTTAGACCATCGTGAGCTGCCGGCAAGCCAGGAAGGATCGGATAAGGACACTGGGGGCCATCAGAAGGTAAGTATAATGTATATTTTTTATTTTATTCTTTTTTTACAGGTACTATGGTACCCGTGTCTGCAGGAGAGTCACCTCTTCTCCAAACCCGGGTACCATCCGCACATTGAACCGCATGATATCCGCATGTCCACATGTAGTGATGCGGATGTCATGCGGTCCAATGCAAGTCAATGGCGGCGAAAACGCAGCGATTCCGCAAAATGATTGGTAGTGCTGCGGATTTTTCCGCAAAGCGGAAAATTCCACAGCGTGTGCACAGCACATGCGGATTATCATTGGGGAACATGGCAGACCTTCTACCAAGCATTTTTTAAGCGTTTCTGCAGTGGAATTGCCGCTGCGGAAACGCTTACAAAACACATAGTGGGCACACAGCCTTAGTCGCCATGTTTAAACAATCGACGATCTGCAAACATGTAGCTGATCAGCAGTTATTTTCAACCACAGGATGCAAGTTATACAGGAGTCAGCTAGTTTATCTACAATCATGCAAAGTCATTTAAATATGTTTTTATATAATCCATTATCCTGTTCACTTCAATGGATAGAAAAATGACCATTGAAATAATTGGGATAACAAAGGTTTCGAGCTATCATTTTTAATACTGAACTTAAAGGGAATCTGCCATCAAATTCATGCTGCCCGAACCACAGGCAGCATGAATCTGACAATGACTACGTGATTACAGCCAGTAATGTTTTACCTGTAATGCTGCGCTGTTTCAAATTGAACACACTTTACAGAACTGGCCAGTGACTACAGTCCCAATTCATTAAAGTGTTTACTCTAGAAATTTGGGGAAAACACTTTGGAAAGCTGGTAAATTTTTAAGCAACGCAATGTTTTCTTGTTACTTTCGCATACATGACGCGCCCCTGGGCCTGTGTCGCGCTGTGTTGCGCACGCGGGAGCTTACCCGGAGCCGGATCTCTTGAGGGTTGTAGTCTCGTGGCGGTGATCCGGTCCGTGCCCAGAGAGTCAGACTAAGTGGCGCTGTATCAGCGGTAGATGTAGGACGACTACGCCACCCGTTGAATGCAGCTATGGAGCTGCCGCTGCAGGGCAGACCGCTGAGGCCGGTGGTAGGATAGTGCAGCGTAGATGGTATAACCCCCAACGGGAGGGGTATGGCCTCAGGGCAGCCGACGTGAATGATGGGGGTAGCAGGAACCACTCAGAGACGATGCGGTGTAGTTCAGGGTCTTTACTGGTGACAAAGATAGACCCTCCCGGAGTACTGGCTAGCGATTGGGGCCTGGTCAGTCCTTGAGCAGATGGGATCTCCCCTGGCCAGGCGGAGTTGTAGGCCTCCCAAACTAACTGTACTCTTCTGGCTACCTTGCTAGAGGCGGGTATAAGTAGCCCACGTCCCTGAGTGTACCGTGTGGTGCTCACCCGTATGGCCGGTGACTCGGGGCCTTCTAGTAGCTTCCGCTCCACGACGGCGGTGCTGGTCCCATGCGTGTGACCGTGCCTTCGGGCTTCTTGGCCAGAGGACCTGAAATCCCCTGCCTGACGGATTCTGCTGCTGGGTAGGAGTTAGTCCCCACAGCCTCGGACTCCGGGTCCGGTAAGAAATCTTCTCAGTCAGGGCGAGCTCTGCAGCTGCCAGCCCCTGACTCCTTGTAACACTGCTCCCACAGAGCTCCTGTTGTTTCTTCCTATATTTGCTTCTTTTCTCTGCTTCTTCTCTACTCACTCACCCTGCCTCAGCCCTAGGTTTATATAGGGGAAGTTCTTCCCCTCCCAGGACTGGGCAGGAGGTGTGGCATGCATAGGATCCCTGACCAAGAGACCTCCCACCTGCTCTCAGACATAACATGGCTGTTACTGTGGAAACCAGACCCCTGGGGTGCCACATTCCCCCCTAGTGAAATTTAGTACTCCGGGACTAAACATATTTTAGAAAAACATAACAAGATATAACAATAACAATACAATAAAGAAACACATAAAGGTGGTCACGGCATGTCCGTAACCGGGTGCAGTCTTTGAAGAAAGCAAGGTGTCCATTTCACCAAAACAGGGAGACGTAACCAGGTAGGGGTCTGTCCTGCCCCGAGTCCTTAACAGTCTTTAGTCCGTCCTGGGTTACGCTCCAACTATGTACAAAGGATTCCCGGTAAATCCACCAAGGACTCCTAAAAATAACTAGAAACACATAATTATACACAAGCAACAATAAACAGGTAACCACAAATAAAACAATTTATACACTTCAAATCCTCCAACGTGCGGGTAACTGGCCCCTAGTGGCCCTAGTGGACCTACGGAGCTGACTGTCTGGCCCTGAACTACAGGGTGTAGGAGCTGTTAAGGGTAAACTGGGCAGCGGTCTACGGGCCCTTTGGCTCACTAGGGATATGGCAGGCTCACTGCAAGCAGAGGGTTGATCCTCCTGGTCTGCTGGTGTGGGGTCTTCTGCCTCCTGGACCGGCTGTTCTTCCAGCTCTACCTGTTGCTCCGTAGGTGCTTGGGATGCTGGTTGGAGGAAGGTGAGTACGGGTACCACAACTGCACCATTGACTTGAGTCCAAGACTGAGGGAAGTCTCCGAGCACAGTACTAACCATATCTTCCCTTTCCTCTACGGGTCGATGGTCTTCTTGTTCCTCTTCAGGGTTCCGTAGCTGTTCAGGACACTTCTTCAGGTGATCCCGGGATACAATGGCTGTGGTCTCCCCTCCGTCTTTACTGATGGTACAGACCTTCGGGTTGTCGTGGCTTGAGGGCAGTACGGTGTACGGGTCCTTCTCCCACTGGTCGTCCAACTTGTGGAGCCGTCTTTTTCTCTTCAAGACCTGCTCTCCGGGTACCAGGGGAACAGCGGGAGCATACTGGTTGTAAGTTTTCTCTTGTCTTTCCCTAGCCTGACAGAGACTTCGCTCCACGCTCTCCTGTACTCTCCGGTACTGCTGCTGCCTCTCTGTGTCCCAGTCTGCTTCTGGTGAAGTGTCCTCGGGTGTCAGGACTCCCATTTCCAGGTCAACAGGTAACTTACCAGGTCTCGCCCTCATTAGGTAAGCCGGGGTACAGTTGGTGGAACATACCGGGATGTGGTTATATAGGTCCACCAGATCGGGCAGCTTCTCAGGCCACAGACTGCGTTCTTCCAGGGGCAACGTTTTCAGAAGATCCATTACCACCTGGTTCATTTTCTCACAAAGTCCATTAGTTTGCGGATGATAGGGTGTCGTCCTTATCTTCCGGCAGCCATACAGAGTGCAGAATTCTTGGAAGACCTCCGCTTCAAAGGCAGGTCCCTGGTCTGTCAACACTTGGTCCGGGTACCCGTGTGGACGGCAGAAATGCTGCTGGAAGGCTCTAGCTGCTGTTCGAGCTGTTAAGTCCTTGACGGGGACGACAACCAAGAACCGGGAGTAGTGATCCACGATGGTTAGTGCGTAGACGTAGCCACTTCTGCTTGGGGTTAGTTTTACATGATCCAAGGCTACCAGTTCCAACGGCTGCCGGGTGATGATGGACTGCAGGGGAGTCTTCTGGCTGGCACGGTCCTTCCTTCTTAGGTTGCACGGGCCACAGTCTCTGCACCACCTCTCGATGGTTCCCCTCATGCCTACCCAGTGGAACCGCTCGCGCAGCAGGAACTCCAGCTTCTTCCATCCGAAGTGTCCAGCCCCGTCGTGGTATGCCTCCATCACCATGGCTGCGTCTCTTCGTGGCACCACTACTTGCCAGATTAGTTCATGCGTCCGGGAGTTAACCATTCTGCGGCACAACTTCCCCTTGTAAAGGAACAGTCGACTCTTCTCAGCCCACAGTTGCTTGACTTCCTCCGGAGCGTCTGGGTCAAGGCGAGCCTCTGGCCGAGTCATCATCTCCTTCACCAGTCGGACGGCAGGGTCACTGTCTTGCGTTTCCTCCCAGTTGTAGTGAGGCAAGGGGTTAAACGTAGCGGCTTGCTTACTCCTTACCCGGTGGGAATACTGGACAGTCCCATGCCGGTGGAACGCGGGGAGTTCGACTTCTTCCAGTCCCTCTGGATCTTCTCCTACGTCCGGTAGGTTTGGCATCCTGGACAGGGCGTCCGCGTTGATATTGGAGCGTCCTGCCCGGTATTTGATGGTGAACTCGTAGTTGGACAGGCGGGCCATCCATCTCTGCTCTAGGGCACCGAGTCTTGCCGTGTCCAGGTGTGTCAACGGGTTGTTATCCGTGTACACGACGAACCGGGAAGAAGCGAGGTAGTGCTTAAAGCGTTCGGTGACTGCCCACACCACTGCCAGGAACTCTAGCTTAAATGAGCTGTAATTCTCAGGGTTTCTCTCGGTGGGTCGCAGTTTTCGGCTGGCGTAAGCGATTACTCGTTCTTTCCCCTTCTGGATCTGGGACAGCACGGCTCCTAGCCCGATGTTACTTGCGTCGGTGTAGAGGATAAAGGGCTGGCTGTAATCCGGGTACGCCAGGATTTCATCCCCCGTGAGGGCCATCTTCAGCTGGCGGAAGGACTCCTCTTCCAACTTCTCCCATCTGAAGGGCGGCTTCTGGTTCTTGGCCTTCCGGGACTGGCCTATCAGGAGGTCCTGCATAGGAGCTGCCTTTTTGGTGAAACCGGGGATGAACCTGCGGTAGTAGCCTACCAACCCGAGGAACTGCCGCACTTCCTTTACACTGGAGGGACTTGGCCATTCCTTAATTGCGGTGATCTTATCAGGGTCGGGAGCCACTCCGTCAGTGCTCACCACGTGTCCCAGGTACTGCACCTTTGGTTTCAGGAGGTGACACTTGGAGGGTTTCACCTTTAGGCCGTAGCTTGCCAGAGCTTCGAACACTTCCGCCAGGTGTTTCAGGTGGTCCTCATAAGTCTTAGAATATACGATGACATCGTCCAGGTACAACAGGACCGTCTCGAAGTTTCTATGGCCCAGACAGCACTCCATTAATCGTTGGAAGGTTCCTGGTGCGTTGCAGAGTCCGAACGGCATGCAGGTAAACTCGCTAAGTCCCATCGGGGTGGTGAATGCGGTCTTCTCCCGGTCCGCCTCTGCTACAGGAACCTGCCAGTACCCACTAGTGAGATCCAAGGTAGAGAAGAAGTTAGCAGATCTTAAAGCAGCCAAAGACTTCTCTATCCTTGGTAAGGGGTACGCATCCTTGTGTGTGATATGGTTGATTTTCCGGTAATCTACACACATCCTCATGGTGTTGTCTTTCTTTTTGACTAAGACTAGTGGAGCTGCCCAGGGGCTACAGCTATCCCTGATCACCCCAGCCTCCTTCATGTCTCTAAGCATCCCCTTGGCGTGTTGGTAGTGTGCAGGGGGTACGGGTCGATACCTCTCTTTTATGGGAGGATGGTCTCCCGTGGGGATGTGGTGTTCTACCCCCTTGACTCGCCCGAAGTCTAACGGGTGTTTACTAAACACTCTCTCGTACTCTTGAACCACCCGATAGACTCCCTGTTTCTGATGTGAGGGAGTGGAGTCAGTACCCAAATGTAGTTGCTGACACCAGTCCTTCATTGTTTTCTTAGAGCCGTTACCTTCCTCCGGGTTAGATGGAGGCAAGGGTTCCACAGATTGTATAGCATTTTGGTTAATGGTATATAATTTGGCTAGCGTGGCATACCGGGGCAGGTACACTTCCCTCTTCCCGATATTGATTATGCGAACGGGCACCCTCCCATGGCGTACATTAACCACCCCCCGTGCTGTCAAGATGGTGGGCCTACTGTCTGAGTAAACTGGTTCTACCATTGCCTGGTAATCTCTACCTCTCAGACCAATAGCTGCCCGGCACCAAATCATCATTTCACTTTTTGGGGGCATGGCAATAGGGAAAGGGTCACACATTCTCACGCTACCAATCTCACCACCAGAGAGTTCCACCTGTTGCCGTCGCATCAGTGCCCGGATCTCTTTTTGGAGCACTCGCTGCTCGCCGGAGCTGGCGTTCTTGGCAACCTGCTGTAAAAGGAAAATCACCTCTGCAAGACAATTTTCAATTACATTAGTTCCTAGAGTTACCTTTGGGTGACTCTCGTGTTTGTCAATGTCTACAATGATCAGTCCCTGTGCTGCCAGTTCAACTCTACCAATTTTAATGGTCACCTCTTTAAATCCGATCTGTGGCACGGGCTGACCATTGCTGGCGATGATACTCAAGTCGTCGTCAGGGTAGCGGGTAATATCCGAGTCATTCCAGTACTGCTTGAAGAGCACGTACGGGATGGTGGTGACCTGTGACCCGGTGTCCAGTAGGGCACTCATAGGAATGCCATCCAGTACCACAGGCAAGACTGGACGTCCTCCCACATATTTGTCGCGCCAGTTCGATGGGCCTGATGATCTTTTTCCTAGGGGTTGGCCCTCTACCCTAGGTTGTGCCAGTTTAAAGGACAGTACCTTGCCATATGTCCGGGTTGATTACAGCGGCGGCAGATGGGTCGTCCGTCCTCGTTGTATCGGTCGCTGGGTCTTCCTCTGGCCGGTGGGGTCCTCCTTGGTCGACGCCACGGGATGTCCTCCGGTCCGGATGCCAGCTGGATCTTCCCTGGAGTGGAAACCTGTAAAGACTGCACAGTTCGGGTTAGCGCAGCAACGCTTTTAGCTAGCTCTTGGACCTGATGGTGCAGGTCTGGAGCCGAGTCATTGTTCAAAGCCTGCGCATCAGCTCCCACAGGCCCTGCCGACAAGGGCGCCGCCTCATGGTGGTAGGTGGTAGTGGGGCGTCTGTGGGTCACAACGCCACCTGGTGCCGGTTCTCGGAGCACCCGGATGGCTCTGTCCTTGAACTGTGCAAATCCCAGATGAGGGTCCTGTAAGGCCATTGCCCGCAACTGGGTTCGGTGGGCATTGCAATATAAACCCTCTATAAATTGTTCAGTTAACAGCCTGTCCTCGTCTCCCACGCCGTCAGGGTCGGTCTGCTTAATGGCTCTCAGGGCCTCTTGTAGGTTCAGGGCATAGTCCCTTATACTCTCATGTGCCCGCTGTTTGCACCCGTAGAATCTAAGCTTGATCTCGGCTGAGGTGCGGGTATCAAAGGTGTCCCTCAGCCGGGTTAGTATCCCTGCGACAGTCCTCCCCCCAGGTGGCCAGGACTTTACCTCCCTTTGGGCTGCCCCGGTTAATTGGGCCACCAGGATGCTTACTTTTTGCTCTTCTGTGAGGGGGTACACCTGGAAGAGGCTATCCAGTTTTTCTCTAAAGTCCTGCAGGGTATGTGACTCCCCTGAGTACTGGGGTAGCCAGGCTGCCCCCGGGATATAGGGCATGGTGAAAGGCATGACCGCAACAGCGGTGGCGCTGGCGGGGGTTGGAGCGGTGAAGCTCTCCTCCGTATCCGACATCCTTCTCCCCCCTAGTGGACCGTGGCCTACCTTGCGATGATCCTCTTCCGTAGGCCGCGGCTCTGCAGTGGATCGTCAGGGTTGAGGACCTTCCGTCGCGCTCCTGTGACGTCGGCGTCTGCTGGGCTCCTTCCAGGACCTTACGCAACGTCCGGACGTGAGGCGGGGCTTCAGTTCTCGCGCGTTTTTGGAGTCCACGCCCCTCTTCTTCCCACGCGGCATCCTCAAGATGGCGTCCAATGGCGGGAAAACTCCACGGATGGCGGGAAGAAGGCCGAAGATGGCGCCGGATGGCGGGAAAACTCCACCGATGGCGGGAAGAAAGCGGAAGATGGCGCCGGATGGCGGGAATCTTCACCACGGGTAAGTTTTCACAGTCTTTTTCAGGCACGCAGTACCCGGTGGTTGCGGGCACGAGATCCTGCCGACTACGCCAAAAGTTGACGCGCCCCTGGGCCTGTGTCGCGCTGTGTTGCTCACGCGGGAGCTTACCCGGAGCCGGATCTCTTGAGGGTTGTAGTCTCGTGGCGGTGATCCGGTCCGTGCCCAGGGAGTCAGACTAAGTGGCGCTGTATCAGCTGTAGATGTAGGACGACTACGCCACCCGTTGAATGCAGCTATGGAGCTGCCGCTGCAGGGCAGACCGCTGAGGCCGGTGGTAAGATAGTGCAGCGTAGATGGTATAACCCCCAACGGGAGGGGTATGGCCTCAGGGCAGCCGACGTGAATGATGGGGGTAGCAGGAACCACTCAGAGACGATGCGGTGTAGTTCAGGGTCTTTACTGGTGACAAAGATAGACCCTCCCGGAGTACTGGCTAGCGATTGGGGCCTGGTCAGTCCTTGAGCAGATGGGATCTCCCCTGGCCAGGCGGAGTTGTAGGCCTCCCAAACTAACTGTACTCTTCTGGCTACCTTGCTAGAGGCGGGTATAAGTAGCCCACGTCCCTGAGTGTACCGTGTGGTGCTCACCCGTATGGCCGGTGACTCGGGGCCTTCTAGTAGCTTCCGCTCCACGACGGTGGTGCTGGTCCCATGCGTGTGACCGTGCCTTCGGGCTTCTTGGCCAGAGGACCTGAAATCCCCTGCCTGACGGATTCTGCTGCTGGGTAGGAGTTAGTCCCCACAGCCTCGGACTCCGGGTCCGGTAAGAAATCTTCTCAGTCAGGGCGAGCTCTGCAGCTGCCAGCCCCTGACTCCTTGTAACACTGCTCCCACAGAGCTCCTGTTGTTTCTTCCTATATTTGCTTCTTTTCTCTGCTTCTTCTCTACTCACTCACCCTGCCTCAGCCCTAGGTTTATATAGGGGAAGTTCTTCCCCTCCCAGGACTGGGCAGGAGGTGTGGCATGCATAGGATCCCTGACCAAGAGACCTCCCACCTGCTCTCAGACATAACATGGCTGTTACTGTGGAAACCAGACCCCTGGGGTGCCACATACATATTGCCAAAATGGGCAGAACTGGGGCGAGACAGGGCATGGTGACACACACTCAAATAATTTATACCACAATGGGCAGAACTGGGGCGGGACAGGGCATCAGGGCCGGCTCCACGTTTTTGTGGGCCCTGGGCGAAAGAGTCTCAGTGGACCCCTTTAACACATACCACGATTCATGATGCACAGATACGGCAGAGAAATATACAGTATATATAGTACAATGCCAAAGATGTCACTTCTTACATTACATGAGCGATATCTATGGTAAAATCTACAATAGCTCAGAAACCGGCGAATTCTCTCAACGCACAGTGCAGACCGGACAGAATAGTCCTTCATACAGTATTACGGGCCCCATATATTGCTACATGCACAATACTGGTCCCCATATAATGCTCCATACAGGATACTGGTCTCTATATAATGCTCCATACAGGATACTGGTCCCCATATAATGCTCCATACAGGATACTGGTCCCCATATAACGCTCCATACAGGATACTGGCCCCCATATAATGCTCCATAGAGGATACTGGCTCCCTATAATGCTCCATACAGAATACTGGCCCCCACATAATGCCCTATGCAGGCTGTTCCCCCCTTATAATGCCCCATGCAGGATGTCACCTCTCCCCCCCCATATAATGCCCCATGCAGGATGTCACCTCTCCCCCTCATATAATGCCCCATGCAGGATGTCACCTACCCCCCATATAATGTCCCATGCAGGATGTCACCTCTCCCCCATATAATGCCCCATGCAGGATGTCACCTCTCCCCCCATATAATGCCTCATGCAGGATGTCACCTCCCCCATATAATGCCCCATGCAGGATGTCACCTCCCCCATATAATGCCCCATGCAGGATGTCACCTCTCCCCCCATATAATTCCCTATGCAGGATGTCACCTCTCCCCCTCATATAATGCCCAATGCAGGATGTCACTTGCCCCCCCCCCATATAATGCCCCATGCAGGATGTCACTTGTCCTCCCCATATAATGCCCCATGCAGGATGTCACCCCCCCCCCTCATATAATGCCCAATGCAGGATGTCACCTCTCCCCCCCATATAATGCCCCATGCTGGATGTCACTTGTTCTCCCTCATATAATGCCCCATGCAGGATGTCACTTGTTCCCCCCCACCATATAATGCCCCATGCATCCATACATACAAAAAAAATTAAATACTCACCTCACTTCTCACCTGTGCCGGCGTCTTCCTGCTCTGCACTGCCTGTGATGGCTCAGGAGAGAGAGTGGTGTAAAGAAGTCACCGCGCTCTCTGACCTGAGACGTCACAGTACAGCAGCCGCAGAAGAGACCAGAGCTGCTGCGGAGGCAGGGGGAGAAGTAAGTATTATGCCGGGACCCTGAGCAAGAGGGGGAGGAGCGGGGGCTGACACTGGCACCGCACCGCTCATGGGTCCCATAGCGTGCTGGGGTGCCCGACGGTGAGTGGGCCCCCCGCCTGCTCAGGGCCCTGGCACTTGCCCGGGTGCGCCGGATGCTGACGCCGGCCCTGCAGGGCATGGTAACACACACTCAACTAATTTATATCAAAATGGGCAGAACTGGGGCAGGACAGGGCATGGTGACACACACTCAACTAATTTATACCAAAATGGGCAGAACTGGGGCGGGACAGGGCATGGTGACACACACTCAAATAATTTATACCAAACTGGGCAGAACTGAGGCGGGACAGGGCATGGTGAAACACTCTCAACTAATTCATGGCAAGTTGTGGTGTACCTTATGTCACAAATGATACTCCAGTAAGATTTGTGGCGAGGCGCACAGAGGCTCTCACCACTTTTAAGATGCACCCAATTAATGATCAGGTGTGAGCCTCTTAATGAATCAGGTACCTCTGATTGAACCACGCTCCCTCATCAAGACTGTGTGAACAATGCCAGTCTTAATATATTGAGGCCTATGTGCCTCGGCTGACTAGTCTGAGGTAGGTCCTTAGCCGGCTTCTCCCTTCCCCGATCCCTTTGACTGATAAGTCTCTCACTCTCTATGCTCATACTGAGAGACATGCACTCATAGGGAGAGACCTGTCAGTCAACCGGAGCAGGGCAGGGAGAAGCCACTCGGTGACCACATCAAAATAGGCAGCCTGAATCTGATGACAGGTTCCTGTTAAAGAAATTTTTCCCTTTGACATTCTATTAAAATCATTTTTCTGCTTCAACTTTTTTTTTGGCCTCATCAAAAGTAATAAAATTATCTGTTACTTATCCTCCCCATGTAGACGGCAGAAATCAATGAACCCAGTAATTGGTTGCAGTGCTGTAGTCTGGATGACACCACTATAGCCTATACACAATCATGTGAGCAGTGGCCCAGATGTATTGATCCTTCCACTTTAAAATACAGTCAGATCACATTTTCAGTAACATTATTATTATTATTTATTATTTTAGCGCCATTTATTCCATGGCACTTTACATGTAAAAAGGAATATACATAATAAAAAACAAGTACAATAATCTTAAACAGTACAAGTCACCGACTGGTACAGGAGGAGAGATGACATGAGAGTTGCTACAATGTATGTAATTTTTTTTTAAATCCATATCTATTTCCATTTATTATTTTGCATTGACACATAGCATTTAGGTCAAGATTTTTTTCTGCATTTTTTGCTATTGTGTTTGCAGAACACAACATGCCTTGAGTGGGGTATTTTTTAGAGGTTTTGTACCCAAAAAAACTCAACTTTAACAAACACTGCTTCAAAAAACTGCAGTGTGACCTTTGCTGCAGTTTTTATGACTTTTGCAGTGTGTTTTCGAAACAGACCAAACATACTGTGAGTGCGGAGGGCCTTTATGAACTTCTCCTGACAACAGTGTTACAATCACGCCTCTGCTATTTTCACACAAGGCAAATTTGTTGCAAAAATGTCAACAACTTAAAATCCCAATATTTTCCGAGGCATGGATTTTATGTGCACACATTTTGCCAAACCTCACTCAGATGTATAGAATGACTGCAAATTTTACCATTTAGTGCTCGCTCAGATGAGATAATTACATGTACATGTGCTGTCCGTCACAAAATCACACAAAGCAATGTTATTTGTTATGGCTGTTCAAATGATAGTCCAAATATCCATGTGAAAAAAATGTTTCTTATCTATTCAAGTCTATGGGTGCGCAAAAAAAATAGGATCCCTTACTGATCATCCATATTGTATCTGATATTTCTGCATACATTGCAACAATTAGCATAAGAAACTGTATTTGGCTGCATAAATAGTATTTACTGCTGATATATAAAAACGGATGCAATACAAATGTAAAAAACAGACATACGGATGACATACAGATGGCACATGGATGGAATATGGATGAAAATGATCTGTGTTTTCTGGATGTAAATTGGATGAATTTTCATACGCTCATTTGAACCAAGCCATAAGCCATGTTGAAAATTCCCTAATTCTACCTGCAGCATGTTTTGTATAAACTGGTAATTAGAATTTCACATCCATGCTCTCTACAAAATGTGTTTACAGAAAAATGTACAAAAATTTGCCTTGCAGTTGGTAATATTTTCAGGACTTTTTTGGGACTCCCTGGTCTTTTTCAAAAAATATATTGGATATTGCACTTTTTTATGTTTTTTTTTTCTCATAGTGCTTTTTATAAGCACTTGAAAATTACAAGAAAGTGTGTATACTGTACAAGAGAACCATTAACAAATTCAATCAAATGCACCAATAAAAATGCCAATAAAAATACTTATAAACACCTATAATGCTTTTAAAAATCTGGCATTTTAGACTGAGCTTCCACTATGAGTATTTAGTGCATTTTTATATTGCATTTTTAGTATGCATTTTTATCTAGTTTTTAATTCAGCGGTTATTGTCTCAGTTTGGACTTTTGCTCATGTTTTAAGTAAAACTTCTAAGTTTAGGATACTTCCTGTTACTTAGTTGTGATAAAACTTTGTTGCTAAAGTCATATGAGGGTTACATGTGTTTTAGGGCATTTTAGTTGCAGAAACATACTAAAAACATGGATGCATTTTTTTTCCTGTGAATTTTCCACATCTTATTCAAGTTTATGGGGACAATCCACAAATAAAACATACATTTGCTGCAACAGGAAATGATATGTTACAGATGTCAAATATGCACCAGTGGTCAGTTTACGCTACGTAAATAAAAAGCACATTGGTCATGCGATCGATTACTAAAAATCCTATACACTTTGCTAGAACTGTAAGGTGCTGGATTTTTTGCAATAAAGCCCAAAATATTTATCAGGGGAACTTAACCTTAAAATATATATTTTTATTGTGTTTTATAATGCCAGAAAAGAAGACTGTGTGAATAACTATAATACATTGGGCAGTTGTATTTTTTCATTCATTCATTCATTAGTTCATCTATTCATTCTGTGTAATTTTCTTTGGCAAAGTGGCTGTATGTGTTGAATCATGAAAAGCAGCTAATGCAAATATATATATATATATATATATATATATATATATATATATATATATACATATATATAAAACACAATTCTAATAATATAGAAAATGTATAGTACAAAATAATATCCTACTACAGGACAGTTTGGGACAGGACTAGTAGTCTGAGTTTAGAGTGTATATAATTATATATATACACTTGACATATGTTTACATACTCATATAAACCTGTCCATGGAACAGTAAAACGAAATACTTTATGATCTCTGTCCATGTTTGCAGTGGGCAAAATGTCATTTGAAATTCTTGCAGTATAGTAAAGTGGGCTTGGCTGCCTGTAAAGTAGAAGAATGAAGCTGGTTGCTTTGCAACGTGAAGTCAGTCCAGCCAGGTTCTTTTGGGATTTTTAAATAAACTTACACAGAAGAATTTTCTTACAGCACCTTCCTATACCTCACCTAAATACAATGCACAACTATAAGAAACTACAAGCTCCTTAGTTAAAAAAATAATAATAATTAAAAAAATCTAAATTTACCTTGGGAATTTGAAGCTATAGAGTTTTTTTTAAAGATCTGTGGGTTTCTTTGCTTTGTTCTAACGAAATATATATTTATCAGTTCGAGTTGAAACGATGTGTAAGCTGTAAGCACACAGAGATAATAGAAAAATACAACTGGTGTGAAAACTCAGACTGGCTGACTCTTGAGCAAAGTAAATTTTAAGGGATTTTCAAACGAAATCCTTTAAGATAAGTGACCGAAGACGCAGTCTCTCTAGGACTGAACACAATGGAACGAGCTGATACTTTCTGCTTAATGAGGGTATTGTGGAAGATTCTGCTGATTACAAGATGATGAAGTGTCCAAAATCAGATCCAGTAAAACACATTCAACTAATATCCATCTATCAATAGATCGATTTACCTAACATCGAAAATGTACATTTTTCTTATTAAATTGAATTAATTTTTGCTATTAAAATGGATTGAATTAGTAACTAAATATTACCCAGAAATATAACTCATTGGCTTTGCAGAAAAGTCCATATATAATATTTACAGATCGATCATTTGTATGAACACGTTATTGTGTCATTGGCACAATTGTCATGTATGTATCATTTGTTTTTCATTTATAATAGTATTTTCCAGACATGTAAAGCTGAAATAATTATTCCAAGTCATCAAATATTTGATATAAAACCTAATAATATTTTGTGGGGTGGGGGAGGTTTCGTTTGTCTTTTTTTGTCTTTGGAATGCTGCTGGATATAAATTGTATGTTTGCACAACCTCTTGACTCCAGCAGTTACATGGCGAGAAGGTTAATTTTTAATTCAACTGTGATGTTGCATTGTGTAAAGAGAAGCTTTATTTACACAGAGGGGAATAAAAAACTCAGGAAAAATCCTAACTTGTACTTTTCGGGTTGTGCAGAGAAAGGGTGAAACTGCTACCGGGTGTAGAGAGGAGCGAGGCTGCGACACAACACCCGGTATAGCTGATCACTGCTCACATACATTATGCTAGCTTGCAATTACAACTAGGTTATTTTGCAGTTTATGTTTAGATTAGATAGATAGATAGATAGATAGATAGATAGATAGATAGATAGATAGATAGATAGATAGATAGATAGAAAACAAAAATAGGTGTGATCCAAGCTCACAGTTTGCAACCAGCCAACCTATAAAATAAAGAATTCCAAAAAATCTGGCAGCACTCAATACCTGATTTCCAAAAGTAAAGTAGATATTTTATTGACCAGTGTGTCAAGCTAGACAAAGGCTTAGATGAGCTAAAACGTTGCCACCTGTTCACATGGGCCAATAAAATATCTACTTTACTTGCTGCCATATTTTTTAGATTCGATAGATAGATAGATAGATAGATAGATAGATAGACAGATAGATGGTATAGAGATAGATAGATAGATAGACAGATAGATAGATGGTATAGAGATAGATAGATAGATAGATAGATGGTATAGAGATAGATAGATAGATAGATAGATAGATAGATAGATAGATAGATAGATAGATAGATAGATAGAGGAATAAAAGGAGGCAGCACCCCTTTAAATAGTGCAAAAAAGTTGAGTTTTATTCTCCCAACTGGCTGTTGCAATGTTTTGGTCCTATCACTGAACCTCCATTTTATTCTTATATTGGAATGGACAAATTGGGTAAATGTCCACGAAGATTTGCACCTAGCAGGTTAATTAGCATTTTTGTGCTGTTCCACTGCATTGTTATCAGTTAGTTAGATAGATAGATAGATAGATAGAGATAGATAGATAGATAGATAGATAGATAGAGATAGATAGATAGAGATATATAGATAAATCAGATAGATAGAGATAGATAGATAGATAGAGATATATAGATAAATCAGATAGATAGAGATAGATAGAGATATATAGATAGATAGAGATAGATAGAGATATATAGATAGATAGATAAATGATAGATAGATAGATAGATAGATAGATACAGATAGCTAGAATAAAGGTCCAGTTGCTGTGATAATGAGGAGAGGCATACTGCTGTTCTGTTGGCACTTTGCACCTATATTCCTAGGCAGTAATAATTGTCCTGTACGCCCAGTGCTACAGTCACTGCTCCCGGGGTGTATTACCAGTCAGTGCTGGTGTATAATGAGCTGGGTAGTAGATACAGGGCGGCGTCTGCCAGGAGGAGGTGGCTGCCTGCAGTTCTGTGCATTGACCCTTATGTAGATAATATCCAGGACTCGGATCTCTCAGGGACAGCTCTGATTCACGTACAGACACATCTGCTTCCACTCCTGCTCCTGACGTGACAGACACAACTGTGTACAGGTGGTCCACCTCTAATATAGGAGCCTGGGAGTTATTGGGGCCATCGTCTCATCCCAAACCCCATCTGTAGTGATAGATCAGGCTGTTACACCAATGTTTAGCTGTTTCTTGGTTGTTTCTGTTAAATCTGAGTTTCAGGGTCTGTGGCCCCCAGGGAATTTGTCCCCCAGTCTTAGCAGATCTCCTAACTCACACAGTATATCTGGGGGAAGATCACGAGACTGAAGAGAGCTCGATCACCGGTCATTGCAGTTATTAATATTGCAATAGTATATCTTTGTGACTCGCAGGTGAATGCACTGCTTTGTTCTCTGTTATCAGCCGCTTCACTCTCTAGCACATATCCCCAGTGCTGACAGCCGGTACATAGTGGCACATGTCTGTGTGGATGGACGCTCTGGAGCTTGTGACTGGCAGGCAGCAGGGTGTGATGGTGCCAAGCGCAGCTCTGCGAGAGGAGCAGGAATGTGCGGCTGCAGACATAACAGTGCCGGGAGCGGGGAGCAGGGGGAGGAGCCGCGGTGACAGACGCCCCGCCCCCCGCGCCTCACACGGATGACAGCACAGACACAGCGCAGAGTGGCCGGCGGCGCTGGAGGTTGCGGGGAGGTCCGTCCTGCTCCACACACCGCACAGGTGACCGCGCCGGAGACCCCGCATACCTGCACAGATGGAGCGGCTCTAGTCCCGCACATGTGCAGCCCCGGAGCTCACCCCCTGACTGCGCCGCTCACCCGCACCGACCGCAGGACAGCCGCACTCTGCCATGCTGCCCAAAGTGGAGTCCGAAGCTCTGGGACTGTCCCGGGTACACGGAGAACAGGGGCAGATGCCGGACAGCATGCAGGGTAAGTGCCGGGATAGTGCTAGTGGTGGAGGTCATGCTAGCACCATGTGTATATATATGTGTGTGTATGTCTGCACTGCTAGTATATAGTGCTGGGCAGCCGCGGCCACAGCGTCCATGTGCCACCCTATAGCATGGCATATCATATATACATGTATGTACTGCACCTTTCTGTGTGTCATCCACCTGTGGGTGCATAAAGTAATTATTGTGCATATAGAGGTACATCTGTGGATGTATATGGACACAGCAATAAGTATTAGGTAGATATAAATAATGACTGTACATTGCATGAGGACATATAGATATTGGCGGCGTATACATGTGCATTACACCTTTATGCGAATATATATACATAAAAGTACAGTAGATATGTATATGAAGATGTGGGTGTGTATATGTTCAAAGAAACATCTGTTGCGTTTATGTACATGTGTGATCTATGTATATATATAAATATATATATATCTACATAAAGTGTGTTTGCGTTTATATGTATATGTGTGTAATTGTCTGTACATATATATTTGTGTGTCTTTATATACATATTATGTATGTACATATATGCACATTCATATATCTACATATGTTCATGTATATATATGTGTGTATGTATGTATGTATATATATATAGTGTGTGTGTGCGTGTTATATGTGTATGCCCTTATGTGTGTGTGTATATTTATATATATATATATATATATATATATATATACTGATATGTGTGTAGTCATATGTATATGCACATGCGGGTGTCTCATACAATGACCACATGCCGGCAGTCCCCGCTTTCTGCCCTCGGGGAGGTGACAGTGAGTATATAGGATATCCTGCTATAGGATGGTGCTGACAGTATATACCAGAGATGAGCACTCGGTTACTTGTCAGACAACACAATGTGCACATGGAGCAGGCAGGAGTAGATGGTGACTGCCGCCCGAGGTATTATTATGTTCTTATAATGGTACAGGGAGTATTATAACAACGTCAGTATAGTTAGGTAATAATCCTGCACGGATATTCTCCTCAAGGCTTCGGGCTGTGGCTGGGTATTGATAGTAGGCTTTAATTTATTGATTTTTCTTGTATGCCTTATATGTGATAACACTTCAGCGTTACTTTATAACATGCTGTTAGATATGCTTTTGATAAAAACTAATTGTAATGCAATCACATGCTACACACTGATTGTAACCTGTGGACTGTATATACAATTACAGAGGTAGAGGGATAAGTAGGTATTGAAAGATTTCACCTTACAATGAAAGAAAACTTTGACTTGGCTATAAAGTTATTTCCATTTTGCTGTGACGTGTAGTTTTTTAAATTGTACTTTTGTTTTATTGTATTACTAATACATTAAGTAGCATAATCTCAGTATAATCTGGAGTGTAATCCTGGTTGAATTTAGGATTGTGAGATTTTCATTCAGTTTGGGAAGGGAAGCTTGTTACACCAGTTCTCACCATTTCTATATCATGCTACATTTAGAATTTGGTTCAATGCAGATAACTAGAAATGAAGGTGATAGGGATAAATTCTTATTTTAGAGTGTACTAGTTATGCATAATACAGTTTTTCAACTTTTCTAGGTTTTGCTTTTCACTTAGATATATATGTATATATTATATTTATAATTTATTTTTTATTATATATATATATATATATTGTGTGTACATTTATTATTTACTCTGTATTCCTGTATTTGAATCCAATAAATATTTCCAAATCATTTTCATTCATATTTCTTTGTAAGTTGTATTTATTACACAATTCATTACATAGCAGCACAATACTATCTTTGCAGTTGATCTTGTTTAAAATTCTCTGTCTCCATATCAGATGATACAAATGCAGCCCACTGGAAATTATATATATAGATAGATAGATAGATAGATATGTAAAAAAATATATAGGTGTATATATATATTCTGCTCTTGAAAATGAAAGTGCCACCTACCTGGTTCAACAGTTTTGGTTGCTAAAATCCACTAGTTCTCATTCTACAAATTTTTGGTTATTTGGAATATTGGAATATGCAGAAAGCTGCAAAGCATTTGATGAAGCAATTTTGTTTTAAAATAATTTCTTCTAATTTACAAAAATAAAAAAAAATGTTTGTGCCTCCCCGTATGAACTCCCAGTTCTGAATGATCACATAACTTTTCCAGTTTTTGGTCACCTTTCAGAGCAGACAGAAGTTTCTTTTCAGTGAATTTCTCAGCAGACATCTCTGAGGAATATACTAAGTCTATAACCTGAACAGTGATCAGGGCTTTTAAATGATTTTTAACATCCAGCTCTTCTGAAAGTAAATGGACTATTAATGTAGAACCCTTCAATGACATATTCTTTTCTTTTTAGAGAAGCTACAAATGTTTTGAAATTCTTACCAACAAATGTAAAATGTTTGACGTTAATGTAGCTTAAAAAGGTAGATAATATTATGGATGGAAATAATAGCTATTTAAATGGTGGGTATGTATGATGATTTGACAAGTCATCCAAAGACCTGGAAATAGCTCTAACAATTATTTATTGTATGTTTTTTTTAAGTTTTAGACCTGTTTTTTTTTGTTATAATTATATGTGTATAAATATATATAAAATTATATATTGTAACTATAAATACAGATAGTAATTGATTAGGATTAGGCATATCTGATAACCATTGCAGATTTTCTCCACGTTATGCTTTTTTTATTGCTAGCTTTCAGACAATCTTCAAAGTTTTAAGAAGATAAAGCAACAATAAACAAACAATAATGTATGTAGTATTTTGCTGAACTTTTAGTTGAATAAAAACCATTATCTGAACCTTTGGCCAAATGTGCAATTAGATATAGTAAAGAAACAGAAAAGTATATCAGATATGGGAGGGCACAACCTAATAAGATGGAATATGTGAAAGTTTGGAGTTCACTTTTGCAGGGTTATATCTGGCTGCTGGATTTTCTGACCACCACTTAGTATAGCATATCAAAGGGCAAGCCTAATGGGTGTGGTGTAACCTTCATGTTTCAGCCATCAGTAATATTTCAGTGGCCATCACTTACTGTATCTTACAAATTACTAGACACATGTTGTCTGTGCCAGAAAGATCCACCATCTGAAGTCTATCTGTACAGTAGCTTTAATGCAGTGATACAGTGTGCACATTTTATGGACTGGGCTTGGACTTAATAATTAATGCTGTACAAGTACTGAGTTTGTGCCTCCTCTTCATTCAGTGTCGCAGTTTAAAATGATGGGCTACTCATACGATGAAGACTTGGAGGAGCTGTGTCCAGTCTGCGGGGACAAGGTTTCTGGATATCATTATGGACTGTTAACCTGTGAGAGTTGTAAGGTGCGGAGTTGTTATTATTACTTGATTTTCTTAGTTATTACTAATTTCATTCTCTCTTCTCCATTGACAGTTTACTATCCCTTCTTTCCTAGATCGATATATAGATAGATTGATAGATAGCACACATAAGCGTATGATATAGAATGCTTTAGGACATGTAGGCTTTTGGTTCCTATAATTTGGAGAAAGGCTAAAACCCACTAAATCACTAAATCATACATGCATGTTATGTATGCATAAAATGTGTTACATTTTATATAAATATTTCCTGTTATAGAACTTTCTTAAAAAAATGTATCAGATATTTTACTTCTACAAATACTTCTAGTTATTTTATCAATATTTTTATCATGGGCTCTTTGGGGGATGCTCATAAGTTCCTAAAGAAGATATGTAATGAAAGAATGGCCGCTTGTTGAAGTCTTCCATAAGCCAAGTTGTACTGTTCTTTAGGAAATAATAGGAAAGGATCCATCAGCCTTCATGTGTATGTTTACTGATTATTCTGTCTTTCTCCATATTCTCTAGGGTTTTTTCAAGCGGACAGTTCAGAACAATAAAAGATACACATGTATTGAAAATCAGACCTGTCAGATTGATAAGACCCAGAGGAAGCGATGTCCTTACTGCAGGTTTCAGAAGTGTTTGAGTGTAGGGATGAAATTAGAAGGTAAGATAATAATGGATGAGAATTGAAAAGGTGTGTGCAGATGGAAAAAATGAAAGTGAGAACAAATATGTATATAGACAGAGAGTGGATAGATTATTTATAATTTATTTTATAAAAATGTTTTCTTCATTCCAGAATACATATCTATCTATCTATCTATCTATCTATCTATCTATCTATCTATCTATCTATCTATCTATCTATCTATCCACACACACACGCACATATATATATATATATATATATACACACACAGTATATATATATATATATACATATATATATATATATACATATCACATTAATAGGCATATCCAAAGTAATCTTAGCAATTTACACTTTGATGGTAATTGCATCAATTTTATTTGTAATAATACTTTTCTCCGAAGTTTTACTTAAACTTGTTCATTTTATTTGTCTACAATAGCCTATCAGATATTTTATTAGATATCTTGAGGTAGGCATAGATGTAAAGGACCCTATCTTGATCACTCAAAATAACTAAATTAATATACTTTCAATACTGAGACATCATAGAAATATTCTCATTAGAATAATTTTCCCAGATCACTAGAATTGCTTTGATCCCATAGCAAATCCTTGGTAAGTAATTTGTAACAAAAGTAACGTCAATGACGTAAGTGATTGCGTTATTTTCTTAAAACAATAGGACAAATTCCGATTCTTATTAATTACAAGGCTCTGATCATGGTTGGAGGAGCACAATTTCTATGGCCACTCACTTAACTGTGCGTGTGGTGAAGGATACACATTGACGTTGTGTGTAATTGTCCTAACCATTGTTACAATAGATAATGAGTAGTATGTTTGTATGTTATAAAAAGCCTACATTATGTTTTATCCAACCAGACGATACAACTGCAATCTAGCGTTGTCTGTCCAGCTCCAGTCTTGAGGTTTAGAGCTACACTTGTGGATTATTGTAAAAGCCAGAACCCGATCATTGTTTATAATGAAGTCACACTCACTTAGCAGAACAACATGTTCTTCAATGATTCAGTAAATATTCAAAAAAGCAAATCCAAACAAAAGTTAGAATGTATTGAAAGAAAAGTGCAGAAAACGTTGTGCCTTTTCTCATTTCCCTTTATCTTTCTATTTTCTGGATGCCGACAAACAGCTTGTTCTGTCTATTGTATCCCTTAAAACACATAAATTGGACGCAGCAATCATTTGGAAAGCATATGGAACACATTTAAGAGTGGAGCATGGTCACTATGATATAATACACATATGTATGTCATAACGCAATATGTCTGCTATAGAAAAAATCTAAGCAGCTGTGTGCAGTTGAATTTTTTTTTTCATAAGTGCCAAAAAAAATTTATATAGCAATTTAAGAACAGATGCAAAGGGACATTACAATATATATGCAATATGCAAAGGATTCATTTCAGATTTTGCCCTTTCATTTGAAGAGGCAAAATGAGTAAAAACCTAAATTTATTTTCAAGTATGTCATTCTAACAGTTAGTACATTTCTTTATATGCTATTTCAGAAGTTGGTACATAAAGTAAATGTAATCATTAATTTATGTCATCAACTGGAACTATTTACCAAAAAATGGTGTTCTTGTATACCAAAGTGAATCTACAGGTACAGCAGCTGGGCCCGCAATTATCAAAAGGATGGTGGCTCTAAATAAAATAGCTCCGACTTTGGCCATTTAACCCTTAATGCAAGGGTTAAAGATATTTCTACAGGTTATTTTAAATAAATCACTTCAGACAAATAAAAGCATAAAAAAGTCAAGATTACTTTATTTACTTTACGATTCTAAAAAAAAAAAAATTACCCAAATTAATCGTTATTTAGATGTACCCTAAATTATGGAAAAATGCATAACGTGTTCCACAATTAAAAAGTTTGGAACTTGTGTTGGTGTCTAACCCTACAAATAAAAAGGCAACGTTTGATAGATTGCATAAAGCAAAAAATAAAAAAAATCTATTCTTGTCCTTAAAGCCAAAACTAGCTTTACTTCCAAGGGGTTAAAGAGAAGCTCTGTAATTGAATAACATTGCTTGTATAAATAACTGACGTACAGTGATAATAGATTATGGGTTTTTATTTAGTAATTCTTAATAATGTATGAAAAAAAAACAACATGATCAATAAAAAAAAAGTCAATAACAGTTTAGTTGATATTGACAGATCTCATCAGTCTTAGGCCTCATTCACATTTGTGTATTTAAACTATATTGTACTTCTATTTCTTTAGGCCTCTTTCACAAAGTATCTTTTTCTCCCATTTTAAACCTTGTAAAAAAAAGTAAAAACGCCAGTAACATGCATTGTATATAGTGTTTACGTGCTTTGGTCTAATTTTTTTAATTAGTCTCGTTTTGTAAATACCTTTTTACTAGCTTTTTCAAATTCTATGGCAAAGCCTTACAAAAAAAGTAAAAAAGAAATACCACTTACACGAAAAAAAAAACAAGAATGCTGCAAAAACACATGATATGTGTGAATTTAACCAAAAAGGAAAGACCAAAAGTAATTATTAAAAGCAAAAAAAAATTAGAAATATTTATACTTCTCTTTTTTTGTATCCAGTCCTGATTCTAAATGAAAACAGTACTGATTAAATAGGCAAATGTGAATGAGGCCTAAATATGTGTCACTATTTAGTACTGAAAGCTGACGTTTTGGATATTCATTTGTTAATGATCCAACTGCTGTAACTTAATCTTGCTGCCCTGGGTGATACTAATGAATCAGGTCCCACGGGGTATCAAGGTGCTAATGTGTCAAACAGAACCACCGCTCAATTAGAACAGCACACTTGTGTACAGTCAGAGAACTAAAGAGAGGCACAAACCATGCAAAAAATGGGCTACCCTACTAGTTTACAGTTTCCACGTAGCATCGGAAATATAAAAGAAATGCAAAGAGAAAAATTTGCAAATGTTTGAAACAGAAATACAAAATATGTAAGACATCTTCAATAATATAGTAGATGTTTATGGAGCCAATGTTAGCCCAGGGTGGAGCGTGAAATTTATGTCCTTAAAAAATTAAATTTTTGAATTCCTGCACTTCTCTGAGAAAACATGCTTGTATGTGCGCTGAGCAATCCGTTTCCATGCTGCATCCCAAGTGGCTACCTTGTTTCATTTCTGCAATTTATTTTTCACTGCTTCATTCCTTGAGACCAAGGAAATATATATAGAAGTTTTGAGGGATAAACAACGGTGATACTCAGTTCTGTGATTTATTAGCACAATCAAAACTGGCACATGAAGCAAATTTTTTAATACACATCAAAACATTAATGTAAAAAAAATCTAAAAAGTTAAGATATTTTACCCATTAATGGAGAAGGGGATATTAAGAGTAAGGGATGTAATACAGCATTGCTGTAAATTTTCTTTCATAAAGGTCCATTTACACTACGTTCAGCGCACCTTGGCTGCCATTGTTCTCAGTAGCACGAGTCCTGTTTGCACAGGACGATGTGCTGTTGAGAATGACGATGTTTTATGCAGCACAAAAGGTCATTTCACCCAACTGTTAAGAGTTTTGCACATAGAATGTTAGAGTTGGAGGGGACCTCTGAGGTCATCTTCTCCAGCTCCTGTCTTCTATAACTCATTCTCCTTGTAATGGCTCAATGTGGGATTCACTCAGTGCATCCATCACCTGTTTACACTGTATGATTATCGAAACGCGCGTTCCTAGGAATACTTCTTCATGATAATCGTGCAGTATAAATGCACATTTGTGAAGATTTTGCTGCATTAGGCAACTATTCCTTTGTCTCGCTGCCAGCCAGCCATATGTACTTTATCTCTTAATATTGGAGCCTAATAGCCTATAATAAATGTATAAATTACACTACAAATTATATAATTGACACACGGACAAATGCAGTACAATGAACGAAACTGAAACAGGAATATTGTTTTTTCTAGTCCTAAACCTTTACACCATTGATGACGGCAGTTCATTTGGCAAGAGCAGGTTTGGAGAGAAAGGTCATTCGGGTCAACCAAACCACAAATACGTTTTCTGATTATCACTCTGCAACCGATCTGTTCATTTGGGACGTCAAATTTTTTTTCACTTAAAAATAAAAAAGGACACTTTTATAGGTTTCCAGATGTGGAAAGTATAGTATATAGAAAGCCTGAAAAGAAAAATAAACGTAGCAGACAGGGAAATGTGAGAGCATACTGCTTTTTCCTCTGGAACTTTTTCCCCCGCAAAAAAATAAAAAAAAAATCTTCTCTGTGTCTAATTATTGAAGGAATTTCAGAATTGTTTAAAAAAATATATATATTAAAAAATACATTTCTCAATCATACACATATATATGGATATGCACAGCATAATAATACATATTCATATATTATCTGCCTGTTTTTAAGCTCCTGTCTTCTATAACTCATTCTCCTTGTAATGGCACCACAGTGTGTACTTTACTAATAGCCCTATTAAACTTAAATTGCAGCCTATAAATTACTGAGATTCATTAATTGCAGATGTCTTTATACAAGATGTGTATGTGAGATCTCCATGCATTTTTAATGGGGGTGTAATCACTCCTTTGCATAAGAGCCACTGGCCAAGGTAGACGCAGTCAGTGTCACTTGCTATCCCATTAAACTTGCACCACAATGAAACTTACCGCTGTGACAAACCCCATTAAAATCCCCCCCCTGGCTGCAGCTGAACCACATTTCTTCTTAATTATTCCTAAAACTGAAGACTTTGCTATTCAGAAGCTTTAGTGAAAATAAAATCAAATTTTCTTTTTCTGCAAGCTGACATCATTATGTCGGATTCCTGGAATAAGAAAAGTCATCAACACAAAGGAGAACGCTATAGAAAATGTATTGATGTGGGGAGGGGGGGGTACTAATTAGTGGCTATGTATCTAGAGAGCATATACAAGTGACTTTTTTTTACATAGGGAGTCATTATATAGTGTTAATATTCCTATTTTTGACTTTTTATGAATTACTCCTTTTGCTACTCTAGTTTTTGTTACCACTGATTAAATATAACGCAAGTATTAGGAAATTAGAACTTTCTGTTTAGCTTTTTTACCTTTCTTTATCCTACAGCTGTGAGAGCCGACCGAATGCGCGGAGGGAGAAATAAATTTGGGCCAATGTACAAAAGGGACCGAGCTCTCAAACAACAGAAAAAAGCTTTAATCCGAGCCAATGGACTTAAACTGGAGGCTATGAGTCAGGTCATCCAAGCCATTCCTACAGATTTAACTATTTCTTCGGCTATCCAAAATATCCACTCGGCATCCAAGGGTCTACCTCTAAACCATGCCGCCCTTCCTCCTACAGACTATGACAGAAGCCCCTTTGTGACGTCACCTATCAGCATGGCCATGCCACCTCATGGCAGCCTGCAAGGTTACCAGGCCTATGGCCACTTCCCCAGCCGTGCTATCAAATCGGAGTACCCGGACCCTTATACGAGTTCTCCAGAGTCTTTAATGGGATACTCTTATATGGACAGTTATCAGTCCAGCTCCCCTTCCAATATCCCACACCTTATAGTGGAACTCTTGAAATGTGAGCCTGACGAGCCTCAAGTCCAAAGCAAGATCATGTCATACTTACAGCAGGAGCAGGCCAACAGGAGCAAACATGATAAACTCAACACATTTGGACTCATGTGCAAAATGGCCGATCAGACGTTATTTTCTATTGTTGAATGGGCGAGGAGTAGCATCTTCTTCAGAGAATTAAAGGTAAGACTGGCTGATCTGGCCTGTAATTATCTACTCCTGTAATAATTACCATTTGTAAATTAGAATAAAGAGCAATGAACTATTGGAGTTACCACTTAGTAACCAGCAGAGCAGTAACTTTCTTTGGAATTGACTTTGTATCTTTTACAGCAGTTAGCGGGTGAGTTTTCTTTAGTTATGGGGGTGACAGAAAGGGCGTATGCCGACATAAAATACATCAAAGAGCTCAATTGATTCACATACAGTAATTGCTATATTTGTGCATAGTACGGTCTTGTAGAGTTCACTTAAAAACTTGTCTGAGTTATTGAAAATACTCACGGCTGACCCACAGGGTCAGGATTTTCCACGGCGGTGCTGAAAGGATGTTTAATTATTTAGGCTAACAAGTCATATATAATTAGGGAGCTCGAAGTGTCTTAGAATTTTTTTTTAAGGTATAAAAGCAGGAAATGTCTCTAACTGGCTTGATGAAAGCAATGTTCAGGTCTGTTCTTTCAATTACTGATGGCACACAGCAGACACAGCGGTGGGCCTATTGTAAAGGCAACTGAATTGTACAGCTTCCCAGCAGTTGTTAAAAAGCAGTAATCACTTTCCAGCTCCTTGTCATGTGCATTAAATGGCTTAAGACTGTGAAAGGCACAGCAACTTACTTCTACTGGTGCTTAACCTGAAGTCCGCAGGACCATACACTGTGCCCCACTGTCATCCGTACAGTGTGTGCTCCCTGCCCCCTCCGTCTCCCTACTGACCCCGCTACTGTCAATGGTTAATGATCATAGACCAAGTTACCGTCTAGGCTAAGGGGCTAGGGGGGTATAATTACAGGAGCGCACAGAAGCCGTGTCTGATCTCATTGGGAACATGAGAGAAAGAGCATGTATTCATTCATATGTGCCTTTTCAAGAAATTTCCAATTGTGTTTGATCATGTGCTTTATTAGTCATTATGTGTCACGGAGCGGGTATGCACTGACTATTCATAATTATTGTGGGTAAAAACGCCAAGCCTAAATGATAGTAAAATGCTACAAATATTATTATTGGAAACTAATATGGAGATATATACATTTAAAGAAGGCCTCTACTCATTATGGCCAGGACTTCTGAACTACATATATTATCCTCAGTTATTCAAGCACTGATAACATTGTCTAGGGCTCTGTTCACACTCTGTTCACAACATAGCCTCACACTGCCCTACTTATCCCGAAAAGATGGACACCTGACAAAAACCTGATAAACCCAGTATAAATCAAGATCTGAAAGTTATATTAGAAAATAGCAAAGAACCTTAAATTGTACTTAAAGAAACACTCTGGCAAAACTGATTGACTGTGTTATACCTAGTATATGGTAGTGGTGTAGAACAGTAAAGCGCGCTGCCCCCTGAGGCCGTCAGTGGACAATGCATCAGTTTTACCTGGAGTATTCCTTTCAGATTACTTTCATTCATAGTAAGGTCAAGTGCACACGGACATATTTTCGGTCCACGTTCTGTCTGTGAAAAACCAGACAGCACATGAACAGCACGTAGACCAGTGTTAGTCAATGGGGCAGTGCTGATGAGTGATGTTTTTCACGGGCCGAATTTCTGCGTGTGATAAAAATCACAGCGTGCACTAGTTTCTCCCGAGTGTTGGATGAACTGAGATCATTCAAGTCTATGGGAGCACAAAAAAAAAAAAATCGGATTGCAAACAAAGCCATCATATAGTGTCTGATTTTTATGGATACATTACAATTTTTAATGCAGGAAACTTTTTAGTCTCGTAAGTTTTTAATAACTGCTGCTGTATAAAAATGGATAGTACACGGATGACAAATGAGAAAAAAATCATCCAAGTTTTATTTGATGAAAATCAGATTATTTTTTATACTTTCATGTGAACTTTGCCATATAACTTTGCATATGTAGAAAAGTTAGGCTATCATGTATCAGGAAGACCTCTGTCTTCTTTTTATATATTTGTCTGCACATACGGTAGGGATATTGTGATTCACAAGTCTCTACATTTCCTCCATAGAATATCAATAAAGACACAGTTCACATGACAATTTTACCATTAACTAATCATTTGCTAAAACACAAAGAATGATCATATATGATTGGAGGCATTTTTTAAAGTAATTTTTTTAAGTTAAAGATAAGTTCAAAATCATTGGGTTTAAAAAATGTTGTTTCATTTTTTAAAATTTTTCCACCCGTCTTTTACCAAAACTCTTCTGTCTGGAAATGTTACTCTCATTATCATGCCACCCCCCTAATGGAGCGAGATTGAGCCATTATTTGCATTTTTTTATTACAAAAGTTGCAATTAATACATTTATCTAAAACCATCTATGCGTTAAACCATGTTCACTTTGGCTTAAAAAAGCAACTGTCAGAAATAGCAAAAAAAAAATGAATATGATTCAAGTCCATCATAATCTTGGCATCTGCCAATAAAAAAACATTGCAAAAACTTGCATTTTACTGCAAATAAATGGAGTCAAATCAATAATACATAACCTCCGATATCTATAAATGTGTAAAATCAACCCAATTTATCCAGTGAGGCGATCGATCACCAATGTAGACCTACATTCTGTTTTATGTATCGGATGCCAATTACTTCTATGCGCTGTTAACACAGTGAAGACATCACTTTGACGTCCAAAAGTTCATTCACCTACCATTTATTCTTGCTGTCACTTTTGGAGACAGAAAAAAAAGTTAAATTTATAAACCACTGAGAAGAATATTTTTTGGGTGAAAAATAACTGTTGGGCTAATATTCACTTGTTAAATACTGTTGAAACTACTGGGGTATTACTGTATTTAGATTGATATCTTTCTTATTTTAATTATTATAGAAATAACGTTGGTGACTTTCTAATCGTTCACCATCAGATTGTGACCCAGACAGACGTATAGCCCCTATGACCCGTTTTGCGAGACAATCATGTATGAAATGTGTGTTCTTTATTTTGTCAATGGTGCGGATGACAAAACAAGTTCGATATTACTATACGGAGTATTAAGTGTTAATTTATGGTGGCAGCTTCACTTTAAGAATGGTAATCTGGTCTTAATTGCTTTTTGAAAGTGTAATTGGATTGTAAAGTGATTATGAGAAGCACAGACTGGACCTGCGAGCCCTGGGTTTAGGCCCTGGGAGAAAACCGTCCAGCACTATTTAAAACCATTTTTACTTTAAATACAGCCCAAATAGTGCGTGGATCTGGATTTGCCTCATAAACAGAGGAAATATAATGAATAAAGTGTTCTGCCCTGAGCGCGATTTTATATTTAGCACTTCCAGTAATATGAGCCAAGTAGGAACAAAAGGAGGGATAAATATAGAAGTGGGATAATAGATAGCCGTGAATATTCCTCAGATAGTGTTTCCATATCACAGGGAACGTTCAAAGGGGCAAGGGTTATTTTTAAGGATTTGTCAATTTAACAATGGGGCTTCAGTTTACGCTGCTGACTGCACACATGACAGCGATGTGACCGTGCCATCTTGTGTGCACACTGGCACAATGTTACAGATATTACATGTATCAGGTCTGGGGGGACGGACACATTTTGTGGGTCACCAAAGTCGGCCAGTCTTTGGTTTTGGCCACCAGCTGAACACCACACATTGCCCATTTGTAACACCTTTCATGTGAATGTTACTTTTACTATTATTACATGTCATTTAGCAATGAAAACATTCCCACTGTTACGGGGTTGTATATTCTTGATGACTAGGGATTACCGTTGGGCAGTTACACAATAAGGCCCTATCACACATTGACAATTTTACACACCGATTTTTTTTTTTTTTTTTAACAGATTTAGGAGAATCTGTAAGGAACAAAATATCACAATATACCCAATTACATGAGACATCACCGGGACACAATATCGAGGGTCAATAGGTGGACAACTAGTGAAACCCATGAGTCCAGGCGCAGAGCATTGCCCTATACCTGAGCTCTAAGGCTAGGTTCACAAGTCACATATTTGGTGTTGATTTTGTAGATTTTACACACCTAAAATTTGCAGCACTTTATAATACCAATTATGTCTATGAGTTTTGACTTTCATTATTTTTTTAAATTATTTTGTCCAGAATGGAAAGTTAGGAAACTCTGCAAATCACTGTATTAGGGAATTTCTCTTCATCCCTGTAAAAAAAATTTACATGTAGGTTGCTTCCACACTCTTTTACAGCTGCATTGATTCCAGAATATACTCATTTGGAGTACCGATGATGGCAGTGAAAGGATCACCATTTGTTCTCATAAGAACACTCTCCCACAGCAGGCTTATCCCCAGAGATTGTGTACATGACAGCTTTTTTCAGTCTTGTTCTGCTGTGAAAGCCGCCTGAAAAAGCGCTAAATAAACGCTGAGAAGAATGAACATATGCATTTCTATGTAGAAACAACTTGCTGTTCTTGTGTTCAAGCTTTTGAGCATCTTTTAATCTCATTAGGGATAAAAAGATGTGAAGTGGCTAAAAGAAATGAGCTGACCATTCCCCAGGCGTTTTGTGCTCTGAAAACGCTCTATACTTTCTAATAGAAGTCAAAGGAAAGGCTCAAAAAAGGCTAAGTGTTTTGTTACCATTCCTGCTGGTAAAACTATTAGCGTTTTCTTTATTGCTGAATGAAATTTAAAAAAAAAGTCTGGAAAACGCCAGTAAAAAAGACGAGACTAATATGCTGGAAAAATACTAAAAACAAAGAAACAAAAACTGATGGTTCAGGAAAAAAATGCCGGAATTTCCTGAAGCGTCTTCCTCATGACAAACACAGCTGGTATGCCCAATTGAGAAAGAAGCTATTTGTACATATCCTCAGTGAGACACAAGTGCTGACCCATCACTGCCAGCATCTGTACTCCAAATGACTGTTCTGATCTCAGTGCAGCTAAAGGCAGACATAGAGACTAAGGAAAAGCTGAGGCTTGGTAGCCACTTGCATGGAATTTTTTTTTACACCGATCCTCTAATAAAGTGATTTGCAAAGTTTTATAACTCTCCATGCTGGACAAAACTTTTAAAAAAAGTTTTATTATTATGTACGATCATCCAAATGCTTTCTTGATCTTTTTTGTGGAAAATCGACTCAGAAAGGTCTAGTGTTTGATCTAGAGAAAAATAGTGAAAATAAACAGCTCCCTGTTTTTAGCAATACTGTCAGGTATTAGCAGTGGAGTAATACTTTGTGCAGGATATGGATGCGTCTTTTAGGATATGTTCACACCATGCATTTATTTGACATTTTTTGCTGCAGTTTTACCGAAGTCATGGAAAAATTGCTTCAGTTTTGCAGCAAAGCGTTTTAACACAATTTTGGAACATTTTGGCAAAAAAGTATAACATGATTGCTTTCTATGAATATACCCTTAGACTTCCTTGACACAGAAGTTTTTTTAGCAGCATTTTTTTCTGGTTTGTAAAAAGTACCATGATTTTTTTTTTAATATATATATATATATATATATATATATATATATATATATATATATATACAAATTCATTTTTTTCTTACAATGAAGCCTACTTTACTTAAGCATAAAAGAAACGCCTCGACTAGAGCAGACTGCATTTGTAAAAATAAAAAACCATGCACCCAAAAAATGTGCAAGAAATGAAACCTAAAAAATGCCATATTTGTGTTACATTTCAGAATCTTAGTGACTCACACCCAAATATGTAGTTGCAGCATTTTTACAATCCAAAGTGTAATTCAATACCAACAAAGTAGATGAGATTTCAACTAATCTCACGTATAAATTCTAGATATTTTCTGTACATAAATTGCAGATTTCTGGGATCCGGATTTTGAAATCCAGTTCTTTGTTCAAAATCAGCTTGGATTTAACTTTTGCATTGTACGGGTCAATGCACATGCTGCAGAATTTGTTGCAAAAATTTCTCCAACTGAAAATTTGTTCCATTCATCTGAATAGGACTGCTACAGATAAATGGATGCGTTGCAAGACTTTCCAGCACAAAGTCCGCTGCAAGTAAGCAAAATGTGCAGTACCCCAAGGCTAGGTTCTCACGTTGCATATTTGTTGGGGATTTTACATGTGTAATTCTAAACTGTAGTGTTTCTGCAACTAAAATCCACATGGGTTTTCTGTGGAATCACATCAAAAACACCAGGCCAGAGGTTTAGCCTGCAGTTTTAAGTGTCCCTATTGATATAAATGGGTAAAATCCACACCAAAAAAGTGCATTTCCACAACAGAAACTGACATGCTGCAGATTAAAAAAATTGCAACAAAAGCCAATTTCCATTTAGATGCTGCAACAAAAAGAGCACAGATGGCGATTGTGCTAAAACTCACTCATTTTGCTGGTACTAGAGAAAATCCACAAGTAAAATGTGCACTAAATATGCAGCCAAGCATTAGTCTAGGGTTACACAACTGTTTTACTCAGATCAAACTCTGATCAGCGTTTGATCAAAGAGTGATCCGATTTTCTTGTATGTGGAGAATAATAAAAAAAATTCTCCAAATTCACCATTCTTTCAGTCTGTAAAAATTGGACAGCATTCGGATGTCATCCAAGTGCAGTCCAATTTTTTCCACGGACCCACAGACTTGGAATTTCCAAGTGTGATTAAATAATCGGATGCAACTCGAGAATGTTGCAATTTTTTTCTTGGACTGACTCGGTCTGCTGAAAAAATTGGACATGTGCACGGCCCCCGAGAATAATATAGGGACGAGTGCTACCCATCAAAACGTCCCGATTTTTGCAGTCATGTGCACGAGTCTTTAGACCTGCAGACCCTGTGCTACTTTATCACACGTGCGCTGATAAAATAGTGGGTTTTATGCCACATTCACACGTTCAGTATTTGGTCAGTATTTTACCTCAGTATTTGTAAGCCAAAATCAGGAGAGGAACAATCAGAGGAAAAGTATAATAGAAACACGTCACCACTTCTGTATTTATCACCCACTCCTGGTTTTGGATTACAAATACTGATGTAAAATACTGACCAAATACTGAACTTGTGAATGTGGCCTTAAACAGAGATACTATTATTTTTATACACAATTAGTGGATATACAAAAAAACAACAATTTTTCATTCATTTTGTTAATTGTCTTACATACTCGTAAAGTAGTCGGCAGTATGGTGGATTATAGAAACCAGAGCTCAATTGTTTTCACAGAGCTGACATTGATTTCATGCATTAATAATTCATTAAACAATGGAAGCAATCTTAAGAATTGTTGAAGCAAAAGCTTTGAACATGTGGTGCTTCCATTTTCCCGTGACATCTGTTATTACATTGTAACACTGCTCGCCAGCACATAACACATTGTGTGCTGTATCCTGGTCCCATTTCTCAATGTAAGTCTTAATGTCTCCAGTAGTCACTACAGGATGACGCTGGATATTCTCACAAATGTGTTACGTAGACTGTATACCTGGTTATCCTCCTTGTTCTTCCTTTGTATCAGCCTTTCTTATTGTCTTTTTTCTTTCTGTGCTGACGGACAGAAAGCTTTTCAGGAGTTGTATAAAGGGACATACTTATTAAGTACACCACATTGAAAGCTAAGGGTTATATTTGTGTAAGAACTTGTTATACTTTTTGTACATTACATTTATCCATGGCTTAAGTTGAATCATTAGTTTATTGATTTTATCTCATACTGGTTGTGAATGTCAATAGCAACAGTCAGTGTTTTAGTTCATTTTGATAATGACCTGATCAGGCTTGGACTGGCCCACAGGAGAACCGGAGAATCCTCCGGTGGGCCACTGTGCAGGAGTGGGCCACCACCCTCTTATTTGAGCAGTACTTGGCACAATATACTTGAATCACTATGTAAAAAAACATGTAGAAATGTTGAAAAAATGCCGCAAATATATACTTAAAAAGGATATACATATGTAGCTTTATTTTCATGCCTCAAATGGACGCAGAGAGGCAGATGAGAGCGGTGAAATGAGTACTTACTGGTAGTGGGACCCTGAGCAGAGTGCTCGTATATATTTGCTGCATTTTTTCAACAGCACAATGTATTGGCAAACACCATAATCTCACTTGTTCTCATGCAGCATATGCTTCTACTTGTTATATCTATCCTGGGATCCTCAATTTTAACATTGTCTTTTTGAATACTATTTTGCACATGCGCCCCTGCCTTGTTGTACGTTTTTGTTATCTCCCTGATCCTCAATAAATATATACTTTTAAACCCATACTTGGATCCTAGACTTTCTGGTCTTTTTTTCGTTCTGTTTTCTCTCTTTGAATCAGACAAAGGCGGCATCTTCTTCATTTAACAATCTACGCAGCTCATTGTTATATGAATTTGTGATTGAGGATAATGTCACATTTGCATGTAGCTGAAAAGTGGGGCCCTGGAGATGGTTACTGGTGGGTCCATGGTACCCCAGTCCGACACTACCTGATCACTGTGGGCATTATAAGGCTAAGCTCACACCACCAGTTTCTCTCCATCCTGAGAAAATCGGTCCGATCAGAGTTTGATCAGAGTGGGATCCAATTTTCTTGGAGGTGGAGAGAAAAATCAAAGTTTCTCTAACTTCTCCATTAAGTCAGTCCGTGATGTCATCCGAGTGCGGACAGATTTTTTCACCCATAGACAACAATGGGTGAGTGTGTTACGACTCTCGGAGGCAAATAGTGCATGCTTCACTGCATTGGCTGAGTGCGATCCGATATCCGAAAATACAGCCATGTATATGAGCCCTAACAGTTAGTAAGGAGCATCCCGTCATGAAACAGATTGCACAATACACATGTTTATTTTCTACATTTGCTGAGATATTGCGTCCAAACCTCTACTCATACTAAAACTTTTCTTTTTTTTTTTTCTTTATATTGGCTAATGACTATTAATTTGGATAAGATTCTTTTAATAGTAAAATGTCACAAATAATGGGCAAAAACAATAAAAATGCGATGTTCTAATGCCGGCCAAGGCTGTGCTTACTATTATGCTGTGTGTTATCCTTTTGGGGTTTTTGGTATTTTTAACAGCAAGTACTGTATAATCTACAGTATTATTATAGCTGTCAGAAACACCACAGTCAAGGCAGAAACCTTATATAGACCCCATTATAAATCAGGGCGATTGTCGGGATTCTTTATGATCTGTTAGAAAATGGATCTCTCATTGCTGTCATGACTTCATTAACACCTGATGTGTATAGACTCCAATACTAAAAACCCTACAGTTTGGCTTGTAAGTGAATTTAGTACTGATACTTTCAGGTTATTTAAGCCATTTTCCCCTTATAAAAAAAATAGAATCCTAGATATTTCTGGGCTTTTTTTTAGATGAGAACAGTTGTTTTTAACACTTTTTTTTTCATGAAAAATACCAGATTCTGTTGAATGGAGACGGGTATGAACAGAGAAGTATCATCTACTATTGTAAACCTTTTTTTTTGCTTTTTTTGTAAATATGAAATCTTCGGTGAACGTGTGCAGGACTTGCTGACACTGGGCAGCTTCCTCAGTAACCTCACGCTGTGCTCCTTACTGTCTCCAGTTCTGCTCCTGAACTTTACATGCACAGGGATCACTTCCAGTTGTCCTTCGAAGTTTTTAGAGCTGTTTACTTTAACGAAGTGGCTCCTTTATGTCACATGGCCAACAAAAACATACCTTTTTATAATCTGTCGGCTGCGGCCAGCCAGTGACAAATGACTTTTGCCCTTCATTTGACAATGACTTAGGAACAGTGGATTACTCTCAGATACTTAATGCAGAATTGTATTTATCTTTGACCCTTTTTAGATTAATTTTAATAATTCTAGACATCTTGAAGACAGTATATCACAGGATAGCTACAGCAAAGGTGTTATTTCAGACAAAATCGATGCGGGTCTGTTCATATCCCTTTGTGCCATACGGTCAGTGTGTGCTTTAAATTCTGATCTGCTTGACAGATTTTGTTTTGTTTTGGTTTTTTTTGTCTGCCGTTGCAGATGGATCTAAATATTCACTGCGAAAAATGTAATAAAATATATACCATCCATTTCTATCCATTTAACCATTTCTCTTGTAAAATAAAGCATACTATCCTTATGCATCAACATACAGAGCAGCAGATTGAGATGTATTTTTAATAAAACAGTATTCAGACATAACGTGGTCACCTGAATGCTACAAGGACACACATATGGGGAATTCAGACATAAGAACCTTTTATATACTAAAATAATACTCCAGTGATTGCAAATCTGAATGTGCAGTACGCTGCAAAAAAGACTTGTTTTTACTATACAGTGGTGTGAAGTGTTTTCCCCCTTCCTGATTTCTTATTCTTTTGCATGCTTTTCACACTTAAATGTTTCAGATCACAAAACAAATTTAAATATTAGACGAAGATAACACAAGTAAACACGAAATGGAGTTTTTAAATGAAGGTCTTTATTATTAAGGGAAAAAGAAAACCAAACCTACAAGGCCCTGTGTGAAAAAGTGATCCCCCCACCTTAAAACATAAATTAACTGTGGTTTATCACATCTTTGTGAAGCTGAGTTCAATTTCTCTAGCCACAAATAGGCCTGATTACTGCCACACCTGTTCGCAATCAAGAAATCACTTAAATATGACCTGCCTGACAAAGTGAAGTAGACCAAAATATTCTCAAATGCTAGACATCATGCTGTGATCCAAAGAAATTCAGGAACAAATGAGAAACAAAGTAATCAAGATCTATCAGTCTGGAAAAGGTTATAAAGCCATTTCTAAAGTTTTGGCACTCCAGCGAACCACAGTGAGAGCCATTATCCACAAATGGCAAAAACATTGAACAGTGGTGAACCTTCCCAGACCAAAATTACCCCAAGAGCGCAGCGACAACTCATCCAAGAGGTCACAAAACACCCCACAACAACATCCAAAAAACTGCAGGCTTCACTTGCCTGAGTTAAGGTAAGAGTTCAATACTCCACCATAAGAAAAAGACTGGGCAAAAATGGCATATTTGTAGAGTTCCAAGACGAAAACCACTGCTGACCAAAAAGAGTAAGGGTAACACTCTTCATCAAAAAGGCATCAAAGCCATCCCAATTCGACAAGATGTACTCATCACAATGGGCCCTAATTCTAGTATCTCACCTTGGTATGTGCCAACTAGGCCTCAAAATAGATGGGGCAGAGCCTGGCTGTATTGGGAGCCATCTGGGAAGGCGGAATATAATATAATATAATATAATGGAGCACAGCCCAGGAAGGCACGCTCCCAATTGTACTGAATGCATAAAAACTTAACGAGAAACAAAAACTGAGGACCGGCATATCTGGTGATATAAGTATAAAATGTGTCGGATTGGGGTGCCAAGGGCCCACCAGTAACCAACTCCAGGGCCCCACTGTTCAACTGTATGCAAAAGTGACATTATCCTCAATGACAAATTTATATAATAATGAACTGGGTAGATTATTAAATGAATAAGATGCTGCCTGTGTCTGTACATAGTGATTCAAGCATATACAGTGGAAAAAATAAGTATTTGATACACTGACGATTTTGCAAAAGAATGGAGAGGTCTGTAATTTTTATCGTAGCTACACTTCAACTGTGAGAGACAGAATCTAAAAAAAATACAGAAAATCACATTGTATGATTTTACATAATTAATTAGCATTTTATTGCATGAAATAAGTATTTGATCACCTACAAACCAGCAAGATTTCTGGTTCTCACAGACCTGTTAGTTTTTCTTTAAGAAGCCCTCCTACTCTGCACTCATTACCTGTATTAATTGCACCTGTTTGAACTCATTACCTGTATAAAAGACACCTGTCCACACACTCAATCAATCACACTCCAATCTCTCCACCATGACCAAGACCAGGGACAAAATTGTAGACCTGGACAAAATTGTAGACCTGCACAAGGCCTTGATGGGCTACAGAACAATAGGCAAGCAGCTTGTTGAGAAAGCAACAACTGTTGACACATTTATTAGAAAATTGAAGAAACACAAGATGACTGTCAATCTTCCTCGGTCTGGGGCATCATGCAAGATCTCGCTTCGTGGTGTAAGGATTATTCTAAGAAAGGTCAGGAATCAGCCCATAACTACATGGGAGGATCTGGCCAATGACCTGAAGAGAGCTGGGACCACAGTCTCAAAGATTACCGTTAGTAACACACTATGCCATCATGGATTAAAATCCTGCCGGGTACCCAAGGTCCAGCACATATTCAGGCCCATTTGAAGTTCGCCAATGACCATCTGGATGATCCAGAGGAGGCATGGGAGAAGGTCATGTGGTCAGATGAGACCAAAATAGAACTTTTTTAGTATCAACTCCACTCGCTGTGTTTGGAGGAAGAAGAATGAGCACAACCCCAAGAACACCGTCCCAACCGTGAAGCATGGTTGGGGAAACATCATACATACTTTGGGGGTGCTTTTCTGCAAAGAGGACAGGATAACTACACCGTATTGAAGGGAGGATGGATGGGGTCATGTATCTTGAGATTTTGGCCAACAACCTCCTTCCCTCAGTAAGAGCATTGAAGATGGATCGTGGCTGGGTCTTCCAGCATAACAATGACCTGAAACACACAGCCAGGGCAACTAAGGAGTGGCTCTGTAAGAAGCATTTCAAGGTCCTGGAGTGGCCTAGCCAGTCTCCAGACCTGAACCCAATAGAAAATCTTTGGAGAGAGCTGAAACTCAATGTTGCCCAGCGACAGCCCCGAAACCTGAAAAATCTGATGATCTGTATGGAGGAGTGGGACAAAATCCCTGTTGCAGTGTGTGCAAACTTGGTCAAGAATTACAGGAAACGTCAGACCTCTGTAATTGCAAACAAAGGTTTCTGTGCCAAATATTAAGTCCTGCTTTTCTATTGTATAAAATACTTATTTTATACAATAAAATGATAATTAATTATGTAAAAATCATACAATGTGATTTTATGGATTGTTTTCAGACTCTGTCTCTCACAGGTGAAGTGTACCTACGATAAAAATTACAGACCCCTTCATTCTTTGTAGGTGGGAAAACTTGCAAAATCGGCAGTGTATCAAATACTTATTTTCCCCACTGTAGGGCCAAGTACTGCTCATTTAAGAGAGCGGTGGCCCACTCTTGCACAGGGGCCCACCAGAGGATTATCCTGTTCTCCTGTGGGCCAGTCCAAACCTGAGTGTAGTATGCAGGCACACATATACACTATGGCTATCAAGAAACAAACCCAAAATAAAAACATAAGGCACAGGAACACTGAAGAATGTGAACAGTTGCAACACAAGTAAAAAACGTAGGGTTCTTAGTTAAGACCCTTTTGATCAAAAAGGTAAAAAAGCCATCCCATCCCGACAAGGTGTATCCAATCAGTTTACATTCTGGGTTTGTTTGTTGATGGCCACAGTGTATATGTGCACCTGCATATTACATTTATATTAATAAGTGTGCCTGTCCTCATTTTGGGTTTCACATCTAGGTTCTGTTCTCCACATAGAAGAGAAATGTTCCTGTTTCAGACATGTTAACAATGCTGAAGGGGGCTGGATCTATAGTCTTCCAGCCCCCTTCACATAGAGCGCTGACAATTAGCTGACACAGGAAACTCCTTTATTTTCAGCACAGGACTTAAAGTGGTGATCTCAAACCCGGGACCATGTAGAGACTAGGTTCACATGAGCATATAAAAATCATACGAGTTTCATAAAGAAAACTTGGAGTATACTTTTCTCATTTGTCATTTGCATGCATTCAGTGTGCAGTCTGCTTTTTTACAGTAGCTGTTATTAAAAATGTACAAGAATAAATACATAGTACATTTTTATGTAAAAAACTGCAATGTATCTGTAAAAATCTAATGCTATATGGTTACTCTCTATGGAAGCCATTTTTTGGAGGACCTATAGACTTGATTGTGCAAGTCTCATTCGACACATGGAAGAAACTAGTGCATGCTGCGATTTGCTCCACACGCAGATTCTGCACTGCCTCATGGAATAACATTGAGCACTCGGACCTATCATACAGTTGTATGAACATGGCCAAAGTATATTAATAATAAAATATTTGTATCACAAACAGATCATTTTAGGAAGTGTATAATACCTTCAATTGGAAAGAAAAATATTTTAAACTTGCAAGAGATGGGGCTGATTTATAAATATTGTCATACGGACAATTTTTGGTTCAGTGTGTAAACTTCAATATTTTATTTTTCAAAGTTTCCATTTCACAAATGGATTATTGGATTTTATAGTAACCATCATAGAAGAGTCTCAGTGTATGAACTAATGTAAACCGTCATCAAATTCTATATATTGCATCTTGAATATTACATGGCTCCGGAATAAACCAGTCCCTTATTATGTTAGAAATAAATGTCATGAAATTATGATATCCCATCTATTCACAAGTTCTTTTCTATTATGGTTCTTGGAAAACATAGGTGCCCAATAGTGCAGACGTACTTCCATAGCAGCTTGTATAAAGTCGATACATTTATCCCAACTATGTTTGCTCCATGTTATATATTAAACTAGATTAATATATACAGCATATTTATGTAATGTCACAATGATCATGGTAATGTATGTATACATCAAATGTGAATATAGACTCAGTCCAAGTTGTCTTACAAAGTTGTCTTTAGGACACCATTACCGTACTTTTTCACTGACTATATATTGATAAAACCTTCCAAATGCCACATTACAGCTCTGTATCTATATTTATAACGCACTTATTTTAACCAAATCCTCATTAAATGTAGTTTTCATGTTATTACTGTAAATGATTATACCAGAAGTATGTTAACATAGTCAATATTGAAAGTAGGATTTCCATTTATGCAGGAATACTGCTAGTATCAGCAACTATTGTCTTGTTTCAGCTGTACTAAGTACATCCTTATATTGACTTAATTTCACTCACAGTGACATGTTTAAGTGGTCAGCCCCCCTAAGACTAAAGTGTATTAATGGGAGTGAAATGTCTAATGGCTCTGTCTTCCTTAACCAGAATGCTTGCTGAGAACAACCATTATGTGACATCATGTCCTGTTAATATAATGTGTTTGCCATATACTTTGTCTCCGTTTGTTGGCATACATAGATGGAAGAAGACAGATAGATAGATATATGGATAGATAGATAGATAGATAGATAGAAAGATAGATACTTGTAGATAGATGGATAGATAGATATATGGATAGATAGATACTTGTAGATAGATGGATAGATAGATATGACGCGCCCCTGGGCCTGTGTCGCGCTGCGTTGCGCACGTGGGAGCTTACCCGGAGCCGGATCTGTTGAGGGTTGTAGTCTCGTGGCGGTGATCCGGTCCGTGCCCAGGGAGTCAGACTAAGTGGCGCTGTTTTAGCGGTAGATGTTGGACGACTACGCCACCCGTTGAGTGCAGCCAGGGAGCTGCTGCTGCAGGGCAGACCGCTGAGGCCGGTGGTAGGATTGTGCAGCGTGATAGTATAACCCCCAACGGGAGGGGTATGGCCTCAGGGCAGCCGACGTGGATGATGGGGGTAGCAGGAACCACTCGGAGACTGTACTGTGTAGTTCAGGGTCTTTACTGGTGACAAAGATAGACCCTCCCGGAGTACTGGCTAGCGATTGGGGCCTGGTCAGTCCTTGAGCAGATGGGATCTCTCCTGGCCAGGCGGAGTTGTAGGCCTCCCAAACTAACGATACTCTTCTGGCTACCTTGCTAGAGGCGGGTATAAGTAGCCCACGTCCCTGAGTGTACCGTGTGGTGCTCACCCGTATGGCCGGTGACTCGGGGCCTTCGGGTTTCTGGGCCAGAGGACCTGCAATCCCCTGCCGGTCGGTTTCTGCTGCTGGATAGGAGTTAGTCCCCACAGCCTCGGACTCCGGGTCCGGTGATAACTTCTCAGTCAGGGCGAGCTCTGCAGCTGCCAGCCCCTGACTCCTTGTAGCACTGCTCCCACAGAGCTCCTGTTGTTTCTTCCTATGCTGCTTCTTTTCTCTGCTTCTTCTCTACTCACTCACCCTGCCTCAGCCCTAGGTTTATATAGGGGAAGTTCTTCCCCTCCCAGGACTGGGCAGGAGGTGTGGCATGCACAGGATCCCTGACCAAGAGACCTCCCACCTGCTCTCAGACATAACATTGCTGTTACTGTGGAAAACCAGACCCCTGGGGTGCCACATTCCCCCCTAGTGAAATTTAGTACTCCGGGACTAAACATATTTTAGAAAAACATAACAAGATATAACAATAACAATAAAGAAACACATAAAGGTGGTCACGGCATGTCCGTAACCGGGTGCAGTCTTTGAAGAAAGCAAGGTGTCCATTTCACCAAAACAGGGAGACGTAACCAGGTAGGGGTCTGTTTTACATGATCCAAGGCTACCAGTTCCAACGGCTGCCGGGTGACGATGGACTGCAGGGGAGTCTTCTGGCTGGCACGGTCCTTCCTTCTTAGGTTGCACGGGCCACAGTCTCTGCACCACCTCTCGATGGTTCCCCTCATGCCTACCCAGTGGAACCGCTCGCGCAGCAGGAACTCCAGCTTCTTCCATCCGAAGTGTCCAGCCCCGTCGTGGTATGCCTCCATCACCATGGCTGCGTCTCTTCGTGGCACCACTACTTGCCAGATTAGTTCATGCGTCCGGGAGTTAACCATTCTGCGGCACAACTTCCCCTTGTAAAGGAACAGTCGACTCTTCTCAGCCCACAGTTGCTTGGCTTCCTCCGGAGCGTCTGGGTCAAGGCGAGCCTCTGGCCGAGTCAGCATCTCCTTCACCAGTCGGACGGCAGGGTCACTGTCTTGCGTTTCCTCCCAGTTGTAGTGAGGCAAGGGGTTAAACGTAGCGGCTTGCTTACTCCTTACCCGGTGGGAATACTGGATAGTCCCATGCCGGTGGAACGCAGGGAGTTCGACTTCTTCCAGTCCCTCTGGATCTTCTCCTACGTCCGGTAGGTTTGGCATCCTGGACAGGGCGTCCGCGTTGGTATTGGAGCGTCCTGCCCGGTATTTGATTGTGAACTCGTAGTTGGACAGACGGGCCATCCATCTCTGCTCTAGGGCACCGAGTCTTGCTGTGTCCAGGTGTGTCAACGGGTTGTTATCCGTGTACACGACGAACCGGGAAGAAGCGAGGTAGTGCTTAAAGCGTTCGGTGACTGCCCACACCACTGCCAGGAACTCTAGCTTAAATGAGCTGTAATTCTCAGGGTTTCTCTCGGTGGGTCGCAGTTTTCGGCTGGCGTAAGCGATTACTCGTTCTTTCCCCTGCTGGATCTGGGACAGCACGGCTCCTAGCCCGATGTTACTTGCGTCGGTGTAGAGGATAAAGGGCTGGCTGTAATCCGGGTACGCCAGGATTTCATCCCCCGTGAGGGCCATCTTCAGCTGGCGGAAGGACTCCTCTTCCAACTTCTCCCATCTGAAGGGCGGCTTCTGGTTCTTGGCCTTCCGGGACTGGCCTATCAGGAGGTCCTGCATAGGAGCTGCCTTTTTGGTGAAACCGGGGATGAACCTGCGGTAGTAGCCTACCAACCCGAGGAACTGCCGCACTTCCTTTACACTGGAGGGACTTGGCCATTCCTTAATTGCGGTGATCTTATCAGGGTCGGGAGCCACTCCGTCAGTGCTCACCACGTGTCCCAGGTACTGCACCTTTGGTTTCAGGAGGTGACACTTGGAGGGTTTCACCTTTAGGCCGTAGCTTGCCAGAGCTTCGAACACTTCCGCCAGGTGTTTCAGGTGGTCCTCATAAGTCTTAGAATATACGATGACATCGTCCAGGTACAACAGGACCGTCTCGAAGTTTCTATGGCCCAGACAGCACTCCATTAATCGTTGGAAGGTTCCTGGTGCGTTGCAGAGTCCGAACGGCATGCAGGTAAACTCGCTAAGTCCCATCGGGGTGGTGAATGCGGTCTTCTCCCGGTCCGCCTCTGCTACAGGAACCTGCCAGTACCCACTAGTGAGATCCAAGGTAGAAAAGAAGTTAGCAGATCTTAAAGCAGCCAAAGACTCCTCTATCCTTGGTAAGGGGTACGCATCCTTGTGTGTGATACGGTTGATTTTCCGGTAATCTACACACATCCTCATGGTGTTGTCTTTCTTTTTGACTAAGACTAGTGGAGCTGCCCAGGGGCTACAGCTATCCCTGATCACCCCAGCCTCCTTCATGTCTCTAAGCATCCCCTTGGCGTGTTGGTAGTGTGCAGGGGGTACGGGTCGATACCTCTCTTTTATGGGAGGATGGTCTCCCGTGGGGATGTGGTGTTCTACCCCCTTGACTCGCCCGAAGTCTAACGGGTGTTTACTAAACACTCTCTCGTACTCTTGAACCACCCGATAGACTCCCTGTTTCTGATGTGAGGGAGTGGAGTCAGTACCCAAATGTAGTTGCTGACACCAGTCCTCCATTGTTTTCTTAGAGCCGTTACCTTCCTCCGGGTGAGATGGAGGCAAGGGTTCCACAGATTGTATAGCATTTTGGTTAATGGTATATAATTTGGCTAGTGTGGCATACCGGGGCAGGTACACTTCCCTCTTCCCGATATTGATTATGCGAACGGGCACCCTCCCATGGCGTACATTAACCACCCCCCGTGCTGTCAAGATGGTGGGCCTACTGTCTGAGTAAACTGGTTCTACCATTGCCTGGTAATCTCTACCTCTCAGACCAATAGCTGCCCGGCACCAAATCATCATTTCACTTTTTGGGGGCATGGCAATAGGGAAAGGGTCACACATTCTCACGCTACCAATCTCACCGCCGGAGAGTTCCACCTGTTGCCGTCGCATCAGTGCCCGGATCTCTTTTTGGAGCACTCGCTGCTCGCCGGAGCTGGCGTTCTTGGCAACCTGCTGTAAAAGGAAAATCACCTCTGCAAGACAATTTTCAATTACATTAGTTCCTAGAGTTATCTTTGGGTGACTCTCGTGTTTGTCAATGTCTACAATGATCAGTCCCTGTGCTGCCAGTTCAACTCTACCAATTTTAATGGTCACCTCTTTAAATCCGATCTGTGGCACGGGCTGACCATTGCTGGCGATGATACTCAAGTCGTCGTCAGGGTAGCGGGTAATATCCGAGTCATTCCAGTACTGCTTGAAGAGCACGTACGGGATGGTGGTGACCTGTGACCCGGTGTCCAGTAGGGCACTCATAGGAATGCCATCCAGTACCACAGGCAAGACTGGACGTCCTCCCACATATTTGTCGCGCCAGTTTGATGGGCCTGATGATCTTTTTCCTAGGGGTTGGCCCTCTACCCTAGGTTGTGCCAGTTTAAAGGACAGTACCTTGCCATATGTCCGGGTTGATTACAGCGGCGGCAGATGGGTCGTCCGTCCTCGTTGTATCGGTCGCTGGGTCTTCCTCTGGCCGGTGGGGTCCTCCTTGGTCGACGCCACGGGATGTCCTCCGGTCCGGATGCCAGCTGGATCTTCCCTGGAGTGGAAACCTGTAAAGACTGCACAGTTCGGGTTAGCGCAGCAACGCTTTTAGCTAGCTCTTGGACCTGATGGTGCAGGTCTGGAGCCGAGTCATTGTTCAAAGCCTGCGCATCAGCTCCCACAGGCCCTGCCGACAAGGGCGCCGCCTCCTGGTGGTAGGTGGTAGTGGGGCGTCTGTGGGTCACAGCGCCACCTGGTGCCGGTTCTCGGAGCACCCGGATGGCTCTTTCCTTGAACTGTGCAAATCCCAGATGAGGGTCCTGTAAGGCCATTGCCCGCAACTGGGTTTGGTGGGCATTGCAATATAAACCCTCTATAAATTGTTCAGTTAACAGCCTGTCCTCGTCTCCCACGCCGTCAGGGTCGGTCTGCTTAATGGCTCTCAGGGCCTCTTGTAGGTTCAGGGCATAGTCCCTTATACTCTCATGTGCCCGCTGTTTGCACCCGTAGAATCTAAGCTTGATCTCGGCTGAGGTGCGGGTATCAAAGGTGTCCCTCAGCCGGGTTAGTATCCCTGAGACAGTCCTCCCCCCAGGTGGCCAGGACTTTACCTCCCTTTGGGCTGCCCCGGTTAATTGGGCCACCAGGATGCTTACTTTTTGCTCTTCTGTGAGGGGGTACACCTGGAAGAGGCTATCCAGTTTTTCTCTAAAGTCCTGCAGGGTATGTGACTCCCCTGAGTACTGGGGTAGCCAGGCTGCCCCCGGGATATAGGGCATGGTGAAAGGCATGACCGCAACAGTGGTGGCGCTGGCGGGGGTTGGAGCGGTGAAGCTCTCCTCCGTATCCGACATCCTTCTCCCCCCTAGTGGACCGTGGCCTACCTTGCAATGATCCTCTTCCGTAGGCCGCGGCTCCGCAGTGGATCGTCAGGGTTGAGGACCTTCCGTCGCGCTCCTGTGACGTCGGCGTCTGCTGGGCTCCTTCCAGGACCTTACGCAACGTCCGGACGTGAGGCGGGGCTTCAGTTCTCGCGCGTTTTCGGAGTCCACGCCCCTCTTCTTCCCGCGCGGCGTTCTCAAGATGGCGTCTAATGGCGGGAAAACTCCACGGATGGCGGGAAGAAGGCTGAAGATGGCGCCGGATGGCGGGAAAACTCCACCGATGGCGGGAAGAAAGCGGAAGATGGCGCCGGATGGCGGGAATCTTCACCACGGGTAAGTTTTCACAGTCTTTTTCAGGCACGCAGTACCCGGTGGTTGCGGGCACGAGATCCTGCCGACTACGCCAAAAGTTGACGCGCCCCTGGGCCTGTGTCGCGCTGCGTTGCGCACGCGGGAGCTTACCCGGAGCCGGATCTGTTGAGGGTTGTAGTCTCGTGGCGGTGATCCGGTCCGTGCCCAGGGAGTCAGACTAAGTGGCGCTGTTTTAGCGGTAGATGTTGGACGACTACGCCACCCGTTGAGTGCAGCCAGGGAGCTGCTGCTGCAGGGCAGACCGCTGAGGCCGGTGGTAGGATTGTGCAGCGTGATAGTATAACCCCCAACGGGAGGGGTATGGCCTCAGGGCAGCCGACGTGGATGATGGGGGTAGCAGGAACCACTCGGAGACGGTACTGTGTAGTTCAGGGTCTTTACTGGTGACAAAGATAGACCCTCCCGGAGTACTGGCTAGCGATTGGGGCCTGGTCAGTCCTTGAGCAGATGGGATCTCTCCTGGCCAGGCGGAGTTGTAGGCCTCCCAAACTAACGATACTCTTCTGGCTACCTTGCTAGAGGCGGGTATAAGTAGCCCACGTCCCTGAGTGTACCGTGTGGTGCTCACCCGTATGGCCGGTGACTCGGGGCCTTCGGGTTTCTGGGCCAGAGGACCTGCAATCCCCTGCCGGTCGGTTTCTGCTGCTGGATAGGAGTTAGTCCCCACAGCCTCGGACTCCGGGTCCGGTGATAACTTCTCAGTCAGGGCGAGCTCTGCAGCTGCCAGCCCCTGACTCCTTGTAACACTGCTCCCACAGAGCTCCTGTTGTTTCTTCCTATGCTGCTTCTTTTCTCTGCTTCTTCTCTACTCACTCACCCTGCCTCAGCCCTAGGTTTATATAGGGGAAGTTCTTCCCCTCCCAGGACTGGGCAGGAGGTGTGGCATGCACAGGATCCCTGACCAAGAGACCTCCCACCTGCTCTCAGACATAACATTGCTGTTACTGTGGAAAACCAGACCCCTGGGGTGCCACAGATATATGGATAGATAGATACTTGTAGATATATATATAGATAGATCGATAGATATATGTATAGATAGATAGATAGATATATCGATAGATAGATACTTGAAGATAGATATATGGATAGATACATGGATAGATAGATGAATGGATAGATAGATAGATAGATAGATATATGAATAGATAGATATATGGATAAATAGATGGATAGATAGATAGATATATGGATAGATACATAGATATATGGATAGATACATAGATAGATATATAGATAGATATATAGATAGATAGACGAATGGATGGATAGATTGATAGATAGATACAGTAAATAGAAAATTGGGATGATTTTCCTTATTGGAATGTAAAAAGACTATAATAAAAGGTGACAAATGCTGTAAATGTGGTTACTTTAAAAGGAAGAGTCTATTCTGACGATGGTGCCACATGCTATTAATACAGATCTTGGCACTAGGTACAAGTCGTCTTTCAACCCTTGTAATTCAACAAAAACTTTGCAGTATTCCTATCACTCTTCGAATCTTATCAGACCTCAAGATCAAAATAAACCAACCAATGCCCAGTTGTTTAAAACGTGCTTGAAGATGTCACATCTGTATGAAACATTCCTGACTACTTTTTTTATCTTTTGGTGGGTGGGTAGAGATATATTGAGGTCTCATAGTTGGCAAAGACAGTAGCCAAATAACTCCCTACTTTTTCTACTCCTGTTCAAATACCAGCACTCAGAACATATGAAAGCTTATTGATTTCATGTATGTCATGCATTTTTCATTTCATTACAATTTAATGTAAAATGAGAGAATCATTCCATGTAGATTAGGGACAGTAATTGTTAACTCCTGCTTTTCTGCAATTAAATCTACACTTATCTGGTGCCACTGTAAGCGTCAATTCACATGTACACACCCGATCTTATTCTTGTCCTCTTCTCTCCTCTATGCACCCTTTCAGTGGTCCCACTCAGAACCCCTTGAACTTCTGTGTTTTTTAACAGCCAATTAGTCAAAATGTATTTATTAATTGTTAGTTATGCAAAGAAAAAATATTGTAATAATGCACATTGCATGGACACTGTATATCAGGTGCTTGGAGTCTCTTTCTTTAAACCAAAAGGCAACAGTAACTTTTGTTTGCTTATATCCCTGATAATTGTTATTATTATTAATAACAAATCCCCAACGTTTATCATAGCAGACCTTTGTACTGTTTTAAAAATGTTTTTTTCTCTTTGTGAAGCAGTTTCCACATTGGCTGCCGTTGCTGGACGCTGTCTTCTCCTATTAGAGGTTATCCTTCTGCATAGTCACAGCTCTAGGAGCTTAAAGCTGTCACAGGTTTCCCTGCTTCATTGCCTTTGAATTATCTCTGAGCCCTCCCCATGTTCTACATCCTCACTAGATGAACAGCAAGTAAGAGGACAAGGGCAGGGTCGTCCTTTGAAGGACTAGGGGATACCAGGTGAAGTGTTAATGGACCTGGAGCGCATCCACTCTCTTGATATATGGGGCCACATCTTAAAGCCGGCATTGCTTTTCAAAGATATATTATTTCATTTGAGCAGAGCCGTCCGAAAGTGGCTTGCGCTGCTGTCCTGATAGATGATCCTGTGTCCGCAATCTGTTATGGAGTGTGAGTTTTTCTCCACTGCCCCTTCCTGCAACTCATAAAAATTGTGCTGAGCTCTCTAAGTTTTCATCGCCTTCCCTTTAACCCCTTGGGTCACAGGTGCGGAGAACAATATGTTTATATATTATCACAGCCTGATAATGTACAAGGCAGACTGAAAGCTCTCGTTGATGACCCCTATTGTATTGGAACTACAGTCGTAGACTGTGAACATGGAGGGAAGTGGTGTCTTTGCCTCTGATGTGTGTTTGTCAGATTCCTGAAATGTGTCAGGACATTCTGATCCACTAATATTATATTCATACTAACATTTCATACCATTGGCTTATAATCAGTGAAAACAGATATTTGGGAGCAGTAATACTTCTGCTCTATTCGATGACTTTTATTGCCCTTTATAGGTTATGGGACACAAAATAATTTCTCATGTATTTTTCATTAATTATATGGCGTCAAGAAATTCCTCAGCACTATGCGGAGTCTATACTGGCTAGTCCCAGCACCTAGTGGGCACACAACCTTAGGCACACACATAATTAACCTATTAGTATGCTAATGTGGTATGGGCATAAATCTGAAGCATCCAGAGATGACCATGCAAGCACATGGGGAAAAGTTTCAGTTGTAAATGGAGTCGTTAGGTAGGAATTGATTCACACGACCTGGACCATCAGCCTCATCAGTAACCTATGGCTGCTGGATGGGAGTCCTGAGAATCACCTTTTACCAAGCCAACCTGGCACGACATCAGAGTTGTGGTATGACGCACATATGATGTCATGGTAGGCGGCTAACCAGAAGAATAAATGTGGTCCAATGGGCTGGGTTCTGCTAATCGATTTGCACCAATTCTAGTTATAAGGACATACAGTGTTTTAACATATGTTGACTTTTTACTGTTGACTTACAGTTAAAGGGGTTGTCTACTGCTTGTACAATCCCGTCTCATCCAGCATGTTTGCACACGTAAAATAACAACACTTATACTCACCTCCAGTGCGGCGCCTTTCCAACAGTGTCAGCACTCACTCTCCTGGAGCTCACGTCAAATTGTTATGTCTTGCGAGCCCTGCAGCCAATCAGCGCTGGCTTCACTCTCCCCGCCTTTGGACTAACCAGACACTAAGAGGAGGTGAGAGCTGCGGCTGGCTGCTCACTTCTTCTTGATGTTTGATTCATCCGAAGGTGGGGAGAGTGAAGCCAGTGCTAATTGGGAGCAGGGCTTGCGTAACATAACAATGTGATGCGATACCTGGGAGAGTGTGTGCCGACACAGTGGAAACGTTTACGGCACCGAAGGTGCATATAAGTGTTGTTATTTTACTGGCACAAATGTGCTGATTGAGACGGCGTTGTCCAAGTAGTGGACAACCCCTTTAAAGGAGTCTTCTAAGATTTAAAAATATCTAGGCAAGAGCAGATAATGGGTTCATTAAAAAAAATAATCTATTCTCACCTCTTCAATTCCTCGTCAATCCCGCACCTTTACTCCGGCTAGCCTTGACAGTCTATGCTTACTTTCATTAGTGATCACTTGCCATACACTCATGTGACTGCTGGAGCCAATCACAGGCCTCAGCGCTCATGTGTTGTATATGCCATCATTACCGCTGAGGCCAGTAATTGGCTGCAGTGGTCATTGCACAGAATGTATAGCAGGTGATCACTGCAGAAAGCAGATAGAGCTGTTAGGATCATTTTTTTTAAATTTAACCATGTCTTGCTTTTGGTTACATTTTTCGAAATCACGGAAAATGCTTAATATAATACATTGAACTTAACAAGTACCTTGTTAAAGTCTGTTAGCACAAACCTCATCTGAAAATCGAAGTGAGTGTTGTAAGGTATTGAATGTGGCAGCGACAGCTACATCAATATGTGTAATACCGCGGCACGTGAGATCATTGTATATGTGAATGGTCATTTACGGCTCCTCTGGAAGCCGCTTGATACGGAGATGTGTGGGTTTAGCTTTGTTGGTGCCTGGTATTTGTCAGTCTGTGCGATGCAGAGTTAAGTTACTAGTGTTTCATGACTAGGATTCTTTCCTAGATGTGTTTGACGTTACTGATGTAATGTCTTGTGGTCACTGCATTAACACTTTATGAGCATCAACATTAGAAGTATTGCGCAGAAATATAAATGGAATTCAGCTAACGTCTTAAACATCTCAGTTTCTTCTCGAAAGTTACAATAGTTATACACTTCTCAAAAAAATAAAGGGAACACTTAAACAACAGAATATAACTCCAAATACATCAAACTTCTATGAAATCAAACTGTCCACTTAGGAAGCAACACTGATTGACAATCAATTTCACATGCTACTGTGCAAATGGAATAGACAATAGATGGAAATTATTGGAGATTATCAAGACACACTCAATAAAGGAGTGGTTCTGCAGGTGGGGACCACAGACCACAACTCAGTACCAATGCTTTCTGGCTGATGTTTTGGTCACTTTTGAATGTTGGTTGAGCTTTCACACTCGTGGTAGCATGAGACGGACTCTACAACCCACAGAAGTTGCTCCGGTAGTGCAGCTCATCCAGGATGGCACATTAATGCGAGCTGTGGCAAGAAGGTTTGCTGTGTCTGTCAGCGTAGTTTCCAGAGGCTGGAGGTGCTACCAGCAGACAGGCCTGTACACCAGGAGATGGGGAGTGGGCCGTAGGAGGGCAACAACCCAACAGCAGGCCCGCTACCTCCACCTTTGTGCAACGAGGAACAGGAGGAGCACTGCCAGAGCCCTGCAAAATGACCTCCAGCAGGCCACAAATGTGCTTGTGTCTGCACAAACGGTTAGAAACCGACTCCATGAGGGTGGTTTGAGGGCCCGACGTCTCACAGATGGGGGTTTTGCTCACAGCCCAACACCATGCAGGACGCTTGGCATTTGCCACAGAACACCAGGATTGGCAAAGTCGCCACTGGCGCCCTGTGCTCTTCACAGATGAAAGCAGGTTCACGCTGAGCACATGTGACAGACGTGACAGTGTCTGGAGATGCCATGGAGAGCGATCTGCTGCCTGCAACATCCTTCAGCATGACCGGTTTGACAGTGGGTCAGTAATGGTGTGGAGTGGCATTTCTTTGGAGGGCCGCACAGCCCTCCATGTGCTCGCCAGAGGTAGCCTGACTGCCATTAGGTACTGAGAGGAGATCCTCAGACCCCTTGTGAGACCATATGCTGGTGCGGTTGGCCCTGCGTTCCTCCTAATGCAGGACAACGCCAGACCTCATGTGGCTGGAGTGTGTCAGCAGTTCCTGCAAGATGGAGGTATTGAAGCTATGGACTGGCCCGCCTGTTCCCCAGACCAGAATCCGATTGAGCACATCTGGGACATCATGTCTCGCTCCATCCACCAACGTCACGTTGCACCACAGACTGTCCAGGAGTTGGCGGATGCTTTAGTCCAGGTCTGGGAGGAGATCCCACAGGAGACCATCCACAACCTCATCAGGAGCATGCCCAGGCGTTGTAGGGAGCTCATACAGGCAAGGGGAGGCCACATACAATACTGAGCCTTATTTTGACTTGTTTTAAAGACATTATATCAAAGTTGGATCAGCCTGTAGTGTGTTTTTCTACTTTAATTTTGGGGGTGACTCCAAATCCAGGCCTCCATTGGTTAATAAATTTGATTTCCATTGATTATTTTTGTGTGATTTTGTTGTCAGCACATTCAACTTTGTACAGAACAAAGAATTCAATGAGAATATTTCATTCATTCAGATCTAGGATGTGTTATTTGAGTGTTCCCTTTATTTTTTTGAGCAGTGTATATCACTGAATATATTATTGTCTTATGTATCCTGATTCACAAATTTACATTTACCATTATTTTCTGCTGTTTACATCTATATTAAATGGTAGCGTAATTCTCACATTTATTTCAAGCTTGGATTTTTTTGGGTAGTGTTGGAAAATGTCTGGATTTGAAGTACACACTGAGTTTATGAAGTTCTCTAACAGCACACAAACATGGTTGGTTAGACAATAGACTATTCTGAATCACCCAAACTAATGGGGTCATATATCAACATAGTGCAGCTGTCACCTCATGGAGAACTGACTATGACAGATGAACTCAGACTCATGTACTATGTTTCTGTTGTAAAACCTGGAACAAATACATGGGAGATAAGTGGTCTTGTTCACTAAGTATCACATGGGAGCAAATATTTACTAGTCATTAATGAATGGATGATTTAAAGTAGCGGTTCATAACTTTCTTGTAATCCAAGGAGCAAACAGTCACATTTAACTACTTTGTAGGGAGCTGTAATAAAAGAATGATTGCATTTGGATGCATAACTGCTCTAAGGCTCTTCTGGAGTTTTGAGCATGTCTAGAGTTATATGAAATGTGCTCCGTCACAGCAAGAGGTAGTCAATGTTGTGTCACATGCGTTTACAAACAGTTAAAGGGAACTTTTCATGTAAAATAATGCTATTAACCTGCAGATATGGGGTTAATCTGCAGGTTAATAGCCTTCTGACATTGTGCGGTGCCTGCATTGAAAGCCCCTCTGCCGGACGGAAATGAACTTTATTCTCCCCCGGCAGCGTTCGGCGTTAGGTTATAGGGATGGTGCCAGTGCGGTTTCAGTCACCACTCTGTGTATAGAGAGTGGTGGCTGTAACTGCACCCTGGCACTGACTGACAGCAGCTCAGCATTAGGGCCAGCTGTCAGTCGATGTCGGGTTTTTAGGGGAATAAAGATCATTTTCTCCTGGCAGAGGGGCTCTCATTGTGAAGAAAAAATCCGGCACTCATAGAGTTGCAGAAAAAAATTAGATTTATTAGTGAAGCAATCGAAAAACAATGACGTTTCGGTCTAAAGGACCTTCTTCAGACAGATTGCATATTGTTCACTGCATCTGACAGTGCTGTGGAGAATAGGGGTTCAATGTCCATAGGACTTGCGCTCATTGTGGGCGCCTCACGATGTAAGAATGCTATTACCCGGCAGAATAACCCCATATCTGCTGGTTAAGAGCGATATTTTACATGACTGGTTCCCTTTAAAATTCATTGTGGCAACAATACAATAAGACAGTGTCATGCTATACTACAAGGTGGGTCTAGTGAAAACAATAAGCCTCACAGCATATTTATTTCTTTTACTCATTTGTATAGCGTAATCATATTCCACAGCACTTTACAGACATCATCATCACTGTCCCCATTGGTGTTTACAATTTATTCCCTATCAGTTTGTCTTTAGAGTGTGGGAGGAAATCCAAAAACTCCTAGCAAATGTTGTCTTTCACGGGATTTAAACTAAGGACCCCAGCACTGCAAAGCTACAATATTAATGACGCGCCCCTGGGCCTGCTGTGTCACGCAGCGTCTCGCGCACGGGGGCTTACCCGGAACCGGATCAGATGAGGGTTGTAGTCTCCGAGTGGCGGGGACCCGGTCCGTGCCCAGGGAGTCAAACGCAGTGTGTGGCAGTCTTGATAGATGTTATTTGAGTGTCGACTACGCCACCCGTTGACTTGCAGCTATGGAGCTGCCGCTGCAGGGCAGACCGCTGAGGCCGGTGTAGAATTGTGCAGCATGATAGTATAACCCCCAACGGGAGGGGTCTGGCCTCAGGGCAGCCGACGTGGAAGATGGGGGTAGCAGGAACCACTCAGAGACGGTGCGGTGTAATTCAGGGTCTTTACTGGTAACAACGATAGACCCTCCCGGAGTACTTGCTAGCGAACGGGGCCTGGTCAGTCCTTGAGCAGATGGGATCTCCCCTGGCCAGGCGGAGTTGTAGGCCTCCCAAACTGACTGTACTCTTCTGGCTACCTTGCTAGAAGCGGATATAAGTAGCCCACGTCCCTGAGTGTACCGTGTGGTGCTCACCCGTATGGCCGGTGACTCGGGGCCTTCTAATGGCTTCCGCTCCACGATGGAGGTGCTGGTCCCACGCGTGTGACCGTGCCTTCGGGTTTCTGGGCCTAAGGACCTGAAATCCCCTGCCGGTCGGCTTCTGCTGCTGGGTAAGAGTTAGTCCCCACAGCCTCGGATGCCGGGTCCGGTAAGAAAGCTTCTCAGTCAAGGCGAGCTCTGCAGCTGCCAGCCCCTGACTCGTAGTAGTATTGCTCCCACTGAGCTCCTGCTGTTTCTTCCTATGACTGTTTCTTGTCTCTACTCCTTGACTCCTAACCCTGCTTCAGCCCCGGGTTTATATAGGGGAAGTTCTTCCCCTCCCAAGACTGGGCAGGAGGTGTGGCATGCACAGGATCCCTGACCAAAGGACCTCCCACCTGCTCTCAGACATAATATCTCTATCACTGTGGCAACCAGACCCCTGGGGTGTCACATTAACACATCAAGATCCTGACTATGTGTCTTTCCTGCTTAGAGTTAAAGGGGTTATGCAGGACTATATCATATTTTTTACTATAGGCTTAAGAATTAACAGGCAGGTAGTTGCTAACTACCTACCTGTTGTGCCCGGCGCCAATCTTCGCTGCACAGATTGTCACAGGCATCTCATCCGGCGATTCAGCTGTTTTCGCTGATGTAATATTGATACAGCAGCGGCCTCTCCTCCAGTCACTGCCAACATCATGCTGCTTGACAGCCAGCTCCCCACTGCCTAACTGCGGGGAGCCGGCTATCAACAGAAAAACCCAGAAGAAGATCTGCTCTGTTGACAGTGAGCAGCTGTATCGGCAGCAGGAGCGGTCGTGGACCGCTCTGGGCCGGCGCCGTGTAGAGCAGGAAGGTAGTTCTCTGTGTTAGCAACTACCTGCCTGTTAGTTTTTAGGCCCATAGTAAAATAAATATAATAGTCCTTGATAATCACTTTAAGCGGTAAAACAGGACAGAGAAGGTGGGCAAATTTTTCAACGTGTCTCACTTGTAAGAAAAAAAAAACTGTCAGGAGAGCTATTCATGTTTATAATAGATAGTAAACCCTTTTTGAGACACTCAAGTCTATATAAGGGGTTTGTCTAGGCTTATGATATTGAAAACTTCTCATTGTGATAGGTCATCAATACCAGATCATTGGGGTCCAATACGCGGCACCTACCAGTCAGCTGTTTTCAGCTTCGGAGGCGACTGGCTGTAAACTGAATAAAGCAGGACCAGTACGTCTCCTTTCACTATGTAGTGGCCAAAGACGAGAACTGTCGCTCTGCTTCTATTTGCTTCTGTTTCCTAACAATTTTTTCTGGTCTGGGGACGGAGTCATACACATTCGATGGTATGCTGCTTCTGATTAAATCCGTGGGTTCAATCAATTTTAATCGTATGTCTATGGGCCCTCTGTTCCTAAAAGTAGTGCTTTCCATACACGGTTAACAAAATATGTCTTTGCCAACTATGCTGGTGGCCTACTGGCATAGGGGGCTGATATTCTTCAATTTTCTATGACAACGAAGGAAAGGATCATAACATAACAATATATATATACAATCTTTGTGTTTATGTCATGTTATCCCAGCAAGCAGTAATAAAGCACTATGGGTGGCTTAAAGACACACTGGCAGACCGTGGCCATTAAATGACTGCCAATAGGCTATATATCAGCAGATCGGTGGTAGTTTAATAGCCTGTTAGGAGGGCCGATTGGATATCTATGAGCACAGAACGATCATTAATAGGATTATTCTGTGTGCATAGTATATCATGTTACTGGAAGCACATCTATTTAAACAGCACAATGTGCTGCTGTAACGTGGCTCGAGGCGGTAGCCATGGGTGAGACACTTGTCTGTGGTGCCTCGACATGTTACATGAAAATGGAGGCCACATGTAACCGAAGTTGCTGGTTTGCCAGGACCAAATATTTCACAGTTCAATGAGAAAGACCACCATTCAAAAATAAACTCTTTACTGAACGGTAACTTGGTAAGGGTTATATACAAGGCATAGGGGGTACAAAGTCTTATGAACGTTTCCTTTACAGTATGAAGCACTTTCCACAAAGTATCCTGTAGTTTACTCCAGGGCTTTCTATATCCACTATTTTTCCCTACTTCTCCACAACCCAGCTTTAACACGATAGTCTTGATTCACAAGTCTCCTCTTCTTGTTCAGCGGTTCCTCACCTTATATTTTTTCCACTATTGGCTCCTCTTGAAACTCATCAAGAGAATGCCAAGAGTGTGCAAAGCAGTCATCAAAGCAAAAGGTGGCTACTTTGAAGAACCTAGAATATAAGACATATTTTCAGTTGTTTCACACTTTTTTGTTAAGTATATAATTCCACATGTGTTAATTCATAGTTTTGATGCCTTCAGTGTGAATGTACAATTTTCATAGTCATGAAAATACAGAAAAATCTTTAAATGAGGTGTGTCCAAACTTTTGGTCTGTACTGTATCTTATGCATTACATTACTTATCTTACATTATTACACACTATACAGGAACACATTACATTATCGATGCCTATCACATGCTATATCACATAACTTTTTTTCAATAAGACGCAAGCGATTATTCACACTATACTACAACAGCGTGATTGGTGCCTTCAGTGGTAGGAACACGATTGCCATTGTCCACCTCCCTTACACTGCCAAGAACAATAATTTAGATATTGGCATGACCAATCCAATCACTTGATGAACGAACAAGAGTTTGGCTAATTGGCGGGTGATTGCTAGTATGTTTATGCAAGCCGACGGCAGGTGAACAAGCCTTCTAATAAATACTCATTTACGAATATCATCTCATTTAATTTGGCCTTTAGGTGTATTTATTAATATCTAATTTCAGAGTTTTATCCTATTATAGTGGAACACAGTTAAAAGGATTTTACAGGCACACAGTTTATGAAAGCATTGTAAAGAGTATCAGAAATTAAAAAAACTTCCAGCTTCACAATTTACTTGTAGATAAAATTATGATTTGTTCCTGAGCTGAAGGGTCTCTGTTCTCTATTTGTTCCTAAGCTGTCAAATGTTAGGATGTGCCCTCCAGCTCATTATTTCCTGCTACAATCTGTTCAAAGCACAGAGTACAGAGATTTCCTGCCCATGCTTTGAATGGTTTAAGCCAGTAGCTTTGCAGTGAGGACTGAGCAGAGAAGTCATGGAGGTCGTGGCCTGCAATCCAATGCAACTTTCACAAGGAGAGAAGTAGGGAGAGCACATTAGAGACAGAACAAATATTCAGATCACCTTGTGGCTTTAGCCAGAAGGTTCACTGCTGGGTCTTCCAGACTGTTAGATTCCATTAGAATAAATGACGACATTATATGACCCATTGTTCACATTCAGTACACTGATCCTGCATGGTACCAGTGTCAGGACATGTAACATTACTGACTGCAGGAGGGTGTCCGGAAAGCACATACTAGATAAAGTGGGAGGAATGTTAGGAATGAGAAACTGCATGTAGCTATTTATCCATCTTGAGACTGAATAAGAGGCTCTAGATGGTGCTTTGTAGCTGGAGTAAGCAGGCACTGAGGGTGAGAGCATGAGCTGTGGTAAACATAGAGCTGTGCCTCTTGGGAAATATAGTCTAGTGATACAGAGGGAGACCTGGCAGGAAGTTCAGAATATAAACAATATCAAACCACAAGGATGGCGACAGGAGGCTAATGGAAAGTTATAAAATCTTAAATAAAAGGTAACAGGACTCTTTACAGGGTCAGACAGATTTTTTTGGGGCTAAAAAAAACCTTTTAAGAAGGGTCATGGCAGGTCACCCTGGGAGATATAAATCTCCTCTATTATGTATTATGTCTGTTTATTTCCAAGATGTCATAGGCTGTAGCTGTGGCTATATACCAATTTTTTTAACAAGACAAAATGAGTATCTCCCCATCCATTGAAAGTACATGCTATCCATCTTGTACTGTATGCTCTGTGGGGAAGTCATGTATAAGAATGAAAAACATCAATGTCTTTGCCCTCTGAATGAGTGATTTATACTCCTTGATACATTTCTGCTAAGCCCTCATATATGGTGAATCAGTCACTACACATAACTAAACTAGACCATAGCATCATCCCCTTCATTAGCTTTTCAAGAGGTATGTTCATAGGACAAATGACTGTGCCATGATGGTACACACTGGCATAATCAAATCCACTCCTAATACCTTAAATCTGGTTACCTTGAAGAATGCTATGATTGTTCCTTGCTTAAAGGTAATCTGTCTGCATTCTTTTGCTACCCCTTCTGAGAGCAGCATGATGTAGGGGTAGAGACTTTGATTCCAGCAATGTATCACTTACTGGTGGTATTTAGTGTCATTTCGATAAAATCACAGTTTTGTCTGCTGCAGATCTAGCAGTTCTCTGAATGCTGAGCTCTGTATAACCCCGCCCACACCACTGATTGGCAGATTTCTGTGAGCACTGTGCATTTTAAGAAAGCTGCCAATCAGTGGTGGGGGCGGGGTTATACAGAGCACCTGAGAATTGAGGAGTACCTGGTAGCAGGTGTACTAGTCCTCTAATGATAATCTCCAAATGATAATAACAGTGATTTTATCAAAAGTACTTGAGTCTCACTGCTGTTGCTCTTTGATTAGATGTCAAAAACCTGGTGACAGATTCCTTTTAAAGGGATTGTACAGGTAAAGAAAACAATGTTTGCTTTCTTCCATAAACAGTGCCACATCTGTCAACAGGTTGTGTGTGGTACTTCAGCTCAACACCATTCTCTTCAATGGAGCCGACCTGAATGGGGTTGAGCTGCTATATTACATAACACCAGACAGATGTGGCCTTGCTTCTCTGTTTTACAAAAATTGCCATTTATTGTCTATAGATACTATAGGATAATCCAAACACTAGGACTGAATTAGTGGCCACAATGGGTGCTATGGCCTAATTCTTTATGTTACCGTGATGGAGAATGCTTGGATCTTCTCCTCTCCTCTTCTCTTGCTTTGATCTAAACAAACAGGGACATTTCATTCTGAAATACATTTAACTGTATACATAAAAGGTTACCATACGTCGTCAAGTCTGCATTTATAAACCTGCTATTTTAGCCTGGGGAAATTCTGCAGTGTCCCTCAATAGGGCTTGTAAAACTGAGCTTCCTCAGATCCACATTTTCTAGGACTAATTTTAGGGGCACTGATTCATCAAACTGTTTGCACTAGAAATCTGGCACAAAACCATATGAAATGTTGCAACATTTTTGCACAATGTAAAGTTATGTAAAAATTAATGACTTTCAGTGTTTTATTTGCCAGTTCTGACAATATTTTTAAAAATGGGCAGCGCTTAGCAAGAGTGGGTGTTGTGGAGGGCGATCCGACATTCATCATAATTTACACCATAAAAAATGATATAAATTAAAACAGAAACGTACTCCAGGTTCTGATTGGAGTATACTCCTTACACGGATGCCCAGCAACTAAAAGATGCGCAAAAAATGAGTAAATGGTGTGCACCTCTTAGTAAATTTGGTGCATCTGACTTCAGCAGACTCTCCATCAAGATTGGCATGCAAAAGTCAGTCTTGATAAATTCACCTGTTTTTGGCTGATAATTGATTACAAAAAAAAAAATCAATGGACGTTGTAAAAAGGAAAATATCTAGAAAAAAAGTGTCTGTCTATTATATGTATGTGTGTAATGTGTGTTTGGGGTTACAAGTGCTGTCATAGCAGTGGCCCATGGTGTATACAGTGCAGTTCTTCACTCCATCCTGAGTTAATATTAATCATTCATTCTCGCTTCTGTGCTTGGGTGTAATTAGCTCTGTAAAAACACTCATTAGTTTCTTCACGGCTGTCCTTAATAAGAACCCTTAATTAAATTCTGACTTAGTGGGGGTCAGGTCAGTGTCACTGGGTGGCAGCAGGGGACTTCTCCATCTTCTCATTTCCGGTTGAGATATCTGAGATTTATTTGTAATATATTCTAGGGGTTATTGCTTTATGGAAGCTGAGGTTAGGCACATTTAACCAATTTATTTGTCTTGGTGGTCGCTTTTGCTGTCCAACTAATCTGTCACTTGCTGGTCAGTTAGTATATATATTACTTTTATTGATGTGGTCTCTGAAGGTTTGACAACAAGCTATGGATATAATTCACTATATTTTAAATGGGTGCTATTATTTCATTATTGTATGCTAAATGCACGTAAGCAAAAGAGAAGAAGGAAGGAAGATGTGCTCAATATCGGCTTGAATTTCCTGCCGCTAGAAAAATTGCAAAAATATGTAGAAAATAAATCATCAATGGGTCACACCTTCAGAAGACTTTACCTAATTTATTAACATTGTTAATTGTGATCTTACACAATGTGAAATATTTAAAGGGAAACTGTCACCAGATTTTTTTCATATGATCTAAGGCTGCCACCTGTAAGCCCTCATATTCAGCATTCTATAATGCCTTACATATGCACCCAATTCACCCTGCAAGACAAGAAAATATAGAATATATTAGAGTGCTGTATATCGGGGCTTATAGGTACTGGCCTTACATCATAAAGGAAAAACCTGGTGACAGGTTCCCTTTAAAATGTGACTTTCACTAAACTTATACGGGGAAATAGTCGTAAACTTTTGGCATACATCTGGTTTGTGCAAACATTTGTAACTTTATGATCTAGCAACACTTTTGTTTAGCTTTAGATCTGACCAATTTACTATTATTTACACCAGAAATTGGTGTCTATTGTACCACAAAACAAGCCCAGCCCTTAGCTGTCATGGATTTGCAGGCAAACATGCAAGAAATGTATTAAAAAGGTCTGTGCCTCTTAATAAATTTGTAGTATTTTGTGGTAGTGCATTTTTCATTAAGGTTGGAGTAGAAATACAAATCATATATAAATGTATCCAATCCCAAAAAGTTGACAAACCCACTGCGGGTGCATCCCTTTTTATATGACTCTGTTGACGACATTTTGCCATGTTATACTGTTCTGTGGCATATAGGATAAAAGAGGTATCCTACAACCTTGATCTGGATGTTTACTGATTATTCTGCTTTTCTCCATATTGTTAGATCCATAGACAGACAGACAGACAGACAGACAGATAGATAGATAGATAGATAGATAGATAGATAGATAGATAGATAGTTAAATAAAGAAATCCATAAGCAGAATTTGAAAGGTTCAAATTAATCAAAATTGGTGCTTTTGAAAACAAAAATTGGGCTACTCTGTCACAAGATGTATTCTGCTAATACGTGTCTATGTGTGGCCACCCAGTGGTTATCATGTGGATTGCAGCTTGTCAATGATTTTGCCTATACTGTATGTCACAATATGGAGTCCCTAAGCAAACTCAAGAAAAGGTAAAGGAAGACACATGTTTAAAAAAATGCAAAAACAGCAACCAAAAAGCATTGATTGCTAGCTGTAGTTCAATGTATATTGCAGTGCAGTGCAAAAATAAAGTAAGTGAACCCTAATGTTTGCATAGCACAACATTTCCTCATCAGTATATAATAGTCTTCCTAAAATCTGCATGTTCTAGACACCTCTAAACTGTTGTTTATATACCTAATAGACACCTAATACTTATCTGAATAATTGAACAATGAGACACGTATAATTAGTTCCTAGTCAGGCTGTTGGAGCCGTCTTTCAGTCTCCAAGCTGTTTTAATTTATTAGTAATATATATAAGGATAATGCATCTAGAGGTTAACGGCAAAGCTTTTTTAATTTATTCCGTGGGGAAAATTAGGGATTTCAGTGGTGTGAACAAGGCAATCTCCATGTTCTCAAAGCATCTGATCATCTTAAATCCTCCTACATCTCATATCAACATTGTATCCTGAGGGGCAAGATATCTTTATATTAACTGCTTTCATTTTAAGCAAGTTTTTGATCCATTTTAGTTAGCACCATTACTGGCAATTCTAGACTACAACATAACAGTAAGCTGAGGGGCTAATGTGGTGGTCCTTCTCTTTAGCTCTGACATTTTATGACATGAGGAGATAAGTGTTAAGGTGATATAGGTAATACACAATTGTACATACAGTAAAATCACATATTTTGGCCCCAATTCCTCAAGACCAGTGATTTTTTTCACCGGTCTTGATGAAGGGGTGTGTCGGAGTCAGACAGTCCTGATTCACTAAGGGTATGTGCCCACGATGCAGATTTGAAGCAGAAAGTTCCTGGCAGAAAAAAAACGCATGTGGATTTACATGCGTTTTTGACGCCTTTTTACATTAGTTTTTACATGCGTTTTTTTAAGCATTTTTGAGAATTTAATGAATGATTTTTGGAGCTAAATAAAATTGGTGGGACATTGCTTAAGCCCTTGGATTACCATAAGAGCTGGGGTGAGTATATTGGTTCATTTAAATGATTAAAGAACGTGTCTGTTGTATTTCAAATAAAGTGTTTACACTGTGTCTGTCTATTTCTTTACTTTGTTTGGTCATGAAAAGGTCAGATTGACACCTTGACATCACCAAACAAAAGAGCTGGGTGTCAGCTAGTCCCATTCACCCAATCTTCATTAGCATTTCTATTCATGTAATTTATGCGAGTGTTGTGAGACATTTTTTCTTAGCATGGGAAGGTGCCATTAGGCAAGCATTTCCCTGGCCATAATTAACATCTCACAGCTGGTTCGTTAGCTGCTACGCCCCCCCCCCCCCCGAACAACACTCAGCAGCGCTTTGGACACAACGTATTTATGCTGCATCCAAAACGCGGTGTTCTAATGCCGCACTTTTGTTGTCGATACATGTGAATCCACCGCATATAATGACACTTCTATTGGTCAAAATTTGCAGCGGAGACTAGCGTGTCCACTACAGAAATTGATACGCTGCGGGTGAGTTTGGGTACGTGGCCACAATCAGGAGCCGCTGCAGGCTTGACGCTGCATGTATATACAGCGTCAAACCTGCAGCGTCCAGATGTTACAGCATAGTGGATGGGATCTCTAGAAATCCCATGTCCGATATGCGTGCATCAGAGGCTGCGAATCGCCCATGGACACTGACATGCGGTGCGTCTTTCAGGACCACAGCATGTCAATTTCTCTGTCGCTAGTCTCCACATCAGAAATTTGACCACTAGAAAGTATTGAATGCGGTAAATACACACGGTTCAGTGAACACGTGTGGATTTACCTGCGTTCAATAGAATGCAACATTTTGGATGCAGCAAACATTTGTGTCTAAAGCGCTGCTACGTCTGAATTATGGGCACAAAGACTAAAATTAAAAAAATGGCGTTGGCTCCCGCGTCATTTTTATAACCAGCAGAGGGAAAGTCGACCGCTGGGGGCTGATATTAGTAGCCACGGAAGGGGCCATTAGCCAACAATGTTCCATGGCTATTAATATCAGCCCACAGCTGTTTGTTTAGCCTTTACTGGCTAGATTACAAGGGGACCCCAGAAAAAAATTGACGTGGGGTCCCCCTATAAATTCTGCCAGCAAGGGCTAAACTAGACAGCTGCGGGCTGATATTAATAGCCAGGGAAGGGGCCATGAATATTAGTCCCCTCCGAGGCTATTAATAACACCCCTCAGCAGTCCCTGAAATGGGGCATCCATAAGATGCGCCAATTCTGGCGCTTAGCCTCGCTCTTCCACGCTGCACTGTAGAGGTGGCAGGGGGTAATGGGGTTGGAGTTCACGTTAGTCTTGTATTGGCGGTTGACGTGAAGCCCAGATTAGTAATGGAGGGCGTCCATAAGACGCCCCATTACTAACCGCGTAGTAAAATGGTCGGCACATTTTCAATAAAAGACATGGCCAGAATAAAGAATTTTAATGAAATAAAACAGACACGGTTCTACAATTTTTTTTATTACCCGCCTCTGCGAAGCCCTCGATCTCCTGAAAAAAATGTAAAAAAACAAGCAACAATATTCCTCACATGTCATAATCCACATAATGCCAAGGTCCCACGACAATCCAGCTCATTGCTACAGCTGTGACATCAGCAGTCACTGATGTCACAGCTGTAGAATACAGCACTGTATATTGACAGGGGTGTAAAACCACCCCTATCAATCACCTGATGAGCCCCGGTGAGCTAGAGAGCGTGGGAAAATGCTTGTGAATCTTCCCATGCTCAGCATCCGCTGATCGGTCACGTGACCATTGGCTGATTGCTGCAGCACTGATCACCTGATGGTCACGCGACCATCAGCTGATCGGTGACGTCACTGATCACCTGATGGTCGTGTGATCAGTGACGTCACCGCAGGTCCTGGAAGTATGCTGACGGGACAGCATCACCCAGGAGGACACCGGGGGTCGCCGGAGAGGTATGAAGGTTTATTTTTTTATTTTTACTTTTTGATTCTTTTTTACATTTCCGCTGGCACACAGGCTGGGAGAAGCAGGCTGCTGCTTCTTCCATCCACGTTGCTCTCGCTGTTATCAGCCAGAGCAGCGGTCGGATAAGAGGAATAGCAGCCTCCTCTCCCGACCCGGGTGCCAGCCACGGCGCGATTTTGCTCCTATTGTTTTACATTGAAATGCAGCAAATCCGAATATTATACATGCGGGTTTGCTGTGATTCAATGCAAGTCAGTGAGCGCGATTTCGCGCTGAATTGGTTGTGCTGCGGTTTGTGCCACAATGATAATCCGCAGCGGAAATTTCCGCATCATGTGCACAGCACATGTGGATTATCATTGCTGTACATGGCAGACCACTTACCAAGCGGTTTTAATTCGTTTCCGCGGCAGAATAGCCGCCACGGAAATGCATTAAAACCGCATCGTGTGAACTCAGCCTTAGAGGTGCAGCCTCTTAAAGGGAATCTGTTAGCAGGTTCTTGCTATGCATTCTGAAGACAGAAAGAGATAGAGGCTAAGGCTGTGTGCCCACGATGCGTTTTTTAAGCGTTTCCGCAGCGGCAGAAACACTTAAAAAACGAATGGTAGAGGGCCTGCCATGTTCCCCAATGATAATCAGCATTTGCTGTGCACATGCTGCGGAAATTTCCGCTGCGGATTATCATTGCGGGAAAAAATGCAGTACTACCAATTATTTTGCGGAAGTGCTGCGTTTTCGCCGCCATTGACTTGCAGTAGACCGCATGGATTACGCATCACTGCATAAGTAGATGCGCATTCCATGCGTTCTAATGTGCGGATGGTACCCAGGTCTAGAGAAGAGGAGACTCTCCTCTGGACCTGGGTACCACTGAAAACTGCAAAAAAAAGAATAAAATAAAAAATAAATATATACTTACCTTCTGGCTGCCCGCTCTGCGCTCCTCCTTGCTTGGCAGCAGTTCGCAATGGAATGAAGGACCTGCGCTGACGTCAGAGTCATGTGACGGGTCACGCGACGCTGACGTTGGCAGGTCCTTCACTCTACCGGGACGGAAGAAATCAAGACTGCGGGGGCCATCGGAAGGTAAGTATATATTTATTTTTTTATTTTTTGACATTCTTTCGGTCACAGTATATAAATCCATGCCGTTTGCATGGATTTATATAGTGTGACCAAGTTGACAAGCACTTTCCAAGTGATGCTAAAATCGCTTGGAAAGCGCTTGTCAACCCGCATGCGGAAATGTAAGTGAAGAACACTTCACATCCACATGTCCCTGGCAGGAAAACGCATGTACAATCCGCATGAACAATCCGCATGTACAATCCGCATGTACAATCCGCATGCTTTTTTTCTACCAGGGAGATGCAGAAATGCTCAGGAAAAAATCCTGAGCATTTCTGCCTTGTGGGCACATAGCTTAAAGCACAGAATTCAGGAATGCTGTTGTTTATTGCGGATGTCCCAACAAAGCACCTCACTGTCTATGGACTTTGTACACAGAGAGTCTGGTGGGGTGGAGTTAGCTTTCTCAGCTCTGCTTAATTCTGAATCTAAAAACTCTGATTGTGTCAGAACTGCTGGATACTAAGTAAACTATGGGATATATCGTTGGATTCAACTTCCCTTTGCCTACATCATGCTGCTCTCAAATGAAGTAGCAAAAACCTGCTGACAGATTGCCTTTAATGAATCAGGGATGTGTGAAAAGTGGTGTGTGCATCCATGTGCTTCTCCACAAATCTTACTCCAATCTCTACCTAAAATACGATTTCTGGCATAAGTAATGCCACACAGTTCATGATGAATTAGACAAGCTGTGATGGCATGGCCCCATCCCACCCCAGCTTTGTCCATTTTGATGGATCTAGGAGAAACTGGTGTGAAAGTGCCAAAAGTCACAACAGTATGAATCTAAGAGCTCATAATCATCACTGTTAATAAAAACGGTCCGATGTTGGTCCCGAAATGTCGGACGAGTGTCATGCAAATGTCATGCGAGTTAAATGTAAGGACAATGCAATTTTTCTGACCTAGCATCCGAATGACATGCGAATGCAATCTGTATGCAATGTGATTTTAACATTAGCTTTGACATAGAGTAATTCTCTATGTCACTTAAAAATAGTTTTCAAAGTAAATATTCTTCAAAACATAGATAGAAATAGATAGAAATATGTGAGTGAGATATATAATCATTTCTTTGTGTGTGTAGCTTACTGTACATGTATTTAATTAATAAATAAATTAAAGAAAAAAATGGCGTGTGGTCCCCCAAAATTTTAATAACCAGCTGAGGGAAAACCGACAGCTGGGGGCTCATGTTTATAGCCTGGGAAGGGGATAATACAAATGGAGCTTTCCAGGATTTTAATATCAGCTCACAGCTGTATACTTAGCCGTTACTGGTTCTTAAAATGTGTGACCCACCCCCCAAAAAAAAAACATGATGTTGGGTCCCCCCTATAATTAATAACCAGCAAAGGCTAGGAAGACAGCTGTGAGCTGATATTAATAGGCTATGAAGAGGCCATGGATATTGGCCCCCTCCCAGACTAAAAATATCAGCTTTCAGCCACCCCAGAAATGGCACATCCGTATGATGCGCAAATTCTGGCACTTAGCCTCCGCTCTTCCCACTTGCCCTGGTGCATTGGCAAGTGGGGTAAGAGGGTTGGAGTTGATGTCAGCTTTGTATTGGCAGGTGACATCAAGCCCAGGGGCTAGTAATGGAGAGGTGTCTATAAAACGCCCCCATTACTAACCCCATAGTCATATTGTAAATAAAAACCACCCAGAATAAAGTTCTTTATTTGAAATAATGACACAGACTCCTTTATTGAAATAAACACTCTCCGTCCCTCTTTTACCCATTTAATCATACGACGAGAAGATAATCCACTGAAGCCCATGTCCCCTGTAAAAGACCAAAAATAATAAACCACCATATTCCTCGCCTAGAATAAGCAGAAAACGCGGAGTCTTTCAACATATATATAAAGATAAATATAACTTTATTAATTCATACATTTTATCAACACATATAAGTAAAAAAAGGGGGAGGGAAAAGACATGGACAGGAGGGATCTGGAAAATAGCAGCAAGGGTGCTGCAAATTACATTTTTGATCCCTTTTTCATCAGTTTCCTAAATAAATCTGGACCCAAGATGAGACCCCTAAAAAATTGGACTTTCAAACAGGCCCCTAAATTTAGATCCTAAACTACACCCGGAGGTGTATCTAGGAGGCGGGGCAGCCAGGGCACAGCCGGCAGGGGCCGCTGTGTGGCCGCCTAATGTGGCCGTCCAAAGTGTCTCTTCCGGCTGCTGTATTCTGCTGTCCCCCGGACTGTGAGCTGGCAGTTCTCTGAGCCGGCTGTCAAGCTGACAGCCGGCTAAGAGAAGGGGCAGCGCACCGGCTCCCAGTCTTTCAGACGCAAGTACCATTGAAGCTCTGACCATTGGCTCAGAGCGACATCAGCAGTGTGATCAGGTCATGTGATCACGCTGCTGACGTCACTTGCCGGCGCCCAGAAGAGAGAAGACCATCGGTGGTAAGTGCTCCTGTGGCTATGGGGCTGAAGACACCAAAGATTCAGGGTGGGACATTTATTCAGTGTGGAGGGGGAATATTTATTCAGTGTGGAGGGGGGATATTTATTCAGTGTGGATGGTGAAATTTATTCAGTGTGGAGGGGGATTTATCCTGTGTGGAGGTGTATTCTGCCGGGAGCCAGTGTGGGGGGGTGCAGACACATTTTGTGGAGCGAGGATGATGGGATGTGTGTGGACACAGTATGGAGAGCAAGGGTGATGGGATGTGTGCGGACACAGTGTGTGGAGGGGGGATTTATTCTGTGCGGAGGGGGATATTTATTCTGTGGGGATGTGTGCAGATGTGAGAGGAAACAGTATGAGGAGGGAGGAGGAAACGTGTGAGGAGACTATTGAGTGGAATAGTGTGAGAAGACAGTATGGGGGCAGAAAAGTGTGAGTGGGCATAGAATAAAGACTGATTAATGTGGGGTGGGGTAGCGTTGGGGGGCAGTGTAAGGGTACAGCCAGGAGGGGAAAGTGTGCTAAGGAGGAGGAATGTGATAGAGACTGGGCCCTATAGGGGTGACACAGTGTAAGAGGACAGTGTGTAGAGGGGGCCCAGTATGGAAAGGAAGGGGTAGTGTGGAGGGCATGTACCTTAAGAGGGACAGTGTGTGGGTCATATTTTGTGCAGGGAATCAGCGTAGACCAGATACTTTTATTCATGAGCATTAAAATGACACTGCTATCTTTAAGGGCATTGTGTGGGGATGTTCTGCAGAAGGCTGGAGAAGATGGAAGTCTGCAGAGATGGGCTGTGAAAAGTAATCATGGCGTCTGGACAAGAGGAAGAAAAGAAAGTGAATGACTCCAATCAGAGATAACGTCATCTATAAGGAACCTGGATGTAAAAAAATTTTTTGTGATACTGACTACTGCTCATGTTTTTATTTGTTAGGAGCATTAAAGGGGTTGACAACATTTATGATGAGTCTGCAATCATTGTATGTGACTGCTGACTTCTGAGTTCTCACAGTGCACACTGCATGCTGTCAGGAATCCCTCGTGCTGGCGATTTACATACATGAATTCACATGCCGACTAGACATGCGTGACCTCACTCAATGAAAATAAATTGAGCGAGGCTGCACACGTTTAGTCGTAATGTGGCCAGAAATATACAAATCACATACTCACATGACCGTCCACTCTTGCCACTGGCAAGACTAAAAGTGTGCAGTGAATGCGCGTTGAGAATTCAGAAGCCAGCAGTTACATAGAGTGACTGCAAACTTTCATCTCAAACCTGGACAAGCCTTTTAATTAAAAAAATTAAGGCCTGCAGCATGCCAATCCCATGTAATATACTCACTGTCATGATTCAGCTCTGCTTGCGGGTACCATCAGTCATCACATGGCCACTTCACACGTATGCAATTTTCATACTGACGGTCACATGACAATGAGCTTTTGATCCGGCTTCTCTCAGAGAAAATTAGGGAGAGCAGCTCTTCGGCACGTGACTAAGTGTGCATATCGCATATGTGCTGGGATGATTGGGGCACCAAACTGAATTCTTGCCCTGGGTGCTAGAAGACCTAGATGCACCTCTGACTACACCCTTAAGTAAATTCACATCCCTTCATTAATTCAGACTTTAGATTACATTCCAGAATGATATATAGTGTCAGAATAAAATATAGAGATCAGACGGATCCCACTAAAGGGATAGATACCTCCAGCTAGAGCCCCTAATAACAGACCCCAGATGGAACACCCTAAGCTAATACACACCCTTAACTAGTACCCATAAACATAGTCCACTATCCCCTTAAACTAATACAGTCTCTAGACCTCTCCAGACCATAAACTAATAGATATTCCTGAGCAAACCCCTAAAACTAATATGGACCCCAGACCACATCCTATACACTTAGCAGCAGTTCACACTAATTTTATTTGGAGCCTTCTAGCTGTCCTATCCTGTGGCTTTTGGACCTACACAGAAGTTATGTGAGCAGGTCATTCAACCAGGGCCAGACTGGCCATCTGGAAATTCTGGCAAATGCCAGAAGGGCCTGTCTGGTCGTGGGCCACTTTGTCTGCTATGCTGTTAACAGTATCGTCATCCTCAAGATGCCGATACTGTTAACAGTTGTGACAGTGCACAAAGCCGCCAGCTCCATCACTTTGTCACGGGTGTGTTGCCACGAAGATCGTCACGAGCACACAGCCTGACTTCTCGCAGCTGACTTGTTGGTGCTTTGTGTTTTCTCGGCAGTGTAGGAGTTAATTCTCTCTCTCTCTGGGCTAGCTGAGGTCCAGCCTCGCCCAGCTGCAATCAATGCTTCTTTAGTGAGACTCCTTTATATTCCTGCAGGTCTGTTTGGGAGGTGTCGGTGAAAGCTTTTCATTCTGACTTACAGAGCGGATCGTGGTGTTTGGAGTTGCTGAGATAAGTGTATTTGGAAGTGTGTTTTCCCTTTCCTCGCTTTATCATTTATCTCCTTTCCCGTTGGTGTTCCCTCTGTTGTAGTTGTTTAGAAGTTGTATGCAAGGTGGTTTTGGTTTTTCCCTTGTACTGTCTCGTTCGTCTAAATACTGTGTGTGGGCATATTATTTCTGGTTCCCTATTGTTGTGATCGGGGTCCTTCTCAGGACTAGATTACTTAGGTGCAGGGATCCTCAGAAGGTAGGGGTTACGCTGGCGGCCTGGACCTCTGTACCTTTAACAGTACCTCCAGGATGAGGGATTAGTCAGGGCCCCAGCTTAGGGTCAGCTTAGGCCCCCTACCTCCAGTATTCTGTGACAGTGTGACATTTTCACCGACCATCTTAGTTTTTCTCCAGCTACCATGGATCCAGTAGCCGGTCTAGCTCGGCAGTTGCAGAGTTTGTCCATGGGGCTGGCGGACGTTAGGTCCAAGGTTTTGCATCCTCTGGAGCAAGCCGGACCAGAACCTAAAGTACCTCTCCCTGACAGGTTCACTGGGGGGCGGGACAAGTTTTTTGTTTTCCGGGAGGCATGCAAATTGTACTTTCGGCTGCGGCCTCGGTCATCGGGCAGTGAAGAACAAAGGGTGGGAATTGTCATCTCGCTCCTACAAGGGGACCCACAATCTTGGGCGTTCTCTCTTCCCCCAAGCTCCCCGGTTCTCCAGTCAGTGGATAGGTTTTTCGCTGCTCTGGGACTCGTATATGATGACCCAGATCGGATCTCCCTTGCTGAGTCTAAGTTACGTAGGATTCAGCAGGGAGATCGTCCGGCGGAGGAATTCTGTTCGGAGTTCCGTAGGTGGGCCACGGACACCCAGTGGAATGACCCGGCTCTTAGGAGCCAGTTTTGTCATGGTTTATCCGACAAATTACAGGATGTGTTGGCACAGTATGACTCTCCCGCGTCACTGGAAGCCGCTATGGCCCTTGCTATTCGCGTTGACAGACGGCTTCGGGAGAGGTGCGGGATAACTCTACCCCCTGTAATGTCTCCACCTCCTACAAGGTCCCCTCATATGGTGGTTCCCCTGGTCAGTCCGGAGGAGCCTATGCAATTAGGAGGGACATCATTTCGGGGAAGGGGACCGGTGGTGCGCCATAAGACAGGAAGGTGTTTTCTCTGTGGGAAAAAAGGACATTTTATTGGGGGGTGTCCATCCCGTCCCTTGCAGAGTAAAGAGTCGTCGAAAAAACTGTTGATCCCAGGTTGTGTTGTGGACGGCAATCTGGGAGTAGGTATTTCGTCCCTAGGTTCGTCTCAGTTTCTCGTACCGGCGGAGGTGGTGGTGGGTACGAGAACTGAGAGGATATCTGTTCTTCTGGATAGTGGGGCCGGGGCTAATCTGGTTGATGCTCGGTTTGCCCGGGTTCAAGGTATGCGATTGAGTGAGTTGGCTAAACCCATCCCCATATTCTCAATCGATGCCAGACCTCTCGGTCAGGGAAGTTTTTTGCAAGCTGTGCATGGCGTAAAACTTCAAGTGGGGGCAATACATAAAGAACTGTTGTCTTGCTACGTGTTGGAGGGTCTTCCCACTCCTATAGTGTTGGGCCTTCCTTGGTTAGCTAAGCATAACCCGGTTATTAATTGGCAAACCAGAGAGATAAGCCAATGGAGTAAATTCTGTAATAAAAACTGCATGAACACGGTCATCGGTGCGGTTACTCCTTGGGTCTTACCTCCATTTCTGGCGGACTTTGAGGATGTATTCTCGGAGAATGGGTGTCAGGAACTACCTCCTCATCGCGTGTATGACTGTTCTGTAAAACTGCTCCCTGAGGCCAAGTTACCTAAAGCTAGGTTGTATAACCTTTCTGGTCCTGAGAGGCAGGCCATGAAGGATTATATTTCTGAAAGTCTGGCTAAGGGGCATATTAGACCTTCATCTTCTCCGGTGGCCGCGGGGTTCTTCTTTGTTAAGAAGAAAGATGGAGGCCTACGCCCTTGCCTGGATTTCCGTGAACTTAATCGGATTACGGTCCGAGATCCGTATCCGCTCCCACTTATTCCCGATCTCTTTAATCAGATCGTGGGCGCCAAATGGTTCTCTAAGTTGGATCTCAGGGGGGCGTACAATCTGATTAGGATGAAGGAGGGGGATGAGTGGAAGACGGCTTTTAACACTCCGGAGGGGCATTATGAGAACCTTGTCATGCCATTCGGTCTGACTAATGCCCCGGCGGTGTTTCAACACTTTGTTAATGATATTTTTCGCCACCTGGTGGGACAGTTTGTTGTCATATATCTGGATGATATCTTAATTTACTCGCCGGATCTGGTGTCTCATCAGGAGCACGTTAGACAGGTGTTACAGATCTTGCGGGATAATAAACTGTATGCCAAATGGGAAAAGTGTGTGTTCGCCGTACAGGAACTCCAGTTTTTAGGCTTCCTGGTTTCAGCGTCCGGTTTTCGTATGGACCCTGGGAAAGTGCGGGCAGTTCTTGAGTGGGATCGGCCGGAGAATCTTAAGGCACTACAACGTTTCCTGGGGTTTGCTAACTATTACCGGAAGTTCATTCGTAATTTCTCGTCCATGGTTAAGCCTCTCACAGACATGACTAAAAAGGGGACGGATTTTTCTAGGTGGTCTGACAAGGCTTGTCAAGCATTCTCCTCCTTGAAAAAATGTTTTGCCTCGGCACCCATACTCATTCAACCTGATGCGTCTCAGCCATTCTTTGTAGAGGTAGACGCTTCCGAGGTAGGGGTGGGAGCAGTATTGTCACAGGGTTCGTCCCCTGGTAAGTGGCATCCGTGCGCCTTTTTCTCTAAAAAATTGTCGTCCGCTGAGAGGAATTACGATGTCGGCAATAGGGAACTCTTGGCCATTAAGTTAGCTTTTGAGGAGTGGCGCCATTTTTTGGAGGGGGCAGTTCATCCGGTCACCGTCATCACCGATCACAAGAACCTGCTATATCTGGAGTCCGCTAAACGTCTGAATCCCAGACAAGCTAGGTGGTCATTGTTTTTTACCAGGTTTAATTTCGTCGTTACATATCGTCCTGGGTCTAAAAATGTAAAGGCGGATGCCTTATCTCGTAGTTTCCCTGGGGCCGGGAATACGGACGAACCGATTCCTATTCTTCAGGAGGGGGTGGTGGTTTCGGCAGTATGCTCTGAGCTGGAGGAGGAGATATTGGAGGCTCAGGGAGACGCCCCTGTTGGACCTCCGGGGAGACTGTTCGTTCCAGATCAGTTGCGACAAAAGGTGATCGAGGCACACCATAACTCAGTTTTTGCAGGACACCCGGGGAGTAAAGCAACTGTGGATCTCCTCTCGCGTCGGTTTTGGTGGCCTAACTTGCATAAAGAGGTGGTAACTTTTGTCGCGTCCTGTGGGGTTTGTGCGCGCTCTAAGACCTCACATACCCGTCCGTCTGGGGCCCTCTTACCTTTGAAGATCCCGGAGCGTCCTTGGACTCATCTGTCTATGGACTTTATTACTGACCTCCCTCCGTCTTCGGGTAAAACGGTCATACTCGTTGTAGTGGACAGATTCAGCAAGATGGCACATTTTATCGCTCTTCCGGCTCTCCCTAATGCTAAAACTCTTGCGCAGGTGTTCATTGGGGAGATTGTGAGGCTTCACGGGGTACCCTCCGAGGTGGTGTCTGATCGGGGGTCTCAGTTTGTGTCCAAGTTCTGGAAGGCGTTTTGTGCACGGCGGGGGATGCATTTGTCATTCTCGTCGGCTTTTCATCCTCAGACCAATGGTCAGACGGAACGTATGAACCAGAGCTTGGAGACATATCTTCGGTGTTTTGTGTCAGAGAACCAGGAGGACTGGGCTTCTTTCCTACCTCTGGCAGAGTTTGCTCTCAATAATAGGCGGAGCGAGTCCACTGGTAAGTCCCCGTTTTTTGGGGCATATGGTTTTCACCCCCAGTTTTGTACTTTCAGTAGGGGGGGCTCTTCGGGGGTTCCGGAGGAGGAACGATTTTCCTCATCTCTCGCTTCAGTATGGAGAGGGGTGCTGAAGAATCTGAATACTATGGGGAACCGATACAAACGTATGGCTGATAGGAGGAGAGTGTCTGGTCCGGACCTAAGTGTGAACGATCAGGTATGGTTGTCTACCAGGAATATTAAACTTAAGGTTCCCTCCTGGAAACTGGGTCCCAGGTTCATCGGGCCGTACAGAATCAGTTCTGTTATTAATCCGGTGGCATTCCGTCTTGACCTCCCCCCTACGTTTAAAATTCACAACGTGTTTCACAGATCATTGCTTAAGAGGTATGTGGCGCCGGTGGTACCGTCACCTTTACCTCCCCCTCCTGTGGTTGTCAATGGTAACTTGGAGTTCCAGGTATCGAGGGTCATTGATTCACGCTTTAATCGCCGGTCCCTTCAGTACTTGGTTCATTGGAAGGGGTATGGTCCTGAGGAGAGGATGTGGGTTCCTGCGTCGGATATTAACGCAGACCGATTAGTTCGGGCCTTCCACACGACTCACCCGGATAAACCTGGCCCTGAGGGTCCAGAGGCCCCTCGTAGAAGGGGGGGTACTGTCACGGGTGTGTTGCCACGAAGATCGTCACGAGCACACAGCCTGACTTCTCGCAGCTGACTTGTTGGTGCTTTGTGTTTTCTCGGCAGTGTAGGAGTTAATTCTCTCTCTCTCTGGGCTAGCTGAGGTCCAGCCTCGCCCAGCTGCAATCAATGCTTCTTTAGTGAGACTCCTTTATATTCCTGCAGGTCTGTTTGGGAGGTGTCGGTGAAAGCTTTTCATTCTGACTTACAGAGCGGATCGTGGTGTTTGGAGTTGCTGAGATAAGTGTATTTGGAAGTGTGTTTTCCCTTTCCTCGCTTTATCATTTATCTCCTTTCCCGTTGGTGTTCCCTCTGTTGTAGTTGTTTAGAAGTTGTATGCAAGGTGGTTTTGGTTTTTCCCTTGTACTGTCTCGTTCGTCTAAATACTGTGTGTGGGCATATTATTTCTGGTTCCCTATTGTTGTGATCGGGGTCCTTCTCAGGACTAGATTACTTAGGTGCAGGGATCCTCAGAAGGTAGGGGTTACGCTGGCGGCCTGGACCTCTGTACCTTTAACAGTACCTCCAGGATGAGGGATTAGTCAGGGCCCCAGCTTAGGGTCAGCTTAGGCCCCCTACCTCCAGTATTCTGTGACAGTGTGACACACTTACCCCGGCAGGTCGTGGGCTTCCAATTTTTTTGTGGCCTGCCAGAGGCCAGCAACAAGCAGGGGACGTCAGCTGTGCAGTGACGTCACATCACACCGCCAGAGTTCACTGCAAGAATAGATAGAGGAGATAGACGCTGAGGAGGACAAGGAGTCTGGATTAGTTGAGTATAAGGATTTTTTTTTATTTTTGGGGGGCTGTGGGGGACCATCATACTTTATAGGGCGTTGTAGGTTGGTCCATCATAGTATATAAGGGGCTGTTGGGTGGACCATCTTGATTTCCTCCAGGCAGGGTAATACTAGTAATATATCCCCATCGGGTGATTGGGGACTGGGACTGCATGGGCCTGTGGGCTTTCAAATGCCAGGGCTAAATTCAGTCCCAGTCCCTTCCTGCCTTCAACAATAACAGGACCCACACACGATCATGTGTCAGGCATCATTGCACAAAGCAGTTTTTCTGTTGCTTATGCTGAGAGTCATTGCAAAAAAATGCAACACAACTGTAATAGGCATCAAGCCTTACTATGTCCGTCCCCTCAATCCCACGTATGCCGGTGACAAACTCCTGCTGTCCTCATAGTTTTGCAGCTTACTTGGGGTTCATTACACTGCCTGGTATGTTCTGGCTATTGAAATGAACAGAATTTCAGTTTAAACATGTTCAGCAGTAATGTACCACTTTCAGATGTTATAGAGTGCATGCACTAGTATGCATTCTACTATTAATAATAACTATTAAAAATAGTTATTACAGAACAAATTGTAAGTTTAGTAAGTAAACGTATAATTAATCTCAAAAACGATTCTTTGGCAGAAGTGCAAGTTCTTTTTAAAGCTGTTTGCAATAACTTACACTTTTTATTCAATTACCAGGCTGCATAAGAAGTGAATACAAAAGTACATATCTTAATATTTATGATTGATAATCACAATTCTATTCAGCAATTATAATATGCCCTGTAGCAATGCCTGAGGATATATGGTAAAAAAAAATCCATATGTGTCATAATTTAAAAAAAAAAAGTCTTATAACTGTAAGATCTGAAAATGTGGTCGGTGGGGAGAACATGGGGTCAAAGGTCACAGTAATGAAGTTCTTCTTGCGGTTCTTATATAGGGCCAGATCAATTTCCTTGCTTTAGGTTATTGATCTCACATTCATTGGTCTATCTTCTTTTAGATTGATTGGCGTGTGCAATATGGGGTGGATGAATTTCTGACCCCGAACATCATAAAAGAGAGAGTGGGTGACACGTTGTCCTGATCTATTGCCAGTCTATTATTGGCGGTTACTGCGATTCAGTTCGCTAGGCATGAAATAGGAAGCAGGAACTTATGGCAGAGGAATGGTGGGTCAGAAGACTTCCAGCGCAGATCTGACACTTCAGATGGCCAATTCCTCTCAGCTTGCTAATAGATCAATAATATAAACAAAGTAGCAGCGCCATTTCCTTTCTCAATTAGTTGTAATTAGGATTAATGTGCTTATTTTTATCTGTATCTTTAGTACACATGGAAAGTTTGCTGGCGAGTTCAAGGTGATGCCATGTTCCCTTTAAGAATATTTGTATTTTATTTCAAACTCATTTCCTTTGAGAGTTTATGATTTTCATCATATGAGAAAAAAAATAAACATTTAAAAGTCATCTGCCTGAAAACAGAACAAAGTACTGAATAATGTGTTTATAATATCTATGTAGTGTCCGAGCGGGGAATGACAGACACTGGGGGGCAGCAGCTGTGGCAAATAGTCAGTGAACTGCAAATAAAGCCACTGTCAGGAGCAGACCCAGGCTGGTGCTGGCCCATTGGAGAACCGGTAAACTCCCCGGTGGGCCCTCATCCCTTGTGAGGGCCCACTGGAGAAGCGGTAAACTCCCCGGTGGGCCCTCATCCCTTGTGAGCAGTAGTTGGCACAATACACATGATTCGCTTTGTACAGACAAATGCATCATCTCATCATTCATTTATCAAGCTACCCAGTTTAATATTTAAATGCATAGTTAAATTTGTGAATGGGGGTAATGTAATATTTGCATATAATAGAGTAGTGGGCCCAAAAAGTCTATGTTACTGGTGGGCCCCTGGCATTCCAGTCTGACACTGCACAGACCTCATAGCAAGGTAAGTGCCTGAAGTAACTAGAGTCCTGCACCCATGTGCCTGCACACACACACCGCTGTGGTCGCACACCTGCTTTTACAGGCACTCACAATACACACATATACGTCCACACTCTCCTGGGCATTGCTATAAGCAGCAGCTTCCTCCATCTTCTTCCTATTGTTACACATGAACAAGTGTGTGATCTGAGGCAGAAAATGTGTTAGGATAAAAATTCCTTCGCCTCTGATCCCATAACACAGGAAGGAAATTTTGCTGTATACAGGAAGATTCTGCTACATCCCTTCAACACTAGAGCTATAAACTGGTTACATCACATGTGTGTACTTACAGTGCTCCTGCTGTATACTATTTCTGCCATGGTCACTATTGGGAATGAATATTATGTTCAGCAAGCAATAGCCATATCTCATATGCTATCAATGCATTTTAGTAAGTAAGCATTCTCAACATTTTACATACTTTCATCTTCCTCAAATATCCACCATACACCGCTAAAACTAAAAGTAACAAAACAACAGCACATTTTTTTCAGATGCAGCTGTGCCTCCAAAAAAAACCATAGGCAACTTGTGTCCCCATAATAATACTAGCCCCAAACCCCCTCCCCCTCCCCTAATAAAGCTAGCCAAACTAGCTCCAAAATCAAGGTGAGTGCCAACAGTAGCCTCTCTAAACCCAAAACGTACCTTATGGTACTGACTCTTAAAGGGAACCTGTCACCTGAAAAATCGCTATTAACCTGGAGATATGGGGTTAATTTGTAGATTAACCCCTTCACAACCCTGGGATTTTCCATTTTTTTTGCTCCCCTTCTTCCCAGAGCCATAACTTTTTTATTTTTCTGTCAATATAGCCATGTAAGGGCTTGTTTTTTGTGGGACGAATTGTACCTTTGCATGACACCATTGATTTTACCATATAGTGTACTGGAAAATTCCAAATGCGGTGAAATTGCAAAAAAAAGTGCAATTCCACAATATTTTTCCTTTTTTACCATGTTCACTAAATGCTACTCCAGGTCATTTTGAGTTCATAGACACCAAACATGTGTAGGTTCTTTTTTATTTAAGTAGTGAAAAAAAAAAATAAAGTTTATAAAAAAAAAAAAAAATGGCGCCATTTTATGAGACCCGTAGCGGCTCCTTTTTTTGGGATCTAGGGCTGGGTGAGATCTGATTTTTTGCATACCAAGCTGATGTTTTAATTGATACCATTTTGGGGTAGATACAGTGTTCTGATCGCCTGCTATTGCAATGTTGCAGCAACCAAAAAAAACTAAATTCTAGTGATTTGATTTTTTTCTCGTTACGCCGTTTACCGATCGGATTAAGTCTTTTTATATTTTGACAGAGGGGTGATTTCAACTTTTATATTTTTTTATTTTTTTTTTATATTTTTAAAAACATTTTTTTTCTAATTTTTACTTGCTTCAATAATCTTTTTAGGAGACTTGAAGCAGCAGTCCTATAATCTCCTGTATTACGCATAGCAGCACTTCAGCCTTGCTATGTGTAGAAAAATTCATCACTAATCCCTTCCTCAAATTGTTAAAAAATCCCCCAAATAAAGAGAATATTGTTGAAAAAGTCATCATCTATGAATGCCAGCCACGGGCAGGTGTTCATAGCAGATCAGCAGTGACAAGCACAGGCGTCTTCTGCAAACCCCCGGTTGTCATACAAACCCATCGGCGCCCTGCAATCATGTCACAGGGGTGCCGATGGGTGGGGTTTGTGACGGGCTTGTGGCACGCTCATGAGATTGACAGCATCATTTAACATGTTAACGGTCGTGGGTGTTAGGGGTTTATGACAGCTGATCAAATCAGCTATCATGTGCCAGAAAAGATGCGGGTATAAGGTTATTCGTGTTTCATCTGCGTTTGGTCCATTTTTCACTGATTTGTTACTAGCAGAAGCTTGGGAAACATCTATCAGCTTTTCTTTTCATTTGAGAAAAATAGGTGACACACAGATGGTAATAATGGACGCACACAACAACAACAGGTATAAATCAGATCCAGTACACTGATCAGAAATGGCCTGGATGTTTTTCCTCGTTCTCAATAATTTTACGTATTAACCGACTGGTAATCATGCAAAAATTAACAAAACGCTTCCTCGTCGGGTGAAATAATTTTAAAGGGAATCTGTCAATAGGATTTTCACTCCAAACTATTTATTTGTTCATAGAGCTATTTCAAAGACAAGTCTAACAATATATTTCCTTGGCCAGTCCGTTCCTCCATTACCGGGAAATATGTGTTTGAATTCATATGAAAATGAGGCTGAAGAGCATTTGATGTGTGGGAGCTTTTCCCTAGCCTCTGTCACTCCAGCTCTATTCCCTACAATGTACTGCCTTTTCCTGCTTGACTGACAACTCCTTTGCTTGAAGTAGCACAGCAAAAAGAACTATCAGTGAAGCAGGAGGAGGTGGCGCTGGGTGGTAAGTATAGCCGGAATGAAAGAGACTTGGGAAGTGCTTCCACACGTCAAAAGCATTTTAGCCTTATTTGAATTCCAACAAATGATTTCTCAGTAACAGAGGAATAGACTGTCTAGTTAAAGGTATTGCTGGACTTGTCTTTGCAAGAGCTACATGTGTATATAAATAGTTTGAGGGTGAAATTCTGCTGACAGATTGCCTTTAATCATTGTATTCAGCAGCACATTATCCTTTGTAAATTGGATGTATTGTCGAGAACAATATCAGTCTATGCGCACAGAACAGTCTATTACTGATTGTTCGTTGCGCATAGGAAGCACGGTCAGCCTGTGTAAACCGTAGTGTTGAGCGAATTTGTTCGGCATTTCAAATTTGGGTTCGTGTTCGGGGTTCCGGCTTGTTCGCGCCAAAAAATCGGATCCGCCCATGAACATCCCTGATTTGCCACACTGTCACGCAGATATCTACGTGACAGCGTGGCAAATCAGGGATGTTCATGGGCGGAGCCAATTTTTTGGCGCGAACAAGCCGGAACCCCGAATTTGAAATGCTGAACAAATTCGCTCAACACTAGTAAACAGACTACTAAATACCCGCCGATTGCAAACGCCTAAAGTCATACAGTGTCAATGCACCTTAACATGGTGTGAATTCTTCATATTGGCTCCTGTGTGATTATCACAAAAAATCCAACCTTGTCCTATATTTCTACTAAATAAGAACACTATCGAAACTAGATCATAGACAGAAAAGAAAGTATTTGTTTCTGATTGGTAAGTGGAACAGGAAGTCAAAATGAATACTTTTTACAATTAGCCGCTAATCTCCCATTTGTTCTTCATCCTGTAAAAATCTGAGTGTGTTTCCTTTTGCAGGGATTCCTGAGGTACAGGGGACATATTCCTTTTCATAGCTAAGGAACAAGTAGATAAAATTTAAAGAATGCATCTGTCAGCTTGTGACACACATGCTTACATTACACTAGGGTGCAAACTGTTCATTTTGGATTTCCTATGAAATGCAACAAAAATCACATTTTTTCAATGTTGTGAGAGTTGTCCCAAAGCACCAGGAGAGACCATCTACCAGGAACACCATGTGTAGACTGTTGCTTAACCCCGGATGAGCCTTACATGTTATTCACATTTTGTGTATTGGACTATTGCAGTGTGAAACCACAGCTGCCACATTGCATTTTAGGCCTCATTCGGACATTTTTCACATACATGTTCTGTATTTTTCACGGATAGAATATAGTCTATGAAGCTGTTCACATGTCCTTGTTTTTATGAAAATTATATAGTGGCAAAAAAATCATGGAGATGTGCCCATTTTGGACCTTAGTCAAGGATCAAATTCACACATGCAACTCTGTAGATCCTTGAAAATCACGGACAACAGATAGATGTCAAGATGTCATCCTTGTGCAATCTGTGTGCTGTCCGTTATTGAAACTTTGCAATCTGTTTATTTTGCATAAGAGAAAATCACTGATGGTAAAACCTGACACACTGATCAAACACTGTTACAAATCAGACTTTTTTCATTTGTATACGAGAAAAATCACTGATCTCTGAAGAGGTATTAATATGTTTCCATTTGGCAAAACTTGCACTCAAAGCACCACTCCAATGTTTTTTTAAGCACTGGAGTGGTGCCACTATCTTAGCATTCCAGAAATTAGTATTATACTTACCAGCCACCATTTTCAGTTCTTCCCAGTGCCGCTTCGGTCCCATGCAACCATCTTGTTGCCCAGTAGTCGGAGGTAATGGTCTCTCAATGTAAGTCTATGAAAAACTTGTATTGAGTTATGACTTCCGGATCACCCAGCAAACACTGTGTCACAGGTCACCCAGCAAACACTGGGTCACAGTTCACAACTAGGGCAGAAGATAACTGAAGAAGACGGCGGTTGGTAAGTATGAGACTTAAGTGTAAGCAACTTACATGAGTGGCACCACTCCAGGGGTAAAAAAAATCCCCAAAAAAACACTAGAGTGGTGCTTTAAAAAAGCAAACACAAAGTAAAGGATACAACTAGATGCAGTGGCATCTGTGACCACTTGTGGGTTTGTATACTCCGGAAGTACAGTATATACTCAACACTGACCACTGTCTGGATGGATGCCTCAACATATGTCCACCATAAGGATCCCTCACAATAAAATGTATACCGTAAGACAGGGTTGCTCAACATATTTTGGTCTAAGGACCACATTGCCATACTGAACCAATCCCAAGGACTGCAAAAATAAAAATTAAAGGAGTATTTATATCAATACATCACCAGAACCACCATCAGTGCATTAATACATCACCAGAACCAAGTTTTAAGTATTTGAGGAAGATTTGGTAGAGTTTCTGCTCCAAAAAAATCAGTGAGAACACACACTAATTTAAACTGAGTTTTTTTGGAGCAGAAATTCACCAAATCCTCAAAACTTAGATTTAAGATTAAGTTTTAACCCCTTTACAACCCAAGGTGGTTTGCACATTAATGACCAGGCCAATTTTTACAATTCTGACCACTGTCACTTTATGAGGCAATTACTCTGGAACGCTTCAACAGATCCCCCTGATTCTGAGATTGTTTTTTTCGTGACATATTGTATTTCATGATTGTGGTAAAATTTCTTCGATATCACTTGCGTTTATTTGTGAAAAAAATGGAAATTTGGTGAAAATTTTGCAATTTTGAAAATTTGAATTTTTATGCCCTTAAATCAGAGAGATGTCACACAAAATAGTTAATACATAACATTTCCCACATGTTTACTTTACATCAACACAATTTTGGAACCAAATTTTCTTTTTATTAGGGAGCTATAAGGGTTAAAAGTTGACCAGCGATTTCTCATTTTTCCAACAAAATTTACAAAACCATTTTTTAGGGACCACATCACATTTGAAGTCACTTTGAGGTGTCTATATGACAGAAAATAAAGAAAAGCGATGCCAGTCTAAAAACTGCACCCCTGAATGTGGTTTTGAGCACCTTGAAGAACTTTATTAACCTTTCAGGTGCTTCACAGGAATTTTTGGAATGTGGAAGAAAAAAATTACCATTTAACTTTTTTCACAAAAATGTTACTTTAGACCCATTTTTTTTTATTTTCGCAGGGGTAACAGAAAATAATGGACCCCAAAATTTGTTGTACAATTTCCTCTGAGCACATAGATACCCCATGTGTGGGGAAAAACCACTGTTTGGGCGCACGGCAGGGTTCGGAAGGGACTTTTTTTCCACAAAAATGTTTTTTAGCCCCCCAATTTTGCATTTTCATAAGGGTAACAGGAGAAATTGCACGATGCAATTTGTTATGCATTTTTTTCTGAGTAAACAGATACCCCATATGTGAGGGAAAACCACTGTTTGGGCGCACGGCAGGGCTCAGAAGGGAAGGAGCGCCATTTGACTTTTTGATTGTAAAATTTGCTTGAATAATTAATGGACGCCATGTTGCGTTTGGAGAGCCCCTGATGTGCCTAAACAGTGGAAACACCCCACAAGTGACACCATTTTGGAAACTAGACCCCTCAGGGAACTTATCTAGATGTGTCCTGAGCACCTTGAACGCCCAGGTGCTTCTCAGAAGTTTAGAACATTGAGCCGTAAAAATAACATTTTCACATTTTTGCAACAAAAATGTTTTTCAGCCTCCAATTTTGCATTTTCATGAGGGAGAACAGGAGAAATTGCATGATGCAATTTGTTGTGCAATTCCTCTTGAGCACGCCGATACACCATATGTGGGGGAAAACCACTGTTTGGGCGGGCGGCAGGGCTCGGAAGGGAAGGAGTGCCATTTGACTTTTTGAATGTAAAATTTGCTTGAATAATTAGTGGACACCATGTTGCATTTGGAGAGCCCCTGATGTGCCTAAACAGTGGAAACCCCACAAGTGACACCATTTTGGAAACTAGACCCCTCAGGGAACTTATGTAGATGTGTAGTGAGCACCTTGAACCCCCAGGTGCTTCACAGAAGTTTATAACATGGAGCCGTGAAGATAAAATTTTCACATTTTTCCCACGAAAATGTTTTTCAGCCCCCACTTTTGCATTTTCATAAGGGTAACAGGAGAAATTGCACCATGCAACTTGTTTTGCAATCTCTCCTGAGTAAGCCGATACCCCATATGTGGGGGAAAACCACTGCTTGGGCATGCGGCAGTGATCGGAAGGGAAGGAGCACCATTTCACTTTTTGAATGTAAAATTTGCTTGAATAATTACCAGATGTGCCCCTGATGTGCCTAAACAGTGGAAAACCCCCACAAGTGACACCATTTTGGAAACTAGACCCCTCAGGGAACTTATCTATATGTGTGGTGAGCACCTTGAGCCCCCAGGTGCTTTTCAGGAGTTTATAACATGGAGCTGTGAAAATAAAAAAATCAAACTTTTTCCACAAAAATGATGTTTTAGCCCCAATTTTTTTATTTTCACAAGGGTAAGAGGAGAAAGTGGACCCCAAAAGCTTTTGTGCAATTTCTCCTGAGTACACCAATACCCCATATATGGGGAAAATACAGTGTTGGGCGCATGGCAGAGTTCAGAAGGGAAGGAGCACTGTGTGACTTTTTGAACTCAAAATTGTCTGGAATTGAAAGCGGACACCATGTCGAGTTTGGAGAGCCCCTGATGTGCCTAAATAGTGGAAACCCTCCACAAGTGACCCCATTTTGGAAACTACACACCTCAAGGATTTTATTAAGGGGTATAGTGAACATTTTGTACCCAGAGGTATGACACAGAATTTGATAACATTAGGTCATCATATTGAATAAGTTGTCATTAGTCTTGAGCGCAAGTGCTCGCTGCTTGAGTTTACATCGGGTACTCAGGTATGCACCATGTATCGCGCGTGCTCGAGTGACATGCTCGAGTCCCCGCCCGCATGTTTCACGGTTATTAGACACCCCAAAAGAACATGCAGGGATCGCTCGTGCAGCGCAATCAATCCCGGCGATGTTTTTTTGTCCACGAAGCATGTGGGGCGGAGACTCGAGCTTTTCACTTGAGCACCCGCGATACGCAGTGCATATCCGAGCACCCAATGCAAACTCAAGTAGCGAGCACTTGCGCTCAACACTAGTCGCCATATCGTCATCTTTTTTTTTTACTTTTGAAAAAAATCCCAACCCTTACCCCAACTCTAACCCTAGCCCAACCCTAACTCCAACCCCAACCCCAACCCTAACCCTAGCACAACCCTAACCCCACCCCTAACCCTAGCCCAACCCTAACCCCAACCCTAGCCCAACCCTAACCCTAGCCCCAACCCCAACCCTAACCCTAGCCCAACCCCAGCCCTAATTGTAACCCCAACCCTAACCCTAGGACAACCCTAACCCTAACCTTAGAGTTTATTTTTTACGCCGTTCCTCGTGCGCTATAAGTGATTAGATGACTTTATTCTTCGGGTCGGTGCGATTACAGTGATACCAGAATCATATCGGGTTTTTCTGATTGACAGTTGTCACACACTAAAAGATGCATTTTTTTGTAAAATCTAGTTTTTGTATTGCAATATTTTGAGAGCTATAATTTTTCCTTATTTTGGCCGACAGAGTCATGTGATGACTTGTTTTTTGCGGGATGAGTTGATGTTTTTATTTGTGCCATTTTCAGGCACGTGACATTTTTTGATCGCTTTCTATTCTGATTTTTGGGAGGCAGAATAAACAAAAACTAACCATTCAGGAATTGTTCTTTTTTTATGCTGTTCCGCGTGTAGTAAAATTGATAAGGTAGCTTTATTCTTCGGGTCAATACGTTTACAGCCGTACCACATTTATATAGTTTTTCTATGTTTTGGTGCTTTTATATAATAAAAGCTATTTTATAGAAAAAAAATTTTTTTGCATCGCTTTATTCTGAGAGCTGTAACTTTTATTTTTCGGCTGATGGAGCTGTATGGTGGCTTGTTTTTTGCGGCACAAGTTGATGTTTTCAGCGGTACCATTTTTATTTGTATTTGTCTTTTTGATCGCGTGTTATTCCATTTTTTGTGTGACGGTATGATGATAAAGCATTGTTGTTTGCGTCGTTTTTTATTTATTTACCGCGTTCACTAAAGAGGTTAACCAGTGGGACAGTTTTATAGGTCAGGTCGTTCTGGACGTGCCGATACCAAATATGTGTACCTTTATTGTTTTTTTTTTTTTCCCCTAATAATATTTATTGATGGGTACATTATATTTTTATTTTTGGTGGATTATTTTTTTGATATTTTTTTTGATATTTTTTACAATTTTTTTTCTATTTTTTTTTCATTTTTTAACACTTTATTTACTTTTATTCTTTGTCCCAATATGGGACTTTCACTTTTTTTACTGATTGCCTGTATAGCATAGGGATGGAGCACCATCCGTGTGCTATACAAGCTTTCAGCGCTGCAGATGCAGAAGATACTTTGGTCATGCACTGCGCACATCGGGTCGTCATGGAAACATCTGGGAAGCAGCGGCAGACAACGTTAGATGCCGGCAGGAGAGGTGAGTATCGCGATCACCTCCCATTGCCCCCGCAATGCTGTGATCGACTTCAATCGCAGCATTGCGGGGGTTAATGTTACGGGAGAGGTGCAAGACCACTCCCAGCACATAGCAGTGGGTGTCAGCTGATTGTGTGCGGTCGAAATCAACAGGGCGCACTAATACGTACCTGGCTCTTAAGGGGTTAACATAGCCATGAAGCACGTTATGGATTGCTATACAGTGCCTACAAGTAGTATTCAATCCCCTGCAGATTTAGCTGGTTGACACATGCGGAATTAACTTGGCATTGTGACATTTGTACTGTAGATCAGCCTGGAAGTGGGAAATGCACTGCAGCAAATTTTTTATTTATTTATTTATTTATTTATTTTTTAAAACGTTAAAAGTTAATTCAGAGTGTCATTTATTATTCAACCCCTCAAACCACAAGAATTCTGTTTGGTCCCCCTAAAGTATTAAGAAGTAGTTCAGGCACCAAGAATAATGAGCTTCACATGTGTGGATTAAAGATCTCTTTTGCCAGCCTTTTCTGACTATTTAAGACCCTCCCCAAACTTGTGAACAGCACTCAGACATGGTCAGCATGGGAAAGACAAAGGAGCATTCCAAGGCCATCAGAGACAAGATCGTGGAGGGTCACAAGGCTGGCAAGGGGTACAAAACCCTTTCCAAGGAGTTGGGCCTACCTGTCTCCACTGTTGGGAGCATCATCCGTAAGTGGAAGGCTTATGGAACTACTGTTAGCCTTCCACGGCCAGGACAGCCTTTGAAAGTGTCCTCCCGTGCCAAGGCCAGGCTTGTCCGAAGAGTCAAGGCTAATCCAAGGACAACAAGGAAGGAGCTCCGGGAAGATCTCATGGCAGTGGGGACATTGGTTTCAGTCAATACCATAAGTAACGTACTCCACCGCAATGGTCTCCGTTCCAGACGAGCCCGTAAGGTACCTTTACTTTCAAAGCGTCATGTCAAGGCTCGTCTACAGTTTGCTCATGATCACTTGGAGGACTCTGAGACAGACTGGTTCAAGGTTCTATGGTCTGATGAGACCAAGATCGAGATCTTTGGTGCCAACCACACACGTGACGTTTGGAGACTGGATGGCACTGCATACGACCCCAAGAATACCATCCCTACAGTCAAGCATGGTGGTGGCAGCATCATGCTGTGGGGCTGTTTCTCTGCCAAGGGGCCTGGCCATCTGGTCCGCATCCATGGGAAGATGGATAGCACGGCCTACCTGGAAATTTTGGCCAAGAACCTCCGCTCCTCCATCAAGGATCTTAAGATGGGTCGTAATTTCATCTTCCAACAAGACAACGACCCAAAGCACACAGCCAAGAAAACCAAGGCCTGGTTCAAGAGGGAAAAAGTCAAGGTGTTGGAGTGGCCTAGTCAGTCTCCTGACCTTAACCCAATTGAAAACTTGTGGAAGGAGCTCAAGAATAAAGTCCACATGAGACACCCAAAGAACCTAGATAACTTGGAGAAGATCTGCATGGAGGACTGGGCCAAGATAACTCCACATACCTGTGCCGGCCTGATCAGGTCTTATAAAAGACGATTATTAGCTGTAATTGCAAACAAGGGTTATTCCACAAAATATTAAACATAGGGGTTGTATAATAATTGACCCACACTTTTATGTTTAAAATTTAATAAAATTCAACTGAGCAACATAACTTTTTGGTTTGTAAGATTTATGCTTCTGTTCATGAAACCTACTCTCGTTTGCAGTTTGAAGGCTCTAACTTATTTGCATCTTATCAAACCAGCTAAATCTGCAGGGGGTTGAATACTACTTGTAGGCACTGTATGTGTAGAAGATCAAAATCACCGTCAGTACATGTGTGCGGTGCCAGAACCACCAAAGGTACAGGAATGCAGCATCAGAACCTCAGTCAGTATATGAATGCTGCATCAAGACCACCATCAGTGCATGATGCAGCGCCAGAACCACCATCAGTACATGAGCGCAGCATCAGAGCTACTAACAGTACATGAATGCAGCGCCAGAGCCACTATCAGTACATGTATTCAGCACCAACCATTGCATAGTATGCCCTTGACAATGATAAGGATATACTAGGGGTTCTTGTTACTAGTCATCATCAGACTGCGGATCATACCGGAACCACAGTACTGAGGAGACATAGTCAGTATCACAAGTAAACATTTAGACCCAGGTACCTCATAAGTGACATCTTTTTTGAATGGAGTTGTTCCCATCCCTTTTCTCTCCATGTGGTACAGATGCCATGATTAGATTTCATGCCCAAAGCTCGTCTCTGCAGACTTCCCTCTTCTCTGTCTTCAGCAGCACTTACCAACACGGTGCCCTTAAAAATTAAAGCATCATTATACTACGCCATAAATAAAAACATCTCCTCTGCTGTGTTTCGGTATGAATAATTGTCCCCCACTGTGGTTTCTGGACAAAATATCCCTCCACACTGCCTCTTTCCATAATATAACTCTCTCCATAATGTCCCCCACACAGCCCTTCTCCATAATATCCCACCCAACACTGAGCCTCTCCATAGTATCGCTATTTCCCCATAGTGTCCCTCTCCAGAATATTTACCCCCACAGTGCCCCTCTCCATAATATTTCCCTCACCCCCACACATAGTGCAAGACTCCAAAATATATCCTTCCTCAACACTGAGCCTCTCCGTAATATCCTCCTCCACAATGCTCCTCTGCATATAGTTGCCCCACCCCGCTGCTTCTCTCTATACTATCTCCCCTATCACAATTCCCCTATAATGTTCCTAGGGAGTAACCCCAATCCTCCCCTCTGTCACTCTTCTAAAATGATTATATATTTCATCTACACAGGACTTACAGAGGACCGACTTGTCCGCTGCCTTTGCAGTATGATGAGGTAAAAAGCGTCCAGAATTCATCATGCCGCTGCACATCGGGGCCGGAGCTGATAGGCAGTCCTCTGCCCCAGTCCTGGAGCCAAAGTGTTCAAGTTTATTTGCATACAAAAGATGCAAATACATTTGAGTATAGGAAGGATGGAGTGGCGCCTCCCAGACAGGTCCGCTGGCTGCAGCTTACCCTGTGGCCCACCGCATGTGGCTTGCGGGCCATATGTTGTGCAGGCCTGTCGTAAGATATAAAACCTACAAAAGACAAGGTTTTGCTTCTTTTTGCTAGTGTGAACATGCTCCTATTTCTTGCATGTCTACCATCTTAGACCTCAGTTCACATTGCTTGGTTTTTTGTCTTGTTTGCATTCTGTGCAATTTAAGGGTGTGGCATCCCCTTTGTTGAGCTGATTAGTATATATGTAGCTTACCACGGGCCTAGGTGGTCTGGAGTTGGGACCCGGTCCTATTTGTCTACCCTTTTATATGCATTACTTCAACTTTGATATACAGTAAGGTTTTTAATATAGGCAGTATAGGTACCGTCCCAATTTAGGGTCACCTTGCCGCTGGTGGGACGGCTTGTATACCTTTCTTTGATCAAAAATAGTTCACTAAGTACCCTATATTTATTATGCAACTTTGCTTTACATTTATATATAATGATGGTAGGGTATGAGATATATTTTTGTCTTTTGTAGGTTTTGCTTCTTTTTGCTAGTGTGAACATGCTCCTATTTCTTGCATGTCTACCATCTTAGACCTCAGTTCACATTGCTTGGTTTTTTGTCTTGTTTGCATTCTGTGCAATTTAAGGGTGTGGCATCCCCTTTGTTGAGCTGATTAGTATATATGTAGCTTACCACGGGCCTAGGTGGTCTGGAGTTGGGACCCGGTCCTATTTGTCTACCCTTTTATATGCATTACTTCAACTTTGATATACAGTAAGGTTTTTAATATAGGCAGTATAGGTACCGTCCCAATTTAGGGTCACCTTGCCGCTGGTGGGACGGCTTGTATACTTTTTTTGATCAAAAATAGTTCACTAAGTACCCTATATTTATTATGCAACTTTGCTTTACATTTATATATAATGATGGTAGGGTATGAGATATATTTTTTTCTTTTGTAGGTTTTGCTTCTTTATGCTAGTGTGAACATGCTCCTATTTCTTGCATGTCTACCATCTTAGACCTCAGTTCACATTGCTTGGTTTTCTGTCGTAAGATATAGTGGGATTTTTTTGTGATAATCCTATGCAAGGAAAACTCAGTCTACTGCAACGGATTCTCATGTATTTAAATACTATGCAGATGCATACAACATACAAACCAGATAGAGGGTGCCTGGTGTATCCGAGCTTGTGGTAACATTAAAGAGGTCGTCCACTGCTTTTACATTGATGCCCTATTCTTCGGATAGGGCATCAATGTCTGATTGGCTGGGGTCCGACACCCGGCACCCACGCCGATTAGCTGTCATCGGTGGCAGCAGCAACCACCGGCTGGAAGTACTCATTTGCGGAGCTGCTCTGTCTACTAGTAGTGGCTGGTGCTTGTTGCTGCACATCTGCCTCCGATTCAATTCAATGTAATAGGAGGCGGATGTGCAGTACCCCGCTCCGGCCACTACAAGTAGACGGCCAACTCTGTAAGGAAGTACTTCCGGCCGGCGGGTACCACCACCGATAACAGCTAATCGGTGGGGGTTCTGGGTGTTGGATGACCCCGGTCGATCAGACATTAATGTACTATCCTACAGATAGGGCATCAATATAAAAGTAGTGGACAACCTCCGTAATTATACACTAAGAATAAATCAGCTAAGTAAACAAATTCTGTATGCACTTCTCCATTTAAAATCCATATATGTGCGTAACCAGAAAAGGCTGCACCATAAAGCAAATATTTCACCTGTTTCTTTCTCAATCATGCATATTTAACAGATCCATGTAAAAATTAGGCAAGGACACTTTCCTGTCAAATCACATGAAGAACACAGCTAGGCCAAGTGTTCTTCTAACTTTATAGTTTTAGGAATATCACAACAAACAGTTAAAGGGAATCTGTCATCAGAAATTACCTGTTTAAGTCATGCATTTTTAACTAGTGTTATTTTTCAGATCATGATCTTTATTAAAAAAAAAAAAAGTAAATTAGTTATCTTGTAATTTTCGCACTGGCCACTCTGTTTTTTTATACTCATATTTCAACACTTCAGCAGGCTCCTTATACTCCAGGTGAGTATAATGTTTGTTTGTTTTTTTACCATTTTTATTCTTTTTTTAACTATTAACTTTGTCACACTATATAAATCCATGCCGTTTGCATGGATTTATATAGTGTGACCAAGTTATCAAGCACTTTTCCAAGTGATGCTAAAATCGCTTGGAAAGCGTTTGACAACCTGCATGCAGGAATGCATGTGAAGAACGCTTGACAAACCCTTCTACCTGGCAGGAAAAACGCATGGAAAATCAACATGTGTTTTTCCTGCCAGGGAGATGCAAAAAACATCTGGAGCACTTCTGCTTCGTGGGCACTTAGCCTAACAATGACATTTGCATATGCTAATCAGATACTTCAATAAAAAAGACGGGGTTGGGGTCTGACAATTGTAAGTATATACATGTGTTGTTTCCTGAAACAAAAGGCAGTTAGAGTTTAAAAAAGCCCTGGTGGCCAGTGTAATAATTGCAGGATTTCCTAATTTTATTTTTAATATAGATTGTGATAGGTAAAAAAAAACACATTTCAAAAATTTAAAAAAAAAAAACTTTTGACACAAAAACCTGATTTTGTTTAGGTAATTTTCTGTTGATAGCTTCCCTTTAAGCATTGTTATACTGGATAATATTCATCTTTCCATCTAATCCAGACTACCATGAAGCAGTCCACTACTGCTGCAATAATAGTGCCACCAACATCGTGCCCCTTAAAATAAAATTACCACTCAGATAGTGTTCCTAAGGGCTCGCTCACACGAGTGTAGAACACGGACGAGTGCTATCCAATATTTTATTGGATAGCACTCAGCCCAATGTTATACTATGGGCAGTGAGATGATGATTCGACGTGAGAAAAAAATCGCAGCATCCTGCAAATGTATCCCATAATCTGATCACGCATACCCATACAAGTCTATGGGTGCATGTGACGCGCCCCTGGGCCTGTGTCGCGCTGCGTTGCGCACGCGGGAGCTTACCCGGAGCCGGATCTGTTTAGGGTTGTAGTCTCGTGGCGGTGACCCGGTCCGTGCCCAGGGAGTCAAACTGGACGGCAGTCTGTTAGCGGTAGAAAATGGTTGATGACTACGCCACCCGTTGAATGCAGCCAGGGGGCTGCTGCTGCAGGGCAGACCGCTGAGGCCGGTGGAAGGATGGTGCAGCGTGATAGTATAACCCCCAACGGGAGGGGTATGGCCTCAGGGCAGCCGACGTGGATGATGGGGGTAGCAGGAACCACTCAGAGACGGTATGGTAGCGTTCAGGGTCTTTACTGGTAACAACGATAGACCCTCCCGGAGTACTTGCTAGCGAACGGGGCCCAGTCCTTGAGCAGATGGGATCTCCCCTGGCCAGGCGTAGTTGTAGGCCTCCCAAGCTGACTGTACTCTTCTGGCTACCTTGCTAGAAGCTGATGTAAGTAGCCCACGTCCCTGAGTGTACCGTGTGGTGCTCACCCGTATGGCCGGTGACTCGGGGCCTTCTAATGGCTTCCGCTCCACGATGGCGGTGCTGGTCCCACGCGTGTGACCGGGCCTTCGGGCTTCTGGGCCAGGGGACCTGAAATCCCCTGCCTGACGGATTCTGCTGCTGGGTAGAAGTTAGTCCCCACAGCCTCGGACTCCGGGTCCGGTAAAGAATCTTCTTAGTCAGGGCGAGCTCTTTAGCTGCCAGCCCCTGACTCCTTGTGACTCTGCTGCTTCCTATGCTGCTCTTGTCTCTACTCTTCCTGGACTCACTAACCCTGCCTCAGCTCCGGGTTTATACAGGGGAAGTTCTTCCCCTCCCAAGGCTGGGCAGGAGGTGTGGCATGCACAGGATCCCTGACCAAAGGACCTCCCACCTGCTCTCAGACGTAATATCTCTATCACTGTGACAACCAGACCCCTGGGGTGTCACACTCCCCCCTAGTGAAATTTAGTACTCCGGGACTAAACACTTTTTAGAAAAATATAACAAGGTATATCAAAGAACAATAAAATACAATAAGGAAACACAATAAGATGGTCACGGATGTCCGCAACCGGGTGCAGTCTTTGAAGAAAAGCAAAGGTGTCCATTTCACCAACACAGGGAGACGTAACCAGGTAGGGGTCTGTCCTACCCCGAGTCCTTAACAGTCTCTAGTCCATCCTGGGTTACGCTCCAACTATATACAAAGGATTCCCGGTAAATCCACCGAAGACTCCTAAAAACAACTAGAAACACAAAATTACACACAAGCAACAATAAACAGGTAAACATTGTAAAACAACTTAAACATTTAGATCCTCCAACGTGCGGGTAACTGGCCTCTAGTGGCCCTAGTGGACCTACGGAGCTGACTGTCTGGCCCTGAACTACAGGGTGTAGGAGCTGTCAAGGGTAAACTGGGCAGCTGTCTACCGGCTCTTTGTCTCACTAGGGGTACGGCAGGCTCACTATAAGCAGAGGGTGGATTCTCCTGTTCCGCTTGGGTGGAGTCTTCTGCCTCCTGGACCGGCTGCTCTTCCAGCTCTACCCGTTGCTCCGTAGGTTCTTGGGATGATGGTTGGAGGAAGGTGAGTACGGGTACCACAACTGCACCATTGACTTGAGTCCAAGACCGAGGGAAGTCCCCGAGCACGGTACTAACCATATCTTCCCTTTCTTCCACGGGTCGATGGTCTTCCTGTTCCTCCTCAGGGTTCCTCAGTTGTTCGGGGCACTTCTTCAGGTGGTCCCGGGATACAATGGCTGTGGTTTCCCCTCCGTCTTTACTGATGGTACAGACCTTCGGGTTCTCGTGGCTTGAGGGCAGTACGGTGTACGGGTCCTTCTCCCACTGGTCGTCCAACTTGTGGAGCCGTCTCTTCCTCTTCAAGACCTGCTCTCCGGGTACCAGGGGAACAGCGGGAGCATACTGGTTGTAAGTCTTCTCTTGTCTTTCCCTAGCCTGACAGAGACTTCGCTCCACGCTCTCCTGTACTTTCCGGTACTGCTGCTGCCTCTCTGTGTCCCAGTCCGTTTCTGGTGAAGTGTCCTCGGGCATCAGGACTCCCATTTCCAGGTCAACAGGTAACTTACCAGGTCTTGCCCTCATTAGGTAAGCCGGGGTACAGTTGGTGGAACCTACCGGGATGTGGTTGTATAGGTCCACCAGATCGGGCAACTTCTCAGGCCACAGACTGCGTTCTTCCAGGGGCAACGTTTTTAGAAGATCCATTACCACCTGGTTCATTTTCTCACAAAGTCCATTAGTTTGCGGATGGTAGGGTGTCGTCCTTATCTTCCGGCAGCCATACAGATTGCAGAATTCCTGGAAGACCTCCGCTTCAAAGGCAGGTCCCTGGTCCGTCAGCACTTGGTCCGGGTACCCGTGTGGACGGCAAAAGTGCTGCTGGAAGGCTCTAGCTGCTGTTCGAGCCGTTAAGTCCTTGACGGGGACGACAACCAGAAACCGGGAGTAATGATCCACGATGGTTAACGCGTAGACGTAGCCACTTCTGCTGGGGGTCAGTTTTACATGATCCAAGGCTACCAGTTCCAACGGTTGCCGGGTGACGATGGACTGCAGGGGAGTCTTCTGGCTGGCCCGGTCCTTCCTTCTCAGATTGCACGGGCCACAGTCTCTGCACCACTTCTCGATGGTTCCCCTCATGCCTACCCAGTGGAACCGCTCGCGCAGCAGGAACTCCAGCTTTTTCCACCCGAAGTGTCCAGCTCCGTCGTGGTATGCCTCCATCACCATGGCTGCGTCTCTTCGTGGCACCACTACTTGCCAGAGTAGTTCATGCGTCCTGGAGTTAACCATTCTGCGGCACAACTTCCCCTTGTAAAGGAACAGTCGACTCTTCTCTGCCCATAGTTGTTTGGCTTCCTCTGGAGCGTCTGATTCCAGGCTAGCCTCCGGGCGAGTCAGCATCTCCTTCACCAGTCGGACGGCAGGGTCGCTGTCTTGCGTTTCCGCCCAGTTGTAGTGAGGTAAGGGGTTCAACGTAGCAGCCTGCTTACTCCTTACCCGGTGGGAATACTGGATAGTCCCATGACGGTGGAACGCAGGGAGTTCAACTTCTTCCAGTCCCTCCGGATCTTCTCCTCCGTCCGGCAGGTTGGGCATCCTGGACAGGGCGTCCGCGTTGGTATTGGAGCGCCCTGCCCGGTATTTAATTGTGAACTCGTAGTTGGACAGACGGGCCATCCACCTCTGCTCCAGGGCACCGAGTCTTGCCGTGTCCAGGTGTGTCAGCGGGTTGTTATCCGTGTATACGGTGAACCGGGAAGAAGCGAGGTAATGCCTAAAGCGCTCGGTGACTGCCCATACCACGGCCAGGAACTCTAGCTTAAATGAGCTGTAATTTTCAGGGTTCCTTTCGGTGGGTCGCAGTTTTCGGCTGGCATAGGAGATTACTCGTTCTCTCCCCTGCTGAATCTGGGACAGTACGGCTCCTAGCCCGATGTTACTGGCGTCGGTGTAGAGGATGAAGGGCTGGCTATAGTCCGGGTACGCCAAGATTTCATCCCCCGTGAGGGCCATCTTCAGCTGGCGGAAGGACTCTTCTTCTAGCTTTTCCCATTTGAAGGGCGGCTTCTGGTTCTTGGCCTTCCGGGACTGGCCTATCAGGAGGTCCTGCATAGGTGCTGCCTTTTTGGTGAAACCGGGAATAAACCTTCGGTAGTAGCCTACCAACCCTAGGAACTGCCGCACTTCTTTTACGCTGGAGGGGCTTGGCCATCCCTTAATTGCGGTGATCTTATCGGGGTCGGGAGCCACTCCGTCAGCGCTCACCACGTGTCCCAGGTATTGCACCTTTGGTTTCAGGAGGTGACACTTGGAGGGTTTCACCTTTAGGCCGTAACTCGCCAGAGCTTCGAACACCTCCGCCAGGTGTTTCAGGTGGTCCTCATAAGTTTTGGAGTATACGATGACATCGTCCAGGTACAACAGGACCGTCTCGAAGTTTCTGTGGCCCAGACAGCACTCCATTAATCGTTGGAAGGTTCCTGGGGCGTTGCAGAGTCCGAACGGCATGCAGGTGAACTCGCTAAGTCCCATCGGGGTGGTGAATGCGGTCTTCTCCCGGTCCGCCTCTGCTACAGGAACCTGCCAGTACCCGCTAGTGAGATCCAAGGTAGAGAAGAAGTTAGCAGATCTTAAAGCAGCCAATGACTCCTCTATCCTTGGTAAGGGGTACGCATCCTTGTGTGTGATACGGTTGATTTTCCGGTAATCTACACACATCCTCATGGTGTTGTCTTTCTTTTTGACTAAAACTAGTGGGGCTGCCCAGGGGCTACAGCTATCCCGGATTACCCCAGCCTCCTTCATGTCTCTAAGCATCCCCTTGGCGTGTTGGTAATGTGCAGGGGGTACGGGTCGATACCTCTCTTTTATGGGAGGATGATCTCCCGTGGGGATGCGGTGTTCTACCCCCTTGACTCGCCCGAAGTCTAACGGGTGTTTACTAAACACTCTCTCATACTCTTGAACCACCCGATAGACTCCTTGTTTCTGGTGTGAGGGAGTGGAGTCAGTACCCAGATGTAGTTGCTGACACCAGTCCTCCATGTCTTTCTTAGAGCCGTTACCTTCCTCCGGGTGAGATGGAGGCAAGGGTTCCACAGATTGTATAGAATTTTGATTAGTGGTATATAATTTGGCTAGCGTGGCATACCGGGGCAGGTACACTTCCCTCTCCCCGATATTTATTATGCGAACGGGCACCCTCCCATGGCGTACATTGACCACCCCCCGTGCTGTCAAAATGGTGGGCCTACTGTCTGAGTAAACTGGTTCTACCATTGCCTGGTAATCTCTACCTCTCAGACCAATAGCTGCCCGGCACCAAATCATCATTTCACTTTTTGGGGGCATGGCAATAGGAAAAGGGTCACACATTCTTACGCTACCAATCTCACCGCCGGAGAGTTCCACTTGTTGCCGTTGCATCAGTGCCCGGATCTCTTTCTGGAGCACCCGCTGCTCGCCGGAGCTGGCATTCTTGGCAACCTGCTGTAAAAGGAAAATCACCTCTGCAAGACAATTTTCAATTACATTAGTTCCTAGAGTTATTTTTGGGTGACTCTCATGTTTGTCAATATCTACAATGATCAGTCCCTGTGCGGCCAGTTCAACTCTACCAATTTTGATGGTCACCTCTTTAAATCCGATCTGTGGCACGGGCTGACCATTGCTGGCGATGATACTCAAGTCGTCGTCAGGGTAGCGGGTAATATCCGAGTCATTCCAGTACTGCTTGAAGAGCACGTACGGGATGGTGGTGACCTGTGACCCGGTGTCCAGTAGGGCACTCATGGGAATGCCATCCAGTACCACAGGCAAGACTGGACGTCCTCCCACATATCTGTCGCGCCAGTTCGATGGGCCTGGTGATCTTTTTCCTGGGGGTTGGCCCTCTACCCCAGGTTGTGCCCGTTTAAAGAACAGTACCTTTCCATATGTCCGGGTTGATTGCAGCGGCGGCAGATGGGTCGTCCGTCCTCGCTGTATCGGTCACTGGGTCTTCCTCTGGCCGGTGGGGTCCTCCTTGGTCGACGCCACGAGATGTCCTCCGGTCCGGATGCCAGCTGGATCTTCCCTGGAGTGGAAACCTGTAAAGACTGCACAGTTCGGGTTAGCGCAGCAACGCTTTTAGCTAGCTCTTGGACCTGATGGTGTAGGTCTGGAGCCGGGTCATTGTCCAAAGCCTGCGCATCAGCTCCCACAGGCCCTGCTGACAAGGGCGCCGCCTCCTGGTAGTAAGTGGTAGTGGGGCGTCTGTGGGTCACAACGCCACCTGGTGCCGGTTCTCGGAGCACCCGGATGGCTCTGTCCTTGAACTGTGCAAATTCTAGATGAGGGTCCTGTAAGGCCATTGCCCGCAACTGGGTGCGGTGGGCATTGCAATATAAACCCTCTATAAATTGTTCGGTCAACAGCCTGTCCTCGTTTCCCACTCCATTAGGGTCGGTCTGCTTAATGGCCCTCAGGGCCTCTTGTAGGTTGAGTGCATAGTCCCTTATACTCTCATGCGCTCGCTGCTTGCACCCGTAGAATCTAAGTTTAATCTCGGCTGAGGTGCGGGTATCAAAGGTGTCCTTCAGCCGGGTTAGTATCCCTGCGACAGTCTTCCTCCCAGGTGGCCAGGATTTTACTTCCCTTTTGGCTGCCCCAGTTAGTTGGGCCACCAGGATGCTCACTTTTTGCTCTTCTGTGAGGGGGTACACCTGGAAGAGGCTATCCAGCTTTTCTCTAAAGTCATGCAGGGTATGTGACTCCCCTGAGTACTGGGGTAGCCAAGCTGCTCCCGGGATATAGGGCATGGTGAAGGGCATAACTGCAACAGCGGTAGCGCTGGCGGGGGTTGAGGCAGTGGAGCTCTCCTCCGTATCCGACATCTTCCTCCCCCCTAGTGGACCGTGGCCTACCTTGCGATGATCCTGTTCCGTAGGCCGCGGCTCCGCAGTGGATCGTCAGGGTTGAGGACCTTCCGTCGCGCTCCTGTGACGTCGGCGTCTGCTGGGCTCCTTCCAGGACCTTACGCAACGTCCGGACGTGAGGCGGGGCTTCAGTTCTCGCGCGCTTTCGGAGTCCACGCCCCTCTTCTTCCCGCGCGGCGTCCTCAAGATGGCGTCCAATGGCGGGAAAACTCCACGGATGGCGGGAAGAAGGCTGAAGATGGCGCCGGATGGCGGGAAACTTCACCGATGGCGGGAAGAAGGCTGAAGATGGCGCCGGATGGCGGGAATCTTCACCGATGGCGGGAATCTTCACCACTGGTAAGTTTGAACAGTCTTTGCTTTTCAGGCACGCAGTACCCGGTGGTTGCGGGCACGTGATCCTGCCGACTACGCCAAAGTTGACGCGCCCCTGGGCCTGTGTCGCGCTGCGTTGCGCACGCGGGAGCTTACCCGGAGCCGGATCTGTTTAGGGTTGTAGTCTCGTGGCGGTGACCCGGTCCGTGCCCAGGGAGTCAAACTGGACGGCAGTCTGTTAGCGGTAGAAAATGGTTGATGACTACGCCACCCGTTGAATGCAGCCAGGGGGCTGCTGCTGCAGGGCAGACCGCTGAGGCCGGTGGAAGGATGGTGCAGCGTGATAGTATAACCCCCAACGGGAGGGGTATGGCCTCAGGGCAGCCGACGTGGATGATGGGGGTAGCAGGAACCACTCAGAGACGGTATGGTAGCGTTCAGGGTCTTTACTGGTAACAACGATAGACCCTCCCGGAGTACTTGCTAGCGAACGGGGCCCAGTCCTTGAGCAGATGGGATCTCCCCTGGCCAGGCGTAGTTGTAGGCCTCCCAAGCTGACTGTACTCTTCTGGCTACCTTGCTAGAAGCTGATGTAAGTAGCCCACGTCCCTGAGTGTACCGTGTGGTGCTCACCCGTATGGCCGGTGACTCGGGGCCTTCTAATGGCTTCCGCTCCACGATGGCGGTGCTGGTCCCACGCGTGTGACCGGGCCTTCGGGCTTCTGGGCCAGGGGACCTGAAATCCCCTGCCTGACGGATTCTGCTGCTGGGTAGAAGTTAGTCCCCACAGCCTCGGACTCCGGGTCCGGTAAAGAATCTTCTTAGTCAGGGCGAGCTCTTTAGCTGCCAGCCCCTGACTCCTTGTGACTCTGCTGCTTCCTATGCTGCTCTTGTCTCTACTCTTCCTGGACTCACTAACCCTGCCTCAGCCCCGGGTTTATACAGGGGAAGTTCTTCCCCTCCCAAGGCTGGGCAGGAGGTGTGGCATGCACAGGATCCCTGACCAAAGGACCTCCCACCTGCTCTCAGACGTAATATCTCTATCACTGTGACAACCAGACCCCTGGGGTGTCACACATGTAAAACATTGGACTGCACTCAGATGTTATCCAAGTGCAGTCCAATTTACACGACATAGACAATGGAGAAGATGGAGAAATTATGTTCTCACTCTTTTCTGCACCTCTAATCCGAGAGAATCAGAGTAGAGTGAAATGACACTCTGATCAAACTCGGATCACAGTTAGAGCAGAGTGTCATTACCATAATCAATCAGATTCTCTCGTAAGAGAGAATCATCACTCTTGCGAGCGAGACTTAAAAATAACACTGGTAAATAGATAATGCAGTGCTAACTCTATAATAGTGCTTCCCTAGTACCACACACATTAATATTGCCTCCCCTTTGTGCAGCAAACAGTAGTAGTGCTTCCACAGAGCAATATTGCCCTCCTTTAGCTCCACACAGTAATAGTTCTCCTTGTGCCCTCTTTCTGTGGTGTACAATCATAGTGCCCCCATATAGAGATGGATTAACCTTAGTGCCCCATACAGTAACAAATGTTACTTTAGTGCTCCTAACAGAATAAGCATTCCTAGTGACCCTACATAGTTAGGATGCCCCTTAGTGTCCATCATTGATGCCCCTAAGTGCCCCCACACAGTAGCGATGCCTGCTTAGTGCCTCCCCCCAGTAATGCTGCCCCGCTAAGTGATCCACACATACAGTAGAGTTGCCTAGAAGTTATGTATAGTACATAGTGATTCTCAGTGATGTGACTGTACTTTACTTTCATCAGCTGAATGAACCTGTTTGATTTTAGACATAGCTTTAATCTGACTCACGTATATTTAATATTCTGTATTATTTTCTTTTCATTTCGTAGATGTCAATAGAAGTGTAAATTCAGAGTCATTTTCTGTTAAATGATGATTAATACCTGGCATTTGATGATTGGAGCTGAGATTTGACACAGCATTTTTCTCGCATGTTTACAGAAGTTTTGCTCTTTCATGAAAACAGGACGTCTTTAATCATTAACGATGCTGCCCCTGAGAACACTCACCCCTCTAACAATACCACTCCTGTATGACTCTCATTCCTGTACACGGCATCAATATTGGGAAGTCTCACATCTCTGCGAGCCAAGATAATTCTGCCTCCCTCCCGTAATTAATGGGATAAATATATAAGTATATTCCTGGATTCAGAGGGGGACAGACCAGGTTCCCAGAGAAGAAAGCACCTGGCTGTACAAATCTTTAATTCTTCTCCTGCTGCCACTGACACAAATTCCTACTAGGAAAAGAGAGATAATATTTTAATATGAAGATAAGAATAAGTGTTTCCAGGGTTTCGCCGCACCTGTGGGAGAGGACAGGTGGTCCACATTCATTCTCACACAACGTATGTGAATACTGTTGTGCTTCTGCCTTAAAAAGCTACTTGAATTTTCTTCATTTTGTTAAAATGTCCATCCAACCAGAAGCTGTAAAATAATAAATATGGCCACCACATCAGCTTCAACAGATCGGGTCACCCGGCGTTCCCATGAAAGATCTGCCTGTTCCCAGCAGGCTATTTAAGAGGGTTTGTAATCATGACAGCACCTCTTTATATTAAGCCCGGTCTCGCTCCAGAAGTTCTGTTTGGCCATATATTTCACCTTCTGCAACCGGGAATGACATGTAATTCATGGGGAGCCTGTCCATTTGAGGGACAAAAGATGCTTTTCCATATGTGAACAGTCTGTTCTTGAAGTTGATGTGTTGGAAGCAGGAAAAATAGGCAAACGTAAGGATCTGAGTGACTTTAACAAGGGCCAAACAGAAGGATTTGTGGTGTGTTCCCAATATATGGTGGTTAGTACCTACCAAAAGTGGTACGAGGCAGGATATGGCTGGGGATGCACGGGGACTTTGGAGGCAACACAGGTTGTGGAACCAAGGATCGCCATATCCAGCTGCTAAATCACAACGTAATGCAGGTGAACATGATTGAATTGTGACCCCCTAGGGTACCGCTACAAGCACGTAACAAAAAAGTACGCCTTGCTTGTCACAGACATGGTATTGTAGGGGTCTTTATGCAAATATATTTAACTGCATTACGCTGCAATGCAGCACATAGTGATTTTTGGTCGCACAAAATCGCCATGTAACCCCTGCCTTAGAACTGCATTGTCTACTTGTCCGACAAAAAATAAAAAAAAAGCAAAAATGAGTAAGTAAGTGACGCACCCCTGGGCCTGTGTCGCACAGCGTTGCGCATGCAGGAGCTTACCCGGAGCCGGATCTGTGAGGGTTGTAGTCTCGTGGCGGTGACCCGGTCCGTGCCCAGGGAGTCAAACTGAGCGGCGTTGTATTAGCGGTAGATGTTGTACGACTACGCCACCCGTTGAGTACAGCTAAGGAGCTGCTGCTGCAGGGCAGACCGCTGAGGCCGGTGGTAGGATTGTGCAGCGTGATAGTATAACCCCCAACGGGAGGGGTATGGCCTCAGGGCAGCCGACGTGGATGATGGGGGTAGCAGGAACCACTCAGAGACGGTACGGTGTAGTTCAGGGTCTTTACTGGTGACAACGATAGACCCTCCTGGAGTACTGGCTAGCGATTGGGGCCTGGTCAGTCCTTGAGCAGATAGGATCTCCCCTGGCCAGGCGGAGTTGTAGGCCTCCCAAACTGACTGTACTCTTCTGGCTACCTTGCTAGAGGCGGGTATAAGTAGCCCACGTCCCTGAGTGTACCGTGTGGTGCTCACCCGTATGGCCGGTGACTCGGGGCCTTCTAGTAGCTTCCGCTCCACGACGGCGGTGCTGGTCCCATGCGTGTGACCGTGCCTTCGGGTTTCTTGGCCAGAGGACCTGAAATCCCCTGCCTGACGGATTCTGCTGCTGGGTAGGAGTTAGTCCCCACAGCCTCGGACTCCGGGTCCGGTAAGAAATCTTCTCAGTCAGGGCGAGCTCTGCAGCTGCCAGCCCCTGACTCCTTGTAACACTGCTCCCACAGAGCTCCTGTTGTTTCTTCCCATAGCTGCTTCTCTTCTCTGTCTCTACTTCTGGCATGGCCCAGGAGCTGGGCCCAGCCGGAGCCACAGCTCCCTGTCAGCCCTCCTGGCTGAACTCTCCCTCTGAACTCACTAACCCTGCCTCAGCCCCAGGTTTATATAGGGGAAGTTCTTCCCCTCCCAGGACTGGGCAGGAGGTGTGGCATGCATAGGATTCCTGACCAAGAGACCTCCCACCTGCTCTCAGACATAACATTGCTGTTACTGTGGAAACCAGACCCCTGGGGTGCCACATTCCCCCCTAGTGAAATTTAGTACTCCGGGACTAAACATATTTTTAAACATAACAAGGTATAAACAATAATAGTACAATAAGAAAAACATATAAAGATGGTCACGGCGTGTCCGCAACCGGGTGCAGTTTTTGAAGAAAAGCAAGGTGTCCATTTCACCAAAACAGGGAGACGTAACCAGGTAGGGGTCTGTCCTGCCCCGAGTCCTTAACAGTCTTTAGTCCGTCCTGGGTTACGCTCCAACTATGTACAAAGGATTCCCGGTAAATCCACCAAAGACTCCCATAAATTACTAGAAACACATAATTATTTACAGGATATGGCCGCTCTCAGTCCTCGGCCAGTGGGGATAAGGAATGGCTGCTCACAGTCCTCAGTCTGGTTTAAGATAGGGGCACATGGGGAACAATTCACTAATCCCAACGGGGACCATATTTTAATTAGCAGCAGTCCTTGTACCCTTACGGGTAACTATTTACAGCTCTTTATTCACGCTACTTCCCTTCAGTAGCTATGTCCTCTTTGTGCTCCCTCCTGAGGGTAGTCCTCAGACCCGTCCGGGTCCTCTTGGCTTTCCTCGTATTGGTAGTACTGCAGCTCCTCCTCGGTTAGCTGGGTTAGTATCTCTGCGACAGTCCTCCTACCAGGTGGCCAGGACTTTACCTCCCTTTGGGCTGCCCCGGTTAATTGGGCCACCAGGATGCTCACTTTTTGCTCCTCTGTGAGGGGGTACACCTGGAAGAGGCTATCCAGCTTTTCTCTAAAGTCATGCAGGGTATGTGACTCCCCTGAGTACTGGGGTAGCCAGGCTGCCCCCGGGATATAGGGCATGGTGAAAGGCATGACCGCAACAGCGGTGGCGCTGGCGGGGGTTGAAGCGGTGAAGCTTTCCTCCGCATCCGACATCCTTCTCCCCCCTAGTGGACCGTGGCCTACCTTGCGATGATCCTCTTCCGTAGGCCGCGGCTCCGCAGTGGATCGTCAGGGTTGAGGACCTTCCGTCGCGCTCCTGTGACGTCGGCGTCTGCTGGGCTCCTTCCAGGACCTTACGCAACGTCCGGACGTGAGGCGGGGCTTCAGTTCTCACGCGCTTTCGGAGTCCACGCCCCTCTTCTTCCCGCGCGGCGTCCTCAAGATGGCGTCCAATGGCGGGAAAACTCCACGTATGGCAGGAAGAAGGCTGAAGATGGTGCCGGATGGCGGGAAAACTCCACCGATGGCGGGAAGGAAGCGGAAGATGGCGCCGGATGGCGGGAATCTTCACCACAGGTAAGTTTGAACAGTCTTTTTCAGGCACGCAGTACCCGGTGGTTGCGGGCACGAAATCCTGCCGACTACGCCAAAAGTTGACGCACCCCTGGGCCTGTGTCGCACAGCGTTGCGCATGCAGGAGCTTACCCGGAGCCGGATCTGTTGAGGGTTGTAGTCTCGTGGCGGTGACCCGGTCCGTGCCCAGGGAGTCAAACTGAGCGGCGTTGTATTAGCGGTAGATGTTGTACGACTACGCCACCCGTTGAGTACAGCTAAGGAGCTGCTGCTGCAGGGCAGACCGCTGAGGCCGGTGGTAGGATTGTGCAGCGTGATAGTATAACCCCCAACGGGAGGGGTATGGCCTCAGGGCAGCCGACGTGGATGATGGGGGTAGCAGGAACCACTCAGAGACGGTACGGTGTAGTTCAGGGTCTTTACTGGTGACAACGATAGACCCTCCCGGAGTACTGGCTAGCGATTGGGGCCTGGTCAGTCCTTGAGCAGATGGGATCTCCCCTGGCCAGGCGGAGTTGTAGGCCTCCCAAACTGACTGTACTCTTCTGGCTACCTTGCTAGAGGCGGGTATAAGTAGCCCACATCCCTGAGTGTACCGTGTGGTGCTCACCCGTATGGCCGGTGACTCGGGGCCTTCTAGTAGCTTCCGCTCCACGACGGCGGTGCTGGTCCCATGCGTGTGACCGTGCCTTCGGGTTTCTTGGCCAGAGGACCTGAAATCCCCTGCCTGACGGATTCTGCTGCTGGGTAGGAGTTAGTCCCCACAGCCTCGGACTCCGGGTCCGGTAAGAAATCTTCTCAGTCAGGGCGAGCTCTGCAGCTGCCAGCCCCTGACTCCTTGTAACACTGCTCCCACAGAGCTCCTGTTGTTTCTTCCCATAGCTGCTTCTCTTCTCTGTCTCTACTTCTGGCATGGCCCAGGAGCTGGGCCCAGCCGGAGCCACAGCTCCCTGTCAGCCCTCCTGGCTGAACTCTCCCTCTGAACTCACTAACCCTGCCTCAGCCCCAGGTTTATATAGGGGAAGTTCTTCCCCTCCCAGGACTGGGCAGGAGGTGTGGCATGCATAGGATTCCTGACCAAGAGACCTCCCACCTGCTCTCAGACATAACATTGCTGTTACTGTGGAAACCAGACCCCTGGGGTGCCACATAAGTAAATAGTAATAGTTCATGTAAATAACATAGGGTACTTAGTTAACGCTATTTTGATCAACATCCTCTTACACTTTGCACGTGTACCAGCTTATAGTCTGGCTCATTTCTTTGGTTTTGCACTTCTCCGTTTTGCAGCAACTCAGTGTGGAAGCCATAGTACTATGATAGGTAGTCAGTACTGCATTATGTAAAAGAGACATGTTAGGCTACTGATTCGCCTGCTCCATATGCCGATCACCTCTTTTTCCTGTCTTATTTTCTTTATAACACCACGACCTTGATTCTTCAAGACCGTTGATGTTCACGCCGGTCTTTAAAATGGGGTATGTTGGAGTCAGAGGCACCTGATTCATTATGAGACACACTCCACAAGTGTCGTGCGCCTCCATGACCCTTCGCCCCAAATCTTACTCCAGTCAGGGACTGGAGTAAGATATCTGATGCAAGGAATGTAACAGCTCGTCGTGAATTAGAGTTTTGGTGTCAGAACCCTGTCGTGCCTCCGTTCCGCCCATTTCGACTGAGCTGGTAGAAACTGGCATGAAAACTGTAAAGGTTGCACAATTTGTGCAAAAATGTTTACGACTTTTCAATGCCATTTACACCAGATTTCTGTTGTAATCACTTTGATGAATTGGGGACTAAATGCTTGATTGAATGATTGATTTGATTTCCATTTATTTTCATATTAGATGGTGAGTGTGGGTACAATTTTGTGGTAGATTACTGGTACTGTAACTTTAATATTAATTAACAAATAGCAGTAAGTATGTTTATTATTTATTAATATAAAAGTATGTTTATTATTTATTACAGGTAGATGACCAGATGAAGCTTTTGCAAAATTGTTGGAGTGAGTTGCTAATTCTGGATCATATATTTCGGCAAGTTCTACATGGAAAAGAAGGCTCCATACTCCTGGTTACAGGCCAACAGGTGGGTTCTGACTTTTGTGATTGTGACTCACTTATCAATGTCTAATGACAGAATTTTAAACAAGGTCTTGTTTCAGAACAGTTGTCATTAGTAGACATTTATAATGAGTTGCTCTGTATTTAAATGAATGCAATGACATAGGGGTCATATTGTCACAGGAATTTTTAACCCCTTTTTAGTTTTTCCCATCTTTTTTCCACCTTTTTTTTTTAACTTTCCCATCAATATAGCCATATAAGGGCTTTTTTTGCAGAATGAATTGTAGTTTTGAATGACATCATTCATTTTACCAAAATGGAAAAAAAAATTCAAAGTGATGGGAAAAAAAGCAATTCTGACATTGTTTTTTTAAATTTGTTTTTATGATGTTTATTATGAAGCAAAAATGACTTATCAATGTGATTTTCCAGGTTAGAACGATAGCGATGATACCAAACTTGTGTACTTTTTTATTTTTATTTAATTGGTAAAAAAAAATCCTAAATTTGTGTAAAACAAAAATTGGTTTGTGCTACTATTTTCTTAGATCTGTTACTTATTTATTTTTCCATCAATGGAACTGTATGAGGGCTTATTTTCTGTGTGTCAAGCTGATTGTTTGATTGCTTGTTTTATATATTGCAGGACCAATGTATTGTAAAATAAAAATGGTGTTCTCCTATGAAGTACCAAGATGGTAGTAACAGGGGCCTTCTTGATGCCCCTGGCTGCCATGGTAGTTTATTGAGAAAATAAGGGGGAAGATAAGATCACAGAGGGTGATATTGAAAGGTACAGATGAGAAGGGAGTTATGCAGTTTTCACCTGAATAGATTTTCACAACTCCAATAATTGCCCATGAATATTACAGCTGTTGCTTTCCCGTTGGCAAATGAAGGTAAAACCTCTTTTGAATATCGATTAGTAGAAAATGGAGATTAATGTTTCAGAATAGACTCCACGTGCTCTGCGAAGGCCCCGGGAGGAGAGAGATGCCGGTGGAGCGCGGACAGGTAAGTGAACATACCGGCGTCCCTGCAGGGGGGATTAAGGGGACACGTGCAGGGGCGCCGGCGCTGTTGTAATAAGTACATGCTATTAAAAAAAGAAAAGATGCTGTTGGCAAAGGGGACTCAAGAAGAGTTAGAAAAGATGTAAAAAAAAGTCGCTCCAGGATAAACAAAGTTGGCATTTTCCTGAAGCGCCTTCTGCTTCCAGAAACTCAGCCGGTACATAGGCATCTATAAGATGTCACATGCACATATCAGTACTTTAGTTTCTACTCCACCCTCTGACTTGAATGATTTTGTAACTTTTTTGTGACTTCTTAAAAGTTCCCAGTGGATAAATCTATCTAAAAACATTTGAAAAATTAAAACACGGCCACTTTGTAAAAAAAAAAAAAAATCAAACTGTTGCAAATGAATTAAAATTTGCCACACGCTAGAAAACCACCTAAAAAAGTCACATTTTACTCCAAATACTTGGAATAAAAGCAATAATAGTTGAGCCCCACTTTATTGAACCTGCACCAGTAACTGTAAATCAGCCCCAGTGTGGTCAAATGGAGAGACGCAATGGTGTGTACACTCACTGACAAACACAGGAGCCAATATAAGATAAGAACTGACCTACAACATCTATTTCTGGACTCGTATACAGCACCAGAGCAGGTGCACATTGTCACAGCTGTCACTAACACTGAACTTGTCACCTGCTTCCATGCTTACATTTCACAGGCAGAACTTCGGGCGACCTTATTGACTTTGAGGTGTTTATAGGGTGAAAGGCTGGTCCAACTCAAAAGTAATTTAATGACAGACGCATGTATAATGAGGCAAAGGGTTAACCCCACATAAGTGCATGGCATACTTCATGAGTTAAAGGTCAATCCTATGTGGAAGCAAACTGTACTAATGTTTTGTTTGCTAAAAAGACCCGGCTGCGGCACGCTCTTGGTAGAAGCACACTCAATGTATTACAAGTCTCTAGCCCTGTGTAGCAGAAGATTGCCATACATGTCTTTCTTCTTCTGCGCGATCTGTTGAGCAGACGTATACTTATGCAATTGATACAAATACTAATAGTTTGTGATCAGAGCTACATCATCGAATACGAGAATGGTTGGAAAGTCCATGGGTGGGCAAATACCTCTCTGCTAGCTGGTTTTAACGAACCTTTCTATGACAAGCGCTGCCATGATCAGCTGGACATGGAGTGTTTTATTAGAGGAATAAGATCCAGAGAAATGTCTGCCCCAAGTTTACTGCTTTAACTCAAGTATATCATGTTCTGAGAAACAGCTCCATAAATATTTTACATACATACTCTTTTATGATAGGAACTTCTATTTTTATAAGTTTTACTTTTAAATGGCCCATGATAGGAATGTGACTTTTCAGGGTAAAAAAAAAAAGTTTACCATGCATGCAATGCATGTGAGTTGTATTTATGATCAGATGGCTAAAGGTTTTAGGGTATGTGCACTCTGCGTCGTTTTGAGGGGGATTTCACTTGCAAAAGTGATAAGTATACTAAGCATCAAAAACAATGAATTTGTACACAGCGATATCAAAATGACTTGCTGTGCACATGTTCTGTCTTTTTTAACTTCAGGCTTTGAAAGCCGTTAAGTGGCTAAAAAAATTGACCGATCCATTCTTCTGATGGTTTTTGCTTGAATAAAAAAACAAAATAGATAAAAAAGCCACGCAAAAATGACAAGAAAATATGCTTCTAGAAAAACACTGCCGGCGTTTTCCTGAAGTTTCCTCTGCTTCAAAAACTAAGTGGATGCGCTGACACCGTGTGCGCAGGGTTGGCAACCATCTAAAAGTTCCTGGTCAGTCCGTAAAAATAGGGCATTTTTTTTACCTTGTATATATAAAATATTTAAGGTGCATATGATTTTTTTTGAAGCTGAAGAAACTTATACAGATTATTTTGACTGTAATTATCATCACTTTACAGTTTACACATGATCAGGCTGTATACATGTCTCACAGGCAATCCCTGCATGTGTCACACCTGTCTAACAGCGGTGACACTTGCAGCTGCGGCGACAGTAAAAGAAATGCCGAGCACGCCAAAATACTCGGCGAGCACCCGAGCGTGCTCGCCGAAAGGGTTAATGAGGCATACTCGTTCAACACTAGTAATCGTGCCGCCCCCGAAGCCATATATGCTACCTGAAACTGCGTCCAATCGTCCGGAAACACGGATTGGTGGTGGCAGCTAATAGTCGTTCTTGGGTTATCGTGGAGTTAGCAGTGATCGTATGGCGGTATATACACATATTCCATGTGTTGGAATCCAAAGGTATATATTCCATACGCTCACTCTTATCTTTCCAATAACTAATTAGTGAGAACAGCCTGCGGTCTCCTCGGTTGATCATCGGCCAATCGTGTAATTGTCCGAACGATAGGGGGCAGCAGAGAGCTGTTCGCTCCAAAGATCACAGTCTCTGATATTTGGGATCTAAATCCTTGACATCCATAAAAAAAAATTTTGTGTGTTATTCTTTGATTAGCTGTCCAGAAAAAATAAAAAGTTGGCAACAGTGCATGTGCACTTACGCTAAAAGGAATGACTGTTGAAATCTTGTTTTGTTTCTTCTATTCTGTCCATATAGAAACAGATGAAATTTGTCTGACAAGACAACCATTTTACCTACTAAAGCTTGTATGCCTCCCCAATAGCATTGCTTTATTCTCCCACCCTTTACAAAGTAAATTTACAATAACTATGTCTGTGGTCTCCAAAGGAGATGTAGTTTAAGTCACATTTCTTAACTATAATATGTAAAAATGACTTTTGGCACGCTTAGTCTAGGGTCTCACGACCGTATTTTCTCCTGTCCGAGAAAATCGGTCTGATTATGCTAATCACACTCTGATCAGAGTTTGATCAGAGTTTGATCTGATTTTCTTGGATGAGGAGAAGATGTAAAAAAAAAAAGATTCTCCCATCTTCTCCATTCTGTTAGTCCGTGAAAGTCCAATTTTTTCCGCAGACTCATTGACTTATGTAGCACCCTGAGGACTCGGCTGCTACAGGGGTATTACACCTCAAGCCAGAGGTGTGGTATTCCACTCCTGGGTAAGGATGGAGTGTGGAACTGAGCTCAGAAGGCTGCATGCACTGCATACATCCCATTTCCGGGGGACAGAACGACGGTACTCCCACCAGTTTATGTGCAGGTACGACAGCGTCTGTCCCTGGCTGGAGTGGGAGGGGGGTGGAACATCCCAGTAGTGTAGGGGCAGATAGGGGGAGTAGTCTGGGTAAATGTAGGAGCTCATTGGGTGCTGGTCACCTGAGCTCACACATAGAGGGAGTATATAAGGTGGGCACCATCTTAGGACAGGGTCAGTCAGTCAGTCAGTGAGTCAGCAGTAACTCCAGGAGAGGAGAAGGAAGAGAAACCCAGAGGCGCAGGACGAGAGGGGACCCCAAGATCCCAGAATAAGGACAAAAGGGTGAAGGGTCGGCAAAAGGGGTACCGGATCCCAAGCTGGCGGAGGCCAAAACAAACCTTAGCCAGGAACCGGAGGTCGTGGGCAAGATCTGCCACGACCCTCACCAAATCCACTAGAAAGGCACACCAAGCATAGGGTCAGGGAGCCCAGAGGAGGCTTGACCACCAAGAGACCCGAGGGAGCCGGCCAGAAGTGGATCCCTGGTGGGAACGGCCAGAGGAAGGGAGAGTCAGAAAGGAGCTCAGGACCACGCTCCAGAATTGCCTGGGGGTTGACCGAGTCCCGCACCTGGTGGACGCAGCACGGCTTGGGTGGTCACTGCTATACAGAGTGACCCGAGCAACACCAGTGAGTAAAAACCCTGAAACTGCATTTCATGCCTCTGAGTCTCCTTGCTGCACCTTCACAACCACCATCCTCCACGTCTGACCCCCTGAGGCTATACCCCTCCCTTTGGGGGTTATACTACCACAGCTGCACACACACCACCAGCCTCAGCGGACCATCCTGCAGCGGCGGCCTTTTGACCGCAAATCAACGGGTGGCGTAGTCGACACTAAGAACATCTGCAAGGACTGCCGCACACTGAGTTTGACACCCTGGGCACGGACCGGGTCACAGCCACTCGGAGACTACAACCCCCATCTGATCCGGCTCCGGGTATCCCTAACAACATGGCCCAGGGGGCGCGTCAACTTTGGCGTAGTCGGCAGGATAACGTGCCCGCAACCATCGGGTACTGCGTGCCTGAAGAAAAGTTCGCATTTACCTCAAAAAGAAGTCTCCCGCCGGTTCCGGAGGGTCCCCGCCATCGGACGCCATCTCGGATCGGTTCCCGCCATTTGTCCGTCATCTGCAGTCTTTTCCCGCCATCTGCAGTGTTTCCCGCCACTGGGAAGCGGTTCCCGCCATCTGAGAAGATTTCCCGCCTTGGCAGAGCGGACGCCATTATGGGCGTGCCAGAGGGTGGTAAGAGACGACCTCCCATCGTGGGCCAGGATCGGAAATGGAGCCAAAAGTGGAAACCGCCCCCACCAGCAGAGACTGTGATGATTGATATGTCCATCAGCGTGAGGGAACTGCCCCTGGAACTGGCAATCACAAAGTTGCCCCAGGACGACCCCCAATGTGGGCGGAGACAGAACAAAAGGAAGAAGATGGGAGCAGCTTGGAGGAGTCCAGAGAGAACACACCCGGAGATGGAGGGAGAGTCAGGCAGCACCGACCCTGTGGTCAGGAGCCTGTTGCAGGCCGCCACTCCAGCAGGCCTGCTGGAGATCCTGGCGCAGCTCCCCGGAGATCGGGAGCGTGCACAGACCGCGCTGGAGGGCCTCGCACGAAGGATGGCCCGGGTGCAGCAGGAAACACTGGTGGAGTGGACCCGAGAGATGGCCCTGCAGGCTGGAGCCTGCCAGCGAAGCATGCCACCCGCAGCGAGGAGCAAGTCCACCTCTGAGGACGGCGAAGGAGGGACGACGGCCGGAGACGACGCCGCGGAGGGAGCCGAAGAGATGAAAGCAGGTAATGGGGACGACAATATCCCATGCCCAGAAGCCGTAAACCTGCCCCAGCTCCCCGTCGCAGAGCCCGAAGCCCCACTCACCGTTCCCGTAGCCGCTGCGTCATCGCTCCAAGCTAGGCCTCAAGCGGCCGGAGCCGCGGCCACGCCCCCTGTGACGTCACGCGCCTTGATCCAGAGCACGGCCAAGCAGGAGACGCCACCGGCCTGGTCGCAAGGCCGAGTGCCCCCGGGCGCCGCAGTGCCAACAGCGCCCTCTACCTCCACTGAGCCACCGGCCTCGTCACTGGGCCAAGTAACCCCGGGCGCCGCCGTCTTCACGGTGCCCTTTACATTCAGGGTGCCCCAAGCCTGGTCGCAAGGCCTGGTGAACCCGGGCGCCGCCACCACAACAGCGCCCTCAACGTCCACAGCGCCACACCTGGGTGAAGACCTATTTGCCCAGCACACATGCCCGGATGGGCAGCCCTTTGTGTGGCCACCGGAGTTCCACCATCCCCGACTCCGGAAGGAAAGACCCCTGGATGAGCCCCTGATCCCGGCTCCGGCGCCCGCCAAGATCACCCCACTCTCGTTGGAGGAAGCGCAGTTTGCGTGGGACCCCACCGGAGAAGACCTCATCGGGTTCACCGAGGAGACCCGGGCAGCCGCAGCCCAGCGTGCGGAGTGCTGCCAGCAACAATTGGAGGTTTTTGCTAGAGAGCGACGAGAGAGGCGGGTCCGCGAGGAGCGGCTCCAAGTGAAGAGCGCCGAGCAGAAGAGCCGAGCCCGCAGAAACCCCCGTGCTGCCCACGGTCCCCGTGCCAGCGGGACTGTAATAAAATTCCAGTTGGAGCACGGGTGGGGTTTCATCCGGGACCACAAGACCCCCGGCGACGTCTTTGTCACCCGCAGAGACGTTGAAAGTCATCTGCCGGAGGGACACAGAGGTCGTGACCTATACCTGGGTGATGAGGTCACCTTCACCCGGCATCAGTGCGCCAAGGGCCCGTATGCCCTGCACGTGCATAGACTTACTGAGAAGGAGCTACGGGGTGAGGAGGATCAAGAGGACCCGGACGGGTCTAAAGATTACCCTCAGCCAAGAGCACACCGCCACTGATGAACTGTAAATAGAATATGTAAATAGTTACCCGTGTGGGTACAAAAACTGTTGCTACCAAAGTGTAGTCCCCGTCGGGACCAGCAAGTGAATACCCATGTGTCCCTATCCCTTAACAGGCTGAGGACTGTGAACAGCCATTCCTTTTCCCCACTGGCCGAGGACTGAGAGCGGCCATATTCCCCTTTGTACATAGTTGCGCTTCTTAAAGCGCCCCCTACCGGTTTTATAGGAAACTGTGTTTTTTCTACAAGAGACTGTTGCACTTTACCCGGTCACAAGTTGCACCGTGGCCGGAGAAACAAGAATGTTTAATATGAAAAGTTTTATATGAAAAGTTTTATGATATATATAGTGTTTTATATGCTTATGATGTTTTGAAAAAAAAAATTGTATGTTTTTGGATGTTTTTATTCTTTTACAGCCCGAGGACGTGCTGTGATTTACCAGGGGGGAATGGAGCAACCTGAGGACTCGGCTGCTACAGGGGTATTACACCTCAAGCCAGAGGTGTGGTATTCCACTCCCGGGTAAGGATGGAGTGTGGAACTGAGCTCAGAAGGCTGCATGCACTACATACATCCCATTTCCGGGGGACAGAACGACGGTACTCCCACCAGTTTATGTGCAGGTACGACAGCGTCTGTCCCTGGCTGGAGTGGGAGGGGGGTGGAACATCCCAGTAGTGTAGGGGCAGATAGGGGGAGTAGTCTGGGTAAATGTAGGAGCTCATTGGGTGCTGGTCACCTGAGCTCACACATAGAGGGAGTATATAAGGTGGGCACCATCTTAGGACAGGGTCAGTCAGTCAGTCAGTGAGTCAGCAGTAACTCCAGGAGAGGAGAAGGAAGAGAGACCCAGAGGCGCAGGACGAGAGGGGACCCCAAGATCCCAGAATAAGGACAAAAGGGTGAAGGGTCGGCAAAAGGGGTACCGGATCCCAAGCTGGCGGAGGCCAAAACAAACCTTAGCCAGGAACCGGAGGTCGTGGGCAAGATCTGCCACGACCTTCACCAAATCCACTAGAAAGGCACACCGAGCATAGGGTCAGGGAGCCCAGAGGAGGCTTGACCACCAAGAGACCCGAGGGAGCCGGCCAGAAGTGGATCCCTGGTGGGAACGGCCAGAGGAAGGGAGAGTCAGAAAGGAGCTCAGGACCACGCTCCAGAATTGCCTGGGGGTTGACCGAGTCCCGCACCTGGTGGACGCAGCACGGCTTGGGTGGTCACTGCTATACAGAGTGACCCGAGCAACACCAGTGAGTAAAAACCCTGAAACTGCATTTCATGCCTCTGAGTCTCCTTGCTGCACCTTCACAACCACCATCCTCCACGTCTGACCCCCTGAGGCTATACCCCTCCCGTTGGGGGTTATACTACCACAGCTGTACACACACCACCAGCCTCAGCGGACCATCCTGCAGCGGCGGCCTTTTGACCGCAAATCAACGGGTGGCGTAGTCGACACTAAGAACATCTGCAAGGACTGCCGCACACTGAGTTTGACACCCTGGGCACGGACCGGGTCACAGCCACTCGGAGACTACAACCCCCATCTGATCCGGCTTCGGGTATCCCTAACAACATGGCCCAGGGGGCGCGTCACTTACATTGCCAAATGTGATCCGAATATCGGATGCACATCATGTATGCTGCAATTTTTTCCTTGTACAGAGTCCCCATAGATTAACATACGGTCTTCTGCACGAGCCCTTATACACATATATTAAAGAATACTTACCTGGCATTATCAACAACTATTTTCTAGTGTCATGCTAATGGCACATAAGTAAGAATACACCTTTCATCTCTCTGACAATTGAATACTGCAGGTGAGTCTTTTATGGTGATTATCATTGTCACTGACATTTGGGCATTAGTAACTGGCATTAGTGTCAAGTGCTGTTGTACAGGAAGTCCAGAGCATGGACAAAAAGCAACAAGACAGACCTTTAATGTGTTATACCCAAGCATGGCTATTCTTTCTTTACTCTGCTGCTGTATTTACTTTTCTAAAGAGGATGGCCAAAGCAAACATACAAAGGGAATAGTGGAGTACCACTGACATGAGCACCGCAACATATACAGTGGTGGCCAAAAGTATTGGCACCCCTGCAATTCTGTCAGATAATACTCAGTTTCTTCCTGAAAATGATTGCAATCACAAATTCTTTGGTCTTATTATCTTCATTTAATTTGCTTGCAAGGAAAAAACACAAAAGAGAATGAAGCAAAAATCAAATCATTGATCATTTCACACAAAACTCCAAAAATGGGCCAGACAAAAATATTGGCACCCTCAGCCTAATACTTGGCCAAAATAACTGCGAACAACCGCTTCCGGTAACCATCAATAAGTTTCTTACAATGCTCTGCTGGAATTGTAGACCATTCTTCTTTGGCAAACTGCTCCAGGTCCCTGATATTTTTAAGGGTGCATTCTCCAAACTGCCATTTTGAGATCTCTCCACAGGTCTTAGAAGTCTCCAGTGCTTTCTCTCAAACCATTTTATAGTGCTTTTGGAAGTGTGTTTTGGGTCATTGTCCTGCTGGAAGACCAATGACCTCTGAGGGAGACCCAGCTTTCTCACACTGGGCCCTACATTATGCTGCAAAATTTGTTGGTAGTCTTCAGACTTCATAATGCCATGCACACGGTCAAGCAGTCCAGTGCCAGAGGCAGCAAAGCAACCCCAAAACATCAGGGAACCTCCGCCATGTTTGACTGTAGGGACCGTGTTCTTTTCTTTGAATGCCTCTTTTTTTTCCTGTACACTCTTATGTTGATGCTTTTTCCCAAAAAGCTCTACTTTTGTCTCATCTGATCAGAGAACATTCTTCCAAAACGGTTTAGGCTTTCTCAGGTAAGTTTTGGCAAACTCCAGCCTGGCTTTTTTATGTCTCAGGTAAGAAGTGGGGTCTTCCTGGGTATCCTACCATACAGTCCCTTTTCATTCAGACGCCGACGGATAGTACGGGTTGACACTGTTGTACCCTCGGACTGCAGGGCAGCTTGAACTTGTTTGGATGTTAGTCGAGGTTCTTTATCCACCATCCGCACAATCTTGCGTTGAAATCTCTCGTCAATTTTTCTTTTCCGTCCACATCTAGGGCGGTTAGCCACAGTGCCATGGGCTTTAAACTTCTTGATGACACTGCGCACGGAAGACACAGGAACATTCAGGTCTTTGGAGATGGACTTGTAGCCTTGAGATTGCTCATGCTTCCTCACAATTTGGTTTCTCAAGTCCTCAGACAGTTCTTTGGTCTTCTTTCTTTTTTCCATGCTCAATGTGGTACACACAAGGACACAGGACAGAGGTTGAGTTAACTTTAATCCATGTTAACTGGCTGCAAGTGTGATTTAGTTATTGCCAACACCTGTTAGGTGACACAGGTAAGTTACAGGTGCTGTTAATTACACGAATTAGAGAAACATCACATGATTTTTCAAACAGTGCCAATACTTTTGTCCACCCCCTTTTTTAGGTTTGGTGTGGAATTATATCCAATTTGGCTTTAGGACAATTCTTTTTGTGTTTTTTCATTGAAGACAAATTAAATGAAGATAATAATGCCAAAGAATTTGTGATTGCAATAATTTTCAGGAAGAAACTTGAGTATTATCTGACAGAATTGCAGGGGTGCCAATACTTTTGGCCACCACTGTATAAAAGGAACGCAAGAGTATTATACAGAGTACCAACTGACTGTGATCTAGATTTATTCCCTGTTACAGTTCATAACTGGTAAATCTGATATATTCGTGGGAACACTGCCTGAAACTATGCATTCTGCAAATAGATCAGAGATATGATTTAGTCTGGGCTGGCCAAGAAGTTCTACTACTCCAAGCCTCAGATTTTTCACAATCTAAAAAGAAAACTATTAATAAGACTGGTCCCCGTTTTTAATTGCAAATCCTTACAATAAAATCTCTAGCTAACCTCATTGAAGCTGAGGGGGAGCATCGCGCACATAGTTATGGAAATTAGCCATCAATACATATAAAAAATTAATCTAACTTGGTCTGTCTGACTGACAGGTGAGAGAGGAAGGGAGATACAAAAACGATATTGCTGCTGCTGCAGATATTCAGAGTACTCATTGTTTATGGTTATTTGCTACATGCATGGCGTCTCTGGAGTATATTAGGATTGGGGTAATTAATGAGGCAAAATGTTGTGGAGTAAAATGATATGGGTTTCTAGAACAAATGAAAAAGTACTATTCATTGTCAACCCCTGGAGCACTTCATAGATATACTGTATGTATATACATACATACTGTACATGTATGTATCTTTTAAGCATGTGTGGGAAAAAAAAGAAATTATAATAAACAGGTGATAGGAAGCTTAATTTTCATATGGAGGTTGAAACACAATCATTAAAGGGTTTGATCAAAATATTTTTTATTGATGGCCTATTCTTGGGATAGGCCATCAGTATCTGATCAGTGGAGGTGCAACAACTGGCAACTTTCCGATCAGCTGTTCCCAGTGCTGACAGCGGCTGGAAGTTCGTGGATGCTGCTGAAACACAGCAGCTCTGAGAACAGAGAAGGTTACAGCTGATCAATTGGTGTGCCGGGTTTCACACTCCCACAGGTCAGATACTGATGACTGAGCCTAAGGATAGGCCATCAATAAATAAGTTGTGACTTAACCCTTTATCTCAAACATCTTTGTAGAGGACTTGAAACAAAGGCGAGATTGTGGAAGACAGAGTCATGTCACGGGTCATACACTGTAGTAAAATGGAGCAGTACAACAACACACAATGTAGTTATACTGCATCATCAAGCTTTCTTCCAAGCAAAGATTAAACTGGGGTTTCAATATGTGCAGCTCAGCTCTTCTAAATAATCACCAAGAAATTGGAAACATTGAGGTCTATAGACACAGCTGTTGGCCAAGGAAACTTAGTCCAGCAGATAAAAGACACATCATGCTTAATTCCCTTAGAAATCGGAAGATCAGCTCAGTACTGGCAAGAACCTGTGAATCCGTGGTACCCAGCAGCACCTCTCTACTGAGGTCTAGTCAGAAGCAGTCTTCATTGAAGAATTGCCACCAAAAAGCAAAGCCTTTGACATGGAAATAAGATAAAGTGCCAAAGTCATTAAGAACTATCTTCAGCACTAAAAAAATCCCAGATTCCTGATTCTGAAGATATGGCCCCCACAGATACCAGATTGACAGTTTTTTTTCTAGCCTTTATGCTGTTATCAGCTTGTGTTCCACGCACTGGTAAATAATAACTACCATCATAAAACACAGATTATTTTGTTTTTGCACATTTCAGTACTAAGTTCTTTAAATGGTGTGGTGTAGTTGGAATCAATACAGATTCCTGAAGCTTCTGCTTTAATATGATTATATGATATTCTAATCTCTTTCAGGTGGATTACTCTGTTATTGTCACCCAGGCTGGTACCACGTTAAACAACCTCATGAGCCATGCACAAGATCTGGTGGCCAAGCTTCGATCACTGCAGTTTGACTTAAGAGAATTTGTGTGTCTGAAATTCCTGGTGCTCTTCAGCCTTGGTAAGTACAGTGCCATTCAGGGTTGTTTTAATAAATTAATTTTATCTAGCAATTATTGTGAGAATGCAACTACAGACATCATAAGAAGGCAGAAGCTGACCTATGATGGATGTGATGCATGATGGATCCATTCTTATGGCTTTCTTACCAAGACAATAATGTAGCTGCCCATGCTATTCTACACATTAAAAAAAGATTTGTAACCTAACGGAAGGTAACCAGACAGCAGTGTGAATATAATCTAATACATAAATGGTGAATCTTGCAGTAGTAAGAGAGGCAGTCGCTTTAAAAGCAGAAGCGCAGTATTGTGATTTTGGAAGGGTTCAGAGTAAATACAGTGAAATAAGTCTTAGGATTTAGACCTCTTTCCAATGGACATTTTTTCCATGGTTGTGACAGACACACGTACAGCAAATTGAACAGTGTTGGCCTGTGTGTTTGTGCCCATGGGCAATTTTCCACTAAGAAATTAGGTTTGCATGTTAAAAAAATGCAGCATGAACTATTTTAATCTGTTTAAAAACGAGAATAGTGTAAGTAATGGCAGGCAATGCCTGGACCTATCCATGATGCAGATGAGCGCATGGAGCACTTGGACCCAGTCATCTGCGCATGTTGCTGACATGAATAACGATTCAATGGCCATTGAAACTTGGCATTAAGATGAGTTGTGCCACTAATGTAATGTGGAAAACGAAATTGTCATTTGATTTTGATGATCAATGAAAATGCTCATGATGCATTATACAGAGACCATCAAACCAGGGAGCACATTATGATGTCCATGTAAAGTAGCAGTGCTTAAGGTGCCATACACCCTATTTCTCCTGACTCCTCCATAAGTGATAAAAGTTGGTGTTGGCAGAGTGTTTATGTGTCTTCAATCGGGAAAGTGGAGTAAGTTGCTGAGAGACACCTCTCTATTCTTCTCTTAATTAAAAAAACAAAGAAATGAGCCAGAGCATATGTTGGTATAAATGCAATGTGTAGGTGCACATTCACACTATGGCCATTAACAGACAAAAACCTAAAATAAAAACAAAATGAGCAAATACCCCGCATTAAGTAAATAGTAATAGTGCATATAAATAACATAGGGTACTTAGTTGACACTATTTTGATCAAAAAAGCATAAAAGCCATCCCATAGTGACAAGGTGTACCAAATCAATATGGACCCTAACTCTTGTAGTTCACCTTGCAATGTGTTAGTAGGCCTCAGAGGCATCAGAATAGATGGGGCGGAGCAGGACCCAGATCATTAGTTACTGCAGATTATTTGCTCATTTCGTTTTTATCGTAGATTTTTTCTCAATCCACATTGGTTGGTTAGTTGGTCACTCCAAAATCATTTGCGAGACAAGCTTATTTATTATTCCCCAATTATGACCATGTAAGTCCCGAATATGGTACGACCAGGCTGTCTCAATTTATTTATTTTAATTGAAAAGGGTTATCCGGGACTATTTTATTCTTTTTTAATATGGACCTAAGAACTGACTAAGTTAACCTAAGTTGCTAACTACCTGCCTGTTCTACCCGACGTTGGCTCCGAGCAGTCATGAACTGCTCCTGACGGCGATTCTGCTGCTTCACTTCAACAGAGCAGCTCATCCTCTTCCAGGATGTTTTGCTGATGGTGTGTGACTGCCGATGTCATGCAGTTAGACAGTAGGGAGTCAGTTGTCAATCAGCATGACATCAGCAGTCACAACCCGTCAGCAGAACAGAGCAAAAGCGAAGCAGCTGCTTTGTCGACGTGACGATAGCAGAGGCCGCAGAATCGCTGGAGTTTTCTGTGACTGCTCAGAGCTGGCAGTGATCAGTGGTGGGCAGAAAAGGCCGGTGGTTAGCAACTACCTGCCTGTTAGTTCTTAGGCCCATAGTAAAAAATTTAAATTGTCCCGGATAACCTTTTTAAATGTTACTTTTGTTCTGATATTGACATCCTTACGTTCATTTTGCACTTTGTACTCATTCCAGTAACATAATGAGGCAAGAACATCTTTAGAACAAGATATTGTTTTAACTAAAGTGCTGCTGGGATTTCTGGATAACTCAAAGAACCTTTGCAGTTGTTTGACCCGATTGGAGATTCCATGCGATGTTTGTTATTACTTAGAACCAGACACCTAATTATGACTTCTGTGATTTCCTGTGATTGTTGTGATGGATTCTTCCATATTAGTTTGCAATCAGATGTACACTTGGTGTATGAAAACTTAGTTTTCTGTCTGTTTGCACACTGATTCTAATGGAAGAGGATGCAGACATTCTTACACAACTGTATAATCCTAAATGTAATGTCAAAACCTTCCCTGCTTAAGTCATTGTCTTTTACAATCTCATCTTGGTCATTTTCATAATCGATATATATGTATATGAGTGACTGTACATGACTTCCCTCGCTAACAAACACCCTGTCCTGCAGAATTGTTTTTTTTTATAGAATCCCGTCCTATTGATTTACCTGGGAGCCAGTAAGTCCCCATAGAGAGTAGAATAGTGAGACAGGTAAAGGGATGCTTTTCATTTTAAAAGTGTCTGGGTTGGAAATTAATGTATATGGGGACTTTATATGCTTTTAAGTAAGCCAGAAACTTCCAGCCAACCATCTGATGTGTATAAGGTCCTCCCGACTCTCCCACAGCTGATTTTGGGAGAAATAAGAACCGTCAATTAAAATTAAAGAGTCCTTTTGTTTTTAAGGGTGATAAGCTGCTGTCAGATGTGTGTGGCAGTTGCATTCTCTCCTCTCCCCATTAAAAACACATGAATGCTCAGCTGAATGCTGTTATGCATGGGTAAGTTACCATGCATGATTATCAGCTAAACAAGAATTTGACTGACACTTATCTCATGTGTAAAGGGAATCTGCCAGTAGGATCAACTTTTCTAAGCTGTCTATATGTGCATGTAGGTCACAGGAAACTGAATAAACTGATACCTTGATATCTGAGATCTGATGTTTTATTCCAGAGAAATCAACATTTTTCTTATATGTAAATGAGTTGTTAGGATCTATTGGTCGGACACTGATCTGCGAGAGAATCTGCCTCCAGAGATTATTATAAATAACAGGTGGAATTACCAGAGTGAGACAAGTAACTAACACAGAACAGTAAAACTGAACTTTGTCTTCTCACAAACACATTTGCTGCAGCTCTCACAGCTCTGCTGTATTGTAACAATATTGCAGTCCTGTCTGCCTGTGAGATGGAGGCTGAAGCTGGGAGGAACCTGCAGATGTGTCAGGTATAATCACACACAGCTCTGCTGTATTGTAACAATATTGCAGTCCTGTCTGTCTGTGAGATGGAGGCTGAAGCTGAGAGGAACCTGCAGATGTGTCAGGTATAATCACACACAGCTCTGCAGTAAGAGAAGAGGGAGGCCATTACACATCACACTGGTAATGCTTCCTTTCATGTAAAATAATCTCTGGAGGCAGATTCTCATGCAGATCAGTGTCCGGCCCATAGATCTTATCTCATTTACATAGCCTGAAACAGCACATAAGTGGTGGCTTGCTACTATTTGATTGGAATCTTAATGGCTGGGATGAGTTTAAAAATAAATATATATATAAGGCTAGACAGTGCAGTTGTGACACTGTTATGACACAGTAGGTGCGGATAATCAAAAATACATGTGGAGTTGACTGCATGCAGAAACAGACATGTTTAGACAAGATTTTTAGTTATATAGTAGGATCAATATCACAGATGTCCCAAAAAAATTAATTGACCACATTAAAGGGGTTGTCCAGGCTTGGGGTTCATATCTGCAGTCATGCTATGTGACTGCATACTTGTGAATCCTCACAATGTGCAGTGATTCTCCCCCAAGCCTGCACAGCCTAATTAAATTTGGGTCATGGAGATAAAAAATGCACTTTCTAAACCATGACTGTCTATGCAAGAAAACACTTGTAGTCAACTGCATGCATTTTTTTTGTTTCTTTGACCACATCAACTGCGCCATGTTACATGGCCACATGCTGTCTTGACTTACTTTTATACACAACTCACCTGTCCTTTTGAGCATCTTCTAGCCACATTTTTGGTGAGAGGATTGAGAACAATGAGATTCCAAACACTGTATCAATGAACTAATAATTATCTGGATGGTATTGATCTGTGCCTTGTGTCCCTCATCAGGACATAGTGCAACAGTCATCACTTGACTCATCATAAAAGTGGTTAAGAATCTGAATATCATCCTGGCTCCATTATCTGCAACCTCATAATCCTACTCAGTGCTGATAGCTATTGTCCTATTTATTAAGATGAAGAATCTCCCATTGTATCATATATCACCCACCCGCATGCATATTAAAGCAAATTAAATCACGCTGGAATCTTCCCTAGTAGTTAATTGAATCGGATTGGATTTTCATTATGTGGTTGTCTGATGTGACAAAAGGCTAATAAGACTGAACAGCGTCTTGTTAAAGATTCTGTAAGTGTCTGGGTTAATGAAATAGCAGAAAAAGGAATCGGGGAACTTCCTCATAGGAGATAAAGGTGTCTGATCTAACATGACACGGCAGCTAGTGATGTCCGGGGGAAGGATGCTGCAGCCTTCATTAAATGAGCGTAAACATTTATCTGTGGTAGTATCGATCACTTGGCAGTGACTGCAAGGGGTTAAATTTCTCTTGCCTGAGTTGCATCTTTATTAAACCCAATGTAATAAGTATTTTTTTCATTTTGTGACTAAAGCAGATCATTGATCATAAGTCACGGTAAGATTTTATGTCCGATCAATAGTTATTTGTTCAGCAAGATGGAAAAGTAATGTAAAATATATGGAGAGTGCTGAGTATTTTTAAATAGCTTAATAAAATGTTTAGATTGCATCTCATTTATTTACTCACCATTGGAGGGGGTAGGGTATGGTGGGAGCTTTCTTAAAATGCAAACACCAAGTGTAAGATTTAGACCTCGTTTCTCCACAGGTCCACTCCTTCTCCACCAGCCCATCCCTTCTCCAAAGGTCTGTCCCTTCTCCACAGGTCCATCCCTTCTCCACAGGCTTATTGCTTATACACAGGCCCATTCCTACTCCACAGGTCCAACCCTTTTCTACAGGTCCATCCCTTCTCCACAGGACCATTCCTTCTCCACAGATTTATTCCTTCTCTACAGGTCCATCCCTTCTCTACAGGTCCATCTGTTCTCCACAGGTCCATGATTTCTCCCTTCTACACAAATCTGTCCCTTCTCTACAAGTCCATCCCTTCTCTACAGGTCCATTCCTACTTCACAGGTCGATCCCTTCTCTATAGGTCCATCTCTTCTCAACAAGTCCATCCCTTTTCTACAGGCCCATCCCTACTCCACAGACCCATCCCTTCTCTACAGGTCCATCCCTTCTCTACAGGTCCATCCCTACTTCACAGGTCCATCCTTTCCGTACAGGTCCATCCCTTCTCTACAGGTCCATTCCTACTTCACAGGTCCATCCTTTCTCTACAGGTCCATCCCTACTCCACAGGTCCATCCCTTTTCCACAGGTACATTCCTTATCCATGGTTCCATCTCATTGTAATGTGGCGCAGGGCAATAGCTGTGGGCGCGGTGCTCATCTTCCACGCCCTGGCACACTACATGAAAATGGGGGTCCTGGCTAGGTGTGTGGACTTTGTCTATGGGGGCCATACCCCCTTGCAGGCCACATGATGCCAGTAACTTCTGCTGGCCAGGACTAGATGTTGTAGAGTTCAATGAGTGAAACCACCACTCAAAAATAAACTGTCTTTTACTGAACAATAATGTAGGGAAGAGTATGTATAGTGGATAGAGGGTACACATGTTCATGGACATTTCTCTTAACACATAGAACATCTTTATACCCATTCTTTCTTTTCTTCCTAAACTCACTCGGTCCTGCCTCAGTTAATTCCTCTGCCCTCACCACAACTCAGCACAGTGCTTCAGGAGCTTCCCTGGTCTCCCATAACAGCACTACAGTCTAGTAAGCGAGAGTCCTATTTCTCACCGCGCGATTCCACATCTTTTTCCTCTTAGGGGAGCTACTTATGCCACTATGGCCGTTACTTAGCTTCTCTGCTTGCCGAAACCTTGGAACTTCCTCACATGATACTCTCTTTGTCTCACATCCTTCTCTGGTTCATCCCGTTACCTCCTTGGTTTGCGAACTCAGGACCGTCCACTAGGCCTCCTGCCCCACATCCTGTCTCCAGAGAATCATTCACTCCTTCTATCACTTTTCCTCATCTCTACTCTGGATCATGCTATACATTGTCTCCGTCTCCTCTCACTTCAGGGACACCAACTTCATGTGACGCGCCCCCTGGGCCATGTTGTGTAGCGTTGCGCACGCGGGGAATACCCGGAGCCGGATCCGACAGGGGTAGTAGTCCTCGTGGCGACGATCCGGTCCGTGCCCAGGGTGTCAAACTAAGTGGCGATGTTTTTAGTGGCAGATATTATATTGTTCGACTACGCCACCCGTGGATTGCGGTCAGTGGGGACCGCCGCTGCACTGCAGACCGCTGAGGCTGATGTTGTTTGTACAGCTTAGTATGGGATGACTCCCCACGGGAGGAGTATTGCCTCAGGGCAGCTAGTGTGGATTCTGATGGGAGTGATGGTGCGAGTGTCCCAGTACTGATGGTGCTGGTGCGGCAAGGAACCACAGAGACGGGTGGTGCAGTTTCCAAAGCTTTACTCACAGTTGTTGCTCCGGTCACTTCGGCCAGCAGTGACCACCCGAGCCGTGCTGCGTCCACCAGGTGCAGGGCTCGGCCAACTCCCAGGCAATTTCAGAGCGTGGTTCAGAGCTCCCTTCTCTTCCTCTCTACTGGCCGTCCCCACCAGGGACCCACCTTTGTCCAGCTTCCTCGGGCCTTTTGTTGGTCAAACCTCTCTCCGGTTTCCCTGACCCTATATGGCGTGCCTTCCTGGTGGATATGGTGAGGGGTCGCGCCAAGACTTGACCACGACCTCCGGTTCCTGGCTGAGGATAATTGGCCTCCACCAGTTTGGGATCCGGTACCCTGCTCTGCCAACCCTTCACCCGGTATCTTGTGGGATCTCAGGGTTCCCTCTGTGCTTGCGTCTCTGGGCCTTTCCTTGTGTTTCTGTTCCTTCTCTCTCTCTGTCTCAGGTCTCCACTTCAGGCTTGCCTCTGGAGCTGGGCCCGGACTGAGCCACAGCTCCCTGTCAGTCCTCTCTGGCTGAGCTCCTCTCTGAACTGACCCGGACTGAACTCAACCCTAATCTAAGATGGTGCCCACCTTATATACCTCCCTTCTGACACCCGAGCCCAGGTGACCAGCAACCAATGGGCTCCTACCTATGCCCAGAGTCCCTCCCCTCTCTGCTCCTACACCACTGGGATATCCCCCCCCCCCACTCCAGCCAGGGACAGACGCTGTAGTACCTGCACATCTATCTGGTGGGAGTACCGTTGATCTGTCCCCCGGAAATGGGGTGTGTGTGGTGTATGCAGCTAACTGAGCCCTGTTCCACACTCCATCCTTACTCGGGAGTGGAATACCACACCTCTGGTTCGAGGTGCAATACTCCTGTAGCAGCCAAGTCCTCGGGGTGCTACACATGCAGCTCTGCTCGATGGTCAGACCATAGGTCTGCATCTGCTCCACGCTAGGCCTAACTGACTTCCTTACCGGAAACTCCCTCAATCCCTTCACTTTATCCCCTCCCACTCTGGGCTAGTCCCAACCATTAACTCTACTTGTCCCTATCAGCTATCTGTGGCTGGGCAGAACACAACGCTACTGCTAATAGCACATGTCACTAAACACTTTTAATTATATTACCACAACACACCTCTCTTCAAGGGGGATTGTGGGCAAAACTTCCATCTTCTTACACCATGTCAACGGGTTCATTCCTTATCCATGGGTCCAACCTTTTGCCACAGGTTCATCCCTTATTCATTGGCCCATCCCTTCTCCACAGGCCCATCCCTTCTCCACAGGTCCTACAGAGCATGAATCTATTCTACACAGGTCCAATTAATAAGACTGTAAAGAAATTACTCAAGAATCATTCCCAGAGTGGTTCAAGTTTGGACTAGTGTTAGAAGGGTTTGCCATCTACATTATAGAGTGCCCTTGCTTATATGAAAATTATCGCTCCTAGCACATTCTATGTTATTGCAGTATGTGACCTTTCTTTATTCTTGGACACATTTTCAACACTTTGCATAATCTTCTTAGTTATTATTCACTTTTCAAAAATTCTCTAGCTGTTTCCCTGACCATATATTTTCTCTCTTCTACTCCTCCTCCCCCTAGCTCCCCCGTATTTGTCCTGTACCTATCGTCTGTCACTTTCCGTAACTTACTGTCGGAAGCACCAAATAATGCAGCGTCTCTCCTCCTCAGCGTGAAACATTTTGCTTTCTTTTTCTATTGATGTAACACTTACAGGCAGCCATGGAAAAATCAATAGAGACTTTTCATTTAGCGTCCGCATGTGGACCCAGCCAGGACTTGCGATGGCCACACGATTAATCGCTGTTATTTCACTTTCGGTAAAAAATGTCTGTGTGGGTCCCCTTATTTAGACATAGCAGAGTTATATGGCATGTTGCTCCAAAAGAAATTCTGTGGGTGCTGAACATAGAGTTCTTTCTATTTACATACTAAATGACAGTGAGGAGTTCATAGGAATGAGGAAATAAAGCAGCAAACAGCAATATTAAATATATATTAATCTTATATATAATCTCCAATTATTTGTCACCATTTTTTATATCTTAGTGAAGACCACCCCTTTAGAAGGTCAGCTTTCAATGTAAATTTGGGTAGTCATCTCAAGGCAGTTCACTGTACAGAAAATTATAAAGACAGCCCGTGATGGTTTATACACATTGGTACAGAAGTCACAGTCACATAAGAAAGCAGAATTATAAGAAGCTGAAATAATAATGCTAAATGTATTTAACTGAATATAGATTCTGTGGACTGGCGGACTCAGACAGAATAGTACCCCTGTGCAGGAACAATATATGGGCTTTGTGCAGTTGAATAGCTCTTCATAATGCACAATCCCACCCGCTTTAGAGGTCAAAATAGGCCCAATTAACTTTTGGCCCCCTGTGTGGCTGCACAGGCTGCACCAATGATATGTCCGCTCCTGATTCTGTATGTATGTCATGTGAGAGAAAGAGATGCATATGACATTGAGATAGATACCGTAGATAGATAGATATGATATGATATAAATAAATGATAGATAAATATGACATACATTTGACATAGATATAACATAGATAGGTGCATAGATAGATAGATGATAGATACTGTAGATAGATAGATAGATAGAGAGATAGATAGATGATATAGAGATAGATGGATAGATGGTATAGAGATAGATAGATAGATAGATAGATAGATGGTATAGAGATAGATGGATATAGATAGATAGATGGTATAGAGATAGATAGATACATAGATGGTATAGAGATAGATAGATAGATAGATAGATAGATGGTATAGAGATAGATGGATAGAGATAGATAGATGGTATAGAGATAGATAGATAGATAGATGGTATAGAGATAGATAGATACATAGATGGTATAGAGATAGATAGATAGATGATATAGAGATAGATAGATAGATGATATAGAGATAGATAGATGGATATAGATAGATAGATAGATGGTATAGAGATAGATGGTATAGAGATAGATACATAGATGGTATAGAGATAGATAGATAGATGATATAGAGATAGATAGATGGATATAGATAGATAGATGGATAGAGATAGATAGATATGATATGGCATCAGTAGGTAGATAGATATGATATAGGTGGATATTAAACAGAAGAGAGCTAAACAGATATTTGATGCACATGAGAAAGACGCATGGCAATAACAGTTAGTTTACAATGTTGGGTGAGATTTTATAGCACAATTTTCTTGCACAATCTAATTACAGTAGCCGCAAGAGGGAGAATCTGAATAAAAATTAAGACTATTGCCTTAAAGGCTGTAGCTATAGGGGGCATGGATAGTAGTCACAACCTGGCCCTGGTGCCTGAGGGGCACAAATGCGCTCTTGCCACCTGAGAAGACACTGAATTATAAATGCCACCTGGTAATTGGGGGTCCTGCTAATGATTTTGCATTGTGTCCTATAAACCCTAACTTACCCCTTTCCCCTCTTATAAGATGTACCCAAGTACATATAGTTCTCTCCCTAAGGGGAAGACATGTAGAATCTGTTAATTGCTCTGGCAGTGTGTCTGCCCGCAGTGTCTGTGGCACATTATCATGTGACAGTGAAGTGGTGGTCTCATTATTTACATATGCATGCATATACTATACGTTGCCTTTATATTTAGACTCGAACATCCAGACACTGAATCTTATGTTGTTGCCTTGGGACACTGCAATCAAAGTGAGTTAAAAGCAGAGCAGAAAGTCTTCAGTCAGCAGTGTGTCTCCATGCGGCCGAGATCCGAAGCCTCCCCGGCTGCACTATGGATTTTCTGTCTATCAAATACAGAATACAGTACTCAGGTTAATGGATGGATTATTCCGTGTAATGATATTAGGGCATTATTGATACAGACGGCAAGGAGGTGACCTTGTTAGACCAAGACAACTATATTAATTGATCATTTGGTTTCTACAAGTTGAATCCCCTGGTACTTATTAACCCTTTCTAGGTGTTTCCTACGTTTTCAAAAACATTGCAGGATATCTATGAAAATCAGCTGTTTTTCTTCTGGATAATGTTACGTATGTCTGTTTTTCGCTTCCATCTGTCAGTCATATGTAAATTTTGACATCTGTATAACATCTGTGCTTAAAAAATAAATAATAGTAATAATACTAAAAGGCCTAAAACATGTAATCTTTCCAATGGATTCATTAACAATGGATGCCATGTGGATTGTGTCAGTATGGCATCCATTTTTTTTTAACACATCCATTGGATTTTATGAGCAAGTTGCATCCAAAAGCAGTGCAGAGTATGTTACATAGCGTCTTTTCGATGCCGGCATATGGAATCCGATTATTTTTTTTTTTGCGCACCCTTAGACTAGAATATCATCTGAAAAGACTTGTGCGTGCTGTGATTTTTTTCACGTGGAAATTTGTGTCTCCTGAACAGCCTAATAGAATAACACTGCTCCGAGGGCTGTCCTGTGAGGTCAGTTTTTTCTAACGGCAGCAGTCCATACTTAAAATAGGATTGTGTGAACGCAGTGTTATCGGCAGCACATTGTATGAGATGAGCAGAAAATGTGCTGCCAATAATGATGATATTCTAATCGCACTGACAGCCGGTCGTCAATCCTTCAATGGCCATGGTCTGCACCATTAGTCCATAGTTTAGCTTTAATGAATGAGAGATAGAACTTAAAAAATTGCAGCATTTGTAGTTTCAATAATCTAATGCCTTAATTAAAATGCAATTACCATGCAAAGTAAATGAAGATAGATATGCTGCACACATACCCTTACATGTATATATATGGGGATGCCTAGAAAGCCAAGATTCACTTATATATTACCCAATTCCCAGCAGAACTGAGACGCATTTGCTTGCATTGCTTTGAACATGTAGGCAGCTCAGTCTCTCTGTTAGGGGACTTCTGTTTTATTTAACATCTCCATGAAAAATATTTGGAAAGTCCATAATATTTCAGTGTAATATTGCGTTTTTTTTTCTGAGCACCGTCCACTTTAATGTTTTAAACAGCAAGATAACAGCACATAATAGAGAAAAAGGGGGAGAGTGATTTATGAGAAACAATTCTGTGGATCAATGCAGTTATATAGAGCAATGAGAGCGATCTCCGGGAGCTGTAGATAGCAGTAGATGGTGCAATACTATAAGATATATGGAGTCACGAGAAGCGTTGTAAATACAGCAGTATTAAATTTTACAAGGAGAGCTTTGATTAGTAGCTGAGAACAGTGCAGGGTGGCTCATGATTCGTTCCGGGTACATCTTCTTATGTATATTCATGTTTAGACCAATTTCATAAACTGAAGGGTCATTTATTATCCAAAGGTTTTTTACTTCTCACTGTAAGCACCAGTCCCAGGTACGGCAACTCTTCTTCCACATTTACCTTGACACATAAGAGAGCTTGATCTTCCACCGTGATGTGTACATAGAGGATAGATGATTGGGTCATTGTAATAGTTAAAATAAAATGGCGTTTTCCACCTCCGGGCAAATTTTCGGCGGTAGAAAACTCTTGGTGAAAATTTGTAGAAAGATAGAAAAACCCTTCTCTGCTCAAGAATTGTTATTTTAATGGGAATTCAAGTGTTTACTAATCCAGAAATGACGGAGGAGCTGATGGATCCCCTTTATTGATCACATTAAATGTTCATTCAGACGAGCATATTTCCAGTCCGTGTGCTGTCAGTGTACCAAATGGACTGTACAAAGGCAGCACACAGACCAATGCAAGATAATGCGGTAGTTCAGATAAACTTTTTTATATGTGAACCGATAAGTCGCTTGTAAAAAAAACACAGAATGCGCTGCTCTGATCCATTTTTCAGACTGGATTCAACGGATGCATAAATACCGGATGTCATATAGATGACGATACGGATGACAAATCATCCGTTTTTTCTGGATGAAGACCAGACGACTTTACATACGCTCATTTGATCCCAGCCTAAGGCAAAATTATACAATCATAAACTAAAAAAATGTGAACACCCCACGTTGGCTTCTCCTTCTAATGACCACCTAGTACCTCTGGGTTATTTTTCTCCTTCGAACTGCTGAATATTTCTATTTGCCTAGAAGCCAGAAAGAGACTACAAAATCCAAAAAGACAGGGTCAGCATACAATAAAATATCCTTGAAGACCGCTGGCTGATTTTATTCCTATTAAAATGATTTTTAAGTTCTTTAGAAAACATATGACTGCTCTTATTAATACCTAATATAAAAGTTTCAGATATTTTGGGGCTGGGAGAGTTCCAAGATTAGGTGAAAAGCAGTGAATATATCTTCTTACACCGGGCCACCATCATTTTCCTACTATACTAAATGTCCGATGAGGCTCTTCGCACGCCCATCTTTGTACACGATGAAGCCATCTTTATTACACGGTGCCATCTTTATTAGGCTACTAATTGTAAAAGGGTTAATGATGTATTTGATTAGTGGATATCAATTGGTGACCTTCACAGCTAAGTAACGCTGTTAGTTTTACTCCATTAAGAAAGCTAAGCAGTGCCCTGATACTGGTATTCGGCTTAATTAGCAGACTGAATGCTTGATTACAATAATGTATGCAGGATAGTCTGGGTGTGTACACGGGGAATCACTCCGCTGTCTGCCTACGTGTAATATATTCAAAAGGACCTTAGGGTCTGCTGTTCAATAAAGATGGAAAAATATACATGGCCCCTTCACGCGCTCATTCTGAAGTTGTTTTATGAAAAAAAAAAAAAAGTAATTAGTCCCTGAGTGAATAAACCGGATTAGATTAGAAAGGGCTTGTTAAAGGGAACCAAAAGGATGTTCTGCTTAAGATGTTATTATGTAAACTTTGCATTTACAAGCAAATATTTTAGTTTGAAGACTGTTTGACATAGAAGTACAACATCCTATGTCTTTAGGATACTTTGCATTTTGTTCATACCTTTGCATTGCCTTGTGTTTAGTATATCTATAGGGACAGATCACTATTATATGTCATACATATATAAGTCTAAAGGCTTTCTGCCCATAAATGAGCACTAATCAAATATGTGAATGTGACACCCCAGGGGTCTGGTTGTCACAGTGATAGAGATATTACGTCTGAGAGCAGGTGGGAGGTCCTTTGGTCAGGGATCCTGTGCATGCCACACCTCCTGCCCAGCCTTGGGAGGGGAAGAACTTCCCCTGTATAAACCCGGGGCTGAGGCAGGGTTAGTGAGTCCAGGAAGAGTAGAGACAAGAGCAGCATAGGAAGCAGCAGAGTCACAAGGAGTCAGGGGCTGGCAGCTAAAGAGCTCGCCCTGACTAAGAAGATTCTTTACCGGACCCGGAGTCCGAGGCTGTGGGAACTACCTTCTACCCAGCAGCAGAATCCGTCAGGCAGGGGATTTCAGGTCCCCTGGCCCAGAAGCCCGAAGGCCCGGTCACACGCGTGGGACCAGCACCGCCATCGTGGAGCGGAAGCCATTAGAAGGCCCCGAGTCACCGGCCATACGGGTGAGCACCACACGGTACACTCAGGGACGTGGGCTACTTACATCAGCTTCTAGCAAGGTAGCCAGAAGAGTACAGTCAGCTTGGGAGGCCTACAACTACGCCTGGCCAGGGGAGATCCCATCTGCTCAAGGACTGACCAGGCCCCGTTCGCTAGCAAGTACTCCGGGAGGGTCTATCGTTGTTACCAGTAAAGACCCTGAACGCTACCATACCGTCTCTGAGTGGTTCCTGCTACCCCCATCATCCACGTCGGCTGCCCTGAGGCCATACCCCTCCCGTTGGGGGTTATACTATCACGCTGCACCATCCTTCCACCGGCCTCAGCGGTCTGCCCTGCAGCAGCAGCCCCCTGGCTGCATTCAACGGGTGGCGTAGTCATCAACCATTTTCTACCGCTAACAGACTGCCGTCCAGTTTGACTCCCTGGGCACGGACCGGGTCACCGCCACGAGACTACAACCCTAAACAGATCCGGCTCCGGGTAAGCTCCCGCGTGCGCAACGCAGCGCGACACAGGCCCAGGGGCGCGTCAACTTTGGCGTAGTCGGCAGGATCACGTGCCCGCAACCACCGGGTACTGCGTGCCTGAAAAGCAAAGACTGTTCAAACTTACCAGTGGTGAAGATTCCCGCCATCGGTGAAGATTCCCGCCATCCGGCGCCATCTTCAGCCTTCTTCCCGCCATCGGTGAAGTTTCCCGCCATCCGGCGCCATCTTCAGCCTTCTTCCCGCCATCCGTGGAGTTTTCCCGCCATTGGACGCCATCTTGAGGACGCCGCGCGGGAAGAAGAGGGGCGTGGACTCCGAAAGCGCGCGAGAACTGAAGCCCCGCCTCACGTCCGGACGTTGCGTAAGGTCCTGGAAGGAGCCCAGCAGACGCCGACGTCACAGGAGCGCGACGGAAGGTCCTCAACCCTGACGATCCACTGCGGAGCCGCGGCCTACGGAACAGGATCATCGCAAGGTAGGCCACGGTCCACTAGGGGGGAGGAAGATGTCGGATACGGAGGAGAGCTCCACTGCCTCAACCCCCGCCAGCGCTACCGCTGTTGCAGTTATGCCCTTCACCATGCCCTATATCCCGGGAGCAGCTTGGCTACCCCAGTACTCAGGGGAGTCACATACCCTGCATGACTTTAGAGAAAAGCTGGATAGCCTCTTCCAGGTGTACCCCCTCACAGAAGAGCAAAAAGTGAGCATCCTGGTGGCCCAACTAACTGGGGCAGCCAAAAGGGAAGTAAAATCCTGGCCACCTGGGAGGAAGACTGTCGCAGGGATACTAACCCGGCTGAAGGACACCTTTGATACCCGCACCTCAGCCGAGATTAAACTTAGATTCTACGGGTGCAAGCAGCGAGCGCATGAGAGTATAAGGGACTATGCACTCAACCTACAAGAGGCCCTGAGGGCCATTAAGCAGACCGACCCTAATGGAGTGGGAAACGAGGACAGGCTGTTGACCGAACAATTTATAGAGGGTTTATATTGCAATGCCCACCGCACCCAGTTGCGGGCAATGGCCTTACAGGACCCTCATCTAGAATTTGCACAGTTCAAGGACAGAGCCATCCGGGTGCTCCGAGAACCGGCACCAGGTGGCGTTGTGACCCACAGACGCCCCACTACCACTTACTACCAGGAGGCGGCGCCCTTGTCAGCAGGGCCTGTGGGAGCTGATGCGCAGGCTTTGGACAATGACCCGGCTCCAGACCTACACCATCAGGTCCAAGAGCTAGCTAAAAGCGTTGCTGCGCTAACCCGAACTGTGCAGTCTTTACAGGTTTCCACTCCAGGGAAGATCCAGCTGGCATCCGGACCGGAGGACATCCCGTGGCGTCGACCAAGGAGGACCCCACCGGCCAGAGGAAGACCCAGTGACCGATACAGCGAGGACGGACGACCCATCTGCCGCCGCTGCAATCAACCCGGACATATGGAAAGGTACTGTTCTTTAAACGGGCACAACCTGGGGTAGAGGGCCAACCCCCAGGAAAAAGATCACCAGGCCCATCGAACTGGCGCGACAGATATGTGGGAGGACGTCCAGTCTTGCCTGTGGTACTGGATGGCATTCCCATGAGTGCCCTACTGGACACCGGGTCACAGGTCACCACCATCCCGTACGTGCTCTTCAAGCAGTACTGGAATGACTCGGATATTACCCGCTACCCTGACGACGACTTGAGTATCATCGCCAGCAATGGTCAGCCCGTGCCACAGATCGGATTTAAAGAGGTGACCATCAAAATTGGTAGAGTCGAACTGGCCGCACAGGGACTGATCATTGTAGATATTGACAAACATGAGAGTCACCCAAAAATAACTCTAGGAACTAATGTAATTGAAAATTGTCTTGCAGAGGTGATTTTCCTTTTACAGCAGGTTGCCAAGAATGCCAGCTCCGGCGAGCAGCGGGTGCTCCAGAAAGAGATCCGGGCACTGATGCAACGGCAACAAGTGGAACTCTCCGGCGGTGAGATTGGTAGCGTAAGAATGTGTGACCCTTTTCCTATTGCCATGCCCCCAAAAAGTGAAATGATGATTTGGTGCCGGGCAGCTATTGGTCTGAGAGGTAGAGATTACCAGGCAATGGTAGAACCAGTTTACTCAGACAGTAGGCCCACCATTTTGACAGCACGGGGGGTGGTCAATGTACGCCATGGGAGGGTGCCCGTTCGCATAATAAATATCGGGGAGAGGGAAGTGTACCTGCCCCGGTATGCCACGCTAGCCAAATTATATACCACTAATCAAAATTCTATACAATCTGTGGAACCCTTGCCTCCATCTCACCCGGAGGAAGGTAACGGCTCTAAGAAAGACATGGAGGACTGGTGTCAGCAACTACATCTGGGTACTGACTCCACTCCCTCACACCAGAAACAAGGAGTCTATCGGGTGGTTCAAGAGTATGAGAGAGTGTTTAGTAAACACCCGTTAGACTTCGGGCGAGTCAAGGGGGTAGAACACCGCATCCCCACGGGAGATCATCCTCCCATAAAAGAGAGGTATCGACCCGTACCCCCTGCACATTACCAACACGCCAAGGGGATGCTTAGAGACATGAAGGAGGCTGGGGTAATCCGGGATAGCTGTAGCCCCTGGGCAGCCCCACTAGTTTTAGTCAAAAAGAAAGACAACACCATGAGGATGTGTGTAGATTACCGGAAAATCAACCGTATCACACACAAGGATGCGTACCCCTTACCAAGGATAGAGGAGTCATTGGCTGCTTTAAGATCTGCTAACTTCTTCTCTACCTTGGATCTCACTAGCGGGTACTGGCAGGTTCCTGTAGCAGAGGCGGACCGGGAGAAGACCGCATTCACCACCCCGATGGGACTTAGCGAGTTCACCTGCATGCCGTTCGGACTCTGCAACGCCCCAGGAACCTTCCAACGATTAATGGAGTGCTGTCTGGGCCACAGAAACTTCGAGACGGTCCTGTTGTACCTGGACGATGTCATCGTATACTCAAAAACTTATGAGGACCACCTGAAACACCTGGCGGAGGTGTTCGAAGCTCTGGCGAGTTACGGCCTAAAGGTGAAACCCTCCAAGTGTCACCTCCTGAAACCAAAGGTGCAATACCTGGGACACGTGGTGAGCGCTGACGGAGTGGCTCCCGACCCCGATAAGATCACCGCAATCAAAGGATGGCCAAGCCCTTCCAGCGTAAAAGAAGTGCGGCAGTTCCTAGGGTTGGTAGGCTACTACCGAAGGTTTATTCCCGGTTTCACCAAAAAGGCGGCGCCTATGCAGGACCTCCTGATAGGCCAGTCCCGGAAGGCCAAGAACCAGAAGCCGCCCTTCAAATGGGAAGAGCTAGAGGAAGAGTCCTTCCGCCAGCTGAAGATGGCCCTCACGGGGGATGAAATCTTGGCGTATCCAGACTATAGCCAGCCCTTCATCCTCTACACCGACGCCAGTAACGTCGGGCTAGGAGCCGTACTGTCCCAGATTCAGCAGGGGAAAGAGCGAGTAATCGCCTATGCCAGCCGAAAACTGCGACCCACCGAAAGGAATCCCGAGAATTATAGCTCATTTAAGCTAGAGTTCCTGGCCGTGGTATGGGCAGTCACCGAGCGCTTTAAGCATTACCTCGCTTCTTCCCGGTTCACCGTATACACGGATAACAACCCGCTGACACACCTGGACACGGCAAGACTCGGTGCCCTGGAGCAGAGGTGGATGGCCCGTCTGTCCAACTACGAGTTCACAATTAAATACCGGGCAGGGCGCTCCAATACCAACGCGGACGCCCTGTCCAGGATGCCCAACCTGCCGGACGGAGGAGAAGATCCGGAGGGACTGGAAGAAGTTGAACTCCCTGCGTTCCACCGTCATGGGACTATCCAGTATTCCCACCGGGTAAGGAGTAAGCAGGCTGCTACGTTGAACCCCTTACCTCACTACAACTGGGCGGAAACGCAAGACAGCGACCCTGCCGTCCGACTGGTGAAGGAGATGCTGACTCGCCCGGAGGCTAGCCTGGAATCAGACGCTCCAGAGGAAGCCAAACAACTATGGGCAGAGAAGAGTCGACTGTTCCTTTACAAGGGGAAGTTGTGCCGCAGAATGGTTAACTCCAGGACGCATGAACTACTCTGGCAAGTAGTGGTGCCACGAAGAGACGCAGCCATGGTGATGGAGGCATACCACGACGGAGCTGGACACTTCGGGTGGAAAAAGCTGGAGTTCCTGCTGCGCGAGCGGTTCCACTGGGTAGGCATGAGGGGAACCATCGAGAAGTGGTGCAGAGACTGTGGCCCGTGCAATCTGAGAAGGAAGGACCGGGCCAGCCAGAAGACTCCCCTGCAGTCCATCGTCACCCGGCAACCGTTGGAACTGGTAGCCTTGGATCATGTAAAACTGACCCCCAGCAGAAGTGGCTACGTCTACGCGTTAACCATCGTGGATCATTACTCCCGGTTTCTGGTTGTCGTCCCCGTCAAGGACTTAACGGCTCGAACAGCAGCTAGAGCCTTCCAGCAGCACTTTTGCCGTCCACACGGGTACCCGGACCAAGTGCTGACGGACCAGGGACCTGCCTTTGAAGCGGAGGTCTTCCAGGAATTCTGCAATCTGTATGGCTGCCGGAAGATAAGGACGACACCCTACCATCCGCAAACTAATGGACTTTGTGAGAAAATGAACCAGGTGGTAATGGATCTTCTAAAAACGTTGCCCCTGGAAGAACGCAGTCTGTGGCCTGAGAAGTTGCCCGATCTGGTGGACCTATACAACCACATCCCGGTAGGTTCCACCAACTGTACCCCGGCTTACCTAATGAGGGCAAGACCTGGTAAGTTACCTGTTGACCTGGAAATGGGAGTCCTGACGCCCGAGGACACTTCACCAGAAACAGACTGGGACACAGAGAGGCAGCAGCAGTACCGGAAAGTACAGGAGAGTGTGGAGCGAAGTCTCTGTCAGGCTAGGGAAAGACAAGAGAAGACTTACAACCAGTATGCTCCCGCTGTTCCCCTGGTACCCGGAGAGCAGGTCTTGAAGAGGAAGAGACGGCTCCACAAGTTGGACGACCAGTGGGAGAAGGACCCGTACACCGTACTGCCCTCAAGCCACGAGAACCCGAAGGTCTGTACCATCAGTAAAGACGGAGGGGAAACCACAGCCATTGTATCCCGGGACCACCTGAAGAAGTGCCCCGAACAACTGAGGAACCCTGAGGAGGAACAGGACGACCATCGACCCGTGGAAGAAAGGGAAGATATGGTTAGTACCGTGCTCGGGGACTTCCCTCGGTCTTGGACTCAAGTCAATGGTGCAGTTGTGGTACCCGTACTCACCTTCCTCCAACCATCATCCCAAGAACCTACGGAGCAACGGGTAGAGCTGGAAGAGCAGCCGGTCCAGGAGGCAGAAGACTCCACCCAAGCGGAACAGGAGAATCCACCCTCTGCTTATAGTGAGCCTGCCGTACCCCTAGTGAGACAAAGAGCCGGTAGACAGCTGCCCAGTTTACCCTTGACAGCTCCTACACCCTGTAGTTCAGGGCCAGACAGTCAGCTCCGTAGGTCCACTAGGGCCACTAGAGGCCAGTTACCCGCACGTTGGAGGATCTAAATGTTTAAGTTGTTTTACAATGTTTACCTGTTTATTGTTGCTTGTGTGTAATTTTGTGTTTCTAGTTGTTTTTAGGAGTCTTCGGTGGATTTACCGGGAATCCTTTGTATATAGTTGGAGCGTAACCCAGGATGGACTAGAGACTGTTAAGGACTCGGGGTAGGACAGACCCCTACCTGGTTACGTCTCCCTGTGTTGGTGAAATGGACACCTTTGCTTTTCTTCAAAGACTGCACCCGGTTGCGGACATCCGTGACCATCTTATTGTGTTTCCTTATTGTATTTTATTGTTCTTTGATATACCTTGTTATATTTTTCTAAAAAGTGTTTAGTCCCGGAGTACTAAATTTCACTAGGGGGGAGTGTGACACCCCAGGGGTCTGGTTGTCACAGTGATAGAGATATTACGTCTGAGAGCAGGTGGGAGGTCCTTTGGTCAGGGATCCTGTGCATGCCACACCTCCTGCCCAGCCTTGGGAGGGGAAGAACTTCCCCTGTATAAACCCGGGGCTGAGGCAGGGTTAGTGAGTCCAGGAAGAGTAGAGACAAGAGCAGCATAGGAAGCAGCAGAGTCACAAGGAGTCAGGGGCTGGCAGCTAAAGAGCTCGCCCTGACTAAGAAGATTCTTTACCGGACCCGGAGTCCGAGGCTGTGGGGACTAACTTCTACCCAGCAGCAGAATCCGTCAGGCAGGGGATTTCAGGTCCCCTGGCCCAGAAGCCCGAAGGCCCGGTCACACGCGTGGGACCAGCACCGCCATCGTGGAGCGGAAGCCATTAGAAGGCCCCGAGTCACCGGCCATACGGGTGAGCACCACACGGTACACTCAGGGACGTGGGCTACTTACATCAGCTTCTAGCAAGGTAGCCAGAAGAGTACAGTCAGCTTGGGAGGCCTACAACTACGCCTGGCCAGGGGAGATCCCATCTGCTCAAGGACTGACCAGGCCCCGTTCGCTAGCAAGTACTCCGGGAGGGTCTATCGTTGTTACCAGTAAAGACCCTGAACGCTACCATACCGTCTCTGAGTGGTTCCTGCTACCCCCATCATCCACGTCGGCTGCCCTGAGGCCATACCCCTCCCGTTGGGGGTTATACTATCACGCTGCACCATCCTTCCACCGGCCTCAGCGGTCTGCCCTGCAGCAGCAGCCCCCTGGCTGCATTCAACGGGTGGCGTAGTCATCAACCATTTTCTACCGCTAACAGACTGCCGTCCAGTTTGACTCCCTGGGCACGGACCGGGTCACCGCCACGAGACTACAACCCTAAACAGATCCGGCTCCGGGTAAGCTCCCGCGTGCGCAACGCAGCGCGACACAGGCCCAGGGGCGCGTCATGAAAGTTGATCGGCACTCGTTTATGGCCCTATGTTCTTGGGCCGACAAAACTGTATGGTGTCAGGACGATTGTTAATTTGATTGTTCTGTCCCCATATAGCTTGCATTGTATGGAAGAATATCCCATATTTATACTGGGCAATGTGCTGCCAATAACATTTTTATGGTGGTATGAATGATTCAGTTAGCTAGCAAATCAGCAAGCATTTTACTCATTTGGCGGCTGATTGGCAGCATATTTACAGAAGCCGATGAGTGCTTGCAATTATTGGCCCATTTAAATGGGCCTTAAAGGAGTTTCCCAAGAACAAAGTTAAATTTAATCAACATTTTAATCAATAGATATTGGAATAATAATAACTTCCACAATTGGATGTGTTTAACTAAAATGTTCCTGTGCTGAGATAATCTTATAAATGTGCCCCTGCTGTGTACTGTGTAATGTCTGTGTCTGACTGTACCGGAACATGGTCTGATCATTCCATAGCTCCTGGCTGGGGAGGTGGGTGAGGGGAAGTATACAGACATTACAACACGGTCAGACACAGCCGTTACATAGTACACAGCAGGGGTACATTTATAAGATTATCTCAGCACAGGAACTTATTTTTATTCCAAGAACTAATAATTAAATTGTACTTTGTTTGTGGGAAAACCCCTTTAAATTCACCTAGACCAGGGGTCTCAAACTCGGCTGGGTATATGGGCCGCACATGGAAAAAATTTGAATTTGGGGGGCCGCATTCTTTGTTCAATGTGACATTTTTAGTGATACCATTTTTTTTGTATACACCTTTTGAACATTTTTGCCGTGTTTATTTTTTTATGGCTTGGGTCGTTATGGATGTGGCGATAATAAACGTGCACTTTTTTGTGTTTACTTTAGTTTACATATAAAACAGCATTTTTAGTGCCCAATATTTTTTCATGCTTTATTTTATTTTTTATTTTTTTTACAATTTTATTTCCCCCAATTGGCCACATACAGTAATATTGTCTTACAATTAGCATCATATAGTAATAATGGAAAACATCTTGTAGTAATGTTCCCCATCCAAGTCCCCATCTTGTACTAATGTGCCCCATCCAGGTCCCCATCCTGTGGCTATGTGCCCCATCCAGGTCCCCATCCTGTGGCAACGTTCCCCATCCTGGCGCCCATCTTGTACTAATGTGCCTCATCCAGGTCCCCATCTTGGGGCTATGTGCCCCATCCAGGTCCCCATCCTGTGGCAATGTTCCCCATCTTGTGGCTATGTGCCCCATCCAGGTCCCCATCTTGTGGCTATGTGCCCCATCCAGGTCCCCATCTTGTGGCTATGTGCCCCATCTTGTGGCTCTGTGCCCCATCCAGGTCCCCATCTTGTGGCTATGTGCCCCATCCAGGTCCACATCTTGAGGCTATGTGCCCCATCCAGGTCCACATCTTGAGGCTATGTGCCCCATCCAGGTCCACATCTTGTGGCTATGTGCCCCATCCAGGTCCCCTCTTGTGGCTATGTGCCCCATCCAGGTCCCCATCCTGTGGCTATGTGCCCCATCCAGGTCCCCTCTTGTGGCTATGTGCCCCATCCAGGTCCCCTCTTGTGGCTCTGTGCCCCATCCCGGTCCCCATGTTGTGGCTATGTGCCCCCTGTGCTGTTCTTCACACACATAAAATAGAAAAAAAAAAAGATGATTCTCACCTGTCCTCCGTTCCCTCGGCGGCCTTCCTGCAGATGTGGCCCGCAGGCACCACAGAGTCCGACCCCTTGACGATCCCGACCTGGTCCAGGAGGAGCCGCCGACAGCAGCGCTGCATTGCCGCACAGAGACTGTCTCCCAGCACAGCATTTTCAATGTCAGCCGCCGGCCAATCAGAGGCCAGCAGCTGACATCTGCATATGGCAATGACGTCATACTCGCTGCGCCGACACGCAGATATCAGCTGCTGGCCTCTGATTGGCCGGTGGCTGGCATTGGAAATGCAGTGCTGGGAAACAGTCTCTGTGCGGCAATTCAGCGCTGCTGTCGGCGGCTCCTCCTGGACCTGGTCGGGATCGTCAAGGGGTCTGTGCCTGCGGGCCGCATAAAGCAGCCTCAGGGGCCGCATGCGGCCCGCGGGCCGCGTGTTTGAGACCCCTGACCTAGACCTTAAATGTTCTCACCAATCTCAGTACCATATTCCTATATTAGTATTTTTTTAATTATTACTCCCTGTTACTTTCTGTAATATACCTTACCGAGATTTAGGATGCCTCCATGCATATTTGGATGGCCGTCTGGTCCAGCTAAAATCAGAAAGTTTGACATGACATTAATTTAATGCATACAGCTACCTTATAATCTGTAGATCATTTAAAATCCAATACATAGCCTTTAAAGAATGACTGTACCAACCAAGTACAGGCTCTTGATGATTCATGGCGGGCCAAATATCTAAATGCACCTTCCCACCTGCTTGTTTTCCCCTTATCTCCACCACCCCTCTTCTTTGATTGACAGGTCTGGCTTCATAGAGCCAGAGAATGGCGGAGATAGATGGAAAGCAAGTAGGCGGGAAGAGGTATATCAATGATCGGCCCTGCCGTGAAGCACCAAGTTGCTGTATTTAGTTTGAACACTCATTCTGTGCTGACAGAGCCCCTTTAAGCCTCCATCTCTGGACCCTGCACTAGGACATTCTCAGCAATAACCAAATGGGAGAAGCCACCAGGGCATGCTAGGTTTTTGGAGCCCATGGCAAGCTGAGTAAAACTACAGGCAGGCACATAACTATAATAGATGCCGGGGTTGCAGTCGCATCCAAGCCCTGGAGCCTAAAGGTGCCCACCAAGTTCCTATAACCCATATGAGAACACCAATACTATTATAGTATAGTTGGGGGCCTTTTGGACATTTTGCATTGGAGAGCACAAGTTTTAAGTTACACTACTGACTGTACACCTGAAAACCTTTCCTAAGTTAATTATGACATTAGTCAAACTTTACACACATCCACTCCACTAGACCTTTTACTTGTCTGGACAGATTTTCTCTGGATAATTTTATTTGAATCTAATTTATTTACTACACGCAAAATAAAATTGCTGGTTAAAGCCATTTATTCTTCTTTGATGTCTTTCCAGATCCCAGAGTATAATAAATATAGGGGTTCAAAAATATTGTATTCACCTGTCCTAGCATTTCACCTCTCCAGCTTAAAGGGGTTGCCCAGGCTTTTTTCCTATTTGGTGTGTGTACCTAGGCTGCAGAATGAGTTTGTAATATACTCCCTGTCAGCATTCTGCATTGTTGCCTAGATACCACACTTGGGGATGTAACCAGCTCTCTCCTGATTCTGGAGGGGCTGGACACACCCCGTCAACAGTTTTCCTCTGTATTTTAATGCTTGAGAAAGGCCAACTATGGCCAAAATGTTGATTTTTTTTGTCTTCTAGTTATGATTTGAACTAATTTGGAATAACGATTATGCTGCCCTGGGTGTCGTGCAGTAGGAATCAGCTGTCAGGTTCCTTATTATGTGGCAAAATAAGATTGTAAGCCTTAGCATCATATATGACATACTGCTATCTCCAAATCACTCTGTAATGGCGCAATGTGGAAATAAAAGCCATTCTATCAATTCTATCAATTTAATGCAACGATGAATGACAGAGGTGAGAGGTAACAGCCAATGAGTGTGTAGTGGGTGGGCAGAGGGCGGAGCTGGACACTGAGGTCTGGGGCGGGCTAGCTCTGACTGTGAGCTTTTGAAAAAAAACCTAGAAAGCTGACTGGTCTGGTAGAGCCAGATGTGAACAAATTGGGTGCAGGAAATGAAGTGAAATTCAGGTGGAATAAAAGGTAGAAGTAAAAATATTACAATACAGCACAGATTAGCTTAAAAAATGTGATTTTGGGTCCAACAACCTCTTTAAAGTCTTCTCTTTCATCTCCAGTCTTCTCCATTCTTCAGCGCGTCGGGTGGTCACTAGGACTCATGACACACGTCATCCCACCAGAGGCACTGAAGATGGAAGAAAAGACTGGAGTGGGAGGGAGTTAGTGAGGACTGGATGATTAGATGCAGTGTTAGAACATGGGAGAGGTGAGGTGGGTATAAAATTTTTTATTTTTTAACCTCTTTTCAAATCTACAAAGAGTCCAGCAAAAATTGATTGAAGCCAGCTATTTTGTTTGCTTGATTCAAATGAATCAAATCACAAAAAAATGCTGGTTCTAGTAGATCAGAATTTTTTTTGTGAACTTTGAAGCAAATTTAAATCACCTTAAATCAATACGCTCATCTCTATTAATTACCACTTTCTGCTAAAAACAGAAAATTCACAACCAGCGTATTAAATTTTCCTTGTTGATTTATACTTTGTCCCACGCTACAATACTTTAGAAGGTATTTCACCTCCGTACTATTGAGTCCTCAATAATATATGTATCTGTCACATGAATTTTTATAAGAAATGTGGCAGAAAAACTATTTAAACTTCGATGAAAAATGTATCTTTCAGTGTTCTGAAATTTTTACAGATTAGCTGTGTGACTTTATAGTCAGTGATAGCGGAATACATTGTAAACAGTATATGGTCATAGACTGAAAAAAAAATCACTTAGACATTAGATCTTAAGTGCGTCGCCTGTACAAATATGTTTACAAATGCAAATGTCTTGTTTTGGATGCGGTGTCACTTGACTGTGCTTAACCAATGAAACATGACAATGTCCTTGATTCACGATCGTCCTATAAGAGGTGACACTTTAACCTTCCACTCTGCTCACCTCGGATGAGGATATATTGTCTATTCGATATAAAAATAAAAATTCATGAGAATCTTCTGCAAGGTTAAAGGCCAGAAGTCCATCTATTTTCCACTGATGATCAGTCACAGAGATATATATTTTAGGAGGAGGTGCCTTGTGAAGATCATTTTGCTCTCCAGCTGAGTGTAGCAGATGGTTCATTAGCATAGTCTTGGCCTGTCCCAGGATTTCGCTATCATTTAGAAAAATGTCTCACAGAAACAGGACTTCTTGTCTTATTTTATTAGAATTAACGGTGTGACGGACTGGTTTCTAAATTCACCTTGGGTCAGAAAAATTAATCCAGAATGATATGAATTGTTCAGTGCTCTGGTTTAAAGATAGGAAGGACTCTGGAGACTCATTAGGCGACCATATATTATATTCTTGCTCTGAAAATCTACAACCTTTGTGTCACTAAAGGGTTTGACCTTGTTCTATTTAAGCTATCCTTGATTCTGCTTGATTGAAGTTTTATAAAGAGTTTCTAATGGTAACATACCTAAGCTATTTTGTGTTTCATTATAACTCTCGGTATCCCATAAGATAAGCACTATCAACAATTAATACCAACCACTTCATTATTGGGAACTTCACTTTGCTGGGAGTAGAAATTACAGGATTTCATGCATTTAGTTATGAGTTATGTTTCTCATAGATATGTGATTATTCACAGGTAGAAGTTGTTATACTTAGCTAAGAAAATGAGTCACAAGTGAAGAAATATAGACAGTGATCACTTATTAGCACTGAAAGGTTGTGGCTTGTCACTTATTACTATATATAATGCATAATATATACACACAATATGTATTTTCTTAGTGACTAAAGGGGTCAACTCATCATAAGCCTATTACGGCATATGGACAAAATAGTGGGAGACACCCACCTGCTAAGCAGGGCACTGAGACACCAATAAGAAGTGCCTTCTGCTCTGCTGGACCATGTCCATCAGCGTATTATATTGATAGCCTTTCATTTGTTACACTGTATGTAATTCTACATTTCCCTTTGGCAAAATTAGAAATTAAAACAAAAATCGCATTACTCCCTGAAGAAGCTATGTAGCGAAACGAGCCTTGTAATAGTGATGAGTGGGGCCAGGCCATATTATGCAATTGGGTGAGAATAATCACTGTAGCATGATTATTCTTTGTCAATATTCATTTTTATTGCTATAACTTCTACTTTTCTATTATATAGTTGATGTATACCTCTCTAATGATTATTATATTGTGGTATATTTAAATGGTGCAATAAATATTTAATTATTTCCATGATCATGTTTAACAATTATTATTTCTTCAAAATCATATATTTAAAATTTTCCTGGTTCCCCTCCAACTATTATCATATCCCATCAAGTTACATGTTTTTATTGTGTGGCGAATTTTTTTGCAAAATGGAAGATTAAATATTGCTAATGTGTCGTTTGTAGCTTTATCTGATACACTTATCTGATACCGTTATCTGAACACTTTATCTGATATTATCTCGATTATGTCTCCAAGCTTTGTTCATTCAATACATGAGATATTTTCATATTTTATTATTAATTGGGTTTTCATTTAAAATCTTCTGACTGCTGGGGATCTCTGGAGCCCTGTTCTCAAATTTTTCCGGTTGTCTATGATGAGACAACCCTCATTTTCAAAATAGTGTCTACAATACATGAAATATTACTACTATAAGTCTTCTATAATAATTCATATTAATCAAATATGTTGAATCTTGACCGAAAACTGGGTTAAATGATGGTGTCCATAAAAGTATAGTCCATGTGATAAGAATGTGTGGTAGGTCGCCTGTTTGGTTATGGTGGAGTCTCCATCTGATGGCCATTTACCACATATTCATAGATAGTAAGCTTTTAGAGTCAAGGCTCTCACACCACTGTTGTCTGTGCAGAATATGTTGGCACTATGTAAAAATGATTATTAATCATCTACGACTATAATAATGAAGTGTGCTAATTAGTGTCTTTCCTATTTGTGCTCTAGATGTGAAGAACTTGGAGAACTTCCAGCTGGTAGAGGGAGTTCAGGAACAAATCAATGCGGCTCTTCTGGACTATACCCTGTGCAACTACCCGCAGCAAACAGACAAATTTGGGCAGCTCCTGCTACGACTACCAGAAATCCGTGCAATAAGTTTGCAGGCAGAAGAATATCTATATTATAAACATCTCAATGGTGATGTGCCATGTAACAATCTTCTCATTGAAATGCTTCATGCAAAAAGGGCCTGACCTCTCCCGAATTCACCTTGGATTTCAGCACAAACCTTGACAAAGATTATTTAACTTTAAAGACATTTAAAAGTCAAAAAAAGGTATAATAATCACATTTCTTAATAGTAAATATGTGATGCATCAGGGTATTTGTATTTTCAAACTGTGAATGACATTACACATACTCCCCAAAGGATTCTGCACGGGACACTGCCTGAACTCAACATAGCCAAATGGGAGGATTCCAAAATGGTCGGTCCATTGCTTCTAAAGAGAGATAGAAGACAAGGCTGGAAAGATAGAAAAAAAAACAAAAAACGAGAACAGAACAATTTCTTAAAAAGCTACTTAAACCCTTAAAGTCATTATATAGTTAAACCGAGTATGTCTATGCATTTCCATTTTGGAGTGTTTTCTTTAAAGGTTGGCCAAAAACAGAATTCAAACCAAAAATATGTTCATATAAATATCTAGAAATATATGGATCTAAATATCTGCATGTGGAAGACTATACATTTGTTTCATGGTGGCCTTGCTGGAGAAGGGGCAAAATGCACAGAGATGCTCAGTATAACTGTAGAAAATAGGGCATCTGTCCTTATAGGCTGCCTAAGGTCAACCTCTATGGTTAACCCTAAAACACCATTTTTTTAATGAATCAGAAGTTGTTCATTCAGTGGGAGAGATGCTACTGTGTTGCTCATATGTACTTTGCACTGTGTTCGCTGTATTACTTATTGTTACAGGCTGTTTGTTAACAGTTATGGAGATGGCAGTGCTTGCTCTTTCTCTTTCCTTAATGCCATCGAGCCATCACAAATCAAACTCATCATTGTAAAACAAAGAACAAAGTTGTGTGTATATCATGTTGTGCTCGCAAATGTTCAATACCTGTATTGAAAATATTCCCATTGTGTCACTGCTACATTGTGACAAGACTTTCCCTATGATGTTTTACCTTAGTGACAACATTCTTCACATTTAGATTTCTTTTATTAATATATTAGTAAGTTTACTTTAATCTAAATGGTACTAGTGGAACCGGGCAGCACTAATTGTGTATTTCCAAACTAAACCCCAAATTGTACTGCTCATTTACATAATTAAGTTAATGCTCTCTGCTTTTTGGTTCAATTCACCTTTAATTTGTCCATATTTTGTAATCGTTTTTCTGCATTTTGTCATTTTCTGTTCAACTTTCTAAAAACTCCTATACAACCTGTGGTCATGCAAGTGAAGAAAACTCATTTACACTTAAGGTGCCCATATACCATAGCTCATTCAGCGGTCTCCCGCCTTCTCCATTCTCATGAACGTTTTGCTTGGCTGAGCGTTCATGTTTTCACTATGGGGAGAGTGGAGTCAATCGGTCCCAATACACACTAAATGGTTGACCGGTCCCACCGAAGTCGACGGGTTTGGCAGACTCTAAGGCCTCATTCAGATGTCCGTGTTGCATGTATGTATTCTATCTGTGTTTATTTCACAGATACAACACATACACATTATAATCTATAGTGCTATTCACTTGTCCGCTTATTTCCGACAGCACGGATGTAAAGTCTGTGGGTCCGTGAAATATACGGATGGTACCAGTGTGAATTCCATGTGCTGTCCCGTGTTTAACATTGCAGAGTATAGAAGAAACTTAGTCATTTATTTATTTCTATATTCATGCGTAAAAAACACTGATAACACTGATGGTAAAAATGGACACATGGATGACACACTGATGGTAAATACGTCACACAGACCATACCCTGATGCGCAACACTGATGACATCGGTACCATTTTGTTCAAGTACATGTTTAATTACAAACGTGTGAATGAGGCCTTATGTGTACAAGACTCCCAAAAGCAATATAATAAATAACCTTTACAGCATATTATAGACGTTAAAAGATTTGTCACCATCTTATTTCTTTTCAATGGTTTCATTTATTAAATTAAATGCCCAATGACTGCCACAAGTCTGCTCTGGCATTTCTGTGATAATGCTTCCAATGCTTACCCTCTCCCCCAAAACCCACCCCCAAAAAACAAAGATGCCCATTTTGGACTAAATTTTAATTCTTTAAGGAAGGATCACTTTAGATATATAGATATATTCTTGCAGATGGTTCTCACTTTCTTGATCTGTGCAAATTTACCCTATTGCAGGCATATCGAGGCTTCCAAACAAGATGTGTAAATGGTCACCGGCACTGTCCCCTCTAAAAACTGTGTGTTTTGGAAAGGACATAGTAAAAATAACAAATTAATGAGGATTAACTTGCACAATAACAGCTCTACCTGAGTGCAAAGTTTGGAGCTTTTAAAACTTATCACAGCTCAGATGGAAGAGCGGTCGCTGGCACATCCAGACATACCTGAAGTGAAAGAACCTGAGGGAACCGTTCTGGTGGCTTCAGACTTGTCTTCCAGCCAGATATTCACTTTACTGAAAACCATAGAAAAAGATCTTCATTCATTCTGCTGAAAAACTTTTGGTATTTGTAAGAAACCTCAGGCAGCTGTGATAAGTTTTTGGAAAGTGGGAGTATCAGAGTGTGGCCCCACACTATAGTTTTTAGAAAGGGAATAAATTACTACATAAATTTTCTCCAGTTTTGATCAATCATGTGCCATAGTGTATTTGTGCCTAGAATCATACCTGGTACCTACAGATCTAGAGGTATTATCTCAGGACCGCATTAAACAACAATTTTTTCCGAAATAATCCAAATATTCTAATAAGAAAAGAAAATATTAGTAGAATAATACAACACATTGATATCTGCAAATATAAAGTATGGTATGTAATAAGTAGAGGTGAAAATAGATAAATAAGAACAACTACATAAGTAAATACATTCTGTATGACTTGCTCATGGTAATGAGTACATGGTATGCAATGTTAACGTCCACAATAGGATAACATCTATTTTGCAGTTAGTCTAGTGCAGTCCTGTCATATCATCTCTTGGTCTGAAGAAAGGGCCGGTCCAGGTCCCAGAATGCATCATCTGAGGTTGTAAGTGACGTGTTGGCAATACCCTAGTTTCAATGCTTGATGCCACCTGCATGGGATAAATAGCACAATAGGTTTTTCATTCTATAGACATAATGTAACATTCCTATTTTTGCACTAAGGGAGTTTATCAGAGATTTGTGAATTCCATAAACAATTTTCAACAGAACCAAGAAAATTAATGAAAAGAAAGAAAAACACTTTCAGTATTAAAATTAAAAGGAACCTGTCAAGCGATTTATGCTGCCCAAATGGCAGCCTGAAGGCACGATTACTGCTAGATATATCACACTTTGGAACGCTCCGACATTTCAGAGAAAATACACTTTGAAGATCCGGCTGGACACCATAGCAGGTCCCTGGCCGGCTTCTCCTGGCACCACTACAGGTGATTGATGGGTCTCTACCTCGTGTGTACGTAGGGACCTGTCAATTATCTCTAGCAGTGCTGGAAAGAGTCGCCTGGGGGCAGTGCCGGACTAGTCTCATCTCTGGATATGGTTCCCAGCTCGATCTTCAAAGTATATTTTTTTCTGGAATGCTCAGGACGTCGTACAGCCAGGCCGTGATTCATGCTGCCCGAGGTTTGGGGTTGCATGAATCATCTGACAGCTTTCCTTTAATCCAGTCCCATTTATATGTGACCACCCAGCTGTTTCTTGAACATGAAGAATTAATCCATCGTATCTGGTAAATATCTGAATGTATAAAGTGATATAATAAGAAATTCACTTATGATCAGTGTTTATATCAGTGATGAACCAGCAGTGACACCAGGGGGCAGATATTGACAACAGAACGGTAGATAGGACCATTTTCCTGCTAATTTGATGACATGAGGGTGCCAGCCATAGACCACCTCAATCATGGCTCAATGTAAAATGCCGCACTGGCGTGCCACTCCATTGGCGACTGTGAGACATAAATGGAAATAGATATTTCTTTTAAGATGGCAGTGTGTCCACTTGCCTGCTCCACTGCACTTGTGGTGTATCCACCCTCCCTGCAGTGTCATTGTATGGAGTTGAAATATGTGGTTTATTAGCTTTATAGTAAATTCCATCACTCTACAATATGGTACAGGTGCATCTCACAAAATTAGAATATCATCAAAAAGTTAATTTATTTCAGTTCTTCAATACAGAAAGTGAAACTCGTATATTATATAGAGTCATTACAAACAGAGTGATCTATTTCAAGTGTTTATTTCTGTTAATGTTGATGATTATGGCTTACAGTCAATGAAAACACAAAAGTCATTATCTCAGTAAATTAGAATACTTTATAACACCAGCTTGAAAAATGATTTTAAAATCCGGTACTCTTGGCAATGTGGACAGGTGCCAAGTCCTGCTGGAGAATGAAATTTCCATCTCCAAAAAGCTTGTCGGCAGAGGGAAGCGTGAAGTGCTCTAAAATTTCCTGGTAGACGGCTGCACTGACTTTGGTCTTGATAAAACACCGTGGACCTACACCAGCACATGACATGGCTCCCCAAACCATCACTGATTGTGGAAACTTCACACTAGACCTCAAGCAGCTTGGATTGTGGCCTCTCCACTCATCCTCCAGACTCTGGGGCCTTGTGAAGTGTCACTAACTGCCTTCTGGTTATCTGTCAAGTCTGCAGTCTTCCCCATGATTGTGGAGCCTACTGAAACAGACTAAGGGACCTTTTTAAAAGCTTAGGAAGCCTTTGCAGGTGTTTTTTGTTCATTATTCTAATTTACTGAGATAATGACTTTTGTGTTTTCATTGGCTGTAAGCCATAATCATCAACATTAACAGAAATAAACACTTGAAATAGATCACTCTGTAATGACTCTATATAATATATGAGTTTCACTTTTTGTATTGAAGAACTGAAATAAATTAACTTTTTGATAATATTCTAAATTTGTGAGATGCACCTGTATGTGCTGAGGAATAGCATCACCTCTAGGGGTCTCTGATGGCTCATCTCTGGTTTGCCTAAAAGAAGTAAAAGCTATGGTTGCTTGAGGGGGTTTTCGAATCTGCCCCAATTCAGCAGTTAAATATGAATAAGCAGTGTTTAATTGATGTCATGAGACATTAAAATTCCAAAATCTCATTCTTTGTTTGCCTTTTTACTCATCTCTTTACTGTTTCCAAACAGCAAGTTATGTTTCAGCAACCTGCAGAGCACTTTGTATGGCGCTTAGACAAATGACCATCCATTGAAATAAGTAATTCAGTATAGCACTGCAGAACGACTCATTTGTGTGCAGAGCGACTCATTTGTGTGCAGAGCAACTCATTTGTGTGCAGATTGATTCATCTGTGCAGAACAATTCATCTGTGTGCAGAGCGACTCATCTGTGTGCAGAGCCACTCATCTATGTGCAGAGCAATTCATCTGTGTGCAGAGCGATTCATCTGTCTGCAGAGCGATTCATCTGTGTGCAGAGCGATTCTTCTGTCTGCAGAGCGATTCATCTGTGTGCAGAGCGATTGATCTGGGGGCAGAGCGACTCATCTGTGTGCAGAGCGACTCATCTATGTGCAGAACGATTCATCTGTGTGCAGAGCGATTCATCTGTGTGCAGAGCGACTCATCTGTGTGCAGAACGATTCATCTGTGTGCAGAATGATTCATCTGTGTGCAGAGCGATTCATCTGTGTGCAGAGCGATTCATCTGTGTGCTGATCGATTCATCTGTCTGCAGAGCGATTCATCTGTGTGCCGAAGGATTCATCTGTGTGCAGAGCGATTCATCTGGGGGCAGAGCGACTCATCTGTGTGCAGAGTGATTCATCCATATGCAGAGCGATTCATCCGTGTGCAGAGCGATTCATCTGTGTGCAGAAGGATTCATCTGTTTGCAGAGCAATTCATCTGTGTGCAGAGCGACTCATCTGTGTGCAGAGCGACTCATCTGTGTGCAGAGCGATTCATCTGTGTGCAGAGCGATTCATCTGTGTGCAGAGCGACTCATCCGTGTGCAGAGTGATTCATTCGTGTGCAGAGCGATTCATCCGTGTGCAGAGCGATTCATCCGTGTGCAGAACAATTCATCTGTGTGCAGAGCGACTCATCTGTGTGCAGAGCGATTCATCTGTGTGCAGAGTGATTCATCTGTGCAGAACAATTCATCTGTGTGCAGAGCGATTCATCTGTGTGCAGAGCGATTCATCTGTGTGCAGAATGATTCATCTGTGTGCAGAACAATTCATCTGTGTGCAGAGCGATCCATCTGTGTGCAGAGCGACTCGTGTGTGTGCAGAGCGACTCGTGTGTGTGCAGAGCCACTCATCTGTGTGCAGAGCGACCCAACATCTGTGTGCAGAGCGACTCACCATCTGTGTGAAGAGCGACTCATCTGTGTGCAGAGCGACTCATCTGTGTGCAGAGCGACTCATCTGTGTGCAGAGCGACCCACCATCTGTGTGAAGAGCGACTCATCTGTGTGCAGAGCGATTCATCTGTGTGCAGAAGGATTCATCTGTGTGCAGAGCGACTCATGTGTGCAGAGCGACTCATCTGTGTGCAGAGAGACTCATCCGTGTGCAGAGCGATTCATCCGTGTGCAGAGCGATTCATCCGTGTGCAGAGCGATTCATCCGTGTGCAGAGCGACTTATCTGTGTGCAGAGCGTTTCATCTGTGTGCAGAGCGATTCATCTGTGTGCAGAGCGATTCATCCATGTGCAGAGCGATTCATCTGTGTGCAGAGCAGTCTGTGTAAAGTTCTTGACTATTAATGTGTATCTGAACCATATTGTAAGAGGTGTGGATGAGTACTGGACCTGCAGAAGGCGGCATTGTGAGTCTCGTACACACAGAGCACGTGTGGAGCAGCACATCCCATGTACAGTAATACCAGCAATGGCCTCCTCCAACCAGCTGTACAATCATTCAGACAGAACTGTCAGTCTCTGTGTTACTCACTTTATAAATAGTTTATTTTTATGGAACAGCTGTTCCCACTGTAGACAATTCCAATTCTAATTTATTGTCCTCATGGTTTCATCATTCTGTAAAATATATCCATAATAAAGGAGCCAAATATGCCATTTACATGTGGTGTTTAATATTATTTGGGCTTTCGGTGTGTATTGATTTATACTGCAGACAGATCATGGAAATAATGCTGTGATTATTCTACACAACTCCTCATTTCTTCCAACACCAGGTTTGTAGATGATGATACAGTAGCTGCATTGAAGGGGCTGACTGTGACTTAAGCCCCCCCATACAAAGTAGACTAATGTCAACCGAAACCCACCAATAACGGATTAGGCCGACAGTTGAATGTGTATGGGGGCCCTGGACAGATGATTGTCGTTGGAGTTAAACCGTAACCTTTATTTTAATTTTTATTCATAAATCAATAGGAAAGGTTGTTATATTTCTTATCAGAGAAATCGGCTTCTTTCTCCACCAGGACTGATCTTTCATTTTCAATATTCTCAATTCCCGAATAAAACCTATCTTCACTGGATACTTTTTTTTCCCATTCCTGAGATAGGAGATGATATTTAGTGCTCATTAAAGGGGTTTTCCAGCCTTTGGCTACAAGTCTGCAGTCACTCTTATGTCTCTCTATGTGACTGCAGACTTGTGAATTAATAAAGTTTACAAACACAGTGTCCCAGTCCATATGTGTTGTACTGTGACGTTTTCTTAGCACTCTCTTGTAGGCCGGAGGCCTCCACTGCATCCACGTCCTTAGCTCCTGGACCAGCCGCACACACATCAGGGGACACCTGGTTCACTTTAACAAGTTCAACTTTACCGGCTAACATCAGTCTTTAACATGCAGTATTGGACACATCACCCTCCAGTTCCAGTTCCATCAACGCAATACATTTCAAGCCTTTTCTTATGTTCATCTCGGATTATCCCTACCCTTGATCTTCTTGTCAACCCCAGGGATTTCCCTTCTCGCCCCACAGCATTCCCGAGATCCGTTAACATCTCCCTTTCGTGGTTCCCAATTTGGCTTCCTCTATATGGAAGGGATTAAGGCACACTCCTCAGTGTTTACTTCAGGCTGTAGCCCCCAGACATTACAGGAAGGTCCGCAGGATATTTGGTGCAGCCTCATGCTGCTAGATCGATAATGTACTCCACGTGCCACCAGCCCATTGCACTTTGAACTTCCACTTCCACGAACCTCACATTTTCTCTAACTCGTAACAAACTAAAACCAGTAAATGTTTTCCCTTCTTACTTGACCTCATCCATGCTGGTCTGGTCCCAAATATTTAACAGTATCCTACACTATTCCTATTACTGTACACTAATAAGGCCCACCACTACCTATCTTGCTTTCTCTTGCTGCTTTGGGCCCTAAACCCTAATCTATAACTAAATTCACTACCTAAGTATTAGCCTGTTTTCTACACTTTCCCTACCCCTGAGCTGAGTGTACCAGAGTTACCTTAGGCATTACCTTATAGTACCCACACAGCAGCATCAGTACTTATAACACTTTGCATTAATCACATTACACTTTACAAATTACACAATAAAATGCACTAAAACCCAAATCAGTATTCACACTACAATTGTTGTCTTCAGGGGCAAGTACACGACAGTCTCTGTCACACCCTTAGGCCTCTTTCACATGTCAGTGTCTCCGGTACGAGTGGTGACAGTTTCCACACGTACCGGAGACACTGACACACGCAGACCCATTCATTTGAATGGATCTGTGCATGTCAGTGTGTTTCCACAGACCGTGTGTCCGTGTGCGCCACAAGCTGACATGTCCATTTTTGGCCAGCAGCACGGATCACATGGACCCAGGAGTCATTTTCCCCGGCTCCTTGGTGTGATCAGTCGCATGGATTACAGTGGGCCACACTTAGGACAGGTGAGTATATTGATTTTTTTATTTTATTCTTATTTTTACAGGTGGACACTGCGGGAGCAGACTACTACCCTCATCATGGTCCCCTGCTGGTGCTGATTGCAGCGCCGGCAGGGGACAATGTTGAGGGCAGCATTCAGCACCTGGCACTTGGGAACAACGCTAACTGTACGCTGATTCCAAAATGCTGGTACGTCTCATACTGATGACACATGGATGTCATACAGGTGCACACGGATATCTCCGGTACTAGTTTTTATGGAACCGGAAATATCAGGACGTGTGAAAGAGCCCTTACAAATTCTTTGGTGCCAGCACCGGGAGCGGCGGGTGCATGGCGGCATATGACGCGCCCCCAGGGCAGTGGGGTACTCGGTGTCCGGGCCTATGGATGCTGGGGGGAATATGTCACAGTGGCTGGCCCAGTCCGTGGCCCAGGGCGGTCAACAAAAAGGAGATAGTTTATATGGGATTTGTAGTTTGATCGTGACGCCACCTGTGGTTTCTGGTAATTTGTTGATAAGCAGCTAGGATGGAACAGCTCCCCACAGGTGGAGCGGGCCTCAGGGCAGTGTAGAGTTTGACGGTGGGTGGTGATGGTGGGGCTTGTAGTGCAGTCGGGATGGCGCAGCAGGAGTAACTGACAGAGACAGGGGATTCACTTCAATACCTTTACTGGTGCGGATGTCAGGTACGATCCAGGGTACTCGGTAGGAAGGGTGCACTGCAGGACTTCTCCCCAGTGAGCGGGTATAAGGCCTGCTGGTCTGTGTCTCTCTCTCTCTAAGCTCCTTGCCAGCCTGCAACTGGGCCTAGCTTTTGTGTTGTACTGTTCCTTCACCTGTCGCTTGGTAGTAGGACCTTCCGCTGGCAACCACTATCCCTGGGTGCCTGGTCCTGTTATTGGTTTTAGCTTCAGGTCGACCAGGGACTTGTAGTTCTCCTTGTATGCCGGTAATCCCTACTGGGTGTAAAGGACCCTGTAGGCACGGACCCGGTGTCCGGTTTACGTTCTGGGGTGAACCTATGATGCTCCTCTGCCCCCTTATCACTCCTCTCCTCTGCTTCTTGCCTTTGGCCACACTCGGGGCTCCTCAGGCTTCAACTCGTGCTGTAGGCCTTGGCTCGCCTAAGCACAGCAGCCAGCGTGCTGCATCTTCACTGCTCTCCTAGAGTCAGTACACTTTGACTACCTAACTCCACCCTCCAGTATATATATCCCTATCAGGGCTCCCTCTGGTGGTATGAGGTGGAAGAGTGGAGGTGTTTGTATGTAGTGAGGGCCTCTTGCGGAGAAGTCCGTCCATGCACCCTTTTGGGTCCTGTGGTACCTGTGCATAGCAGGGTGCCACATTCCCCCCTAGTACAATTCAGTACTCCTGGACTGAAGCATTTTTTTAAACAAGTTACAACAATAACAATAACAATAATAACAAGTATAATAACATTAATAAAGTTACAGTAAGTCCCGTAACCTGGTGTCCATTTCACCGATGAAAGAACATGAGGGACCCGCCTGAAAACCCTCAATGTAGGCCCTGGGCGTGGCTACAGGGCATAAGTGATCCAGGTGCTTGACCACGTCTTCGGCCACGCCAAATGGGTTTTTGTTTTGTGGTCAAATAAAGGGGGGCACTTTTGATGAGTGTATTTACAGGAACAGTTTTTGGCTGCTCACAGTCCTCAGCCTACAAGTCTCTGTACCCTGACGGGTAACTAAATGCACATATATTTTCAGTTTACATAATAAACAATATGCAATACCCACTGGGTAACTATTTAAAGTGTAGGTACTTTGTGCTTATTCCCTAAACCTGGCAGGGATTTGTCCTTGTGTGCTGCGTGTGGACCTTCGTAGCACTGGGTTGTTACTAGTGTCTATGCATGTCTATGCATGCACTCTCTGTTAATCTAGCAGGTGTACGTGCTGGTAGATTGTAAAACTGCCTTAAGCTCTCTATGGGACTGGCAAGTGCACTGTTCACTGGGCCTGCAGGCTTTGCTTCAACGGGTGATTCTCCTCTTACTGGGGACTCTTCCTGTTCCTGAGCAGGCTCTTCCAGGGTGCTTACAGGTTCTTCTGGTTGTTGATAGAAATGTATCACCGGTATTATAACTGCTCCATCAAGTTGAGGCCAGTCCGCAGGGAAATCTCCTAGAAATGTGTGGAGCACTTCTTCCTTGGGTTCTTCCGGTGCTATAGGAGGTACTTCTTGCTCTGTTGTCTTCAGTAGACCTGGGCACACTTTCAAATGGTCTCTTAAGACTGTTGTGGTCGTTTTACCTCCATCTTTACTAATCAGGCAGGTTTTACTGTTGTCAAATCTGGAATTTAGTACAGTGTAGGGCTCTCTTTCCCACTGGTCCTCGAGCTTGTGACCTCTCCTTTTCCGCTTTAGCACTATTTCTCCAGGTGCCAAGGGTTCTGCTGGTGCATGTTTATTGTACTGTTCTTCTTGTTTTTCCCTTACTCTGTTCAGACTGTCTTCGACACAGAAATTCAAAATAGGTCCAAAAGACATGAGGTCAGACAGCTTCCAAACTCTAATACCACAAAAAAGGTCTGTAGCGGCCTATAACCGCCAGACAAGAAGAGAGTCTTCGACACAGGCCTGTACTCTCCTGTACTGTTCTTGCCGATTTGTATCCCAGTCTTCAGTGGACATATCTGCTTCAGGTTCTACCACTCCGAGTTCCAGGTCCATGGGCAACTTTCCAGGTCTTGCTCTCATGAGGTACGCTGGGGTACAATTAGTAGAACTCACAGGTATGTGATGGTACAGTTCTACCAGGTCACATAGTTTGTCTGGCCACTGGTTCCTTTCTTCCAAGGATAAGGTTTTCAGCAGGTCTATGACGATGTTGTTCATTTTCTCACACAAACCATTGGTCTGAGGGTGATACGGCGTAGTCCGGATCTTCTTGCACCCATACAGATGACAGAATTCTTTAAACAGCTCGGCTTCAAAGGCAGGGCCTTGATCCGTCAGCACTTTGTCCGGGTATCCATGGGGCCTGCAGAAGTATGCTTGGAACGTTCTTGCTACAGTTTCTGCTGTCAGATCCTTGACAGGGGCTACCACCAGGAACTGGGAATAATGATCCACCATGGTCAGTTCATAGGAATAGCCTGACCTGCTGGGTGACAGCTTGACGTGATCCAGAGCGACAATCTCCAGGGGCTGGGCTGTTTTGATGGACTGCAAGGGTGCTTTCTGGCTGCCGTAGTCTTTCCTTCTGAGGCTACAGGGCCCACAATTCTGGCACCACCTTTCTATGGAACTCCGCATTCCAACCCAATAGAATCGGTCCTTCAGCAGGGTTTCCAGCTTCTTCCAGCCAAAGTGACCTGCCTGGTCGTGGTAGGCCTCTAACACCATCTGGATATCTGTCCTAGGTACAACAATCTGCCACACCATTTCATGGATCTTGGGGTTGACATACCTTCTGCACAGCTTCTCTCTGTAGATGAACAGCCGGCTTCTCTCATTCCACAGGTTTTTGGCTTGTGGAGGAGCATCCTTCTCCAGGTGAGAACCTTCTTAGGTTATCAGTCTTTTTATGAGGCTGACAACCGGGCCACTGTCCTGGGTCTCCTTCCAGCTGTGATGAGGTAGAGGGTTTGGCGTCATACCATGACATATTCTGGAGGCGTGTTGCTCGTGGACCATTCCATTTCTGTGGAAAGCAGGTAGTTCAATTTCTTCGAGATCATCCACTTCATCCTCCGTGTCTGACTGGTGGGACATCCTTGACAGGGCATCGGCATTGGTGTTCTTGTGACCTGCCCGATACTTGATGGTGAACTGATAATTCGACAGTCTGGCCACCCAACGCTGTTCCATAGCTCCCAACCTGGCTGTCTCCAGGTGTGTCAAGGGATTATTGTCAGTAAAGGCTGTGAATTTTGTTGAGGCTAGGTAATGCTTGAATCTTTCAGTGATAGCCCAGACCAAGGCCAGGAACTCCAGCTTGAAGGAACTGTAAATCTCCGGGTTCCTCTCAGTAGGGCGAAGCTTCCTACTGGCATACGCAATTACCTTTTCTCTGCCATTTTGCTTCTGGGACAACACAGCTCCTAGTCCCTCATTGCTGGCGTCGGTGTACAGCAGAAAAGGCTGGCTGTAGTCAGGGTAAGCCAGGATTTCTTCACCAGTTAGAACTTCCTTCATTGATGCAAAGGACTCAGTCTGCTCTTTGCCCCACTGGAATGGGGGACTCTTTCCTCTCTTGGACTGTCCTACCAGGAGATCTTGTAAAGGAGCTGCCTTTTTGGTGTAATCCTTTATAAACCTCCAGTAGTACCCGACCAGTCCCAGAAATTGCCATACCTGTTTGATGCTTCTCGGTTCAGGCCACTTCTGGATGGCAGTGACCTTCTCCGGGTCTGGCACTACTCCCTCTGAGCTGAATACGTGTCCCAGGTACTGAACATTCTGCTTGAGCAAGTGGCATTTAGAAGGTTTTAGTTTCATTCCATACCGGGACAATGCTTCAAATACCTCCGCCAGGTGCTTCAGATGGTCTTCATACGTCCTCGAGTACACAATAACGTCATCCAGGTACAGCAGCACTGTCTCAAAGTTCCGGTGTCCCAAGCAACACTCCATCAACCTCTGGAACGTTCCGGGTGCGTTGCAGAGTCCAAATGGCATGCTGTTGAATTCGCACAGTCCCATCGGGGTGGTGAAGGCTGTCTTCTCCTGGTCTTCCTCAGCAACAGAGAATTGCTAGTACCCGCTAGTGAGATCCAATGTAGAGAAGTAATTGGCAGATTTTAATGCAGCCAGGGATTCCTCTATACGGGGCAAAGGGTATGCATCTTTATGTGTTATTCGATTAATTTGTTTATAATCTACACACACCCTCATGCTACCGTCCTTCTTTCTGACCAGGACCAGGGGAGCTGCCCAGGGGCTACAGCTATCCCTTACTACCCCTGCCTTTTTCATGTCATGCAACATTTCCTTGGCTTTTTGGTAAAGTGCTGGTGGTACGGGTCTGTAACGCTCCTTAATGGGTGAATGGTTACCGATGGGTATGTGGTGTTGCACCCCTTTAACCCTTCCAAAATCAAGTGGGTGCTTACTAAACACTTGTTCATATTCCTGAACCATTCAGTAAACACCGTGTTTTTGATGGACAGGAGTGGCGTCAGTCCCAACATGGTGCTGTTGACACCAATACTCCACCTGAGTTTCGGAGTCATTGTCCTCCACTGTATCTGGTGGGGTCAAGGATTCCTCTGTGTGTATGGCATCATCATTCACAGTATGCAATCTGGCAACAGTGGCGTATCTTGGCAATTTAACTTCCTCCTCCCCACAATTTAGGAGACGTATGGGTACCCTCCCATTGCGTACATCAACTACTCCTCTAGCGGTTAAGAGTGTAGGTCTGTGCTCTGAGCTAATGGGCTCCACTAATGCCTGGTAGTTCTGCCCCTTGAGACCTATTGCTGCCCTACACCAAATCAGCATCTCACTCATTGGGGGAATCACAATGGGTATCGGGTCTGTCACCCGTACATTACCAATCTCACCACCTGTTAGCTTTACCTGTTGCTGGTACAGGAGGGCTCGAATTTCTCTCTGGAGCACCTTCCTCTGCCCTGGTTTGGCAGTGTCAGCAATCTGTTGGAGTAAAAACAACACTTCTCCCAAACAGTTACCAACAATATTTGTACCAAGTATCATATACGGATTGGTATCACCAGGGTTAGATTCTATAACAATTAGTCCTTGGTCCTTTAGTTCCACTCTCCCCACCTTCACTGTCACGTCCTTAACCCCTACTAGGTTAAGAGGAAGGCCGTTAGAGGCATACATAGAGAGGTTCGGGGCTGGCGGGTGGAGTTCATCTATGGACCAGTACCTTTTGTAGAGGACATCAGGTATGATGGTTACCTGTGAGCCGGTGTCCAGTAACGCAGGTGTTGGTATGCCGTCCAGTACGATGGACAGGAAAGGCCTTCCTCCTACGAACCGGTCGTACCAGCTTGATGGGCCTGGTTGAGTTACTCCTGGGTGTCGGCCCTCGTCCCCAGGGTTTGCCCGTTTAAAGGACAGTTCTGCGCGGTGTGGCCTGCCTTGTGGCAACGGTAGCGGATGAAATCTCCTGGAGGGCGACGTTGGTTGTTGGTCCTCCCACAGGGTGGCGTTGTCCTCCTACGGGGTGGCGTTGTACTCCTTCTTCTCCTCATCCAGGGAACATCCTCAGGACTGTCGGCGAGTAGGATCCTTCCTTCCGTCTCGAGCTCCATCTGTAGCTGCAGGGTGCTCAGGACAGTGGCCAGGGTTTTACTTAGCTGACGCACTTCAGAGCGCAGGCTATCCAGCTCGCTAGGGGGCACTGTTTGCATCTTTGTTTCAGCCGTTAATGAAAGAGCAGTGGGTGCTGCGGGCACTGGGGTGGCCCCACCCTGGTAACGCTGGATAGCTGTATCTGATGGTTCCAGGGGCTGCAGACCCTTAATAGCCATCTCCTACAGGGTGTCAAAGGTGGCATTTGGATGATCTAAGGCCCACCACCGTACAGTTTTGCTTTCCTCCTGGGACCTCAACCACCAGATGAATTGTTCTGTCAGCATTTTATTCTCATCTTGTATGCTGGCTGGACTAACATGTTTCAGGGCCCGCAGGGCCTCTTGTAGACACCAGGCATAGTCCCGGATACTGTCCTCAGGTTTCTGGGTACAGTGGTAGAACCTCATCCGAAGATCTGTCTCAGTGCGGTTTTCAAAGACAGTTTGCAGTCTCTTAAAGATAATGGATACTGATTCCTGGTCTGCGGCTGGCCAGGTTTCAACTTCCCGCTCTGCAGCACCAGTCAATTGTCCAAGCACAACAGCGGCTCTCTGCTTACCACTCATTGAATACATGTCCAATACACCGCCTATCTTTCTCTTGAATCCAGACAGGGTGTCTGGTTTGCCATCATACTGGGGAAGCTATTTTGCTCCAGGAATATACGGCAATGCCATGGGTATTAATGGAGTCACGACTCCTGCTGGTGGGGCGGCCGCTGCGGCCTGAGCAGCACCGGGCACAAGTTGAGCATCAGGAGCGTTATCCGGTGCTCCGGCGTCTCGCTGGTCATCGGCCATGGTTGCACCCCCCTAGTGAACCGTAGCCTACCTTCTGTCTCTTTAATCGGGTATGGAAAACAAAAACAGTAGGAGCACCAATGGTGAAGAGCCTGAGGTTTGGGGGGGGGGGGGAATGAAGGGGGAGGATGTTGTGACCACTCACCTGGTCCTGTTGTGCAAAGGAGCCCCGCACAACAAGGGAAAACACTTCCAGGTGGGAGTCTGTAAGATGACCACAACTTAGCAGGAACTGCTGTAGGTAGCTTCTGTCTGCTTCAGCGGTCACATGACCAGGACCGTGTGACCGAAGTGGGCGTTCCACAATGACATCACGGCAGGTCCTGTAGTAGGCTAGTTGTAAACAGAGCAGCTTCAACCGCTCTCCACAGGGGAGATTAGCAATCAAGGAAGAAGGAATTGTGCGGTGTTAGTGAAGCGCTAGAACAACTAGACAGGGGATTAGGTTATAACACACAAACCTTTTATTGTTTAGTATGCTCTCTAACGCCACAACGCGTTTCGATAGCAGACGCTATCTTCCTGAGGAAGATAGCGTCTGCTATCGAAACACGTCGTGGCGTTAGAGAGCGTACTAAACAATAAAAGGTTTGTGTGTTATAACCTAATCCCCTGTCTAGTTGTTCTAGCGCTTCACTAACACCGCACAATTCCTTCTTTCTTTAATCGGGTAGGCCGCAGCCCCGCAGACGACGGTATCCTTCCAGGACCTGACGCTTCCTGGTTCTGCATCAGAGCGCGAGGCGGGGCTTGAGCTTCATGCGCTTCTAGCAGTCACGCCTCCCCGACTCCCTCGGTTACGCCCCTCTTCTTCCCGCGCGGTGACGCGGTAATGGCGGCGATGTTCACCACAGTAAAAACACAGTTCAATTACGTCACACAGTACACGGTGGAAATGGGCAAGAAATCTTGTTTGTGACGCCAGAGATGACGCGCCCCCAGGGCAGTGGGGTACTCGGTGTCCGGGCCTATGGATGCTGGGGGGAATATGTCACAGTGGCTGGCCCGGTCCATTGCCCAGGGCGGTCAACAAAAAGGGGATAGTTTATATGGGATTTGTAGTTTGATCGTGACACCACCTGTGGTTTCTGGTAATTTGTACCAGCACTGCTGCAGACCTCTGAGGCAGTTGATAGGCAGCTAGGATGGAACAGCTCCCCACAGGTGGAGCGGGCCTCAGGGCAGTGTAGAGTTTGACAGTGGGTGGTGATTCTGGGGCTTGTAGTGCAGTCGGGATGGCGCAGCAGGAGTAACTGACAGAGACAGGGGATTCACTTCAATACCTTTACTGGTGCGGATGTCAGGTACGGTCCAGGGTACTCGGTAGGAAGGGTGCACTTCAGGACTTCTCCCCATTGAGCAGGTATAAGGCCTCCTGGTCCATGTCTCCCTCTCTCTAAGCTCCTGGCCAGCCTACAACTGGGCCTAGCTTTTGTGTCGTACTGTTCCTTCACCTGTCGCTTGGTAGTAGGACCTTCCGCTGGCAACCACTATCCCTGGGCGCGGGGGCCTTCGTGGTTCCTGGTCCTGTTATTGGGTTTATCTCAGGTCGGCCAGGGACTTGTAGTCCTCCTGGTATGCCGGTAATCCCTACTGGGTGTAAAGGACCCTGTAGGCACGGACCCGGTGTCCGGTTTATGCTCCTCTGCCTTATCACTCCTCTCCTCTGCTTCTTGCCTTCGGCCACACTCGGGGCCCCTCAGGCTTCAACTCGTACTGTAGGCCTTGGCTCGCCTAAGCACAGCAGCCAGCGTGCTGCATCTTCACTGCTCTCCTAGCGTCAGCACCCTCTGACTACCTAACTCCTTCCTCCAGTATATATATCCGTAACAGGGCTCCCTCTGGTGGTATGAGGTGGAAGGGTGGAGGTGTTTGTATGTAGTGAGGGCCTCTTGTGGAGAAGTCCGTCCATGAACCCTTTTGGGTCCTGTGGTACCTGTGCATAGCAGGGTGCCACACATACATGCATACATGTAGTCACATGTTGACTAGATGGGCGCAGTCTCACTCAATGCAAGTGTATTGAGCAAGACCGGACAAGTATAGTCAGAAGGTTCCAGGAAATATGCAAGGTGCATACTTGCAGTCACATGACCACCTGCTCCCAAAACTGGAGAATCTTCACCAGGCTGCAGTCACAAAGAGTGACTGCAGACCTGTAGCCAAAGACCAAACAAGCCCCTTCAAGTTCTGTCCAGAACTTTAACTGTTGTTTCAGGAGCACTTCCAGTAGAATGACTGTGCCTGCCTCTAGCTCCTCCTCCTTCCCCCATTCGATTGAATATTATAAGCAACAACTGCCATCCCTTATTTCAGTAATGGGAAAATCTATCTTCCTCTGAAGACACAGTGTATAGATTTTACCCAGGAATTGAAAGTGAAAGATCAATCCAGGAGGAGAAAGAAATACTTTTTTTCTGATATGATGTATTACGAAGTAGCTTATTTTCATGTTATTCATTTATGAAATAAAAATTAGAACTTTTCAAGAATCCATCATGTCCGATTAAAGACTGTTAATCCTTTGGTTCTCCCTGATAAGCCTCCTCCAGAGATGTTTGGCAGTGGCTATCTCAGTACACAGGAGCGCTTGGCTGAGACAGCTGGCAGCCAATCAGTCGAACAATCGTTTGGCCAACAGTCATCTAAGGTGTATTGGGGCTTAACACATTCATGACCTGTCGATTAGATCATGGGGGTTTAATACATGGCCACAGACAGATCTGCTGATATCTGTACTGGTAATGTAGCACCCCGAGGGCTCGGCTGCTACAGGGGTATTGCACCTCAAACCAGAGGTGTGATATTCCACTCCCGGGTAAGGATGAAGTGTGGACCAGGACTCGGTAGGCTGCATGCACCACACACACCCCATTTCCGAGGGACAGCTCAACGGTGCTCCCACTAGACAGAAGTGCAGGCACGACAGCATCTGTCCCTGGCTGGAGTGGGGCGGGGGGTGGAATACCCAGTGGTGTAGGAGCAGATAGGGGTGGGTCTCTGGGCATAGGTAGGAGCCCATTGGTTGCTAGTCACCTGGGCTCGGGTGTCAGAAGGAGGTATATAAGGTGGGCACCATCTTAGGACAGTAGCCAGTTCAGAGAGGAGCTCAGCCAGAGAGGGCTGACAGGGAGCTGTGGCTCAGTCTGGGCCCAGCTCCAGAGGCAGGCCTGGAGTGGAGGCCAGGAACAGCAGAAAGAGAGAGGAAAAGGAGTGGAAAGGAAAGTAAGAAAGGAACTGGAACAGAGGAGAAAGGAAGCAAGGAACACAGAGAAAGGCCCAGAGACACGAGGACAGAAGGAACCCCATATGCCCAGAGGAGATACAGGGTGAAGGGTTGGCAGAACAGGGTACCGGAACCCAAATTGGTGGAGGCAACAGATTCCTCAGCCAAAGACCGGAGGTTGTTACCACATCTTGGTGCGACCCCTCACTACATCCACCAGAAAGGCATACCGTATAGGGTCAGGGAAACCGGGAGAGGTTTCGCCAACAGAAGGCCCGAGGAAGCTGGACAAAGGTGGGTCACTGGTGGGGACGGCCAGAGAAAGGTAGAGAAGGGAGCTCTGAACCACACTCTGGAATTACCTGGGAGTTGACCGAGTCCCTCACCTGGTGGACGCAGCACGGCTCGGGCAGTCATCGCCTGCAGCATTGACATGAACAACAACTGTGAGTAAAGCATTGAAAACTGCAACCGCACGTCTCTGTGGTTCCTCGCCGCACCAGCACCATTAACACTGGGACGCTCACACCATCACTCCCATCATCTCTCACATTAGCTGCCCTGAGGCAATACTTCTCCCGTGGGGAGTTATACCATACTCAGCTGCGCAAACAACATCAGCCTCAGCGGTCTGCAGCGCAGCGGCGGTCCCCACTGACCGCAATCCACGGGTGGCGTAGTCGGACATTTGCTATACATTAAGACTGCCACTGGTTTGACCACCCTGGGCACGGACCGGGTCACCGCCACACGGAGACTACAACCCCCAGCTTCCCAGCGATCGGGCTCCGCGTATTCCCCTGCACAGCACAGGCCCAGGGGGCGCGTCAGTAACAACCAGATGTAAGCAATGTATGGGGCGGAACACCACAGCTCTGTACAAATGGCCACTGCTGTGTACTGCAGCTTATCTCCCATTGGCCACAGCTACTAAGAAATCAACACAAAAAAACATGAACATGTGAACAGTCTCATAGTAAGTGGGTATGCAGGGGCATAACAAGGGGGGCCCACCGACCCCAAGGACTACTTCAGCTAGATGTGGGTCCGAAGACTCTCCGACTCCCTGCACTGCAATATATGCCACCGGCCAAGCAGAGGCCAGCGGTGGGCCAGGCACTGGCATCACATGGCAGTGATGTAATGCGCCAAGCCCGGAAGAGGACGACGGAGAGGACACCGCACATCAAGGGAGCGGAGGAAGATAAGAAGAATGTTTTTTTTTGTTTTATGCCGAATGAGGAACATATATACCAGAAAGTCGCCCAGGATGGGGGACATGTATACCAGAATGGGTTCAGGATGGGAGACATATATACCAGCATGGGACCAGGATTGCGGACATATATACCAGGAAGGGGCCCAGATTAGGGGACATATATACCAGGATGGGGGACATTATACTAGCATGTGGGTCATATATACCAAGATGGACCCAGGATGGGAGACATATATATCAGGATGAAGGACATATATAACAGGAATGGACCCAGGATGTGGGACATATATACCAGGAAGGGGCCCAGGATGGGGGGCATATATACCAGGAAGGGGCCCAGGATGTGGGCATATATTACAATATGGGCGACATATATATCAGGATGGGGTACATATACTGTATATCAAGAAAGGGGACATACATACCAGGTTTCGAGACATATATACCACAATGGGACCCAGGATTGGGGACATATATAACAGGAAACGGCCCAGGATGGGAGACATATATACCAGGATGGGAGTTGTACATACCAGGAATGGGCCCAGGATGGAGGCATATATACCAAGACAGAGGTCATATATTCCAGGATGGGAAACATAAATACCTGGATGGGGGACATATAAACCAAGAAGGGGGACATATACTAGGATTAGGGATATATATACCAGAATTGGGGACATATATACCAGGAAAGGACCCAAGAAGGGGACATATGTACCAGAATGGGGGACATATATACTAGGATGGGGTCTTATAAACCAAGATGGGTCCAGGATGGGAGACATATATACCAGGATGGGAAACGTATATACCAGGATGGAGGACATTTATACCTGGAATGGGTCTAGGATGGAGGACATATAGACCAGATTGTGGGACATATATACCAGGATGAGCCCAGGATCGTGGACATTTATACCAGGAAGGGGGTCATATATATCAGGATGGGGGACATATATATATCAGTATGGGGCCCAAAATGGGAGACATATATACCAGGATGGGAGGATGGGGAACACATATAACAGGATGAAGGACAGATATACTTGGGAGTGAGACATATATACCAGGATGGGGTACACACCGTATTTTTCGGACTATAAGACGCACCCCAAATTTTAGGGTGGAAAATAGGAAAAAAATTATTTTTTATAAGATGAGGGTCTGTCTTATAGTCTGAATAGGTATCTTACCTGGGGGGGCGATGGAGCTGGGGTCACAGGAGGCAGTCTCCTTCAGGAAACCGGCGGAAGTGGAAGCATGCTGGTACCTGGTGGCTGGGGGCTTGGTGCCCTGGTACCTGGGGGTCTGGTGCTCTGGTACCTGGGGTGCTGGGGGCCTGGTGCTGGTGCCTGGCACTGGGGTGCTGGGGGCCAGGGTGCTGGTGGCCTGGTACCTGGGGTGCTGGTGGACTGGTGCCTAGTACCTGGGGTGCTGGTGGCCTGGCACCTGGGGTGCTGGGGGCCGGGGTGCTGGTGGCCTGGTGCTGGTGGCCTGGGGTGCTGGGGGCCGGGGTCCTGGTACCTGCAGCGCTGTGGGCCTGGTACCCGGGGTGCTGGGGGCCTGGTACCTGGGGTGCTGGTACCTGGGGTGCTGGTGGCCGGGGTGCTGGTGGCCTGGTGCCTAGTACCTGGGGTGCTGGGGGCCTGGTACCTGGGGTGCTGGGGGCCTGGTACCTGGGGTGCTGGGGGCCGGGGTGCTGGTGGCCTGGTGTGCTGGGGCCGGGGTGCTGGGGGCCTGGTACCTGGGGTGCTGGAACCTGGGGTGCTGGGGGCCTGGTACCTGGGGTGCTGGGGGCTTGAGTGCTGGTGGCCTGGTGCTGGTGCCTGGGGGGCGTGGTGCTGGTGGCCTGGTGCTTGTGGCCTGGTACCTGGGGTGCTGGGGGCCGGGGTGCTAGGGGCCTGATACCTGGGGTGCTGGTGCCTGGTACCTGGGGTGCTGGGGGCCTGTGGCCTGGTACCTGGGGGCCTGGTACCTGGGGTGCTGGTGGTCTGGTACCCTGGTCCTGGTGGCCTCGTACCTGGGGTGCTGGGGGGCCGGGGTGCTGGGGGCCTGGTGCCGGGGCCGGTATATTGCTGTGATGGTGGAGCGGGATCGCCGGGCAGCGGCGGAAGAAGAGGTGAGGTGGGCCGGTATCTGGCTGGGGGCCGGGCATGGCCAGGTACCGGGGCCGGGCCTGGCCGGGTACCGGGGCCGGTGTATTGCTGTAAGCAGAGTGGCAGAGCAGAGTGAGCGGCTCCTGGTGGCCGCGACCATCTTTCTGGAGCTGTGCTCTACAGGAAAATGGCTGCCGACTCGGCAGAGGGCATGCGCCGGCTCCGGCGGCCATTTTCCTGTAGAGCACAGCTCCAGGAACATGGCTGCAGCCACCGGAAGCCACTCACTCTGCTCTGCCACTCCGCTCACAGCAATACACCGGCCCCGGTACCCGGCCAGGCACGGCCCCGGTGAAGCGCCCCCAGGGCAGTGGGGTACTCGGTGTCCGGGCCTATGGATACTGGGGGGGAATATGTCACAATGGCTGGCCCAGTCCGTGGCCCAGGGCGGTCAACAAAACGGGGATAGTTTATATGGGATTTGTAGTTTGATCGTGACGCCACCTGTGGTTTCTGGTAATTTGTACCAGCACTGCTGCAGACCTCTGAGGCAGTTGATAGGCAGCTAAGATGGAACAGCTCCCCACAGGTGGAGTGGGCCTCAGGACAGTGTAGAGTTTGACGGTGGGTGGTGATGCCGGGGCTTTTAGTGCAGTCGGGATGGCGCAGCAGGAGTAACTGACAGAGACAGGGGATTCGCTTCAATACCTTTACTGGTGCGGATGTCAGGTACGGTCCAGGGTACTCGGTAGGAAGGGTGCACTGCAGGACTTCTCCCCAGTGAGCGGGTATATGGCCTCCTGGTCCGTGTCTCCCTCTCTCTAAGCTCCTGGCCAGCCTGCAAATGGGCCTAGCTTCTGTGTCGTGCTCTTTCTTCACCTGTCGCTTGGTAGTAGGACCTTTTTCTGGCAACCACTATCCCTGGACGCCGGGGCCTTCATGGTTCCTAGTCCTGTCAAGGGTTTAGCTTCAGGTCGACCAGGGACTTGTAGTCCTCCGGGTATGCCGGTCATCCCTACTGGGTATAAAGGACCCTGTAGGCGCGGACCCGGTGTCCGGTTTATGTTCTGGGGTGAGCCTATGATGCTCCTCTGCCCCCTTATCACTTCTCTCCTCTCCTCCTCGCCTCCATCCACACTCGGGGCCCCTCAGGCTTCAACTCGTGCTGTAGGCCTTGGCTCGCCTAAGCACAGCAGCCAGCATGCTGCGTCTTCACTGCTCTCCTAGTGTCAGCACACTCTCTGACTAACTGAACTGCCTAGCTCCACCCTCCATATATATATCCCTTTCAGGGCTCCCTCTGCTGGTATGAGGTGGAAGGGTGGCTGTGTTTGTTTTTAGTGAGGGCCTCTTGTGGAGAAGTCCGTTCATGCACCCTTTTGGGTCCTGTGGTACCTGTGAACAGCAGGGTGCCACACCGGTACCCGGCCGGGACCGGCCTACAGTCAGATACTGGCCTGCCTCACCTCTTCTTCCACCTCCACCCTGCGATCCCGCTCCACCACCACCGGTTAAGTTGCGTTCGGAGCATAAGACGCACGCCCCATTTTCCTCCCAAATTTTGGGGAAAAAAGTGCGTCTTATGGTCCAAAAAATACGGTATATTCCAGGAATGGGCCTAGGATGGGGGACATATATACCAGGATGGGAGTCATATATACCAGGATGGGCCCAGGATGAGAGACATATATACTAGGAAGCAAGATATATACACCAGGATGGCAGACATATATACGAGGATTGAGGCCGATATTGTCTGTGAAGCGCTGTGTAATTAATGGTGCTATATAAGTGAATAAAATAAATAAATAAAATATATACCAGGACAGGGGAGATATATACCAGGAAGGGGCCCAGGATTGGGGACATATATACCAGGATGGGGGACATATATACCATACCTCCCAACTTTTGAAGGACAGAAAGAGGGACACGTCATGCAGCGTGCGTAGCGCGTCACTGCAAATTTTGGCCACGACCCTGGCCACACCCCAATCCACGCCCATTTACCAGATGGCGGAGACTGCAGGTTGTAGACCCAAATCTAGGACTGTCCGCTGTATCCAGGACGGTTGGGACTAGAGATGAGCGGATGGATTCCCGGGTCTCTGGTCCAGCATCCAGGTCAGTGGTACCTTGTGGCTAGACAGGAGTCCATGAATCTCTAACCATCCGGCGTCCCCGGCGGCAGTGTGACGTCATCTGTACATCCTGCTCTTCTCTTGTTGGGACCTGTAGATTATTTTTTGTTCACTCATTCACATTCAGAGCCGCCAGAACTTTCTCAGCTTTATGTAGCTTCACTATACAACATCTTGCTTTTTTGTGTCTGTAAGGCCGTGTTCACATGTTGCAGAAATACTGTGTTTTTGTTTTCTGCAGGACCTGCACCAAACACCACAATAAGAATCAAAGCGTTTCTGTAATCTTAAAAAGCGTTAAAAACTCTGTTTCATATCTTCCCTAAAATTGCATCAAGTAAGCGGGAAAACGCATAAAAGAAAAGCAGCAAACACCAATAATCAGAGAAGGTGTCGTGTGGTGCGGATACCTGCAGAAAAAAAAGAAGCAGAAAGAACATAGCATTTACGGTATATGTGAACACGGCCTCAGCATTATCGTTTTATTACATTTTTAGGCTGCGTGCTCACGAAGCATTTTCCAAGCGTTTATGCTGCGGAATTTACGCAGCGTAAACGCTTGGGAAACGCTTGGTAATCCGTTCCCCATGGTCCCCAATGACAAGCCGCAATGTCATTGCCCATGCTGCGGATTTTTCCGCAGCATTTATGCTGCGCTCAAAAATCCGCAGCATGACACGCAGCGTAATCGCCGCCATTGACTTGCATTGGACCGCGTGACATCCGCATCACTACATCTGCACATGCGGATATCATACTGTTCAATGTGCGGATGGTACCCAGGCCTGGAGAAGAGGAGACTCTCATCCAGACCTGGGTACCATAGAAACTGTAAAAAAAAGAATCTAAAATAAAAAATAAAGATTATACTCACCTTCCGATGTCCTCCCGGTGTTTTGTCCACTCTGTCCGGTCTCTTGCATTGCTCGCGCTGTTGTGAAGGACCTGCCATGACGTCATTGAGTCATGTGACCTGACACATGACTGAATGACGTCACCGTAGGTCCTTCACACCACCGCGAGCAGTGCAAGAGACCGAACGCAGCGTAGATAACACCGGGAGGACATCGGAAGGTGAGTATAATCTTTTTTTTATTATTTTTTACCATTCTTATTCTTTTTTTTTTAACTAACTTGGTCACACTACTATAAATCCATGCCGGTTGCATGGATTTATATAGTGTGAACAAGTTGTCAAGCACTTTTCCAAGTGATGCTAAAATCGCTTGGAAAAGCGCTTGATAACCCGCATGCAGAAATGCATGCAAAAACGCTTGACAAATGCTTCTACCTGGCGGGAAAAACGCATGTAAAATCCGCATGCGTTTTTCCTGCCAGGGAGAAACGTAAAAAATATGCAGCATTTCTGCATCGTGGACACATAGCCTTATGGGTTTAATAGAGAAAAATATAAATTCCGCCATTTTTTTTATGTCATTTACCAATCCCCGTAAATCTGATCGCTGTGTTGTGCGGGTCATTACGATTAAAGGGACACCAAATATGTTCATGTTATTTGCTGATTTGTGATGTTTATTATTTAAAAATAAATGCATTAAAAATAACATTTTTTTTACATTATTAAGTGTTTTTCATTATTAGTCATTTAATAATTTTATAAGATGAAAAAATGTCTTAGGATATGTGCACACGATCTGGAGCCGCTGTGGGTTTGACTCTGCGGGTTTATGCATTTATCCAGATGTTACAGTATAGTGGATGGGATTTCTAGAAATCCCATGCCCACTATGCATCTCTATGCACCTGCGGATCACCCGCGAAAATGGACATGTGGCGCATCTTTCCAGACTGCAGCATGTCAATTTCTCTTGCGGGTCTGCATGCAGGCTTTCCCCATAGACCTAACCTCTATGAGGAAAGGTCACATGTGAAAAAAAAAATGGCGCCGCTCATTTTCATATTGAACGGAAGCCGGCGGTGGCTATTCCATAGCGTCAGGGCCGCAAGCTGATACACATCGTGGGCACATACTCTGATTCTCCCTGTAGAATAAAAATGTATACAGTACATTGTACACAGCAGTGTATTTCTATCATCTTATAGTCAGTTGCTGCAGTATAGATACATGGAATTCTGCTCCTTACACCGCTAGAGCTTGTGGCTCAGCACAATAAAGCTCCCATCTATCTGCAATGTGATGGTTGTGGGTTCAAGACCTGAGTAGACGCTTAAAAAAAATGTAATTGATTTTTATTTTTAATACTTTTAGGCTACATTACCACGATCAGGAACAGCAGCGCTTTGGACGCAGCGTACTCTCGCTGCGTCCAAAATGCTGCGTTATAATCACGCAGCGCAGGTGAGCTGCGTCCAAAATGCTGCTCTTCCTGATCGTGGGCTCATAGCCGTATAGGAACAAGATAAATATTTTTCTTCACCTCAGTATACAGGCACCATTAAAATACATTGTTATATATACAATGTATTTCTATGGAGATGTACACTCTGCTTCTTGATTCATTGCAATGTAGAGCTAAGATAACCAAATTCTCCTATCTACAGTTGTGCTCAAAAGTTTACATACCCCAGCAGAATTTTTCCTTTCTTGACCGTGTTTCAGAGAATATGAATTATAACAAAAAAACTTTTTCTCCACTTATGGTTATTGGTTGGTTGAAGCCATTTATTGTCAAACTACTGTGTTTTCTCTTTCTAAATCTTAATGACAACCAAAAACATCCAAATGTTCACATACCCCAGTTCTTAATACCGTGTATTGCTCCCTCTAACATCAATGACAGCTTGAAGTCTTTTGTGGTAGTTGTGGATGAGGTTCTTTATTTTCTAAGATGGTAAAGCTGCCCATTCTTCTTGGCAAAAAGCCTCCAGTTCCTGTAAATTCCTGGGCTGTCTAGCATGAACTGCACGCTTGAGATCTCCCCAGAGTGGCTCAATGATATTGAGGTCAGGAGACTGAGATGGCCACTCCAGAACCTTCACTTTGTTCTGCTGTAGCCAATGACAGGTCGACTTGGCCTTGTGTTTTGGATCGTTGTCATGTTGGAACGTCCAAGTATGTCCCATGCGCAGCTTCTGGGCTGATGAGTGCAAATTTGCCTCCAGTATTTGATGATAACTTGCTGCATTCATCTTTCCTTCAACTTTTACCAAGTTTCCTGTGCCTTTGTAGCTCACACATCCCGAAAACATCAGTGATCCACTTCTGTGCTTTGCTGTAGGAATGGTGTTCCTTTCATCATAGGCCTTGTTGACCTCTCTCCAAATGTAACATTTATGGTTGTGGCCAAAAAGTTCAATTTTGGTCTCAACACTCCAGATTACCTTGTTCCAGAAGTTTTGAGGCTTGTCTCTGTGCTGCTTGTCGCATTGTAGGTGAGATATTTTGTGGCATTTGCGCAGTAATGGCTTTCTGCTGGTGACTCGACCATGCATCCCATTTTTTTTCAAGAGCCTCCTTATTGTGCATCTTGAAATAGCCATACCGCTAGTTTGCAGAGAGTCCTGAATTTCAGCTGATGTTATTTGTGGGTTTTGCTTTGCTTCCCAAACAATTTTCCTGGCAGTTGTGGCCGAAATTTTTGTTGGTCTACCTGACCGTGGTTTGGTTTTTACAGAGCCCCTGATTTTCCATTTGTTAATCACAGTTTGAATGCTGCTGACTGGCATTATCAATTCCTTGGATATTTTTTTGTATCCCTTCCCTGTGTTATACAGTTCAACTACCTTTTCCTGTAGATCCATTGACAATTCTTTGGTTTTCCCCATGACTCACAATCCAGAAACATCAGTGGCTGGATGAAAGATGCAAGAGTCTGTCTGGATCCCAGAAATTCACTCAGCTTTTATGCACATACACTGATTACAAGCAAACAGGTCACAGGTGAAGATGTTACCTTTAGTCGCCATTAAAACCCATTCTGTGCATGTTTTTGGTTGTCATCAAGATTTAAAAAGAGAAAACACAGTAGTTTGACAATAAATGGCTTCATCCAACCAATAACCATGAGTGGAGAAAAAGTTTTTTGTTATCATTCATATTCTCTGAAACAAGGCCAAGAAAGGAAAAATTCTGCCAGGGTATGTAAACTTTTGAGCACAACTGAATATCATTATGGGCTGTTGCTCAGTGGTTAGAGCAAACAGCCTGTGAACATTGGGAAGCATGTTGACACTGTGATGTCATTTTGAGTCCCCGGTGACAGGGTCATTTTGAGTCCCCGGCGTGAGAGGAGGTGAATATATAATTTAATTTATGCACTGAGAAGACATGCATGATCGGCCCCACCCCTGAGGAGGTGGAGCTGCGGAGCGATGAAAACGTCGGAGAGAGAGGTAAGTATAGAAGCCGGGAGAACTGCCGAGCCGTGAAGGGACAGTCCCGCCGTAAACAGGATGGTTGTATATACTAGGATGGGAGACACATATAACAGGTTGAAGGACATATATACTAAGAAGGGAGACATATATACCAGGATTGGGCATATATATACCAGGATGGGGGACATTACTACATAATGAAGAGGGGGGGACATGTATTTCTTTATAGGATTTAGAATGCTACAAGGGCCCATACATCTCACCAACATGCAGGAAGGGGGGCAGGTTCAAATTTTGCATCGGGGCCCATTGAACTCTAGTTACAACACTGCATATGTGATCTGTGAAAAACACAGAACACATGGAAAACACAGATGACCTAATGAGGCCATTGAAGATGTTATTTAACAGCTATTGTAACAAGTTTGGCTTCCTAAAGTGTTGGATGGCTGCAGAAAGAAAATGAAGTTATATTTAGTGATTAGCGAACGTGTTCGCCACTGCTCGGTACTCGCCTGAGCATCACGGTGCTCGACAAGCTCGGTGCTCGGTGAATATTTCCGGGTTGCTCGGGCGGGAACTCGGGTCCCCTACCTGCATGTTTGGTACTCTTTAGAGAGCCAATGAACATGCAGGGATTGCTTCCACGCACTGTAATGCCGTAGCCATGTTGGTTGTGGCATTACAGTGATTAGCTGGCCGCACAGCATCATTAGGTCTATATAAGACCTGGCGCCGCCATGCTCGTCACAGTCACCCCGGAATCAGGCAGAGTAGGGAGAGCTGCTACTGCGTTGGGAAAGATTTGCTTGTTTAGAGTTAGTATATGTATTCCATAACATACATCTATCAAAAGGAATGTATCCAGCCGATAATGGCAGCACTTCCCAGGTCTCACATCCAAAGATGATATTTTGAATTTTTTGAATTTTTCATTTACTAAGTTAAAATAAAAGAGATACAACATGTTTCGGATACAATATATACCCTTCTTCAGGTATCATAAACACACAGTACAAATCCTACTAGAATAAAATTCAACCACACTTATATATAGTAGCAAACCATTTATCCCAGCCCTAGAAACTTAATTTGGGGTATGGACCAGGTTCAGGAGCACACCGACTAATTGGTCCAGCCTTTCAAACCACATTCTTGTCAACATGAATGCAATAAAAGAGAAATAAATAAATAAATAAATGTCAAAACATTTAGACTCTCTCTATGATATCAATCAATCCATTTGGATATAATGTTCCAAAACGATATATCCAAAATGTTTCAATCGTTTAATATAAGTGACTGGAGTGAGGAAGCGCTGAATGCCTGGGGTATGTATAACGTATACATAGCCTCCGGTGCGGGGTCTCATACCGGTGAATCCCCACAGCGCATGCAACATCACTGCAGACTTATCACTTGGGGTGAGCGCGAGCAAGGAACACTATACATTCAGGAGTAAGTGATCATGCGATATACATGACTGTTTATGAATTTATTATATGTTTGCTTCTCCTTTGGTAGTTCATTATGTTTTACTGCGCATATGCACTTTAGGGGATTCAAAAGTAGTACTTTTTTGATATACCTGCTATTGCTTACATGAGTGTGATAAAAGTGATATATGTATATGTAGCACCCTGAGGATTCGGCTGCTACAGGGGTATTGCACCTCAACCCAGAGGTGTGGTATTCCACTCCCGGGTAAGGATGGAGTGTGGAACTGAGCTCAGTAAGCTGCATGCACTACACACATCCCATTTCCGAGGAACAGACCAACGGTACTCCCACTTAGAAATGTGCAGGTACGACAGAGTCTGTTCCTGGCTGGAGTGGGAGGGGGGTGGTACATCCCAGTAGTGTAGGGGCAGATAGGGGGAGCAGCCTGGGTAAAGTTAGGAGCTCATTGGGTGCTGGTCACCTGAGCTCACACATAGAGGGAGTATTTAAGGTGGGCACCATCTAAGATCAGGGTCAGTCAGCCACAGTCGGTCAGTCTGTGAGAAGTCAGTGAGACATCAGACTTAGCAGAGGAGCAGAGCAGCCCCAGAGAGAGTGAGAGAGGAGAGCCAGAAAGACCCAGAGGGGGAGACAGAAGGAACTCTGAGAACCCAAGTACAACCCTAGGGTGAAGAGTTGGCAACAGGGTACCGGATCCCAAACTGGTGGGGGCTAAAGCATACCTCAGCCAGAGACCGGAGGCCGTGGGCAGGATCTGCCACGGCCACCCACCACATCCACCCTGAAGGCAAACCACGTGTAGGGTCAGGGAACCCAAGGCCAAGGGTCTCCCAACAGAAGGCCCGAGGGAGCTGGACCTAGGTGGATCCCTGGTGGGGACGGCCAGAAGAAAGGACAAGAAGGAGGGCTCAGGGACACGCTCCGGACTTGCTTGGGGGTTGGCTGAATCCAGGACCTGGTGGACGCAGCACGGCCCGGGTGGTCACTCAAGGCCGGAGTGACCGGAATATCTGCAGTAAGTAAACACCCTGAACTGCACAACCCGACTCTGTCTTTAATTATCATCTACGCTGCACCACCACAACCCCCATCCTCTGCACCTGACCCCCCTGAGGCCATACCCCTCCCGTTGGGGGTTATACTATCTAAAGCTGCACCAACACCATCAGCCTCAGCGGACCCTGCTGCAGCGGCGGCCGTAGTGACCGCAATCCAACGGGTGGCGTAGTCGACATAACGAACTTTGTAACATCTGTAGGACTGCCACATACTCTGAGCTTGACACCCTGGGCACGGACCGGGTCACAGCCACTCGGAGACTACAACCCCCATCTGATCCGGCTCCGGGTATTCCCTTAAAGAATATGGCCCAGGGGGTGCGTCAACTTTGGCGTAGTCGGCAGGATTACGTGCCCGCAACAACCGGGTACTGCGTGCCTGAAGAAAAGAACAAGTTTACCTCAAAAAGAAGTCTCCTGCCGGTTCCGGAGGGTCCCCGCCATCGGACTCCATCACAGATCGATTCCCGCCGGTTGTCCGCCATTAACAGCTTTTTCCCGCCATCTGCAGAGTTTCCCGCCACTGGGAGACGATTCCCGCCATTTCCAAAGGTTTCCCGCCTTGGAAGAGCGGACGCCATTATGGGCATGCCAGAGGGTGGCAAGAGGCCGCCTCCCATCGTGGGCCAGGACCGAAAATGGCGCCAAAAGTGGAAACCGCCCCCACCAACAGAGACTGTGATGCTAGAGGTGTCTGTCAGCGTGAAAGAACTGCCCCTGGAGCTGACAATCACCAAGTGGCCCCGGGACCGCCCTCGGAGTGGGAGGACTGAGAAGAAGAGAGCAAAGATGGGTGTCGCCTGGAGCAGTCTGGAGAGAGCGCACCCGGAGACAAGAAGCCTGGAGCCGAGTCCAGAAGAAGCTTACCCGGAGATGGAAGAAGAGCAGAGCAGCACCGGCCCGCTGGCCAGGAGCCTGCTGGAGACAACGGAAGGAGAGCAGAGCAGCACCGACCCGTTGGTCAGGAGCCTGCTAGAAGCAACGACCCCACTAGGCTTAGTGGAGGTCCTGGCACAGCTCCCCCGAGATCGGGAGCGTGCACAGACTGCGCTGGAGGGCCTCGCACGGAGGATGGCCCGGGTGCAGCGAGAGACGTTGGCGGAGTGGAACCGAGAGATGGCCCAGCAGACAAGAACCCGTCAGCGGAGCACGCCACCCGAGACGAGGAGACAGACCGCCTCTGAGGATGGCGCAGGAGGACTGAAGGCCGGAGACGGCGCCGAGAAGGGAGCCGAACGAAAGGAGGCAGGTAAAGGGGACGTCTCTACCCCAAACCGGGAAACCGCGTACCTGCCCCAGCTCCCCGTCGCAGAGCCCGAAGTACCCCCTGCCGTGCCCGTAACCGCAACGTCACCGCCGCCGACTAGGCCTCAAACGGGAGCCGCGACCCCTGTGACGTCATACGCCTCGACCCCGAGCGTGACCAAGCAGGAAGTACCACCAGCCTGGTCGCAAGGCCTAGTACCCCCGGGCGCCGCAATATCAACAGCGCCCCCTACCTCCGCGGAGCCACCGGCCTGGTCGCAGGGCCAAGTAGCCCAGGGCGCCGCCGTCCTTACGGTGCCCTTTACTTTCCAGGTGCCCCAGGCCTGGCCACAAGGCCTGGGCAACCCGGGCGCCACCACCACCGCGCCCATAAAACCAAAAGTGCCACATCTGGGAGAAGATCTGTTCGCCCAACATACGTGCCCGGATGGGCAGCCCTTTATATGGCCACCGGAGTTTCACCATCCCCGACTCCGGAAAGAGAGACCCCTAGACGAACCCCTGATCCCGGCTCCAAAGCCCATAAAGAGGATCTCGCCCCCGCTAGAAGAGACCCAGTTTGAGTGGGACCCCACCAGAGAAGACCTCATGGGGTTCACTCAGGAGACTCGGGCAGCCGCAGCGGAGCGTGCAGAGTGCTGCCGCCAGCAGCTCGAGGTCTTTGAGAGGGAGCGGAGAGAGAGGCGGGTCCGGGAACAACAAGCCCAAATAAAGAGCGCGGAGCAGAAGAGCCGGGCCAGGAGGAATCCCCGTGCAGCTCATGGTCCCCCTTCCACCGGGACTGTGATCAAGTTCAATATGCAGCACGGGTGGGGCTTCATCCGAGATCACCGCACCCCAGGCGACGTCTTCGTGACAAGAGGAGACGTTGAGTCCCACCTACCGGAGGGACACAGAGGACGTGACCTGTATATAGGGGACGAGGTCACCTTCACCCGGCACAAGTGTGCCAAAGGACCCTACGCCCTCCATGTGCATCGCCTGACGGAGGAGGAGCTGCGGTGTGAGGAGGAGCAAGAGGACCCGGACGGGTCTGAAGCTAAAGGTAACCACAAAGAAAGAGCAGGAGGACGCCGTCGTTGAGTACGGTAGTGAAGAGACTGTATATAGTTGCCCGTCGGGGCACAGTGAACTGTTGCTGCTATTATAGTCCCCGTTGGGACCAGCAAATTGAACTGTTAACCCCGTGTGTCCCTATTCCCACTGACCGAGGACTGAGAGCGGCCATAAGCCCTTGTATATAGTTGCGCTTCCTAAAGCGCCCCCTACCGGTTTTATAGGAAAACCATTTTTCTAGAGAAACTGTTGCACTTTTCCCGGGCACACGTTGCACAGTGTCCGGAGGAGGAGCTAGAAGCAAGAAACGACTACGAGAAAGTTTTATATGAAAAGTTTTATGATGCTGCTAATATATGTTGTTTTATATGTTTTATTATGTTGTTTATGCAAAAAAAAAAAAAAAAATGTATGTTTGGATGTTTTTATATCTTACAGCCCGAGGACGTGCTGTGATTTACCAGGGGGGAATGTAGCACCCTGAGGATTCGGCTGCTACAGGGGTATTGCACCTCAACCCAGAGGTGTGGTATTCCACTCCCGGGTAAGGATGGAGTGTGGAACTGAGCTCAGTAAGCTGCATGCACTACACACATCCCATTTCCGAGGAACAGACCAACGGTACTCCCACTTAGAAATGTGCAGGTACGACAGAGTCTGTTCCTGGCTGGAGTGGGAGGGGGGTGGTACATCCCAGTAGTGTAGGGGCAGATAGGGGGAGCAGCCTGGGTAAAGTTAGGAGCTCATTGGGTGCTGGTCACCTGAGCTCACACATAGAGGGAGTATTTAAGGTGGGCACCATCTAAGATCAGAGTCAGTCAGCCACAGTCGGTCAGTCTGTGAGAAGTCAGTGAGACATCAGACTTAGCAGAGGAGCAGAGCAGCCCCAGAGAGAGTGAGAGAGGAGAGCCAGAAAGACCCAGAGGGGGAGACAGAAGGAACTCTGAGAACCCAAGTACAACCCTAGGGTGAAGAGTTGGCAACAGGGTACCGGATCCCAAACTGGTGGGGGCTAAAGCATACCTCAGCCAGAGACCGGAGGCCGTGGGCAGGATCTGCCACGGCCACCCACCACATCCACCCTGAAGGCAAACCACGTGTAGGGTCAGGGAACCCAAGGCCAAGGGTCTCCCAACAGAAGGCCCGAGGGAGCTGGACCTAGGTGGATCCCTGGTGGGGACGGCCAGAAGAAAGGACAAGAAGGAGGGCTCAGGGACACGCTCCGGACTTGCTTGGGGGTTGGCTGAATCCAGGACCTGGTGGACGCAGCACGGCCCGGGTGGTCACTCAAGGCCGGAGTGACCGGAATATCTGCAGTAAGTAAACACCCTGAACTGCACAACCCGACTCTGTCTTTAATTATCATCTACGCTGCACCACCACAACCCCCATCCTCTGCACCTGACCCCCCTGAGGCCATACCCCTCCCGTTGGGGGTTATACTATCTAAAGCTGCACCAACACCATCAGCCTCAGCGGACCCTGCTGCAGCGGCGGCCATAGTGACCGCAATCCAACGGGTGGCGTAGTCGACATAACGAACTTTGTAACATCTGTAGGACTGCCACATACTCTGAGCTTGACACCCTGGGCACGGACCGGGTCACAGCCACTCGGAGACTACAACCCCCATCTGATCCGGCTCCGGGTATTCCCTTAAAGAATATGGCCCAGGGGGTGCGTCATATATACATTCAGTGGAATAATGATGGCTATTCATATTACTACCTATGTATGTATGTATATGAAGGTGATATATGTGTATACATTCATTTCAACAATGATGACTATTTACCTATAGCCCCTGCAGTCCCCCAAAGCACTTGCACTTTTTGATACCAGTGTTCCTGGTTCGTGCCCCTGTCAATTTGTAATATGTCTTTTGTTTTATTCGATTCCTGTTCCCTGCAATCATGGATTCATTCCCTTTCCTTTTTTGATATCTGATTATGTATTAATAAAATTTGTCTTTATTTTGATAATTTTGTGGATCCTTATTCGAAGTTTTTTTCTCGAGTTTGTTCTTTATCACTAGTAGTGTTGAGCATTCCGATACTGAAATATCGGGTATCAGCCGATATTCGCGGTATCGGAATTCCGATACTTAGTTCCGATACTTTTAGAATATCGGATACCGGAATCGGAAGTTCCCATAATGCAATGAGCCAGTTTCATTTTATTCAGCCAATGAGGATCCTAAGAAGTGTGGGACATCCTGTTAGGCATGTAGGCATGTTAACTAATGGCATGGCTGTGATTGGCTGCTGAAATGATGTCATGATGCACTATAAAAGCCGCCGCCGCCATTTTGAGCTCACTCTGCTGTGAATTCAGTTAGGGATAGGACGCTGCTGTTCTGAGGGACAGTTTTAGCTACTTATTTGCTCTATTCTGCTTTACCCAAGCTACTTTATAAACCGCTGTGCCTTGCAGCGCTAGTGCACAGTTCTCTGTGCTGTTCACGGCTGTCTGCAAGGTCTCTGTGTGTGAGTGCAGCTCACGCTGTAGTGTGTGCTTCAACCACGTCTGGTTGTATTGTGCTCAGCGTGCGTCACTGCCTCAGACATTGTCCTTTTTTGCTAATTGATCATTTTTCCTGATTTCTCCTATTAGTGTGGTGGTTCCATCCGTATCCAGCTAGATTGGTTCCAAACACACTATATAGGAGTAGATAGAGAAGTTTTATTTTGTCTTGCAGCGCTAGTGCACAGTGCTCTGCATCTGCATTGTTCACGGCTGTCTGCAAGGTCTCTGTGTGTGTGAGTGGAGCTCACGCTGTAGTGTGTGCTTCAGCCACGTCTGGTTGTAGTGCGCTCAGCGTGCGACACTGCCTCATACATTGTCCATTTTTGCTAATCGATCATTTTTCCTGATTTCTCCTATTAGTGTGGTGGTTCCATCCGTATTCAGCTAGATTGGTTCCAAACACACTATATAGGAGTAGATAGAGAAGTTTTATTTTGTCTTGCAGCGCTAGTGCACAGTGCTCTGCATCTGCACTGTTCACACCTGTCTGCAAGGTCTCTGTGTGTGAGTGCAGCTCACACTGTAGTGTGTGTTTCAGCCACGTCTGGTTGTAGTGCGCTCAGCGTGCGTCACTGCCTCATACATTGTCCTTTTTTGCTAATTGATCATTTTTCCTGATTTCTCCTATTAGTGTGGTGGTTCCATCCGTATCTGGCTAGATCGGTTCCAAACACACTATATAGGAGTAGTTAGAGGAGCCTTTCTGCAGCATTGGACCCTGCAGCCCCAGCCAGATTAGTATTAGCCTATTTTTTGCAGCCTCATCTATTGCATTGTAGGTTACCTTCCTACATTGTAATAGCTACAAAAAGTTTGTGATACTATCATTATTACATCTTTAGGCACATCCAGTGTTTTTTTGTGACAAAAAAAACCTAAATAAAGTTCACCAAACACTCCACTTTACAGTTGTGTAGGCCACATTAGCTCATATTAAAGTCTAGTCCACACTTTATAAAATTAGTGTTTCTTATACCTGTTAGCAGCTGTTCAGGAATAGGCACACTAAGCCCTTAGTACTTTTCTGCCTATCTTTATCAGTCTACCAAGATGAAGAAGGCAGGGAGTAAGGCATGTGGTCGTGGTCGTGGGCGTGGGCGTGGAGTTTCTGCAGGGAGAGGACGTGAGGATTCTGTGCCTGCAGGGACAGGACGTGGGGATTCTGTGCCTGCTGCGGGCACCAGTGACTCAGCATCCCCCAGTTTTACCAGGGAACAGTCCTTTATGCCCCGCTTTGTAGGAGATAGCCGTACCCCACTGCTGCGGGAGGACCAAATTGAAGCCGTTGTCGGATGGATGGCAGCTAACGCATCGACTTCAATTAGTTCCAGGTCCTCTCAGGTCCTGAGCACTGAAGAGCACCCATCTGTCTCTTCACCACCTGCCAAATTGCCCAGGCAGTCAGAGAGCCCTGGACAGGAGCCATCTCTACTTCTTTTCTCTGAATCTCTTGGCTTGGAAAGAGGGGGCCAGACAAGCAGCCTTCGAGAATTTGAAGAAGAGGTAGTATGCAGTGATGCGCAACCGTTTTGACTCTCTGAATCTGAAGAGGCGGGTGGGCCAGTGCCTATGGTCAGCAGCACACCTCAGTATGCATCTGATGATGAGACTCAGGTGCCACTTTCTGGTGCGTACTGTGCTGTCGAGACTACCCAGGAGAAGCAGTTGTTTGAAGAGGGTGGTGTAGATGATGAGGTTCTTGACCCATCATAGCGTGAGGGACAGGAAGGTGGTGGGAGCAGCTCTGAGGAAGAGATTCCCCGAACGGCCCAAAAAGGAGGGAGAGGGAGGGGGCAGACTTGGTTGCCTGTAGCCTCCCATTAGGAGCATGGCTCTTCGAAAACCCAAAGCGGGCGCTCCCAAGACTTGCAGTGCCTGGTCCTTTTTTGACACAGTTGCAGATGACATTTGCTTTGTCAAATGCAAACTTTGTAATCAGAAGGTGAAAAGAGCGAAAAGTGTCAGCAACCTCAATACCACAAATATGTGGAAACATGTGCGGACCAAGCACGTGGTGGAGTTACAAAGACACACTGAAGACCTAGGCCAACCTACAGCTCCACCTACCACCTCTTCAGCTCGTGTTGTAGCCTCTTCCTCCAGCTCCCACACAGCTGGTTTGGCTTCCTCACAGGATCGCCATGGAAGAACCTCTGGCACTGTTGTACAGAGACACAGTGTCATTCCACCCACAGCACCATGTTCCCTGTCATCCTCACACTCCCAGGCCAGTCTACAGCCATCGTTAGCACAGGCATGGGAGAAAAGGCGCCCATACTCGGCAAACCACCCCCGCGCACAGGCTCTGAATGCTGGCATTGCAAAACTACTGGCCCTTGAAATGCTATTGACTCGCCCCCTGGGCCTGTCCTGGGAACCCGGAACCGGGCCTGTTGTAGGACGCTGGGGGTTGTAGTCTCCGTGTGGCGGTGACCCGGTCCATGCCCAGGGTGGTCAAACCAGTGGCAGTCTATTTTTATTATAATTGTCCGACTACGCCACCCGTGGATTGCGGTCAGTGGGGACCGCCGCTGCGCTGCAGACCGCTGAGGCTGATGTTATATGCGCAGCCAAGAATGGGATAACTCCCCACGGGAGAAGTATTGCCTGAGGGCAGCTAGAGTAGATGATGGTAGTGATGGTGTGAGGGTCCCAGTACTAATGGTGCTGGTGCGGCGATGAAACACAGAGACGTGTGGTTGCAGTTTTCAATGCTTTACTCACAGTTCTTTATCAGGTCACTTGTGCGCAGGTAGGACCGCCCGAGTCATGCTGCGTCCACCAGGTGAGGGACTCGGTCAACTCCCAGGCAATTCCAGAGTGTGGCACAGAACTCCCTTCTCTTCCTTTCTCTGTCCGTCCCCACCAGTGACTCACCTTTGTCCAGCTTCCTCGGGCCTTCTGTTGGTGAAACCTCTCTCCGGTTTCCCTGACCCTATGGGGTATGCTTTCCTGGTGGATGTAGTGAGGGGTCGCACCAAGATGTGGTCACAACCTCCGGTTTTGGCTGAGGATTAGTCGCCTCCACCAATTTGGGTTCCGGTACCCTGCTCTGCCAACCCTTCACCCTGTATCTCCTGGGCATATGGGGTTCCTTCTGTCCTCGGGTCTCTGGGCCTTTCTCTGTGTTCCTTGCTTCCTTTCTCCTCTGTTCCAGTTCCTTTCTTACCCAGACTGAGCCACAGCTCCCTGTCAGCCCTCTCTGGCTGAGCTCCTCTCTGAACTGGCTACTGTCTTAAGATGGTGCCCACCTTATATACCTCCTTCTGACACCCGAGCCCAGGTGACTAGCAACCAATGGGCTCCTACCTATGCCCAGAGACCCACCCCTATCTGCTCCTACACCACTGGGTGTACTTTCCCCTCCCCACTCCAGCCAGGGACAGATGCTGTCGTGCCTGCACTTCTGTCTAGTGGGAGCACCGTTGAGCTGTCCCTCGGAAATGGGGTGTGTGTGGTGCATGCAGCTTACTGAGCCCTAGTCCACACTCCATCCTTACCCGGGAGTGGAATATCACACCTCTGGTTCGAGGTGCAATACCCTGTAGCAGCCGAGCCCTCGGGGTGCTACACTATCATTCAGGCTGGTGGAGACTGACACCTTCCATAACTTGATGGCATTGGCAGTCCCACAATACAATGTGCCCAGCCACTTTTATTTCAGCAGGCAAGCCGTCCCTGCCCTGCAACAGCATGTGGAGGGAAAAATTAAACGTGCTACAAAACGCCGTCAGTAGCAAGGTCCACCTGACCACCGATGCGTGGACCAGTAAGCATGGACAGGAACGATACCTTTCCCTCACTGCCCATTGGGTAAATGTTGTGGAGCCGGGTACAGATCTTGAGAGTGGCGCTGTACATGTTCTGCCAACTCCAAGGATTGCAGGAATCCAGTCTGTACACATTGACTCCTCCTCATACTCCAGTTCCTCTGAATCAGCGCTGCAGGAGCCGTCACGGTCTACCTCCACATCGACCCGTGAACGGTTACCTGTTACGACCGATATGAGCACAGCCGTGGCCAAACGTCAACAGGCCGTATTAAAATTAATTTCTTTATGGAATTGAAACCACACAGCGCAGGAGCTCTGAAATGCCATCAAGCAGCAGAGCGACGTGTGGTTTGTGCCTGCGAATCTCCAGCCAGGCATGGTAGTGTGTGACAATGGCCAAAATCTGGTGGCAGCTCTGGGCCTAGGCAACCTCACTCACATCCCATGTCTGGCACATGTGCTCAACTTGGTTGTGCAGAGTCTTTTGAGGGACTATCCGGATCTTGATGCACTGCTGCACAAGGTACGCATAGAGTGTGCTCACTTGCGGTGTTCCAGCAATGCAAGATCACGCATTTCAGCTCTGCAGCGCCGATTACGTCTTCCGGAAAATTGCATCATATGTGACCTACCCACCAGGTGGAGTTCAACGTTACATATGGTGGAGAGGTTGTGTGAGCAGCAGGCAGCAGTAATGGAGTACCAGCTGCAGCAGGCGCAAACAAGTCGCAGTGCGCGCCGTTCACACTTCACCACCACTGAGTGGGCCTCTATGAAGGACATTTGCCATGTTTTGCGTGCCTTCGATTATTCCACGCGGATGGCGAGTGCAGATGATGCACTAGTCAGAATAACTATCCCCCTTATCTGCCTGCTTGAAAAAACACTGCAAGCACTAAGGGAGGAGGTTTTGGAAGAGGTGGAGGATGAGGAGTCACAAATGCCATCTGCTTCTGTACAGTCTGCGGAACGTCGTTCCTCACAAAGGCCTAGGCAGGGGACACTTTGTGAGGAGGATGAGGAGGAGTCAATGGAGGAGGAAGACATCTGTCCAGAGGAGGGAGGTACACAATGCTCTAGTAGTCAGTATCTAGAGCGAGGGTGGAGTGATGCAGAGCAGGCAGAGATCACGCCTCAAGCAGGGGACAGTGTTTCTTGGCCAGTTGGCAGTCTGCAGCACATGGTTGATTTCATGCTGCAGTGCCTGAGAAACGACCGCCGCATCGCCCACATTCTCAACACGGCTGATTATTGGGTGCCCACCCTCCTATATACTTGCTACCAGGACAACTTACAAAGCCTCATAACACCGTTGAACCGGGAGCGTAAAATGCGGGAGTACCAAGACGCACTGGTGCATTACATCATGTTCTCCATTCCACCCGAGATCAGTGCTGCTAGTGCTTTACCAAGCATCTCAGTGCGTCGAGGCAGTGGAGGAAGCTCTGCACAAAGAGGGAGCAGAAGCATGGCATCAGCACAAGGCAAGACCAGTATGGCCCAAACGTGGCAAAGTTTTGTGTCCCGGCCATAAATGTCTACACCATCACAGACGGCTCCAGTCAGCAGGAGGCAACGTTTCCGTCAGATGGTGACAGACTACATGTCTTGCCCTCTCAGTGTACTCCCAGACGGCTCTTCCCCTTTCAAGTTTTGGGTCTGTAAGCTGGACAGATGGGCAGAGCTTAGCCAGTATGCATTGGAGGTGCTGGCTTGCCCTGCTGCTAGTGTATTATCGGAACGCGTCTTTAGTGCCGCAGGTGGTGTACTAACAGACCGTCGCATCCGACTATCCTTCGATAACGTTGACCCGCTTACTTTTCTGAAAATGAACAAGGCCTGGATCTCGCATGAATTTGCCAGTCCTCTTCCAGATTAAATAATTGGTTGGCAACATTATCCAGGTCTCCTGTTGTGTTCATGTTTTTACCACCTGAACTGTAATCCCTGGGCTCCAACACTGCCAGTTGCTGCTCAGAAGTGCCGTCTGCACAGTCCACACTTGCTCCAGTGTTATTGGGGTTCAGTAACGTCAGCTGATCCCCTGCTGTGTGCCCGGCAATTTCTCCTGCTCTGTCCACATTCACACTGCTACAGATTTTAAACTTGCTCCAATTAGGCCTCTGGCTCCTCTCTGTTTTCACTATTTACCCTGGGCTCCAACACCACCAGTTGCTGCTCAGAAGTGCCATCTGCACAGTCAACACTTGCTCCAGTGTTATTGGGGTTCAGTAACGTCAGCTGATCCCCTGCTGTGTGCCCGGCAATTTCTCCTGCTCTGTCCACATCCACTCTACTACAGATTTAAAACTAGCTCCAATTACACCTCTGGCTCCTCTCGTTTTCAGTATTATCCCTGAGCTCCAACACCGCCAGTTGCCGCTCAGAAGTGCCATCTGCACAGTCAACGCTTGCTCCAGTGTTATTGGGGTTCCTTAACGTCAGCTGATCCCCAGCTGTGTGTCCGGCAAATTCTCCTGCTCTGTCCACATCCACTGTACTACAGATTTAAAACTTACTCCAATTACACCTCTGGCTCCTCTCTGTTTTCAGTATTATCCCTGAGCTCCAACACTACCAGTTGCCGCTCAGAAGTGCCGTCTGCACAGTAAACACTTTCTGCCGTGTTATTGGGGTTCAGTAACGTCAGCTGATCCCAAGCTGTTTGTCCGGCAAATTCTCCTGCTCTGTCCACATTCTCACTACTACTACAGATTTAAAACGTGCTCCAATTACACCTCTGGCTCCACTCTTTTTTCAGTATTTACCCTGGGTTACAGCCCCGCCAGCTGTTTCCCGGCAGTGTCTTTGGCACGGGTACTCCCTCCTGCCCAGCCTGGTTCCAGCACGCCAGCTGTTTCTGGGTAGTGCCAACGTTACTTTGCCTCCAATACGTTGTCCTGTCGTGTTGCGGTCGGCTTAGCCGACTCTATGGTGCCTACAGTTTAGGTGACTCCTATGTGGGCTGCGGCATCTGGCAATGAAGGCTGGTTCCATAGTACCAATAGGACAAGTACCCCCTGTAGGACTGTGGGTTTCGGTAACTCAGGCCGGCTCGCGGCCTTGCAACTTTTTTTTTCATGTATACCTTCTGCTACCCATCTGGGTTCCAGTACCATCAGCTGGTTCTCGGCGGTGCCTTTGGCTTAGGTGCCTCCTTCTCGGTATCCAAGTTCCACCAACGTCTGCTGGTCCTTGGTAGTGCTTTCTGGCACAGGTACCTCCTGCTTAGTAACCGGGTTCCAGTACCATCAGCTGGTCCTCGGTAGTTCCATTGGCTCTTGTACCTTCTGCTACCCATCCGGGTTCCAGTACCGTCAGCTGTTTCCTGGCAGTGTCTTTGGCACGGGTACTCCCTCCTGCCCAGCCTGGTTTCAGCACGCCAGCTGTTTCCGGGTAGTGTTGTGACGCCTCCTTCGCTACTCGCTAGCCCTACCCTGAGAGATGGGGGTACTCAGAACCGGGCCTCCTGGTGTAGGGTGGATGCAGTCGTGGCCTAAGCCCGGCCCGTGCCCAGGGTCGTCACAGTTAAAAATAAGGGCTAGGAGGGACGGTGGTAATCGAGTGGATTAAATGACTACGCCACCTGTGGTACCTGGTGATTCACCACCAGCGCTGCGGCAGTCCTCTGAGGCGGGATGTAGTGGCAGCAGAAGATGATACTACTCCCCACAGGCGGAGCAGGGCCTCAGGGCACAGAAGACGGATCAGGGGAGTCGTAGTGGGTGGTGCGGTGTGGTGTCGCGCTGCAATAAGGGACCGGAGGCAATGGATGCAGTCTTCCAAGCTTTACGCACGTTGTTAGGTGTCAGCTGCAAGGCTTCTCCTTGCTCCTCACGGCGCGCTGCGGCCACCAGGAAGGGGTTCAGCACACTCCGGGTAATTCGGGTGTATCAATCAGGACCCCCTGCACCAGAGTGTTCCTAGACTTTCCCACTAGGTCCTCTCCTGTCCGTATGTGGTGCGTGTTACAAGGCTGGGTGTCCCTCTGGCTATACACAGAGCAAGGGTATGGGTGGCGACTCGGCTCCGTCCGTTACCCGCTGGGATCTTCCAAGCCTCCGGACTTTTCTGACTAGGACATGAAGTAGCAAAGCCAGATATCGGGGGCCGGTACCCCTTTTGCAGCAGGAATCCCTCTGACTAGGCCAGAATAGTGAGTACAGGTGGCATCTGCCGCTCCTTCTGCATCCCCCTGGGATCCTTTTGCCTGCGGAGCTTGTCTCCTCTGCTCCCCTCCAGGCCTTCTTATGTAGGGACATTAACCATGTAGAGACAACCGTTAACTCTATCCCGCTCCTCGCCTCAAGGCCAGAGCACGAGGACCGTGTATCTTCAATCAGCTGCAGGTTCACCTAGAAAGCCACGTTCAGTGATGGAAATCACAATCAAAGACCCTAAGCCCAAGATGGCCGTGTATTAAATATGAATATTATGGTGTAACCTAAAGTGCGTCCTCCACCCTCACCCACTACATGGTTCTCCCTACTTTTGGTTCCCCCCATCTCCTCTTATCCCGACTGGGGCAGCACTATGGTGCATATAAGCCCCCCCCTCAGGTGGGAGAGGTGTAGTGTTGGATGAATGGCTGAGTCCTGGGAGGTGCTCCTTCCTTACCGCGGAGAGGAGATACCACACCTCGGTCTGAGGTGCAGTACCCCTGTGGCGACTGAACCCTCAGGGGCGCCACAGTGTCAACGTCACTTTGCCTCCAATACGTTGTCCTGTCGAGTTGCTGTCGGGTTAGCCGACTCTATGGTGCCTGCAGTTTAGGTGACTCCTATGTGGGCTGCGGGATCTGGCAATGAAGGCTGGTTCCATAGTGCCAATAGGACAAGCACCCCCTGTAGGACTGTGGGTTTCGGTAACTCAGGCCGGCTCGCGGCCTTGCAACTTTTTTTTTCATGTGTACCTTCTGCTACCCATCCGGGTTCCAGTACCGTCAGCTGGTTCTCGGCGGTGCCTTTGGCTTATGTGCCTCCTTCTCGGTACTCCCTCCTGCCCAGCCTGGTTCCAACACACCAGCAATTTCCGGGTAGTGTCAACGTCACTTTGCCTCCAATACATTGTCCTGTCGTGTTGCGGTCGGGTTAGCCAACTCTTTGGTGCCTGCAGTTTAGGTGACTCCTATGTGGGCTGCGGCATCTGGCAATGAAGGCTGGTTCCATAGTGCCAATAGGACAAGCACCCCCTGTAGGACTGCGGGTTTCAGTAACTCAGGCCGGCTCGCGGCCTTGCAACTTTTTTTTTCATGTATACCTTCTGCTACTCATCCGGGTTCCAGTACCGTCAGCTGGTTCTCGGCAGTGCCTTTGGCTTAGGTGCCTCCTTCTCGGTATCCAAGTTCCACCAACGTCTGCTGGTCCTTGGTAGTGCTTTCTGGCACAGGTACCTCCTGCTTAGTAACCGGGTTCCAGTACCATCAGCTGGTCCTCGGTAGTTCCATTGGCTCTAGTGCCTTCTGCTACCCATCCGGGTTCCAGTACCGTCAGCTGGTTCTCGGCAGTTCCTCATCCTTCTTGTACCTTCTGCTACATTTCAAAGTACAAGCTTTTTGAAATGGTTATTGGTAATCACTCTGGATCTCCCTGACGACAAGGACCCTGAAGACCACCGCGAAGAAGACAAGGACCCCGAAGACGACGACCCTGAAGATGACGACCCTGAAGACCACCCCGAAGAAGACGAGGACCCCGAAGACGATGACTCTGAAGACGAGGACCCTGAAGACCACCCCGAAGAAGACGAGGACCCCGAAGATGACGACCCTGAAGCCAACGACCCTGAAGACCACCCCGAAGACCAAGAAGATGACCCTGAAGAAGATGATCAAGAGGACAAAGAACAAGAAGACAACCACCAAGATACAGAAGAACAAGAGACAGAAAACCAAGAAGCAGAAGAACAAGAAGCTGCAGAACAAAAAGCAAAAGAACATTAAGCATAAGACTAAAAATCAGAGCAAAAGATATTATCTAAATTATAAGCAGAAGAAGATTAAGCAGTGTATGGGGGTGAGTCCGTTCCTCCTCGTGGTGTCCCTGGAAAAGACCTGCTGCTGCAGGCCAAACTGAACGCGGACAAATCCTGTTGTAGATCTTTTGTGACAGGCAGAACGAAAGGTGTAATCTTCAAACTTTTATAGATAACAACTACAGGAATGCCTGTCACAAATATGAATATGATGAAGAAGAAGAATATGAAGAAGATGAAGAAGTAGAATATGAAGAAGAATAATAGTTGAATAAGAAGAATATGAAGAATGTAAAAAAAAAGAATAATACGAAGAAGGTGAAGAAGTAGAAGATGAAGAAGGTGAAGAAGAAGTTGATGAAAAAGATGCTGATGCTGAGGATGATGAAGGAGAAAGTGTAGGAGAAGTAAAAAAGAAGGTGAAGAGCATGGAAGTAGTGAAACATAAATATCTGACAAAATATAAAAAAACTTAACATAGTCAATATTTTTGTAACTCAGAACGTCTTAAAAAAAATATTAATTCCTGCTATTCCATTTGATTGGGCTAAACCTCTATGCCTTTATTGTCTCCCCCACCTCCCCCAATACATCCTACAGTATTCTTAGTTTATTTTCATTCCGATATTGGTGTCCCATTGACTTGCATTAGTTTCCGGTATCGGAATCGGCGATATCCGATATTTTTTGGGTATCGGTCCGATCCAATCTGATCCGATATTTCCCGATATCGGAAGGTATCACTCAACACTACTTATCACTTTTGACCGGACAACTCCTTTAATCACAGCAGAATCTCTTTTGTGATTTACCACAGGTGAGTCAAAATGTGTTTCCATACTAATTTAATGTAAAAGGTGCCAATACTACTGACACAGCAAGCTTTAGGTTTTTCTACATTTCCCTTCCATTATTTTTTGTTTTAAATTATTGTTTATCATTTGCTCTTTTGTATTTAACACTAGTGTTCTATACAAAAAACTGTTTCACTTGATTCACTTTTTTCAGGAGATATTTCACATCATGTACTTAAATTTCATGGGTGCCAATAACATGAGCAGGGCTGTATATGTGCCTGCTGGATGAACTGCTTATTTGCTGTGATACCTTTGTGCCCAGAAGAAACTGTTTCAGTTTTGAGTCCCTTAGAGTTTTATGAAAGCAATAAAATTGCACGTTTGAATCAAATCGCATTGCCTGTGTGAATGCTAACTAATGTATACCTGAGAGTGTGAATCCCTACAACACATACGTATATGATCTGTAGAGCACTGGTGTGGAAACCATATTACATGGTCACTGTATGATGGTAATATCAGTTCTAGTAGTATTGATTACTGTATAAGCTGGGAATATGTGGTCATATACTGATGGCATTATTTGTCTATCATACAGTTAGGTCCATATATATTTGGACAGAGACAACACTTTTCTAATTTTGGTTCAAGACATTACCACAATGAATTTTAAACAAAACAATTCAGATGCAGTTGAAGTTCTGACTTTCAGCTTTAATTTGAGGGTATCCACATTAAAATTGGATGAAGGGTTTAGGAGTTTCAGCTCCTTAACATGTGCCACCCTGTTTTTAAAGGGACCAAAAGTAATTGGACAGATTAAATAATTGTAAATAAAATGTTCATTTCTAGTACTTGGTTGAAAACCCTTTGTTGGCAATGACTGCCTGAAGTCTTGAACTCATGGACATCACCAGACGCTGTGTTTCCTCCTTTTTGATGCTCTGCCAGGCCTTCACTGCGGTGGTTTTTAGTTGCTGTTTGTTTGTGGGCCTTTCTGTCTGAAGTTTAGTCTTTAACAAGTGAAATGCATGCTCAATTGGGTTGAGATCAGGTGACTGACTTGGCCATTCAAGAATATTCCACTTCTTTGCTTTAATAAACTCCCGGGTTGCTTTGGCTTTATGTTTTGGGTCATTGTCCATCTGTAGTATAAAACGACGACCAATAAGTTTGGCTGCATTTGGCTGGATCTGAGCACACAGTATGGCTCTGAATACATCAGAATTCATTCGGCTACTTCTGTCCTGTGTCACATCATCAATAAACACTAGTGACCCAGTGCCACTGGCAGCCATGCATGCCCAAGCCATCACACTGCCTCCGCCGTGTTTTACAGATGATGTGGTATGCTTTGAATCATGAGCTGTACCACGCCTTCTCCATACTTTTCTCTTTCCATCATTCTGGTAGAGGTTGATCTTGGTTTCATCTGTCCAAAGAATGTTCTTCCAGAACTGTGCTGGCTTTTTTAGATGTTTTTTAGCAAAGTCCAGTCTAGACTTTTTATTCTTGATGCTTATGAGTGGCTTGCACTGTGCAGTGAACCCTCTGTATTTACTTTCATGCAGTCTTCTCTTTATGGTAGATTTGGATATTGATACGCCTACCTCCTGGAGAGTGTTGTTCACTTGGTTGGCTGTTGTGAAGGGGTTTCTCTTCACCACAAAGATTATTCTGCGATCATCCACCACTGTTGTCTTCCGTGGGCGCTCAGGTCTTTTTGCATTGATGAGTTCACCAGTGCTTTCTTTCTATCTCAGGATGTACCAAACTGTAGATTTTGCCACTCCTAATATTGTAGCAATTTCCCGGATGGGTTTTTTCTGTTTTTGCAGCTTAACCCTAGAACGCATGACCATAAAAATCTACTTTTTTACATACCTGTAGCCTTTTAGTCCTGTGTGCAAATAACATGGAATAACTCAAACAAAAATGACAAACAACTATATACCTGAGGAATACCTAGAGTTTCAAAATTCTAACTAAAGTAATCTTGCAGAAAATAGAAAACAATTAACAGGGCGTGCCTGCGAGGCCCCAGGTGTGCGTTATAGGGTTAAGGATGGCTTGTTTCACCTGCATGGAGATCTCCTTTGACCGCATGTTTACTTCACACCAAAACCTTCCAAATGCAAGTGTGGCACCCCAGGGGTCTGGTTTTCCACAGTAATGTAATGTTATGTCTGAGAGCAGGTGGGAGGTCCTTTGGTCAGGGATCCTGTGCATGCCACACCTCCTGCCCAGTCTTGGGAGGGGAAGAACTTCCCCTGTATAAACCCGGGGCTGAGGCAGGGTGAGTCAGCCAAGGAGAGTGGAGACAAGAAGCAGCATAGGAAACAAGAGAGTTCCAAGGAGTCAGGGGCTGGCAGCTGCAGCGCTCGCCCTGACTAAGAAGATTCTTTACCGGACCCGGAGTCCGAGGCTGTGGGGACTAACTTCTACCCAGCAGCAGAATCCGTCAGGCAGGGGATTTCAGGTCCTCTGGCCCAGAAGCCCGAAGGCACGGTCACACGCGTGGGACCAGCACCGCCATCGTGGAGCGGAAGCCATTAGAAGGCCCCGAGTCACCGGCCATACGGGTGAGCACCACACGGTACACTCAGGGACGTGGGCTACTTACATCAGCTTCTAGCAAGGTAGCCAGAAGAGTACAGTCAGTTTGTGAGGCCTACAACTACGCCTGGCCAGGGGAGATCCCATCTGCTCAAAGACTGACCAGGCCCCGTTTGCTAGCAAGTACTCCGGGAGGGTCTATCGTTGTTACCAGTAAAGACCCTGAACTACACCGTACCGTCTCTGAGTGGTTCCTGCTACCCCCATCATCCACGTCGGCTGCCCTGAGGCCATACCCCTCCCGTTGGGGGTTATACTATCACGCTGCACAATCCTACCACCGGCCTCAGCGGTCTGCCCTGCAGCAGCAGCTCCCTGGCTGCACTCAACGGGTGGCATAGTCATCAACTATTTACTACTAATAGACTGCCGTCTAGTTTGACTCCCTGGGCACGGACCGGGTCACCGCCACGAGACTACAACCCTCCACTGATCCGGCTCCGGGTAGGCTCCCGCATGCGCAACGCAGCGCGACACAGGCCCAGGGGCGCGTCAACTTTGGCGTAGTCGGCAGGATTTCGTGCCCGCAACCACCGGGTACTGCGTGCCTGAAAAGCAAAGACTGTTCAAACTTACCAGTGGTGAAGATTCCCGCTATCCGTGGAGGTTTCCCGCCATCCGGCGCCATCTTCTACCTTCTTCCCGCCATCCGTGGAGTTTTCCCGCCATTGGACGCCATCTTGAGGACGCCGCGCGGGAAGAAGAGGGGCGTGGACTCCGAAAGCGCGCGAGAACTGAAGCCCCGCCTCACGTCCGGACGTTGCGTAAGGTCCTGGAAGGAGCCCAGCAGACGCCGACGTCACAGGAGCGCGACGGAAGGTCCTCAACCCTGACGATCCACTGCGGAGCCGCGGCCTACGGAAGAGGATCATCGCAAGGTAGGCCACGGTCCACTAGGGGGGAGGAAGATGTCGGATACGGAGGAGAGCTTCACTGCCCCAACCCCCGCCAGCGCTACCGCTGCTGCAGTTATGCCCTTCACCATGCCCTATATCCCGGGAGCAGCTTGGCTACTCCAGTACTCAGGGGAGTCACATACCCTGCATGACTTTAGAGAAAAGCTGGATAGCCTCTTCCAGGTGTACCCCCTCACAGAAGAGCAAAAAGTGAGCATCCTGGTGGCCCAACTAACCGGGGCAGCCAAAAGGGAAGTAAAATCCTGGCCACCTGGGAGGAAGACTGTCGCAGGGATACTAACCCGGCTGAAGGACACCTTTGATACCCGCACCTCAGCCGAGATTAAGCTTAGATTCTACGGGTGCAAGCAGCGAGCGCATGAGAGTATAAGGGACTATGCACTAAACCTACAAGAGGCCCTGAGGGCCATAAAGCAGACCGACCCTGATGGGGTGGGAAACGAGGACAGGCTGTTGACTGAACAATTTATAGAGGGTTTATATTGCAATGCCCACCGAACCCAGTTGCGGGCAATGGCCTTACAGGATCCCCATCTGGACTTTGCACAGTTCAAGGACAGAGCCATCCGGGTGCTCCGAGAACCGGCACCAGGTGGCGTTGTGACCCACAGACGCCCCACTACCACTTACTACCAGGAGGCGGCGCCCTTGTCAGCAGGGCCTGTGGGAGCTGATGCGCAGGCTTTGGACAATGACCCGGCTCCAGACCTACACCATCAGGTCCAAGAGCTAGCTAAGAGCGTTGCTGCGCTAACCCGAACTGTGCAGTCTTTACAGGTTTCCACCCCAGGGAAGATCCAGCTGGCATCCGGACCGGAGGACATCCCGTGGCGTCGACCAAGGAGGACCCCACCGGCCAGAGGAAGACCCAGTGACCGATACAGCGAGGACGGACGACCCATCTGCCGCCGCTGCAATCAACCCGGACATATGGAAAGGTACTGTTCTTTAAACGGGCACAACCTGGGGTAGAGGGCCAACCCCCAGGAAAAAGATCACCAGGCCCATCGAACTGGCGCGACAGATATGTGGGAGGACGTCCAGTCTTGCCTGTGGTACTGGATGGCATTCCCATGAGTGCCCTACTGGATACCGGGTCACAGGTCACCACCATCCCGTACGTGCTCTTCAAGCAGTACTGGAATGACTCGGATATTACCCACTACCCTGACGACGACTTGAGTATCATCGCCAGCAATGGCCAGCCCGTGCCACAGATCGGATTTAAGGAGGTGGCCCTCAAAATCGGTAGAGTCGAACTGGCCGCACAGGGACTGATCATTGTAGATATTGATAAACATGAGAGTCACCCAAAAATAACTCTAGGAACTAACGTAATTGAAAATTGTCTTGCAGAGGTGATTTTCCTTTTACAGCAGGTTGCCAAGAACGCCAGCTCCGGCGAGCAGCGGGTGCTCCAGAAAGAGATCCGGGCACTGATGCAACGGCAACAAGTGGAACTCTCCGGCGGTGAGATTGGTAGCGTAAGAATGTGTGACCCTTTTCCTATTGCCATGCCCCCAAAAAGTGAAATGATGATTTGGTGCCGGGCAGCTATTGGTCTGAGAGGAAGAGATTACCAGGCAATGGTAGAACCAGTTTACTCAGACAGTAGGCCCACCATTTTGACAGCACGGGGGGTGGTCAATGTACGCCATGGGAGGGTGCCCATTCGCATAATAAATATCGGGGAGAGGGAAGTGTACCTGCCCCGGTATGCCACGCTAGCCAAATTATATACCACTAATCAAAATTCTATACAATCTGTGGAACCCTTGCCTCCATCTCACCCGGAGGAAGGTAACGGCTCTAAGAAAGACATGGAGGACTGGTGTCAGCAACTACATTTGGGTACTGATTCCACTCCTTCACATCAGAAACAAGGAGTCTATCGGGTGGTTCAAGAGTATGAGAGAGTGTTTAGTAAACACCCGTTAGACTTCGGGCGAGTCAAGGGGGTAGAACACCGCATCCCCACGGGAGATCATCCTCCCATAAAAGAGAGGTATCGACCCGTACCCCCTGCACATTACCAACACGCCAAGGGGATGCTTAGAGACATGAAGGAGGCTGGGGTAATCCGGGATAGCTGTAGCCCCTGGGCAGCCCCACTAGTTTTAGTCAAAAAGAAAGACAACACCATGAGGATGTGTGTAGATTACCGGAAAATCAACCGTATCACACACAAGGATGCGTACCCCTTACCAAGGATAGAGGAGTCATTGGCTGCTTTAAGATCTGCTAACTTCTTCTCTACCTTGGATCTCACTAGCGGGTACTGGCAGGTTCCTGTAGCAGAGGCGGACCGGGAGAAGACCGCATTCACCACCCCGATGGGACTTAGTGAGTTCACCTGCATGCCGTTCGGACTCTGCAACGCCCCAGGAACCTTCCAACGATTAATGGAGTGCTGTCTGGGCCACAGAAACTTCGAGACGGTCCTGTTGTACCTGGACGATGTCATCGTATACTCCAAAACTTATGAGGACCACCTGAAACACCTGGCGGAGGTGTTCGAAGCTCTGGCGAGTTACGGCCTAAAGGTGAAACCCTCCAAGTGTCACCTCCTGAAACCAAAGGTGCAATACCTGGGACACGTGGTGAGCGCTGACGGAGTGGCTCCCGACCCCGATAAGATCACCGCAATTAAGGGATGGCCAAGCCCCTCCAGCGTAAAAGAAGTGCGGCAGTTCCTAGGGTTGGTAGGCTACTACCGAAGGTTTATTCCCGGTTTCACCAAAAAGGCAGCGCCTATGCAGGACCTCCTGATAGGCCAGTCCCGGAAGGCCAAGAACCAGAAGCCGCCCTTCAAATGGGAAGAGCTAGAAGAAGAGTCCTTCCGCCAGCTGAAGATGGCCCTCACGGGGGATGAAATCTTGGCGTACCCAGACTATAGCCAGCCCTTCATCCTCTACACCGACGCCAGTAACATCGGGCTTGGAGCCGTACTATCCCAGATTCAGCAGGGGAGAGAACGAGTGATCTCCTATGCCAGCCGAAAACTGCGACCCACCGAAAGGAACCCCGAGAATTACAGCTCATTTAAGCTAGAGTTCCTGGCCGTGGTATGGGCAGTCACCGAGCGCTTTAGGCATTACCTCGCTTCTTCCCGGTTCACCGTATACACGGATAACAACCCGTTGATACACCTGGACACGGCAAGACTCGGTGCCCTGGAGCAGAGGTGGATGGCCCGTCTGTCCAACTACGAGTTCACAATCAAATACCGGGCAGGACGCTCCAATACTAACGCGGATGCCCTGTCCAGGATGCCCAACCTGCCGGACGAAGGAGAAGATCCGGAGGGACTGGAAGAAGTTGAACTCCCTGCGTTCCACCGTCATGGGACTATCCAGTATTCCCACCGGGTAAGGGGTAAACAGGCTGCTACGTTGAACCCCTTACCCCACTACAACTGGGCGGAAACGCAAGACAGCGACCCTGCCGTCCGACTGGTGAAGGAGATGCTGACTCGGCCGGAGGCTCGACTTGAACCAGACGCTCCGGAGGAAGCCAAACAACTATGGGCGGAGAAGAGTCGACTATTCCTTTACAAGGGGAAGTTGTGCCGCAGAATGGTCAACTCCCGGACGCATGAACTACTCTGGCAAGTAGTGGTGCCACGAAGAGACGAAGCCATGGTGATGGAGGCATACCACGACGGAGCTGGACACTTCGGGTGGAAAAAGCTGGAGTTCCTGCTGCGCGAGCGGTTCCACTGGGTAGGCATGAGGGGAACCATCGAGAAGTGGTGCAGAGACTGTGGCCCGTGCAATCTGAGAAGGAAGGACCGGGCCAGCCAGAAGACTCCCCTGCAGTCCATCGTCACCCGGCAACCGTTGGAACTGGTAGCCTTGGATCATGTAAAACTGACCCCAAGCAGAAGTGGCTACGTCTACGCGTTAACCATCGTGGATCATTACTCCCGGTTCTTGGTTGTCGTCCCCGTCAAGGACTTAACGGCTCAAACAGCAGCTAGAGCCTTCCAGCAGCACTTCTGCCGTCCACACGGGTACCCGGACCAAGTGCTGACGGACCAGGGACCTGCCTTTGAAGCGGAGGTCTTCCAGGAATTCTGCAATCTGTATGGCTGCCGGAAGATAAGGACGACACCCTACCATCCGCAAACTAATGGACTTTGTGAAAAAATGAACCAGGTGGTAATGGATCTGCTAAAAACATTGCCCCTGGAAGAACGCAGTCTGTGGCCTGAGAAGTTGCCCGATCTGGTGGACCTATACAACCACATCCCGGTAGGTTCCACCAACTGTACCCCGGCTTACCTAATGAGGGCGAGACCTGGTAAGTTACCTGTTGACCTGGAAATGGGAGTCCTGACACCTGAGGACACTTCACCAGAAACAGACTGGGACACAGAGAGGCAGCAGCAGTACCGGAGAGTACAAGAGAGCGTGGAGCGAAGTCTCTGTCAGGCTAGGGAAAGACAAGAGAAGACTTACAACCAGTATGCTCCCGCTGTTCCCCTGGTACCCGGAGAGCAGGTCTTGAAGAGGAAAAGACGGCTCCACAAGTTGGATGACCAGTGGGAGGAGGACCCGTACACCGTACTGCCCTCAAGCCACGAGAACCCGAAGGTCTGTACCATCAGTAAAGACGGAGGGGAAACCACAGCCATTGTATCCCGGGACCACCTGAAGAAGTGTCCCGAACAACTGAGGAACCCTGAAGAGGAACAAGAAGACCATCGACCCGTGGAAGAAAGGGAAGATATGGTTAGTACCGTGCTCGGGGACTTCCCTCAGTCTTGGACTCAAGTCAATGGTGCAGTTGTGGTACCCGTACTCACCTTCCTCCAACCATCATCCCAAGAACCTACGGAGCAACGGGTAGAGCTGGAAGAACAGCCGGTCCAGGAGGCAGAAGACTCCACACAAGCAGAACAGGAGAATCAACCCTCTGCTTATAGTGAGCCTGCCGTACCCCTAGTGAGACAAAGAGCCGGTAGACAGCTGCCCAGTTTACCCTTGACAGCTCCTACACCCTGTAGTTCAGGGCCAGACAGTCAGCTCCGTAGGTCCACTCGGGCCACTAGAGGCCAGTTACCCGCACGCTGGAGAATTTAAAGTGTATAAATTGTTTTATTTATGTTTTTCTGTGTATTGTTGCTTGTGAATAATTTTGTGTTTCCAGTTGTTTTTAGGAAACCTTGGTGGATTTACCGGGAATCCTTGTATATAGTTGGAGCGTAACCCAGGATGGACTAGAGACTGTTAAGGACTCGGGGTAGGACAGACCCCTACCTGGTTACGTCTCCCTGTGTTGGTGAAATGGACACCTTTGCTTTTCTTCAAAGACTGCACCCGGTTGCGGACACGCCGCAACCATCTTATGTGTTTTTCTTATTGTGTTGTTATTGTTATACTTTGTTATGTTTTTCTAAATGTGTTTAGTCCCGGAGTACTAAATTTCACTAGGGGGGAATGTGGCACCCCAGGGGTCTGGTTTTCCACAGTAATGTAATGTTATGTCTGAGAGCAGGTGGGAGGTCCTTTGGTCAGGGATCCTGTGCATGCCACACCTCCTGCCCAGTCTTGGGAGGGGAAGAACTTCCCCTGTATAAACCCGGGGCTGAGGCAGGGTGAGTCAGCCAAGGAGAGTGGAGACAAGAAGCAGCATAGGAAACAGGAGAGTTCCAAGGAGTCAGGGGCTGGCAGCTGCAGCGCTCGCCCTGACTAAGAAGATTCTTTACCGGACCCGGAGTCCGAGGCTGTGGGGACTAACTTCTACCCAGCAGCAGAATCCGTCAGGCAGGGGATTTCAGGTCCTCTGGCCCAGAAGCCCGAAGGCACGGTCACACGCGTGGGACCAGCACCGCCATCGTGGAGCGGAAGCCATTAGAAGGCCCCGAGTCACCGGCCATACGGGTGAGCACCACACGGTACACTCAGGGACGTGGGCTACTTACATCAGCTTCTAGCAAGGTAGCCAGAAGAGTACAGTCAGTTTGTGAGGCCTACAACTACGCCTGGCCAGGGGAGATCCCATCTGCTCAAAGACTGACCAGGCCCCGTTTGCTAGCAAGTACTCCGGGAGGGTCTATCGTTGTTACCAGTAAAGACCCTGAACTACACCGTACCGTCTCTGAGTGGTTCCTGCTACCCCCATCATCCACGTCGGCTGCCCTGAGGCCATACCCCTCCCGTTGGGGGTTATACTATCACGCTGCACAATCCTACCACCGGCCTCAGCGGTCTGCCCTGCAGCAGCAGCTCCCTGGCTGCACTCAACGGGTGGCGTAGTCATCAACTATTTACTACTAATAGACTGCCGTCTAGTTTGACTCCCTGGGCACGGACCGGGTCACCGCCACGAGACTACACAAGCACCACACCTCAAATCAACTCCAGGCCTTTTATCTCCTTAATTGAGAATGACATAACGAAGGGATTGCCCACACCTGTCCATGAAATAGCCTTGGAGTCAATTGTCCAATTACTTTTGGTCCCTTTAAAAACAGGGTGGCACATGTTAAGGAGCTGAAACTCCTTAAACCCTTCATCCAATTTTAATGTGGATACCCTCAAATGAAAGCTGAAAGTCTGAACTTCTACTGCTTCTGAATTGTTTTGATTAAAATTCATTGTGGTAATGTCTAGAACCAAAATTAGAAAAATGTTGTCTCTGTCCAAATATATATGGACCTAACTGTATTGCAATATTGATGTTGATATTGGTCTTGGAATAGTCATGTTTGTTAAAGCGTTGTACACCTCCAAGGAGAAAGGTCAGCAAGCACCGTAGTTTGCTGAATATGGTAGTATACACACCGTTAGCGTTTGGCTCCACTATCAGTTCCAGCAGTTGTCATGTGATCACGAGCATGCAATTAGATTAGAAAAGAACTTTGAGTGAAGCAGCTGAGACTTTAGTTGGCACATGGCCAGAAGTATGCAAATTGTATGCTTGCAATCGTGTGACAACTGCTGGAACTGGCAAGTAGAGCCGAATCCTAATAGGATTTGGCAGGTTGCACTACTGTTTGCCAAAAATTTACTCAACAGTGTATAACCCCTTTAATGATCAGTATAATGGCATTATTCTGTCAGTATGTGGTGGTATTAAATAGTTAATGTCATGGCATAGCAGTATTATTTAATCTTACACAATAGTATTACATATGAGTATTGGTATGAGTATGAGTATTGGTAATAATTATTGGCTAAAATTCAGTCCTAGCTGTAGATCAATTTCTAGCATCCTATAATTGCAATTGTAGGCAATCTTGAAGTTTCTACATTTAAAATTTTATATTGGATGATATTTGCTTCAGTAGATATCCCCCTCACTCAGTATGATGCCTCCACAGCATGATCACCTCACAGTCTGCACACAGTATATATGCCTCCATATCCCCCTTCCCCACACACTATGATGCCTCCACAGCCTCAAACAAATTATGATTTTCCTCACATACACAGTATGATGCCATCCACATAGTGTGATGCTCCCACAGGCACCCTACACTCTATGATGACCACATAGCCATCCCACAAAGTATGCCGTCTCCATGACTTCCACACAGTATGATGCACCTACAGCCATCTCACAAAGTATTATGTCTCCACAGACCGCCACACAGTATAATGCCCCAACTTAGTATGATGCCGCCACAGCTGCCCCACACAGTATAATGCCTCCACAGTCCCCTACTCAGTATGATACCTTCACAGCCACCCACAAACTACGTCACACAGTAAGATGGCCTCCACATCTCCCACGCAGTATTACGCCCCCACAGTCTCCCAACATGGTGTGATGCCCCCACACAATGTGGCCCCTATTGCCCACAACACAGTATGATGGACCCAAAAGCCCCCCATACAGTATAAGCCTACACACAATTTGCATCACGCTTACCTGCATCCCTGCTCTGATAACTGAGCTGCTCTCGGCTGTTCAGCCATATGAAATGCGAATGTTATGTCATTTGAAAGATTCTTGCAAGACCTTCAATTTCCACTTAGACAAAACAAAATCATAGCACAAGAACCTGTAGGCTCTCTGCTGCACCATTGTATTCACCTATACTGTATGTTTGGATTGAGGAGTTGAAGTTGAGACATACCACCAACCTAGTGGGACAGTACCCCAAATATGAGGTGTGCTGCTGATAACATGTATGCGAATAGAATAAATGTAATATGTTATTTTCCATACAGATTTTGTTGGACCTTGAGGATGGGTCAGTAAATGAGGACCAATTGATTTGCATATAGAAAATAGGCTGAAATTGGCCCTTCTAAATGGGCCTTTACAATGTCACAAGCTTGTTAGGATATTCAGAGGGTAAAATTTTAAACCAATATTGATTGTGGTTAACCAGTTAGTGGTAGAAGATAAGTGTTGGGTGTTAAATAGTGATGAGCGAGCATGCTCGTTACTTGAGATTTACCAGCATGATCGGGTGTTTTTCGAGTATCTTCAGCTTGCTCGTGTCACGGGTGTGTCAGAGGTGACAGACAGACATCCTGCAGTTGGTTGCAGGAGATCTCTATGTGGCGCCCCTGAGGGTTCAACCGCCACAGGGATGCTGCACTTCTCTAATGGAGTGTAGTGCTCCTCCTCTGAGGTAAGACCAGTGTGATAGTCGTGACCCAACCTTTGCATCCAACACCACACTTCTCCACCAGAGGGGGCTAATATGCACTAGGTGCTGCTCCCCTGGTTACAGGGAGACTGGGGAACCAAGAGTTAGGGGAACCAGTTAGTGGGTGAGGGTGGAGGACTTACAAGTTAGTTACACTTTAGATTTCACATTTAATAGAAAGCCATCTTGGTTCTTGGTTCTTTGGACAGTCTTTTGTCTGTCAAGCGGTCTTTGTGCTGTCAAATACTGTGTGTAACTGTGATCTCCCACCCTGAGCGTGGATCCTGTGTGGACCTGCAGGGAAGGGACACAGCCCTCGTACCCCGGCCTTGGGACGAGGGGCAGGTTGCAGATGGGGAATGTCTCAACCCGGCCAATGACCAGGACCAAGAAGGCCTGGAGCTTAAGAGTGTGGCTCCACAGCAAATGTATCCCAGGCAGGATGCAGACGGAGCGGTGTACGCCACCTGTCCTCGCCATGCTGATATATTCAGAGGGACTCCGGCTGCAAGAGGGGTACCGGCCCCCGACACCCGACCTTGCTACTCTATGTCCTGGTCGGGAAAGCCCCGTAGGCCCAGAGGATCCCACCGGGTATCGGACGGAGCGGAGCTGCCACCCGTGCCCTTGTTCTGAGAGGAGCTCAGAGGGAGACCCGGCCTATTTGCACACACACGGACAGGAAAGGATTCGGTCTGTAGTTCAGGAACACTCTGCTGTAGGGTCTCGACTGAATGCTGGACTTACTCGGAGGTTGTCGGATCCCCGTCCCTGGTGACCGCAGGACTCCGCGGGGAGCAGGGAGTCACCTTCCTTTGCCATCTATGTGAGTAAAGCCTTGGAAGTTCACCCCTATGGCCTCCGGACTGTTATTTCAGCGCCACACCGCGGGAACGCGGCATCCGTTCTCCTCTACTACTACTACCCCCCTCCATCCTGTCCCTCTGCCCTGAGGCCTTGCTCCGCCTGTGGGGAGTAGTAATAACTTTGACCGCCATAACATCATGCCTCAGTGGACTGCAGCAGTGCTGGTGGCCCTTCACCAGGCACCACAGGTGGCGTAGTCGTTAATTAGCCACTCAACCCGGATAAGCCCACACCATCTCCTTTTAATGTGACGGCCCTGAGCACGGGTCGGGTCCGGGCCACGGCTGCATCCCATCTCTCCATCACAGGACCCGACTCCGAGTTCCCCCATCACCCAGGGTTAACTAAAAGGGCTTCCACCGGAGAGGACGTCACATCTACATTTGGCCTTACAGACATCTTCTTAGAGGCTGGCTGTCTCTAGGACCCAGCGGCTACCTCCCTCTGGCTAATTAGCTCCCTGGACTGAGTGTATAAATACCTTGTGTGTCTGAGAGGGAGGTGCTGGTGATATTCATTACTACTTGTTAGGCTTTAGCAAGAGCAGTACTTCGTCCTCTCTGGAGCTTGAGGCCATGTGCGCATTTGGCTGGAGTCGTCTAAAGCTAAGCATCCCCCCCTTTTTGTCTACCCTTGTTGTCTATAGAGTTCAGCGCAGATCGACTAGTGCTCATCTCCGCCCTTCCCTAGCCTTAGCCATACACCAGGGAAAGTCAGGGCGAGGCACGCGTGCGGCAATTGGTGAAGAGCCAATATAGGGACAGTAGTTGAGACAGGGTGACACTAGACCAGACTAAGAGGTTTCCACTCCCCCCCCTTGGCTTGTTAAACATAATCAGTTGGTGGATTGGCAAGCTGGGGAAATTATTGAATGGGGAAATTACTGCCAAGAGAACTGTTTAGAGATTTCCCTTGCCACTATCGCTACGGAAATATTACCTGCTTTTCTGTCTGGTTTTGAGGACATTTTTTTCTGAGGGGGTGTCAGGATTTGCCTCCTCATCATGCTCATGACTGTCCTATTAACCTGAACCCCGGAGCTAAACTACCGAAGTCCAGATTGTATAATCTTTCTGGCCCTGAGAGACAAGCCATGAACGATTTCATTGCGGAAAGTCTTGTGAAGGGACATCAGACCCTCATCTTCGTCCGTGGCGGCAGGGTTCTTCTTTGTGATGAAAAAAGATGGCGGTCTACGTCCCTGTTTAGTTGTCTGGGAATTAAATAAAATTACCATCCATGATCCATACCCTGTTCCTCTGATTCCTGATTTATTCAGCCAGGTTGTGGGAGCTAAGGTATTGTTCAAGTTGGATTTAAGGGGAGCCTATAACCTGGTTAGAATAAGAGAAGGGGATGAATGGAAAACAGTGTTCAATACCCCGGAAGGACATTTCGAGAGTCTGGTTATGCCTTTTGGTTTGACCAATTCCAGCATTTCATAAATGATATTTTCCATCATTTGGTGGGGAGGTTTATGGTGGTCTGTCTGGACGATATTTTGGTTTACTTATCTCATTTTGAGACTCATCGGGGACATGTTAAGCAGGTGCTCCAGATATTAAGGGATAACAAACTTTATGCCAAACTAGAAAAATGTGTTTTCGCTGTTCAGGAGGTGCAGTTTTTTGGGTACTTGTTGTCATCTTCCAGTTTTCGGATGGATCCGGAGAAGATCCGTGCAGTCCTTGACTGGGAATGTCCCGAGAACCTGAACGTTTTCTGGGCTTTACTAATTTTTACTGGAAATTCATCCAAAATTACTCTGTTATAGTGAAACCCCTTACTGACATGACTAAGAAGGGGTCTGATTTTTCCAAATGGTCGGATGCTTCCCTCCAAGCTTTTTCTTCCTTAAAGAATCATTTTGCCACTGCACCTATACTCAGTCAACCCGATGTTTCTCAACCCTTTATTGTGGAGGTTGATGCGTCGGATGTCAGGGTTGGGGCTGTGTTGTCTCAGGTTTTGTCCCCTGGTAAATGGCGTCCATGCACCTTCTTTTCTAAAAAATTGTCTTCGGCTGAGAGAAATTATGACGTGGGTAATAGGGAACTTTTGGCGATCAAATTGGTGTTCGAGCAATGGCGACATTGATTGGAGGGGGCTGTCCATCCTATTACTGTTATTTATGACCATAAGAACCTGTCGTATCTCCAGTCAGCTAAACATCTCAACCCTAGGCAAGCCAGATGGTTTCTGTTTTTTACTAGGTTTCATTTTGTTGTCACTTTTCATCCAGGGGTCAAAAATGTTAAGGCTGATGCTTTGTCCCAGAGCTTCCTTGGTGGTGGTGACCATGAGAACCCTGCCCCGATATTACAGAAAGGGGTAGTCATTTTAGCACTTTATCCTGAACTGGAGGGTGAGGTGTTGGACACCCCTGCCTCTTGCCTTTCAGGAAAGTAATTTGTACCATCTAATTTGCACCGCAAAGTTATTAAGGAACATTGTAACTCTGTGCTTTCTGGGCATCCAGGTGGTAAGGCAACCGTGGACCTCCTCTCTCATTGTTTTTGGTGCCCAGGGTTGCATCGGGATGTAATTGAAGACATAGCTGCTTGTAGTATTTGCGAGCATTCTAAGGTTTAGCATACCCGTCCGTCTGGTACTCTTCTTCCGCTACCTATCCCTAGTAGGCCATGGACACACTTGTCCATAGATTTTATTACTGACCTTCCGGTTTCTGCAGGCAAAATGGTGGTTTTGGTGGTAGTATGTAGATTCAGTAAAATGGTTAATTTTGTCGCATTGCCTGCACTTCCAAATGCCAAGACACTTGCTCAGGTGTTCATAAATGAGATTATGAAGCTTCACGGGATTCCCTCCGATGTGGTGTCAGATCGAGGGACCCAGTTTGTTTCTAAGTTCTGGAAGGCATTCTGTTCTCGACTGGGGGTGCATCCTTTTCCTCTGCCTTCCACCCTCAGTCGAATGGACAGACCGAGCGTGTCAATCAGAATTTGGAGACCTAGCTCACGTTTTTCGTTTCCAAAAATCAGGAGGATTGGGCATCCTACCTACGGCTGGCAGAATTTGCCATTAATAATCATCATCAAGAATCCACTGGCAAGTCACCGTTCTTCGGTGCATACGGTTATCATCCACAGTTTGGTACCTTTAGTGGGGGAGGAGCTTCAGGAGTTCCTGATGAGGAACGGTTTGCTTCGTCACTCTCCTCGGTATGGCAGGGTATGCTAAGTAATTTAAAGATCATGGGAGACAGGTATAAACGTATGGCTGACAAAAAACGCTTGCCAGGTCCGGACCTGAATGTGAATGACTTTTTGTGGTTGTCTACCAGGAATATAAGATTGAAAGTTCCTTCTTGGAAGCTGGGACCTAGGTTTATTGGTCCCTAAAAAATAACCGCCGTCATTAACCCAGCAGCGTTTCATCTTGAACTTCCTCAGGCCATTAAAGTCCACAACGTGTTCCATCGGTCATTACTTAAAAAATATGTGGAACCTCTTGAGCCCTTGCCTCTACCACCGCCCCCAGTAATGGTTGATGGGAATCTGGAGTTCCAGATTTCGAGGATTGCAGATTCTCGTCTCCAAAGTCATTCTCTACAATACTTGGTGCACTGGAAAGGCTATGGTCCAGAGGAGATGATGTGAGTTTCAGCGTCAGAGGTGAAAGCTCCCAAATTGGTTGGCTCATTTCACACCTCTTTTACTGAGAAACCCGGTCTTGAGTGTCCGGAGGCCACTCATAGAGGGGGGGGTACTGTGACGGGTGTGTCCGAGGTGACAGACAGTCACCCTGCAGTTGGTTGAAGGAGATCTCTATGTTTTAAATTACAGGTATCTTCTTAGAGGCTGTCTGTCTCCATGACCCAGCGGCTACCTCCCTCTGGCTAATTAGCTCACTGGCCTGAGTATATAAATACCTTGTGTGTCTGAGAGGGAGGTGCCGGCGATGTTCATTACTACTTGTTAGGCTTTAGCATGACCAGTACTTCGTCCTCTCTGGAGCTTGAGGCCATGTGCGCATTTGGCTGGAATCGTCTAAAGCTAAGCATCCCCCCCTGTTTGTCTACCCTTGTTGTCAATAGAGTTTAGTGGAGATCAACTAGTGCTCATCTCCTCCCTTCCCTAGCCTTAGCCATACACCAGGGAAAGTCAGGGCGAGGCACGCATGCAGCGATTGGTGAAGAGCCAATATAGGGATGGTAGTTGAGACAGGGTGACACTAGACCAAACTAGGAGGTCTCCACTCCCCCCTTTCCCTAGTGTCTGGGCTCCCTTTCCCTCTTCCCTCTGTGTTGCACTAAGTTTTTCCCACACCCTGCGTGACAGTTCGGGTGTTATGTTTGAGTCATGCCATGAGCATGATTTGCGACTGTTTGACAGCTTTAATACATATGAGGAATGCCTGTTTCTAAGGCAATCCCCACATGTACTAAAGCTATCAAACAGTCGCAAATCAGTCGCAAATCCTCTGCGGCAATAAAGCATATAATTAAATCTTAAAAATGTGTCAAGCTGTCTAAATCGTGGCACACATTGCTTACATTGTGGTGCAAACCTAGTAGTGCTATATGCGTCAAAAATTACTTTTGAAGGGTGAGAATAATGTTTGTGCCTCACCTTTAGCTAGAAGTCTGTTGTGCCAGATGATCACTACATTCTCCCATTCTCCACCTCTCCTGGTAATTAGGGCTGTCAGGTGGGCCTCTAATGAGACTTCCTCTGGTAGGAGTGCTTGAGGTTGAAATTTGCAGATGGAGATGGTATAGTTTTTTTTTAAGCCATAGGGGACAATCTCTACTTCTATCCAGGGGCGGACACTGACAGCTTGGGGCTCCTGTGCAAGAAATGTGTTTGGGCCCCCCTCCTTTCATGACGACAAAGCTACAAATGATATATACTGTATATATATATATATATATATATATATATATATATATATATATTACCGTCCCTTATTACATAGTGCTCTCTCTTGTCCCTTCATATCAGATTATATAGAGCCCTGTTTTCTATTACATACCGTCCTCTCTTGTTAGATATATAATGCATGGGAAAGTTTCTTTTCTAATGGAGGAGGCTGATGGACTGATCGTCTGGTCTCACCGGCTGCTCCATCAGCAGTCATTTTATATTAAACAAGAGAGGACTATGTAATAAAAGAGGGCACTGTGCCTGACAAAAATAACAAGAATACGCTATGTAAGGGACAGCACTGTACATAACAGCAGAGGAAGCTATAAAATAAGGTATCGCCCCAAAAATAACTAGCGACGATAGTACGTAATAAGGGACGTTGTTATATATAATAAGAGAGGAAACTATGTAACTAAGGACGGCGCTATACATAATAAGGCTACATTTCTGTATCTGTGTGCAGTGTTGGTGTGCTGCCCGCTTTTACAGATGCATTGAGCATGTCTTATTTAGAGATGAGCGAACCTTTCAAGGTTCGATTCGGTTCCGATCGACGAATTTCCTGGTGAGAATGGCGGAAGTGAGCACACAGCAACAGTTCTTTCTGCAGCAGCGCATCCAGGCCGTGATAGTGGCAGAGAAATTGCTAGACCACAAGGTTGAGGACATGAGACATGCAAGACACGTGTGTGAGGTTGTCCCGGCATAGGGCCATCACCAGTTTTGTACCACTATCGCACATGGCCTTCCCTAGGTTCAGTGGAGACAGCCATTGCTCACACTCAGCCTGGAGAGCTGTCTTGAGTTGTATGACTGCGATCTCCAATGCATATACATTTTAACACTACCTAATTGCAGTGAGCCCTGACTGCGCAGTACGGAGGTGGTGTGGATTCGCTCTGCACTGTTGGAATGCGTGTCTCATTAAGTCAGAGGTTAAGGGTGCAGTTGGAGGCCCTACAGGAGGGGGAGGAGTCATAATCAGTGGAGGAAGTGTTACATACAGAGGTTTGTCCCACAAGCCTTTGGGATTTTAAGTCTTGTGGAGCAGACCATTCCCCGCTGGCCCCCACTGCCACCAGAGTTACCCAGTGCCCAGTCAGCGAGTTGTAACGCCCCTGATCATGGTTGCTCGTCCAGGTGTCAGTGGTGAAATGCACCGTCAGACATAGATTTTTTCAAGGAATAAGTGATATTTTTTGTGACATGCTGGTGTAGTGCAGGCACAGCTTTCTTAGAGAAGCAATGGTCACTGGGCAACTGGTACTGGGGCACTGCGATGGCCATCAGCTTTCGGAAACTGTCTGTATCCACAAGGCGGAAAGGCAGTATTTCCGTGGCCAACAGATTGGAGATGGTGGAGTTCAACTTCTTAGCTTTGTCATGTGTAGGATGAAACAATCTTTTACGTGACCATATCTGCAGGACCAGGGGCTGGCTGCAGTGCTGAGAACGTGTGGAGTAGGGTGAACCGGACAAACTGGTGGACCGTGAGTGTGGTGCACACGGGGATGGATTGAGAAAGATGTGGTGTGCTTGGTGAAACAAACACAGCAGGTATGTCCGCTTCTGTTACAGCTGAAGGGCTCTCACTCAGCCCGACTGGAGCTGGTAAACAAGTGGAGGTTCTGCTTCCAGAGACCTGTGTGAGAACATTTGCCATGGTGATGGAGGAGGAATAAGCAGCAGATGCGGTTGATAGGGTGGCCGATAAGGGGTGGATTAAGAGAAGCCAGGGCCCTGGGCAGTTTAGAAGGTTTAGCCCCCCCAGGTACCTGATGTGTCACATGACAGATCACGTGACTAACGCCGGTGCTCTGGTGCACATCTGTAGATGGAAAATTATAGAGATAGCAGTGAGCGTAGCACACTGCGCAAGTTTTTCCCTTATGTACAGCACTATACATAGCATAGTACTATAAGTAATAGAGCAGGGGTGAGAGATAAATTTTCCCGAGGGGCCACATGAGAGACCATGACTGTTTTGGAGACCAATAGACTGAAATTAATTCTGCTCAATATTAATATTAACATATTAATTATAATTTTTTATATTAATTGTATGACTTAATTTTGAGCAGGATTAAGTATGCTGACATCCCCCTATACACTGCATGAACACCACATAGCCCTCTACATACAATATGAGCCCCCACACAGCCCCCTCAATCAATAACGAAAGCGATCAACCTATGGGGCCCTTATACAATTAAAGGATAACAAAAGATACCCTTAAATAATTCTCTTTATTTAGCTTGTTTGAAAACCTCATAGTAGCGTTTCTATGGACATGAAGTGCCTATACATATATATATATATATATATATATAAATATATGTATACAGTATATATATACAGGGTGGACAAAAGTAGGTGGACAGAAAGTGTAATAAGGTTATGAAGGGGGAGATTTATCAAATATGGTGTAAAGTAAAACTGGCTCAGTTGCCCTTAGCAACCAATCAGATTCCACTTTTCATTCCTCACAGACTCTTTGGAAAATGAAAGGTGGAATCTGATTGGTTGCTAAGAGCTACTGAGCCAGTTTCACAGATCTAGTTTTCACAGATAGATCGCCCCCAAATCTGTTTTCTTTTCAGATAATTCAGATAACACATAATGGCAAATAATTTAAATACAGATCAAAGAAAATGGATTTTAACAGAGTATTGGAAATCTCAAAATGCTGAAACCGTTAGAGCTAATTGGGTTGAAACATTTGGTACTCAAGCCTCAAAGAGACAAACCATTTACCGCATTCGTGACAAATTCAATGCAATTCAAATTCAAATTCAAACAGTTTGAGCACCTGCATTGATAAAATTTAAGGGCTTTTGTTTTATTGTTCAGAATAAAACTTAATTGTCAATGTTATGCTTGTGTTAGTAAATATAATTTTATATATAAATCAAAATAAATGTTATTATTTTCTGGCCACCTACTTTTGGACCACCCTGTATATATATATATATATATATATATATATATATATATATATATATATATATATATATATATATATATATACACCGTATATGGCCTGGGAAGTTGTGTACTTGTGTACTTAGCTTAATGGCATCTTTTTCCAATGCTTTTTCCCCTCTTTGGTCATTCAAGGTTTCATCAGGGAATTCCTTCAATCAGGACATAAGAAGAGTCCATAATCCGTACTACAATGAGGATAAAAGATCACAGGCCCAGGGAATATGCCACACATAGCGCCCTACATACAATGGGAGCCCCCACACAGCCTCCTATATACAGTATGAAACCCCACATAGCCTCCAATATACAATATGAGCCCCCACACAGCCTCCTATATACAGTATGAGCGCCCACATAGCTGCCTGTATACAGTATGAGCCCCCATATAGTCTTCTATATACAGTATGAGCCTCCATATACCTTCTTATATACAGTGCGAACCCTGCATAGCTGATTATATACCGTATGGGCCCTACATAGCTGCCTATATACAGTATGAGCCTCCACATAGCCTCCTATATACAGTATGAGCCTGCACATAGCTTCATATATACAATGTGATCCCCCACATAGCTGCCTATATACAGTACGATCCCGCATATAGCCTCCCTATATGCAGTATGAGCCCCTACATAACTGCCTATATACAGTATGAGCCCCATATAGCCTCTTATATACAGTATGAGCCCCCACATAGCATCCTATATATAGTATGAGCCCCCACATAGCTGCCTATATACAGTATGGGCCCGCACATAGCCTCCCTTTAGACAATATGAGCCCCTACATAGCTGCCTATATACATTACGAGCCCCCACATAGCCTCCTTTGTACAGTAAGAGCCTCCGCTTGTGTTAGTAAATATAATTTTATATATAAATCAAAATAAATGTTATTATTTTCTGGCCACCTACTTTGGACCACCATGTATATATATATATATATATATATATATATATATATATATATATATATATATATACACCGTATATGGCCTGGGAAGTTGTGTACTTGTGTACTTAGCTTAATGGCATCTTTTTCCAATGCTTTTTCCCCTCTTTGGTCATTCAAGGTTTCATCAGGGAATTCCTTCAATCAGGACATAAGAGGAGTCCATAAGCCGTACTACAATGAGGATAAAAGATCACAGGCCCAGGGAATATGCCACACATAGCGCCCTACATACAATGGGAGCCCCCACACAGCCTCCTATATATAGTATGAAACCCCACATAGCCTCCAATATACAATATGAGCCCCCACACAGCCTCCTATATACAGTATGAGCGCCCACATAGCTGCCTGTATACAGTATGAGCCCCCATATAGCCTTCTATATACAGTATGAGCCTCCATATACCTTCTTATATACAGTGCGAACCCTGCATAGCTGATTATATACCGTATGGGCCCTACATAGCTGCCTATATACAGTATGAGCCTCCACATAGCCTCCTATATACAGTATGAGCCTGCACATAGCTTCCTATATACAATGTGATCCCCCACATAGCTGCCTATATACAGTACGATCCCGCATATAGCCTCCCTATATACAGTATGAGCCCCTACATAACTGCCTATATACAGTATGAGCCCCATATAGCCTCTTATATACAGTATGAGCCCCCACATAGCATCCTATATATAGTATGAGCCCCCACATAGCTGCCTATATACAGTATGGGCCAGCACATAGCCTCCCTTTAGACAATATGAGCCCCTACATAGCTGCCTATATACAATACGAGCCCCCACATAGCCTCCTTTGTACAGTAAGAGCCTCCACTTAGCCTTCTATATAAAGTATGAGCCCCACATAGCCTCCTATATACAGTATGAGCCCCCATATAGCCTCCTATATACAGTATGAGCCTGCACATAGCATCCTATATACAGTATGAACCCCCACATAGTAGCTGCCTATATACAGAATGAGCCCCAACATAGTCTTCTATATACAGTACGAGCCCCATCATAGCCTCCTATGTACCATATGAGCCTCCTACATATCCTCCTATGTACATTATGAGCCCCCACATAGCCTCCTATTTGCAGTATGAGCCCCTACATAGCTTCTCTATATACAGTATGAGCCCCACATAGCAGCTTATATAAAGTTTGAGCCCCCACATAGCTGTCTATACACAGTATAAGCCTCTACATAGCTGCCTATATACAGTATGAGCTCCCACATAGCCGCTTATATACAGTATGAGTCCCTACACAGCCCCTCTATATACAGTATTAGCCCCCACATAGCCTCCTATATACAGTTTGTGCCCCCACATAGCTGCCTATATCCAGTATGAGCCCCCATATAGCCAGCTATATACAGTATGAGCCCACACATAGCCTCCTATATACAGTTTGTGCCCCCACATAGCTGCCTATATACAGTATGAGCCCCCATATAGCCACCTATATACAGTATGAGCCCCCACATAGCCGCCTATATACAGTTTGAGCCCCCACATAGCTGGTTACATACAGTATGAGCCCCACATAGCTACCTATATACAGTTTGAGCCCCCACATAACTATCTATATACAGTATGAGCCCCCCACAAAACATTATAATGGGGGCAATCTGGCCGTGGGCTCCCCGGAGCGTCACTCCCCGAGCGGTAGCCCAGATTGCCCTTATTATAATCCGCCTATGTAAAGAGGCTATGTGAGAGCTCATACTGTACAGTACAGACCAAAAGTTTGGACACACCTTCTCATTTAAAGATTTTTCTGTATTTTCATGACTATGAAAATTGTACATTCAAACTGAAGGCCTCAAAACTATGAATTAACACATGTGGAATTATATACTTTACAAAAAAGTGTGAAACAACTGAAAATATGTCTTATATTCTAGGTTCTTCAAAGTAGCCACCTTTTGCTTTGATGACTGCTTTGCTCGCACTTGGCATTCTCTTGATGAGCTTCAAGAGGTAGTCACCGGAAATGGTTTTCACTTCACAGGTGTGCCCTGTCAGGTTTAATAAGTGGGATTTCTTGCCTTATAAATGGGGTTGGGACCATCACTTGTGTTGTGCAGAAGTCAGGTTGATACACAGCTGATAGTCCTACTGAATTGACTGTTAGAATTTGTGTTATGGCAAGAAAAAAGCAGCTAAGTAAAGAAAAACGAGTGGCCATCATTACTTTAAGAAATGAAGGTCAGTCAGTCCGAAAAATTGGGAAAACTTTGAAAGTGTCCCCAAGTGCAGTTGCAAAAACCATCAAGCGCTACAAAGAAACTGGCTAACATGAGGACCGCCCCAGGACATATTTTCAGTTGTTTCACACTTTTTTGTTAAGTATATAATTCCACATGTGTTAATTCATAGTTTTGAGGCCTTCAGTTTGAATGTACAATTTTCATAGTCATGAAAATACAGAAAAATCTTTAAATGAGAAGGTGTGTCCAAACTTTTTGGTCTGTACTGTACAGTATGAGCTCTCACATAGCCTCTTTACATAGGCGGATTATAATGAGGGCAATCTGGGCTACCGCTCGAGGAGTGACGCTCCGGGGAGCCCACGGCCAGATTGCCCCCATTATAATGTTTTGTGGGGGGCTCATACTGTATATAGATAGCTATGTGGGGGCTCAAACTGTATATAGGTAGCTATGTGGGGCTCATACTGTATGTAACCAGCTATGTGGGGGCTCAAACTTAGAAGGTGTGTCCAAACTTTTGGTCTGTACTGTACATATAAAGGCTACGTAGGATGCTGTGTGTGAGCTCTTACAGTATATAGGGAGCCTCTGTGTGGGCTCATAAGGCATAGAGGGGCTATATATTGGCTCATAATATAGGGGGTGTCAGCATACTTAATTCTGCTCAATATAAAGTGATACAATTATTATTCATATAAAATAATAACTGTAATTGGTATGTTAATATTAATATTGAGCAGAATTAGCTTCAGCCTATTGGTTCAGCCTCCCACAACAGTCACGTCTCTCTTGTAGCTCCTAGGGAAAATGAATTGCCCATTCCTGGTATATAGTAACATTGTCTATAGTGTCCTCTCCTATTTACTGGCCGTTTATCCTAGAGTAGTATATCCACCTCCCCATCCAACCATCCATATAATATAATCTTCTGTATTACTGGGATATATCGGTTATTATTGTTACTGTTCAAATTAGAAGAAACTACTCGAGAATTACATGGTATGGCAATAATGACATTGTGGCATTTTGTAAATGGTTTCAGAGGTCAAGATGGATAATCAGAGTCCATTTCATCTATATGGCAATTAATTGGTTACATGGCCTGGTCTGGTCCCTAGGAATAACAGCTGCTGCTCCTGCTGATGATGTCACGGAATGTTGCTGTTTCTGGCTGCACCCCCCTTGCATTATGACATCATTATGATGTGGCGCCCCTGAGGGTTCGACCGCCACAGGGATGCTGCACTTCTTCAATGGGGTGTGGTGTTCCTCCTTCGAGGTAAGAACGGTGCAATGGTCAGGACCCCACCTCCACATCCAACACCACACTTCTCCCACCAGAGGGGGCTAGTAGGCACTAGTGTGCTGCCCCTAATGGAAAATGGGAGACTCGGGAACCAAGAGATAGGGGGAACAATTTAGTGGGTGAGGGTGGAGGACTCACATTTAGGTACACTTAATATTTTATATTTAATAAACAGCCATCTTTGGCACAGGGTTCTTTGATTGTGATCTCCATCCCTGAACGTGGCTTCTGGGTGAACCTGCAGCGGATGGAGACACAGCCCTCGTACTCCGTCCTTGAGTCGAGGGGTAAGTTGGAGTTAACAAATGTCTCAACCCGGTCAAGGACCATACCCAAGAAGGCCTGGAGCTTAGGAGTGTAGCTCCACCGCAAAAGGATCCCAGGGGGATGCAGATGGAGCGGTATACGCCACCTGTCCTCGCTATTCTGGCCACGTCAGAGGGATTCCAGCTGCAAGAGGGGTACCGGCCCCCAACACCTGACTTTGCTACTCCACGTCCTAGTCAGGGAAGCCCGGCAGGCCCAGAGGATCCCACCGGGTAACGGAAGGAGCGGAGCTGCCACCCGCACCCTTTTTCTGAGCGTAGTCCAGAGGGAGACCCGGCCTATCTACACACACAGACAGGAAAGGACTCAGTCTGAAGTCTAGGAACACTCTGGTGCGGGGTCCTGATTAAGCACTTGAATTACTCGGAGGTTGTCGGACCCCCGTCTCTGGTGACCGCAGAACTCCGCGAGGAGCAGGGAGAAGCCTTTCAGCTGCACTCTCCACCGTGAGTTAAAACCCTGGAAGTCAACCCCTATGGCCTCTGGACTCTTTATTTCTGCACTGCACCACACCGCGCAGCACCAGACCTCCTATACTACCACTCCCTCTATCCTCGTCTCTGCCCTGAGGCCCTGCTCCGCCTGTGGGGAGTAGTGTCAACTATGGCTGCCACAACATCACGCCTCAGAGGACTGCAGCAGTGCTGGTGGCCTTCACCAGGTACTACAGGTGGCGTAGTCGTTAGCAACCACTCAACCCTGAAAGCCCATTACACCTTTTTCTAATGTGACGGCCCTGGGCACGGACCGGGTCCAGGCCACGGCTGCAACCCCACCAAACATCTGACCCAGCTCCGAGTAAACCCCTTCATCTTCCCAGGGTAGGGCTGAGAGCGTCACACAATGACATCACACATATTATAGTAGGAGCTGCAGAGGCAAGATTCCATTTGAGGGTTGCAGGTCGTGGAGAGAGGTAAGTCGGCTCTATGACACATCTTGTTGTGTCTTCATTCTCTTCTATCATCTATTTCTCATTTTGTATTCATTAAGGAGTCTTTATTCTATATAATACAAGCAGGTCCAAAACAAATAGTGAACCCCTCAGATTAGGTGGTGTCCAAGTTTTACAGCATTTCTTCCAATAGTAAAGGGATATATAGGATGTGACAGGATTTATCTCCAAGTACAGAAATGACAATGATTTACAGATTATCTATCACATTTTATTGGTTTCTGACTTTCTTGCTCATCAGATACATAGAATAGTTATAATTGACAGAAACCCCTCAGTCATAACTGGAACATGACAACTTCTCGATTTTTTGGCCATGTAGTGTTTTAGAATCATCCAAATCTGGGAGTTATATCCTGTAAAGGGAACACACGTAACCTGAAGATAATTATGTAATTGTCTGGTGTAATTGAGACATATAGTAAAATACAGTCCAGATCAAAATTATAAATCCAACCAATATTGGGAAATCCTTGTACAACACCAATGTATATACATATTAGCTCCATATATAGGGAAACTATTAGTGATGGGCGAGCACTAGTGATGGGTGAGCACTAAAATGCTCGGGTGCTCGATGCTCGGGTCGAGCAAATTGGAATGCTTGGGTGCTCGACCCGAACAACGAGCCAATGTAAGTCTATGGGAAACTCGAGCATTTTTCAGGCGGCTCCCCCCGGCGGTCTGCAGAGGGCCTAAAAATTGCCCAAATCAATGGGAACAGTGCTCAAATGACATGGGAACAGCATGGGAAGACCCCTGTAAGTATTTCTGACTCCCAGATTACTGCTGTCAACAACGTTGTCAGAGGTATTACGACTCACAATAAAACATGGATTTTCCTGGGAAATATGTTAAGGTAAATCCTTTTCAGGGTAATGACTTGCATATAAGGCAAAATAAATAACCAAAGCTAAAAATACTCCTCCACACCTTGGGCTATGTTCACATGTAGCGTTTTTGATGCGTTTTTGCACTTTTGCATTGCTTTCAACCAAGACAAATGCATTCACTGGGAAATGTAATTTTAACATTTTACAACCTTATCTGGCCATGTGGTGTGTGCACATCATCAGACACATGCATACAGTGCTGAAAAGACATGGGAACAGCATGGGGAAGACCCCTGGAAGCATCTCTGACTCCCAGGTCACTGCCTAAAAGTATGCCCATCATAAGTGATCCTAGGCGCATGCAAAGATGCCTCCAACCATGCACCTGTCGTTGCAGACTTGCAACAATCACCGTCCATGTCCTTGTCCCAGTGCAGCATTCAATTATCTCTACCCCATTCCTTGGAATGCAAGCGCAAGTATGCAGCCAGCCACCCACCCACCCACAGGCTGCAATACTATACTGCCAAATTTTTGGCAGCAGCTTGCACTTGAAATGTGAGCTGTCCACAATCTTATGGCGGCGGCGACCGGTTATCCATACTCAGTCCCCAGCCGCCACTATTTTTCCTGGTGTCGTCTCCGCCTTCCACGAGCACGGGACCTAAAACATTACGCGTGCCCTCCCCAGTGAACTTACTTGGAAGGACCGCCTACCCACAAACACGTGGTCCACAACTTTTTTTTTTGCTGAGAGTTGTATTTCACCACAGCCATATACTTTAGCTTGGTGAAAGGACTTGGGAAACCATATATACTCCAGCTGTCATTTCTCCCAGGTAGTCCTCTAAAGTTGCTTTCCCTTGAAATGTGGCCTTTTAGGCTCGTGGAGGCGGAAGCTTTTAACAACCTCATGCCGGCGGTGGCCAGGTGTCCATACTCGGTCCCCAGTTGTCACTATTTCTCCCGGTATTGTCTCCGCCTTCCATAAGCACGGATCCCACAACATTACCCATGCCATCCCCAGTGCACTTAATGGGAAGGACCGCCTACCCACAAACATGTGGTCAAGTGAATGTGGCCAGGGACGGTACGGAGCCAGTCCACAGCTTTTTTTGCTGAGAGTTGTATTTCACCACAGCCATATTCTTTAGCTTGGTGAAAGGACTTGGGAAACCATATCTACTCCAGCTGTCATTTCTCCCAGGAAGTCCTCTAATGCTGCTTTCCCTTGAAATGTGGCCTTTCAGGCTCGTGGAGGCGGAAGCTTTTCACAACCTCATGCCGGCGACAGCCAGGTGTCCATACTCGGTCCCCAGCCGCCACTATTTCTCCCAGTATCGTCTCCGCCTTCCATAAGCACGGGTCCCACAACATTACCCATGCTCTCCCCAGTGCACTTACTGGGAAGGACCACCTATCCACAAACACGTGGTCAAGTGAATGTGGCCAGGGATGGTACGGAGCCAGTCCACAGCTTTTTTTGCTGAGAGTTGTATTTCACCACAGCCATATTCTTTAGCTTGGTGAAAGGACTTGGGAAACCATATCTACTCCAGCTGTTATTTCTCCCAGGAAGTCCTCTAAAGCTGCTTTCCCTTGAAATGTGGCCTTTTAGGCTCGTGGAGGCGGAAGCTTTTCACAACCTCATGCCGGCGACGGCCGGGTGTCCATACTCGGTCCCAAGCCGCCACTATTTCTCCCGGTATCGTCTCCGCCTTCCATAAACAAGGGTCCCACAACATTACCCATGCCCTCCCCAGTGCACTTACTGGGAAGGACTGCCTGCCCACAAACACGTGGTCAAGTGAATGTGGCCAGGGACGGTATGGAGGCAGTCCACAGCTTTTTTTGCTGAGAGTTGTATTTCACCCCAGCCATATTCTTTCGCTTGGTGAAAGGACTGGCATAGAGGGAAACCGCATCTACTGTGGGTGTCATTTCTCCCGGGAAGACCTCTAATTCAGCTTGTTGCAGAAGCAATTGCAGCCCGTCCAACATCAGCTCGCACTTGTCATTGGTGCTTCGACTGACAAACATCTTTCTTTGAGCCTTTAATTTCATGACTACAGAGTTGGGCAATGGCCTGACCTGCAATGCGGTTTGAGAATTAACATGCATAAGCAAGTCCAACCCACATTAGAAAAGCAGCCATAGAGTGTCCGGAAACCTTCCCACACACTTTTCTTAGCCAGGGCTGCTTCTCGGCAGGGTTGGAAGGGCCCACCAGAGAAACGGAGACTCCTCTGGTGGGCCCTGGCTTCTCCTTCAGGAGAGTTCATAGTGCCTAGGTGAGGCCATGATGATGATAGAGGCCACCATCTGCTTAGTTTTCTGCTACTTGGAATGCAAGCACAAGTATGCAGCCAGCCACCCACACACCGACAGGCCGCAATAGTAAACTGCCAGATTTCTGGGCAGCTGCTTGCACTTGAAATGTGGCCTTTTAGGCTTGCGGAGACGGAAGCTTTTCACAACCTCATGCCGGCGGTGGCCGGGTGTCCATACTTGGTCCCCAGCCGCCGCTATTTCTCACGGTATCATCTCCGCCTTCTACAAGCTCGGATCCCTGAACATTACTGCTGGTACTTTTCTGTGGGAATCTTCTTGCCTCCTACCAACCTGGAATATTTCCAGTGAACTATGGTGCGACGCCATGGTATTAGCACTGCCCCCAGTACCAGTAGCGAAGCCATCCCCAATTTCCTTCTCAGGAATTTTATTTGGTAGACTGAGTGGCTGCCCAAATACATTAGTTTCTCACAAAGGAGCTGAAGATAGAGTGACAGTAGGTGCAAGTTTCTCCAGCTTGTTAGATATCAGAGGGTGAGCGGCAGCACATTGGATCAGTGGTTAGCATTGAAGCCTTGCAGCGCTGTAATTCTGGGTTCAAATCCCAGCAAGGACAACATCTGAAAGGATTTTGTATGTTCTCCCCGTGTTTGCGTGGTTTTCCACCTCAGTAAAAAAGCAGCCACAGAGTGTCCGGGAACCTTCCCACACACTTTTCTTAGCCAGGACTGCTTCTCAGCAGGGTTGGACGGTCCCACCAGAGAATCCTCAGGTGTGCCCTGGCTTCTACATCAGAAGAGTTCATGATAGCGCTAACTTTGCAACTGCTATGGGGCTCTTGACCGGGGGAGAAAGGTGAGCCCTCAGAATCAAATCCTCTGGTGGGCCCAATGTTTTTCAATCTGAAACTGCTTCTCAGTGGGCGTTGTATTTCACCACAGCCATATTCTTTAGCTTGGTGAAAGGACAGGCATAGAGGGAAACCGTGTCTACTCCAGCTGTCATTTCTCCGTCACCAGGTTGCGCCCATTGTCACGCACGACCATGCCTGGCTGCATGTTCAGCGGTGAGAGCCACAGATCAGGCTGCTGTGTTACAGCTTTCAACAACTCTGCAGCGCTGGGCGCTTTGTCATCTAAGCATTAAGCATGTTATCTTCAGCACAGCCTGTTGCTGCTTCGCCAAGGCAGTGCTGCAGGGCTTTCAGCTTGTGACTGATGTGGTCATTTCGGAGATGGAGGAGGAGGTGCAGGAGCTGAACAATGTCATTACATTGAAGTTACATTGGCGACTCTGTTTTTTATACTAAAGAAAGATCCTACTTTTTTTACGTTACTTTTTAAGACAAATGCATTCACCGGGAATGTGGTGTGTGACACATCATCAGACACATCCTGTTTCATTTATGATGGAGGGATTCTGAAAGTCACAAAGCCTTTTTTTATAGGGCCATCAGGCGGCCCTTACTATTCTTAAAAGGCTAGCATTCAGCCCTCGCTATTGTTATAGAGCCATCAGACGGCTATGCTTTGTTGTTCCCATTATTAACGAGCGGGTCTCCTATACTGTTATTGCATATGCAGTGACTGCAAGGCCTGCCAAAAATTCGGACGCAACCCGATACCCTTTTGAAGAGATATAGAGAGGGTCTCAGTAAAAAAAAATTTCCCATTATAAAGGAGTGGGTCTCCTATAGTGGTAATGCCCATGCTGTGACTGCAAGGGCTGCCAAAATTTGGGAAAAACTCCACTAACAATTTAAAGACACATAGAGCAGGGCCACAGTAATGAGTACGACATGTTTCCATTAGAAAGGAGAGGGTCTGCTATACAGTTATAAGGTATGCAGTGAGTCCAACGGCTGACCAAATTTAGGAAAAACCCCACTAAGAATTTAAAGACACATAGAGCAGGGCCACAGTAACAAGTACGACATGTTTCCATTAGAAAGGAGCGGCGTGATATACAGTTATAGGGTATGCAGCGAGTCCAACGGCTGACCAAATTTAGGAAAAACTTCACTAAGAATTTAAAGACACATACAGCAGGGCCACAGTAACGAGTACGACATGTTCCCATTAGAAAGGAGAAGGTCTGCTAAACATTTGTAGGGTATGCAGTGAGTCCGACAGCGGACCAAATTTAGGAAAAACCCCACTAATAATTTAAAGACACATAGAGCAGGGCCACAGTAACAAGTACGACATGTTCCCATTAGAAAGGAGAGGGCCTGTTATACAGTTATAGGGTATGCAGTGAGTCCAACGGCTGACCAAATTTAGGAAAAACCCTACTAACAATTTAAAGACCTATATAGCAGGGCCACAGAAATGAGTACGATATGTTTCCATTAGAAAGGAGCGGGTGTGCTATACAGTTACAGGGTATGCAGTGAGTCCAACGGCTGACCAAATTTAGGAAAAAACCCACTAAGAATTTAAAGACACATAGAGCAGGGCCACTGTAACGAGTGCGACATGTTTCCATTAGAAAGGAGCAGGTGTGCTATACAGTTATAGGGTATGCAGTGAATGCAACGGCTGACCAAATTTAGGAAAACCCCACTAAGAATTTAATGACACATAGAGCAGGGCCACAGTAACGACAAATTCCCATCAGAAAGGAGAGGGTCTCCCACAGTGTTGGCTTAAGCAGTGAATGCAAGGGCTGCCAAAAATTTGATTTGGAGGCACTCCAATGCCCCTTGGAAGAAACGTAGAGGGCCTCATGAAAAAATGTTTCCATTATTAGAAAGTGGGTCTCCCATATTGTTGGCCTATACAGTGAATGCAAGGGCTGAAAAAAAAATTGGGAGGCACTCCAATGCCCCTTGGAAGAGACTTAGAGGGCCTCAAAAAAATGTTCCCATTAGAAAGGAGCAGGTCTCCTATACTTGTAATGCCCATGCACTAAGTGTATGGGCTGACAAACATTTACCCCTGGGGGGTATACATGAACATACTGTATACAATTTTTTTTTATGGGCATCATAAACACCCTTCAAAAAAATTATGTGGGTGTTGCGTCACAGACCACGGTCACCCTGGTGATTAGTGTTGAGCCACCCCCGTAGTGTTCGAGTTCGGTTCGGTTCGTCGAACACCCGTGTGTTCGCCGAACTGTTCGTCGAACTGTTCGTCGAACACCTTCGAACACCATTAAAACCAATGGCAGGCAAACAAAAACACATAGAAACACATAGAAAACACCTTCAAAGGTGTCCAAAAGCTGACAAACTGCTCAGAAGACACAACTAACACATGGAAAAGTGACAAGTACATATAGTCATGCGAAAAGAAAAGAGGTGGAGGAGTAAAAGGAGGGGGAGACACAAATATAGGCATGTCATGCCCTTCTAAAATCCAAAAAGTGAGAAGCCGACACGTTCAGTCCGCTCCTGCCCGTGCCACCTCCGTGTCGCCGGGTTTGTGCCAGAGCCGCGGTGAACCCTGACGGCCAGCCCCCCTCTCCCAATACTGGTGCCTGTCCGCTGGTGGGTCGAGCGAGCCCCCCTGTGGTGGAGGCAGCTCTAAGCTTTTTAATTTAAATTGTCTCTCTAATTTGAATGAATACACTTTAAATCCATTTACAAGGATCTATTGGAGGGCAAGTCTCATGCCAGCAGCTGCGTAATTCCAGCTCCAGTAGCGTCCACTAAAGCTGCTGCAGTTAAAAAGCTTTTATAAGGATCGAGCTCGGCTGTCCACCGCAAGGCATCCTACTGCCAGTCCCAGCCCCTATGCCTTGGGGTGCCTCCTGATGCTCTTCACTGAGTATCCCGTGGTCCCGAAGCATTTCCTTTGAAAAAATTAAGTGTCCAAACTACAGGTGGTGTAGCTTGCTTAACAGCCGGGATAATCCGCTGACTAGCAGACACGGCTACTAGGCACAAAGTATTTCCTGGGCTAGATGCAGTTAAAAATTTGTAATTAGATACTCTCGTTGGATGCTGAGAAAGCATTCCATAGAGTCTCCTGGCACGCAATATATGATTCTCTTAAAAAGCTTGGGGTAGGGGTCTAGGGGACCCTTTTATAGCCAAAATCACGGCCCTGTATCACAATACGTCACCTAGGCTGAAGATAAATGGAACTGTAGCACCCTGAGGGCTCGGTTGCTACAGAGGTATTGCACCTCACCCAGAGGTGTGATATCTCACTCTCAGGTAAGGATGGAGTGTGGATCAGGACCCGACACCTGCATGCATTACACCACATTGCCGTGGGGCAGGGCGACCAATATGCCTCTGAGATGGGCACGACAGTCCCTGTCCCTGGCTGGAGTGGGGGGAGGGAACACTGAGGAAGGGGAACCCTGTAGTGCAGGAGCAGGGAGGAAGCAATTCCTGGGTGCATTGAGAAGGGAGTATAAAAGGTGGGCACCATCTTAGTTCAGTGCAGAGAAGTCTGAGCAGAAGTGACAGGGAGCAGGGGCTCTGCATGAGCTATGCTCCGGAGGCGGGCATAGTAACAGAGGCCCAGGCCTGGAAGAGGGAGAAGGAAGGAAGAGGAGCGGAGAAGGCTCCAGGAACGAGGAATGAAGGGATCCCAGGGGTGCGGACGGGCGAGTCGCCACCGCACGCCCGAATCCACCTGCGTGGAGGGGTCAGGCCAAAGGGGGAGACCGGTCCCTGAAACTAGTGGAGGCAGGAAACGACCCTCAGCTAGAAACCGGAGGCTCTGACATTTTATGTGGCGCAGCCCCTCGCTACACCCGCTAGGAAGGCACCACATAGGGTCAGGGAAACTGGCGCCAAGTTTGCCAAGAGGAGGCCCGAGGCAGCCGGACAGAAGGGTTGGTAAGAAAGGCCAGACAAAGGACACACAAAGGGGGTCCTGTGAAGCGCTCCAAAGTTATCTGGGAGTTGTCTGAGCCCCTCACCTGGTGAGCACAGTACGACGTGGGCAGCCGTTACCTGCAGACGTGGTCTGGATAATAAGAACTGTGAGTAAAGGCCCTGGACTGCATCACTGACTCCGTGTCGTTACTGCTGCTGCCCTGCACCATCACCCTCATTCTCCGCATACACTGCCCTGAGGCTATACTCCTCCCGTGGGGAGTTATGCTACGCTCTGCTGCACCCACAACACCAGCCTCAGCGGTCTGCCCTGCAGCGGCGGTTCTGATGATGTGTCGGACATTTAAACATCAAAACCACATAACTAGTTCCGCCACTGGTTTGACCACCCTGAGCCACGGAACCGGGTCGCCGCCACGAAGACTACAACCACCAGCATCCACCAAAAAGGGTCCGGCTCCGGGTGTCCCAAGGCCCAGGGGGTGCATCAGAACATTTTCATCACCTTTCACAATCACCAATGGGACAAGGCAGGGATGTCCTCTGTCCCCTCTCTTATACATCCTAGTGACGGAGCACCTGCTCTCATCAATTCGCCATAACCCCAATATTAGGTGGATTGTGGTGGGAGGCACCGAGTACAAGTGCTCTCTATTTGCTGATGATGTCCTAGTATATATCACTCAATCACATATATCCATCCATGCTGTTATGGCTGAAATAGATCACTTTGTTACATGGTCAAATTTTAAAATCAATGCAGCGAAGTCTGAGGCCCTCGATGTCTCCCTCCCCAAATCCATATAGGATTCCATCCAGTCCAACTTTCCCTTTGCCTAGCTCTCACAGGGTATCAAATACTTAGGAATTCCTATTCATAGAGACCTCTCCCATCTATGTTATCTTAATTTTGGGCCCTTTATTGAACAACTCCATACAGACCACGGTTGGCAAGTTAGAACTGTAAGATTCACTACGTGAACCACTGGTGTTTTGTGGAAAAGCACATGTACACTGTGTTCCAAATTATTATGCAAAAAGTGTTTAGGAGTGATAAGGGAAGAATTTGTTTGTTTGTCAGTTAAACTCATTGATGGTGATGTGTGTCAGGGCTCTTTATATCACTGTAAGCAATTGCAGACACCTGTGCTAATTAGTTTGGCAGGTGTGTCCAATGAAAGGCAAGACTACTTAAGAAGGCTGTCTCACATTATTAAGCAGCCTACATTTTCTGCCAAAATGGGAAAGAAAAAGGATGTGTCGGCTGCTGAGAAGCAACAAATTGTGGAGTGTTTAGGTCAAGGCATGACTACAATCAACATTGTGCGATGATCAGGATGAAGTGTCTTGGCAATCAAGAAGTATGTAGCTGATTCACAGTACACACGTGTGCGTGCTGATAAGGGCAAATTGAGGACTCTTTCCTACAGGCAATTACGTCAGGTTAAAAGAGCAGCGGCAAAAGAGCCTTGTCATAGCAGCAGACAAGTTTTTGAAGCTGCTGGTGCCTCCAACGTCCCCCGAGCAACAAGATGCAGGGTCCTTCAGAGGTTTGCAGCTGTGCATACGCCATCCTGTCGACCTCCTCTATCCACTTCACACAAGCAGAAACGGCTCCAGTGGGCTAAACATTACATGAAGACTGATTTCAAAACTGTTTTGTTCACGGATGAGTGCCGTGCAGCGCTCGATGGTCCAGATGGATGGAGTGGAGGATGGCTGGTTGATGGACACCCCACGCAAACACGGCTACAGCGCCAACAAGGAGGAGGTGGAGTAATGTTTTGGGCTGGAATCATGGGGAGAGAGATTGTCGGCCCCTTTAGGATCCCTGAAGGCGCTAAAGATGAACTCCATAATGTATGTGGATTTTCTCAAACAGCACTTCCTGCCATGGTTCAAGAAGAAGAACCGTGTATTTCACAGCAAGATCATTTTTTTGCATGATAATGCACCATCTCATGCTGCACATAAAACATCTGCATCTCTGGCTGATATGGGCATAAAAGGGGACAAACTTATGGTGTGACCCCCATGCTCCCCTGACCTCTACCCCATTCAGAACCTCTGGAGCATCATCAAAAGGAGTGTCTATGATGGCGGGAGGCAGTTCACATCTAAGCAACAGCTCTGGGAGGGTATTCTGTCCTCATGCAAAACAATTGAAGCAAAAACCATCCAAAACCTGACAAATTCAATGGACGAGAGAGTTCAGAAGCTCCTTTCGAACAAGGGGTCCTATGTGAAAATGTAACATCACCTAGAATAAAGTTTTGAGTTGAAAACTGTTTGATTTCAGTTTCTAATAACCTGCTAATGCTTATAATTTCAAAAATGACAATTTTTTTGGTCTTTATTAAAATGAAAAGGTTGATCGAAAAGTTTGGGGGATCTAAGAGTGTGGCAACCCAGTAGTCATGATTACTTCGAATTCTGACAATATGAGGGTCATGTTGCAGGTAGTGCAGCAAGAAGGCACTTATGTGTCTTGCGCATCTCGGAGCCCCAAAATTATTTTCCGGGCTAGATGCAGCTAAAAATTATTATTAATTTTAAATCTGGTGGAGCTTAGTATAGATGGCCTAATAGGATCAGTGCTGCACACTGCTACTGACTCGCCCCCTGGACCGTGGGGCACTCGGATCCGGGCAATTAAGGAAACGATGGGAGTAGTAGTGGCAACCCGGCTCCGTGGCTCAGGGTGGTCAGGCCAGTGGTAGTCCGTTATGTGTTATTGATAATGTCCGACTACGCCACCCGTGGATTGCGGTTATTAGGAACCGACGCTGCATGCAGACCGCTGGGGCTGATGAGGTGTGCAGCTATGGTAGTGTGACTCCCCACGGGAAGAGTGCGGCCCCAGGGCAGTGTAGTGGATGGTGGGAGTGATGGTAGTGAGAGTCCCAGTGCTGATAGTGCTGGAGGAGCAAGGAGCACACAGACAACAGGTTGCAGTCCAGGGTCTTTACTGAAACAGGTAAACTGACCCATAAACAGTCCCAGCTAGGAGGGGACCTGGATGTCTGAGAGCAACGGGGAAATTGGCCCTGGTCAGGGTGAGGGTGTAGGCCTACCGTGCTTTCTGCGGTCCTTCTGGCTATCTCCTCCTGATAGGGTAACAGCCCACGTTTCCGAGCTTTCCGTGTATTCTCGCCTGTATGGCCTGCGACGTGGGTTCCTTTCTGCTCCCAGCCTTGTACGGCTTTACTGGTCCCTTCGGTTGTGGCAGGGCCTCCAGGGTTCTTAGGCCAAGGAATGTACAGTCCCTTGCGGACTGGTTCTCTGCTGGGGGATGTGGAATCCTTCCAGCCTCAGACACCAAAGTCTGGTAAAGTTAAGTCTTTTCTCTGCCAAGACAGGCTCTCTTCGCCTCTTGTCTCTGGCTTGTGGCTCTCTCCTACTGCCACACTTCCTCTTAGGTGCAATCAACTTTCTGTCCCTGCTCCACTCTGGGACACGTCTCAAAGCTGAGACAGGCAATCCAGTTCTCCCTAACCCTGCCCTCAGTACCTGCTTTTATAGGGGCAGCCAGCTCCCCCTACTGGCCTGAGACAGGAGGCATTGCATGCTAATGTTCCCCTGACCAAAGAACCTCCCCCTTGCTCTCAGACACAGCTTTATTACACTTGTGGCATCCAGGTAGGGTGACACATTCCCCCCTAGTGAAATTTAGTACTCCGGGACTAAACAATAAACAAAGACAATATGCATAACAATAAAACATTAATAGACAGACGGCGCACAAATTGAGTTCTTAAGGTCACAGTGTGGTCTGTGACTGGGTGTCCATATCACCAATACAACGGGGAGCCTTAACCAGGTGGGGGTCTGTCCTACCCCAAGTCCTTCACAGTCTTAGTTCATTCCTGGGTTAGGCTCCGAACGCAGTCCATACAAGGTCCCGGTTATAAAAAGTCCATAACCTTTGAGTCCTTACGATAGCTGCAAGAAACTGAAATACACTATTAATAAAAATGCAGGTAACTTGGCAAACATTTCAACATTTGGCAACAGGGTTATTTACAATCTTAGTACACTCTATATTCTCCAGCGAGCGGGTATCTGTCCCTTTGTGCTCCTGGTTGACCTACGTAGCCCACTGTCTGGTGGTGGACCAACCTGGCTTTCCCCACTAGCGTTAGGGGTACAGCTACCAGCTGGGTGTACAGGTAAGGCAGGCAGCTGTCTGCGGGTCCTTTGGCTTACCGCAGGCATGGCAGGCTCACTGTCAGCAGAGGGTTGACTCTCCTGGGCTGCTGGAACAGGCTCTTCTGCCTCTGGAACCGCTTGCTCCTCTTCACCTTCCGGCTCTGGTGTTGGTTGTTGCTGTGCCGGTTGCAGGAAATGCAGGACAGGTACCACTATGGCATCATTTATGCGAGTCCAGGACTGAGGGAACTCTCCGAGAACGGTGCTGATCATTTCTTCCTTGTCCTCTGCGGGTTCAAGGTCACTCTGATCTTCTTCTGCACTACGGAGTTGCTCGGGGCATCTTTTGAGGTGGTCCCTGGAGACGACACTAGTGGTTTCTCCTCCGTCCTTGGTGATTACGCACACCTTTGGGTTGTCATGGTCAGACTGCAGTACGGTGTAGGGTTCCCTTTCCCACTGGTCGTCCAACTTATGTAGCCTTCTTTTTCGCTTTAGGACTTGCTCACCAGGTTCTAGGGGACTAGCAGGGGCGTGTTGATTGAAGAGTCTTTCTTGCTTCTCTCTCACCTGGGCCAGGCTCTTCTGCACACTCTCCTGTACCTTCTTGTACTGCAGTTGCCTTTCCGTATCCCAGTCCGCATCCGGGGAGGTGTCCTCAGGTATTAGGACTCCCATCTCCAGGTCTACGAGCAGCTTACCCGGTCTGGCTCGCATCAGGTAAGCTGGGGTGCAGTTTGTAGCGTTCACCGGGATATTGTTGTACATGTCTACCAGGTCCGGCAGTTTTTCTGGCCACAGGCTGCGTTCCTCCAGGGGCAACGTCTTCAGGAGATCAATGACTATATTGTTCATCTTCTCACACATCCCGTTGGTTTGGGGGTGGTAAGGCGTTGTACGAATCTTCTTACAGCCATAGAGGTTGCAGAACTCCTGGAAGATTTCGGCTTCAAACGCTGGACCCTGGTCTGTCAGGACCTGTTCCGGATACCCGTGTGGACGGCAGAAGTATTGCTGGAAGGCTCGGGCCGCTGTTTGGGCTGTCAAGTTCTTTACCGGGACCACCACTAGAAAACGGGAATAGTGGTCCACGATTGTCAGGGCGTAGATGTATCCGGACCGGCTTGGAGCCAATTTGACGTGGTCCAGAGCTACCAGCTCAAGAGGCTGCGTGGTGACGATGGGCCTCAAGGGTGTCTTCTGGCTGGTGCGGTCCTTCCTCCTCAGGTGACAAGGGCCACAGTCTCTGCACCACTTTTCTACTGCTCCTCTCATGCCGACCCAAAAGAACCTTCCTCTTAGTAGGAACTCCAGTTTCTTCCAACCGAAGTGTCCCGCTCTGTCATGGTAAGCTCCCAGGACCATAGCTGCATCTCGCCTTGGGACCACGACTTGCCAGGTCAGCTCGTGCGTCCGGTGGTTGACAATCCTTCTGCACAACTTGCCTTCGTAGAGGAACAGCTTGCTCTTCTCCTTCCATAGCTGCTTGGCTTCCTCTGGGGCATCTGGATCTAGGCGGGTGTCTTCCCGGGTCAGCAGATCTTTCACCAGGCGGACAGCAGGGTCACTATCTTGGGTTTCGGCCCAGCTGTGGTGAGGTAGGGGATTCATCATCACAGTTGTTAGATCCTCCTCCTTCACGCGGTGAGAGTGTTGAGCGGCTCCATACCGGTGAAACGCGGGGAGTTCTACCTCTTCCAGCTCTTCTGGGTCTTCGTCACCTTCAGGTAAGTGAGGCATTCTTGATAGGGCATCCGCGTTGGCGTTGGTTTTGCTTGCCCGGTGCTTGATCACGAAGTCATAGTTGGAGAGACGGGCCATCCACCGCTGTTCCAGGGCACCCAGTCTTGCATTGTCCAGGTGTGTCAACGGGTTGTTGTCCGTGTACACGGTGAACTTTGCGGAGGCCAGGTAATGCTTGAAGCGTTCCGTCATGGCCCACACCACCGCCAAGAATTCTAGCTTGAAGGAGCTGTAATTCTCCGGGTTCCTTTCGGTGGGCCTCAGCTTCCGGCTGGCGTATGCGATCACCCGTTCTCTGCCCTGTTGGTTTTGGGACAGTACGGCTCCCAGTCCCACATTACTGGCATCTGTGTGGAGAATGAAAGGCTGGCCGTAATCAGGGTAGGCCAGGATCTCATCCCCAGTGAGGGCCAACTTTAGCTGGCGGAAGGACTCCTCTTCCGGTTTATCCCACTTGAAGGGTGGATTTGACTTCTGGACTTGGACTGTCCGATCAGGAGGTCCTGCATAGGAGCTGCCATCTTAGTGAACCCGGGGATGAACCTTCGGTAGTAGCCTACCAACCCGAGAAACTGTCTCACCTCTTTGATGTTCGAGGGGCTTGGCCAGCTCTTGATTGCCGTGACCTTGTCAGGGTCGGGGGCCACTCGTTCCGCGCTTACCACGTGCCCTAGGTACTGGACCTTTGGTTTCAGCAGGTGGCACTTCGATGGTTTTACCTTCAGGCCATAGCCTGCCAGGGCTTCGAACACCTCAGCCAGGTGCTTTAGGTGGTCCTCGTAGGTTTACGAATAGACGATCACGTCGTCCAGGTAAAGGAGGACCGTCTCGAAGTTTCGGTGCCCTAGACAGCATTCCATCAGCCGCTGGAAGGTCCCTGGTGCGTTGCAGAGCCCGAAAGGCATACAGTTGAATTCGCTCAGTCCCATCGGGGTGGTGAAGGCGGTCTTCTCCTTGTCAGCCTCTGCCACAGGAACCTGCCAGTACCCGCTAGTAAGGTCCAAAGTAGAAAAGAAGTTAGCAGATTTTAGTGCGGCTAAAGACTCTTCTATTCTAGGCAGCGGATATGCGTCTTTGTGGGTGATACGGTTGATTTGTCTATAGTCCACGCACATTCTCATGGTGCCGTCTTTCTTTTTGACCAGAACCAAAGGGGCTGCCCAGGGGCTACAGCTGTCTCTAATAACCCCAGCTTCTTTCATCTCTCTTAGCATGCCCTTTGCGTTCTGATAATGTGCAGGGGGTACAGGTCTGTGCCTCTCTTTTATTGGTGGGTGGCTCCCTGTGGGGATGTGGTGTTCTATCCCTTTTACTCTGCCGAAGTCTAGCGGGTGCTTACTAAAGACTCTCTCGTACTCCTGTACCACCCGGTAGACTCCTTGTTTTTGGTGCAGGGGATTGGAGTCAGCACCCACATGGAGTTTCTGGCACCAGTCCTCCTTTTGTTTCTGGGAGCCATTACCCTCCGCCTGTGGAGATGGAGGCAAGGGTTCCACGGCCCTGATAGCTTGGTGTTCGACGACAAACAGTTTGGCGAGTGTAGCGTACCTGGGTAAGTGTACTTCCCTCTCCCCAATGTTGAGGATGCGGACGGGCACCCTCCCATGACGGACATCAACCACCCCCCGGGCTGTCAAAATGGTGGGCCTGCTGTCTGAGTACACGGGTTCTACCATGGCTTGGTAGTCTCTACCTCTCAACCCGATTGCAGTCCGACACCAGATCATCATTTCACTTTTGGGAGGCATGGAAATGGGGAATGGATCACTGAGTCTTACGCTACCGATCTCACCACCAGACAGTTCTACCTGCTGCCGTCTCATCAGGGCTTTTATCTCCTTGTTGAGGACTCTCTGTTGGCTGGAACTAGCATTCACCGCCACCTGTTGTAGAATTACAATTACCTCTGAAAGACAATTTTCAATTACGTTAGTACCCACAGTTATTTTAGGGTGACTTTCACGATGGTCAATGTCCACAATAATAACTCCCTGTGCCGGCAGTTCAACTTTACCAATTTTAATGGTCATCTCCTTGAACCCCATCTGCGGCACGGGTAAGCCATTACTGGCGATGATGCTCAAGTTACTGTCTGGATACCGTGTGATATCAGCGTCAGTCCAATACTGCTTAAAAAGTACATAAGGGATAGTGGTTACTTGTGACCCAGTATCCAGCAAGGCGCTCATGGGGATACCGTCCAGCACCACGGGTAAAACCGGGCGCCCCCCAACGTACTTATCGCACCAATTATAGGGGCCTGGTGATCTTATGCCTGGGGGTTGGCCCTCTGCCCCAGGTTGGACCCGTTTAAATTACAGTACCTGGAAATGTGTCCGGGCTGGTTGCATCGACGGCAAATGGGCTGTCCATCCTCTGCGTAGTGGTCTGTGGGCCTCCCTCGGAACGACGGGATCATCCTCTGTCGACGCCACGGGACATCCTCCGGACTTGAAGCCAGCTTGATGGGTCTTGACGGGTCCACTTGCAACGCCTGGACGGTCCTGGTCAACGCCGCGACGCTCCTGGTCAGCTCCTGGACTTGGTGGTGCAGGCCTTTTGACGGGGCTTGGTTCAGGGCCTGTGCATCAGCCTCCACGGAGTCCATAGAGGAGGGCGCCGCCTCCTGGTGGTAGGTGAGAGCAGGGCGCCGGGGGTTTATAGCGCCACTGGTTGCAGATTCACGGAGCACCCTTATGGCCCTGTCCTTAAATTGGGCAAAGGTCAGGTCGGGGTTCTGGAAGAACATGAGGCGCAGCTGGGCCCTGTGGGTGCTGGACAGCAGACCCTCTATGAATTGTTCTGTTAGCAGCTTATCGGTTTCCTGCACACTGCCAGGGTCAGTTTGTTGAATAGCCCTCAAGGCTTCCTGCAGATTTAAGGCATAGTCTCTGATGCTGTCCTGTGCCCGCTGCTTACATCCATAGAACCTCATTTTAATTTCAGCGGAGGTACGTGTATCAAAGGTACCCCGCAGCCGGGCCAGAATACTCACAGTCCTTTTCTCCTCAGTGGGCCATGATTTTACCTCCCTTTGGGCTGCGCCAGTTAACTGCCCTGTCAATATGCTGACCTTCTGCTCCTCTGTCAGGGGGTAAACCTGGAACAAACTGTATAGCCTTTCCTTGAAGTCAGTTAGGGCATGGGGCTCCCCTGAGTATTTGGGCAGCCAGGCCGCCCCAGGGATGTAGGGCAAGGAAAAGGGCATCACCGCTGCTGCAGCTGCGTTGGTGGTAGTGGGCGCCTCTGTGTCCGACATCTTCCTCCCCCCCTAGTGAAGTGTGGCCTACCTTCCGACGATACTCTTCTGTAGGCCGCGGCTCTGCTGCTGCTGCTATGGACGAGGACCTGGCGTCGCGTCCTGATGACGTCAGCGTCGCTCTCTCTCCCTTCCAGGACCTTGCGCAGCGTCGGTGCGTGGGGCGGAGCTTCGGATCTCGCGCGGTTTTGACGTCCACGCCCCTCTTCTTCCCGCGCGGCGTCCTGAAGATGGCGTCCGATGGCGGGAAACAGCTGCGGATGGCGGGAAGACGGCAGAAGACGGCGGGAAACGGTCCAAGATGGCGTCTGATGGCGGGAATCGGCTCCGGATGGCGGGAAAAGACTCCGGACGGCGGGAAACTTCACCACAGGTAAGTTACAAAAGTCTTTTTTCAGGCACGCAGTACCCGGTGGTTATATATAATATATTCAGTTTGCAACCTGATGGAGGTCAGTATAGATGGACTAATAGAGAAAGTCCCACACACTGCTAGAAGGCCAAATATTTTTTCAGAGCTAGATGCAGAAAAAAATTATATTCAGTTTGCAACCTGATGGAGGTCAGTATAGATGGACTAATAGAACAAGTCCCACACACAGCTAGAAGCCCAAATATTTTTTCAGAGGTAGATGCAGATAAAAATTATTTTTAATTTGCAACTTGATGGAGGTCAGTATAGATGGACTAATTGAGAAAGTCCCACACACTGCTAGAAGGCCAAATATTTTTTCTGATCTAGATGCCGATAAAAATTATTTTTAATTTGCAACCTGATGGAGGTCAGTATAGGTGGACTAATAGAGAAAGTCCCACACACTGCTAGAAGGCCAACTATTTTTTCAGAGCTAGATGCAGAAAAAAATTATATTCAGTTTGCAACCTGATGGAGGTCTGTATAGATGGATTAATAGAACAAGTCCCACACACTGCTAGAACCCCAAATATTTTTTCAGAGGTAGATGCAGAAACAAAATATATTCAGTTTGCAACCTGATGGAGGTCTGTATAGATGGATTAATAGAACAAGTCCCACACACAGCTAGAAGCCCAATATTTTTCAGAGGTAGATGCAGAAAAAAAATATATTCAGTTTGCACCCTGATGGAGATCAGTATAGATGGACTAATAGAATGATGCTATGCCCAAAAGATTTTACTTCACTAGGTGCAGTAAAAAAATTGGTATTCTATACACAGGTGGTATATCTTGCAACACAGATAGGCTACTCCACTGACTAACACACTCTGCAATAGGCCAAAAAGGATTAGCTTTCCTAGATTCAGCCAAATGCTGTGAAAAAAACTTGCACAGCACTGGCACAGACCTGCCTGGTAAAAACTGATAGGAACTGATGTAACCTAGTCCTGAAAAGGACTGCAATTACATATAGTCTTTACTCCCACAATCTATCTATTTAAGAGCACAGACCTGCCTGATAAAAGTCGTAGGAAATGCTGTAACCTAGTCCTTAAAAGGACTGCAATCACAACTATTCCCTACTCCCAAGCTATCTGTAGATTTGTGTGAAAATTGGCTTGAAATTAACAAGGTATAGCGCACACAGCAACAGCGGTGCCGTCTAACACGCAGCTGCAGCAGTGAGAAAATGGTGGCGACGGGGAAAATGGCTTGGTCTTATAGGGCAAGGACATGTGACATACACTGCCAATGACACATGCCCTTGCTTGTGTGAAAAACAGCAGTTCGCTCCGTGTGTGCGCTGCTGATAGGCTGACAGACTGCACCTCCCCACTGCAAATGCGGGAAAGAGAAAAAAAATGGAGATCTTCATTATTCCTGCAGAGATCCATCCCCTGCCCCTCCCCCCACCCCGCTGTACACTCAAACTGCGTATTAACATTAATTTTCATCATTACTGAGAAAAAATCCAGTTATGATTTTGGTGCACGAACAGTTATCGAACATAACCTCGAACAGCCGAATTTTTCTCAAATCGTTCGTGTTCGCCGAACGGCTCGAACACCGCCCAAAACAGCTCGAATTTGAGATTGGCGAACAGTTCGAGTAGAACAACGCTCATCTCTACTGGTGATATGGTGGTGGAGGATGAGGATGAGGGGAAGGAGGAGGAGAAGAGCAAATAGCCAAAATCAGGAAGCGTATACCCATGTGTGGGTGTGAAAAGGTGCATGGGAATACACCTCCCAAAAAAAGACACTGCATTTGAGTTTATGTTACGCTGCTATCATTCGGTGGTATTGCAAAGTCTGGCTCAATCCAGGGATTGGGATGAGATGGGGCTGGGCTGTGTGTAATCACCCTGTATGTTTCCTTGCTCCTTCTCATCGTGCTCCACCTGCAATGCATCCTCTTTGATTGTGAGCAGAGAGCGTTTCAGAAGACAAAGAAGTGGGATGGTGCTGGTATTTATGGCGTCATCGCCGCTCACTATCTTGGCGGAGTCCTCAAAGTTTTGGAAGATGGTACAAATGCTATAACAAACACTTGTATATTGGAAATGAATTAATCCAAAAAACAAGAAACTGAGTTGACGAGATCATAAAATATAACTTTTATTGAAATAAAAATCCAACATTACAAGAATGTGGCTAAAAGAGAACACCAGTATACTTCATAGAATGGGTGTCGTCCACAAATATCATGCAAAATTTAGTTCCATAAATACACCACCAGGCAAAAAACAGTACTAACCGAAATTGTATAGAAAATTGCCTACCATATTGCTAAATCACGTTTTATATGGTTGCAAAGCAATCCTGTTTTGTAAGAATGGGTATACCTAGGTCCAAATGACCAAAGATTATGGATCAATCCACAGTCAAAGACGTAATAATCAACCTAAGGTAATAAACTTATCCACTCATATTCTTACACAACAACAAATGCATGTGTTGGAAAAGGGTCTTATGTTTTCTCCGCCTCAGTCTTTAGATGCCTTTACGGCTGTAAAGGATGTACATCTTTTTGCTAGAAAGCTCATATTTAAGAGATTTCATGAAAAAACAACTTTGGGCCTCACGCTAGATACTGAGGAGGAGAGAGCAGCATTGGCCATTCTTGAATCGCTAGCCGATGATGAAGCTGAGTCAGTAAGCACTTTTCCCATTCAGCTTATGAACAAATCTCAGAAATTCCCTAATCTTAATACTTGTCCCGCAGTGGACATTTTTGTCAAGTCAGTTAACAGGGATATAGAACAATTGAAAATTAAGGGCCCCATACACCATAGTAATAAACAGTTCATGAAAGTGATACAAGATATTAGGAAATGGGATGATTGTGTTTTAAAAACTGCTGACAAGGGTGGTAACTTGATTATCTGGCCCAATTCTCTTTATGAGAAACAGGCTTACAAGCTGTTATCAAACCCTCTTTGTTCTAAAAAATTATCCCAGAATCCACTCAACCAATTCCAATCTCAATTAATCGAAATACTGGAAAATGCATATGAGAAAGGCATTATTCCCAAAAAATTTTTTGATAATATACAGAAGTTGAAACCTCGTATGCCAACTCTGTATTTAATTCCAAAAATATACAAGGATATTGTGGACCCCCTAGGTAGACCCATTGTCTCTGGCAATGGGGGTTTATGTGAGTTGATCTGCTTTGTAATTGACTACTATTTAAAACCTATAGTGGCTACCCTTCCGTCATATGTGCAAGATACCACTGCAGCTTTACAACATCTGGATCAGCTTCATTTGGATAGTCAAATGGTGTTGGTGACTGCAGATGTTGAAGCCCTTTATACCTCTATCGGTCATACGCATGGTCTGAGGGCTACTTCCTGGTTTCTTAACCACTTCGCACCAGAGCCTGTTTTTGCCTTTGTGACCGGGCCAATTTTTTCAATTCTGACCACTGTCACTTTATGAAGTAATTACTCTGGAACGCTTCTACGGATTCCCCTGATTCTGAGATTGTTTTTTCGTGACATATTGTACTTCAGGATAGCGGTAAAATTTCTTTGATATCACTTGCGTTTATTTGTGAAAAAATCAGAAATTTGGCAAAAATCTTGAAAATTTTGCAATTTTCAAACTTTGAATTTTCATGCCCTTAAATCAGAGAGATATGTCACACAAAATAGTTAATAAATAACATTTCCCACATGTCTACTTTAAATCAGCACAATTTTGTAACCAAAATTTTTTTTTGTTAGGGAGCTATAAGGGTTAAAATTTGACCAGCGATTTCTCATTTTTCCAACAAAATTTACAAAAACATTTTTTTAGGGACCACATCATATTTGAAGTCACTTTGAGGGGTCTTTATTACAGAAAATACCCAAAAGTGACACCATTCTAAAAACTGCACCCCTCAAGGTGCTCAAAACCACATTCAATAACTTTATTAACCCTTCAGGTGCTTCACAGGAATTTTTGGAATGTGGAAGAAAAAAATTAACATTTAACTTTTTTCACAAAAATGTTACTTTAGACCCAATTTTTTTTATTTTCACAGGGGTAACAAGAAAAAATGGACCCAAAAATTTGTTATGCAATTTCTCTTGAGCGCACTGATACCCCATATGTGAGGGAAAACCACTGTTTGGGCGCACTGCAGGGTTCGGAAGGGAAGGAGCGCCATTTGACTTTTTGAATGTAAAATTTGTTTGAATAATTAGCGGACGCCATGTTGCATTTGGGGAGCCCCTGATGTTCCTAAACAGTGGAAACCCCCACAAGTGACACCATTTTGGAAACTAGACCCCTTAGGGAACTTATCTAGATGTGTGGTGAGCACCTTGCACCCCCAGGTGCTTCACAGAACTTTATAATATTGAGCCATAAAAATAAAATTTTCACATTTTTCCCACAAAAAATGTTTTTCATTCCCTAATTTTGTATTATCATAAGGGTAACAGGATAAATTGCACCATGAAATTTGTTGTGCAATTTCTCCTGAGTACGCCGATACCCCATATGTGGGGGAAAACCACTGCTTTGGTGTACGGCAGGGTTCGGAAGAGAAAGGAGCGCTATGTTGGCTGGGATAGGTTGCCGACACCATGTCACATTTGAAGAGTCGCTGACATGCCGAAACAGCAGAAACCCCCACAAGTGACCCCATTTTGTAAACTACACCTCTCAAGGAATTCATCTATGGAAGTAGGGAGTATTTTTTAATTTTTAAATTTATACCATTGGGCAGTGAAAAAAGTATAATTATATTTTTACCACAAAAAAATGTTTTACCCTCAGATTTTACATTTTCACACAGGGCAATGGGTAAAAATGGTGCCGAAATGTGTCACACAATTTCTTCTAAAAGTGTCAATACCCCATATGTGGCTGTATCGTACCGCTTAGCCATACGGCGAGATCTGGGGGGGACGGAGTGCTACTCGACAATTGGAGAACAAATTATTGTAGAATAGGCATTTGGATTTGGGAGCACAAAATTTTCTGAATTTCTTTTGGGGGGCAAGGGCCATTTCGCTTTTCCAGAGCCTTTCTGCTACCAGTAACTTGGAAGTCCCTTATATTTTTAACAGATGACGGACCTGAGTGGGAACTAGCTTTTTTTGAGGACTGAGTTGAAGCTTTTATTGGGAACATTTTACGTAACATTTATCCGGCGCTCTAGGCTGAGCACTTACATCGGGGTTTCCATCTAAATGTCCAAGTGATGTAATTCAGATGAAACCCCTGCGGGATCCATTCACTGTAATGAGGCAGCAGAGTTACTCTGGACTCCGTCTGGCCTCTGTTTAGCAGTGTCCTTTTTTTCAGAAGTGCACAAAACTGTGGCCAACCGCACTTTTATGCACGCCTAAAACAAATGACACCGTGGGATCACAGGCCAGACGGCATTCACAGTGACCTATATCTGCCTCATTACAGGGAATCTTCCGTCATGGGTTCCGTCTGAATCACGTATTTCAGAGATTTACACGGAAACTCTGGCGTAAGTGCTCAGTGCAGAGCGCAGGATAAATGTGAGCAGAGACTTATTGCAATCTTTGGGAGACATAATAAACAAATCAGTAGCAGGTGAAGAATTGGTTTTATTTATTTTTTTACGCCGTTCATCGTGTGATATAACTGATTAGATTACTTTATTCTTCGGGTCGGTGCGATTACAGAGATACCAGATTTATATCGGGTTTTTATGACTGACAGCTGTCACACACTAAGAGACGCTTTTTTTTTGCAAAATCTAGTTTTTGCATCGCCATATTTTGAGAGCTATAATTTTTCCATATTTCGGCCGACAGAGTCATGTGATGGCTTGTTTTTTGCGGGACGAGTTGACATTTTTATTGGTACCATTTTTGGGTCCGTGACATTTTTTGATCGCTTTCTATTCCGTTTTTTGGGAGGTAAAATTAACAAAAACCAACAATTCAGGAATTGTTTTTTGAGGGTTTTTTTTATGCCGTTCTGCGTGTGGTGAAAGTGATCAGGCAGCGTTATTCTTCGGGTCAGTACGTTTACAGCGATACTACACTTACTGTATATTTTTTTTATGTTTTGGCGCTTTTACACAATAAAACAATTTTATAGAAAAAATATTTTTTTTGCATTGCTTTATTCTGAGCGCTATAACTTTTTTATTTTTCGGCTGATGGAGCTGTATGGCGGCTTTTTTCTTGCGGAACAAGATGACGTTTTCAGCGGTACCATTTTTATTTCCATTTTGCTTTTTGATCGCATTTTTTTCCACTTTTTGTTTGGCGATATGAGGAAAAAGCATAGTTTTTTGCTCCGTTTTTTATTTATTTTTATTATGGTGTGCACAGAAGGAGTTAATTAGTGTGACAGTTTTATAGCTCGGGTTGTTTTGGACGCGGCGATACCAAATATGTGTACTTTTTTTATTTTTGCATAAATATACGGATTTATCGGTTTAATATTTTATTTATTTATTTTAATTTATTTTGTATTTTTTTTTTAACAGTTTCAAAACATTTTTTTTACTTTTTTTTACATTTTTACTTAGTCCCTGTATGGGACAATAATTTTAATTTTTCTGATCGCTGATCTCATGTAATGTAATAGACATGTATTACATTACATGAGATCTTCACACAGTCAGTGTGTCCTGCCAGGCTTCAGCTTGCAGGCAGACCCTAGCAGGACACCATATATGGCAGAGCTGAAGGCGGTCATGTGACCTCCAGCTGCCATAGCAACCCAAGGTCCAGGGAGGTATCAGGGGTCTTCGGAGAGGTAAGTATACCACCCCCTCTCCTCCTGCTGTCTTCTATATGCCGCGATCACTATAGATCGCGGCATATAGAAGACAGCAAAGGGTTAACATCACTGGGACCTGATCCAATCAGGTCCCGATGATGTTCCCTGTCAGAGCTATCGCTCTGCACCGCTCTCGCAGCGCTTGCAGGACCCTGGGGATCCTGAGCGCTGCGAGACCACCCACCGTTTTTAAACAGAGCCCAGGCAGCGCGGATGTTTATGTACAGTGGGCAGTCGGGAAGCGGTTAAAAACAGTAATTTGGATGTTGAATTGGTTGACTTGATCATGATATTACTTGAATTTGTCCTTACACACAATTGTTTTCTCTTTAAAGATGAGGTGTCTTTGCAGATACAAGGGACAGCGATGGGGGCAGCTTGTGCCCCCTCGTATGCTAATTTGTTCTTGGGAGCCTGGAAGAGGGAGATCTTCTCTAGTTCTCCCCTTCCCGGAAGTGAGAACATTCTCAACTGGGCTCGATACATTGATGATGTCCTGTTCGTATGGGATGGCAGCATCAGTGACCTCCATGACCTTATGTGTTTAATGAACAACAATGACCTCAATATCAGGTTGACCTATGCTTATGGACGTAGGGTCAACTTCTTGGATATTGACATCACTGTGTCTCCAGAGGGGTGATCCATACTGACATATTTCGCAAGCCTACAGCTACCAATTCCATCCTTAGGGCTGATTCATCTTATCTTCCATCAACTATTCGCGGTATACCCGTTGGGCAATACCTAAGAGCTAGGCGAATCTGTTCAACTGAGGAGACATTCGAAAAGCAGGCTTCCGATCTCTATGTCCGATTCAGAGAGAGGGGTTACCGACATAGACAGATCCGGTGTGGGTATTGGCGAGCTAAAAAAAACAATAGGGACCAGTTATTGTACTCCTCACATATCCCTAAGGCCAAATTGAATTCTAATCAAGTGAGGTTGATCACCCCATACAATTGCCAGTGGAAGGACTTCTCTAAAATCATTCATAAACATTGGCCCATCTTGCAAACCGATGTGATTTTGGGCAAATTTTTACCTGATAAACCTTGTATCACCACCAAAAGATCTAAGAATCTGAAGGATCTTTTGGTTCGTAGTGAATACCAACCCCCAAAGACTAAACATATCTCATTCAGTCAGCAGATTCAGGGATTTTGTCCGTGTGGTCAGTGCAAGGCCTGTTTGAACACGGTCAGAAGTAAGGAATTCTTTAATTCAACCCATGATCGTAAGTTCGTTATCAGACAATTCCTTACATGCTCTACAAAGGGTGTGGTTTTTGTGGCGGAATGCCCTTGCCATAAAATATACGGTGGCATGACCACTAGAGAGTTCAGGATCCGTGTAAGAGAGCACGTACGCGACATTGAAAAAGCCAAAAATTCTGATGATGATGACCACCTCAAGACCCTCCCCAGGCATTTCAAACGATTCCACAACTCAGATGCAACATCTTTGAGGGTCAAAGCTATAGACAAGATATCCTTGGGAAGCAGGGGGGGTGACTTGTTCAAAACATTATCTCGCATTGAAAGCTGATGGATTTATCGCTTAAATTCCATTGTACCACATGGGCTCAATGAAAATTTTGGTTTTGGCGCATTTCTGTAGGTTTCTGTGTAGTTCTTGATTTTAACTCTTGTGTTTTGGTGTTTTTATTTCTGGTTTTAATTTTTATATTTATTCTGATGTTATAGTGAGGAGGTTCCACTTATTATACCAGCATCATGATACTGTGACAGTTGGCTGTTGTGAGAGCCAGGATGCCGAAGGATCATCGGGACACATCTTAGTACATATGTTGCATCTTAAGACTGGATCTTCCTTCTTTTTTTTTTTTATTACATGTGTTATTTATTTATTTGTATACGAAGTTTGATTTATCCGTGAGTTGTGGTGTATATTGATATTTTAATGTATGTATTTACTTTTGAATTTGCATATAATTTCATACTTATTATGCTAAGATTTATATGTTTATGTGTAATTAATTTTATATTGCACTGTTATTCACATATATGTATTCAATTTAGATTTTTCATGTAATTTCATATTTATTATGCTTAGATTCACATGTCCATTTAATTAATTTCATATTACACTGGTACCCACACAATTCGATCACATTTGATCACTATCTATCTATGATTGCACTTTTATTCTAACACAAATAATTTTTCCCTTCCCCCTTTTTTTTTTTTTTTCCCCCATCTCACTCTTCTTTATCATTCTACCTGGTTATTCATCTGCTCACGTTTTTGTTGTGTGGCGATTCGCAGTTTCTTATTCACAACGCAGTATTTTATTCATCACATACACTCCCACACACACATCATTTCACTTTCACTCCTTTTCCACACACACATCTCTACACACACATCATTCCATTTTTATTTGCACTTTCATATTTTTTAGTTTCACTTCAATTTCGCAACATGCACCTCTTTGTCACTTATATATATATTTTTTTTCTCAGTCATGTTTTTAAATACTGATGTGCTCATTTGATGTTCCATCATATTTATCTACATTAACACACTGGTTTGTTTTACTTACTGTAATTTAGGCATCTATTTTTTATATAAATGTATTTTTTTTAAATATGTATATGTATTCATGTACTAGACTGGGTTTATTTATTGTCATCTATTTATTCTACATCATCTGTTTTTAGTCGAATACATTGTTTACATGATTATACTATAAGCACTTTACACATATATCATGAGCGGTTTCCCCTATATGGCAGAGGAACCTTCTTACATTTACTTCATATGGTCTCTGGACTTTATTCTCCACGTCCTGGATGAGTGCGCGCATGCACGATTGACGAACTTCCAAGTCCTTCCTGACGTGGACCATGTGACCGCTGACGCTTATGTTGCTCAGCAACTCAGCGTTTGCGTGTCACGGACCACCAACGGAAGTTCACTTTCCAGGAAGTCGTCATCGGGCATGCGCGCCGTGCACCATCCTACTTCCTGTCGGCAGCTCCGCACTCATCAGCTGTTCGCAGCCACGTTGCGATTATTAATGATATATATACCTCCTCCAATACACCATACACTGCACTCCCTGATGAAGGCAACGAAACGCGCGTTAAGGAGCGGGCGGTCGTCTTTCATATCTATTAGCTGTCCACTAGCCCACCAGGTAACTCATATCATGGCTGTTCATTTGTTAAATCTGTTACATGCGCTATAGATCTTAGTTTTTGGGTCATTCGGGTTCATATATACCTACTTTCCCAACATAGGATTGCCTTGTAATCACACAAATAGTGTTTTAGCGCTATAGATTTATCTTTGGTCATTCGGACCTAGGTATACCCATTCTTACAAAACAGTATTGCTTTGCAACCATATAAAAAGTGAATTAGTAATATGTTTGCCAATTTTCTATACAATTTCGGTTATTACTGTTTTTTTCATGGTGATGTATTTATGGAACTAAATTTTGCATGATACTTGTGGACGACACCCATTCTATGAAGTATACTGGTGTTCTCTTTTAGCCACATTCTTGTAATGTTGGATTTTTATTTCAATAAAAGTTATATTTTATGATCTCGTCAACTCAGTTTCTTGTTTTTTGGATTAATTCATTTCCAATATACAAATGTTTGTTATAGCATATCTTTAGAGTTATATGTGATCACCATTATTTGTTATATGGGATACCATCGTGTGACTTGTGAAAGTTAGGATGGTACATATGTCTGACATCCATGTCCACTCCTGGGGTCTTATGTGTGGAGTCTGAACTGAATATCGACGGCCTTGTTGATGCTGGTACTCAACAACTGCCCTCTTCTGCTCACAAATCCTTCCCAACATCGGCAGTGTAGAGTTCCAATGCATGGGGACATTACAAACCAGTCACTTTGAAGCTGCAAACCCTGCTAAAACACGGCAAGGGTGGCGGAAGCTGTAGGTGACTTTCTAAAATGGGCACACAGGCGGTGTACTTTGGTAAGTAGAACCGGCAGCTCCGGATAGGATTTGAGAAACCGCTGAACCACGAGGTTAAGCACATGGGCCAGGCATGGTACGTGTGTGAGCTCGCCTCGCCTCAGAGCCGCCACCAGGTTCTGGCCATTTTCACACATGACCATGCCTGGCTGTAGGTTCAGTGGTGTGAGCCACAAATGTGCCTGCTCTTTCAGAGCTGTCCACAACTCTTCAGCAATGTGCGGTTTGTCACCTACGCATATTAACTTCAACACAGCCTGTTGCCAATTGGCTGAGGCAGTGTTGCAGTGCTTCCAGCTTGTGACTGATGAGGTCATTTTTGACATGGAGGCTGAAGAGGAGGCGGAGGCTGAGGAGGATGAGGTGCAGAAGCTGTAGACTGTGGGGGCAACCCTGATTGACCTAGGGCCTGCGATCCTTGGCGTCGGGAGGACGTGTTCCGTCCAAAGGTCCGACTGGGTCCCGGCTTCCACTATGTTAACCCAGTTTGCCGTCAGCGAGATGTACCGTCTCTGCCCACAAGCACTTGTCCACGTGTCCGTGGATAGGTGGACATTCCCGGTAACTGAGTTGTTGAGGGCACGGCAAATGTTTTGGAACACGTGCTTGTGTAAAGCGGGGACGGTACACCGGGAGAAATAGTGGCGTCTGGGGACCGAGTACCGAGGAATGGCCGCCGCTATCAGGTTGTGGAATGCTTACATCTCCACGAGCCTAAAAGGCAACATTCCTAGCGCAAGCAGTCACGAAATGTGTGAATTTAGAAGTGCAGCCTGTGGGGGCGTTGGCTGCCTATTTGCACTTGCGCTCCAAGGACTGGAATAGGGACAACTGAACGCTGCGCTGGGACAAGGATGTGGACATGCTTCCTCATGCTGTTTCTTGAGAGTGTGCAATGACAGTTGCAGGGCGGGAGACATCTTCGCATGCACCATGGACAGGGGATTGGCTTGCATGCACAAAAGCGGAAGAAGCAGTGGTGCCACCCGCAGACACTGTTCCTGGACCCTGGGGTTCGGCCCAAAAAGTCGAGTGCTTTGCTGCCATGTGCCTGATCATGCTGCTGGTGGTCAGGCTGGTCATTTTGCCACCCCTGCTGATGCTGGCCTGGCAGGTGGTGCAAATGTCCTTTTTGAGGTTATTGGCAGAGTCTTTAAAAAACAACCAGACTTCGGAAGACCTAACAGTTGTACTGGCAACTTCCTTCGTGTTGGTGTTACGGGGAATGGTAGCCTGCCTTCTTTCTGTGGCTACCACACTTCTTCTTCTTGCCTGTTAGGGTGCTCTGCCTCCCTCCCCCTGTGTGCTGCTCTCCTCGCTAGCATGTCCTCCTGCCAGGTTGGGTCAGTTACTATATCATCCACCACCTCGTCTTCCACTTCCGCACTCTGGTCCTCCTCCTGACTTTCTGGCAATTGTGTCTCATCATCGTCCACCTCTTGTGACACTTTTCCACCGTCGCCTTCATGTGACCGTGGCTGCTCAAATATATGGGCATCGCTACATGCGATCTCTTTTTGCCCTGCTTCAAGTGGACCGAGCGAGAGGCCTGAATCTATAAATGGAAAAGCGAACAGCTCTTCGGAGTGTCCAAGTGTGGGATCAGCTGTCTCAGGGCACTCGGCATGGTGGGAGGAAGGAGGTTCAGGGTGAGGAATATGCGGTCCAGACTCACAGCTACTGAGACTTGACCGTGTGGAAGACGTGGTGGTGGCGGCTAAGTGACTGGAAGCATTATCTGCTATCCAACCAATAACCTTTTAACACTGCTCTGTGTTCACTAGTGGTTTTCTGTGGTCCCCTATAACTTGGGACAGGAAGGTCGAGCGAGAAAATGTGGGTGTTTGTTGTGGCACAAGTTCAGCTTGCCCACGGCCTCGGCCTCTGCATGCATCATCAGCATCACGTCCAGTTCCCCGTCCCTTGCCACGTGCCTTGCCATTTTTAATGGAGGACAATACCTTAAATGCTCACTACAAATGGCTGAATTTGGAGCGAACTTATATGTGATCCGTGTGACGGAGAAACCACAGTTTTAAATACCTGGCCTGTAGGTAACTATTTTGAACAGCAAACTGGTGTCAATTGCTTCACTAACACACTGAAGCAAATTTTTAATGGAGGTCAGAAATGGCAGTATTTTCTGAAAATATATATGTGATCCGTGTGACGGAGAAAACACAGTTTTAGATACCTGGCCTGTAGGTAACTAATTAGAACAGCAATCTAGTTTCAATTAGTTCACTGACACACTGAATCAAAGTGTTAATGAAGGTCAGAAATGGCATTATTTTCTGAAAATACAGTCATGGCCAAAAGTATTGAGAATGAGACAAATAGTAATTTTTCCAAAGTTTACTGCTTCATTTTTTGTAATGGCAATTTGCATATACTCCTGAATGTCAAAGAGTGATCAGCTTAACAGCAATTACTGTACTTGCAAAGTCAATATTTGCCCAGAAAATGAACTTTAACCCCCAAAACACATTTCAACATCACTGCAGTCCTGCCTTAAAAGGAGCAGCTAACATCGTTTTAGTGATTGATCCATTAACACAGGTGTGGGTGTTGATGAGGACAGGGCTGGCGATCAATCAGTCATGATTAAGTAAGAATGACATCACTGGACACTTTAAAAGGAGGCTGGTTCTTAGTATCATTGTTTCTCTTCAGTTAACCATGGTTATCTCTAAAGAAACACGTGCAGCCATCATTGCACTGCACAAAAATGGCCTAACAGGGAAGAGTATCGCAGCTACAAAGATTGCACCTCAGTCAACAATCTATCGCATCATCAAGAACTTCAAGGAGAGAGCTTCCATTGTTGTCAAAAAGGCTCCAGGGCGCCCAAGAAAGACCAGCAAGCGCCAGGACCGTATCTTAAAACTGTTTCAGCTGCGGGATCGGACTACCAGCAGTGCCGAGCTTGCTCAGGAATGGCAGCAGGCTGGTGTGAGTGCTTCTGCACGCACTGTGAGCCGGAGACTCTTTGAGCAAGGGCTGGTTTCAAGGAGGGCAGCAAAGAAGCCACTTCTCTCCAGAATAAACATCAGGGACCGACTGATATTCTGCAAAAGGTACAGGGAGTGGACTGCTGAGGACTGGGGCAAAGTCATTTTCTCTGATGAATCCCCTTTTCGATTGTTTGGGACATCTGGAAAACAGCTTATTCGGAGAAGAAGAGGTGAGCGCTACCACCAGTCTTGTCTCATGCCAACTGTAAAGCATCCTGAAACCATTCATGTGTGGAGTTGCTTCTCAGCCAAGGGAATCGGCTCACTCACAGTCTTGCCTAAAAACACAGCCATTAATAAAGAATGGTACCAGAATGTCCTCCAAGAGCAACTTCTCCCAACCGTCCAAGAGCAGTTTGGCGCCCAACAATGCCTTTTCCAGCATGATGGAGCACCTTGCCATAAAGCAAAGGTGATAACTAAATGGATCATGGAACAAACCATAGAGATTTTGGGTCCATGGCCTGGAAAACTCCACAGATCTTAATCCCATTGAGAACTTGTGGTCAATCATCAAGAGACGGGTGGACAAACAAAATCCAAACAAATTCTGGCAAAATGCAAGCATTGATTATGCAAGAATGGACTGCTAACAGTCAGGATTTGGTCCAAAAGTTGATTGAGAGCATGCCAGGGAGAATTACAGAGGTCTTGAAGAAGAAGGGGCAACACTGCAAATATTGACTTGCTGCATTAACTCATTCTAACTGTCAATATAACCTATTGGTACTCATAATACGATTGCAATTATATTTCTGTATGTGATATAAACATCAGACAAACACTAATAAAAACCAGAGGCCAGCAGATCATGTGAAAATATAATTTTGGTGTCATTCTCAAAACTTTTGGCCATGACTGTATATATGTGATCCCTGTGAAGGAGAAAACACAGTTTTAAATACCTGGCCTGTAGGTAACTATTTTAAACAGCAAACTGGTGTCAATTACTTCACTGACACACTGAAAACTTTTTTAATGGACGCCAGAAAAGGCAGTGTTTTCTAAAAATGTATATGTGATCCGTGTGACAGACAAACCACAGTTTTAAATATCTGGCCTGTAGGTAACTATTTTGAACAGCAAACTGGTGTCAATTGCTTCACTGACACACTGAAACAAATTTTTTAATGGAGGCCAGAAATGGCAGTATTTTCTGAAAATGTATATGTGATCTGTATAACGGAGAAAACACAGTTTTAAATACCTGGCCTTTAGGTAACTATTTTGAAGAGCAAACTGGTGTCAATTGCTTCACTGACACACTGAAACAAATTTTTAATGAAGGTCGGAAATGGCATTATTTTCTGAAAATGTATATGTGATCCGTGTGATGGAGAAAACACAGTTTTAAATACCTGGCCTGTAGGTAACTATTTTGAACAGCAAACTGGTGTCAGTTGCTTCACTGATACAATTAAAAAAAAATTTAATGGATGCCAGAAATGGCAGTATTTCCTGAAAACATATATTTGAACTGTGTGACGGAGAAAACAGAGTTTTAAATACCTGGCCTTTAGGTAACTATTTTGAACAGCAAACTGGTGTCAATTGCTTCACTGACACACTGAAACAAATTTTTAATGGAGGTCAGAATTGGCTGTATTTTCTGAAAACTTATATGTGATCTGTGTGACAGAGAAAACACAGTATTACATACTTGGCCTGTAGGTAACTATTTTGAACAGCAAACTGGTATCAATTGCTTCACTGACACACTGAAATGTTTTTTTAATGGGGCCAGAAATGGCAGTATTTTCAGAAAATGTATATGGGATCCGTGTGACGGAGAAAGCACAGTCTTAAATACCTGGCCTGTAGGTAACTATTTTGAACAGCAAACTGGTGTCAATAGCTTTACTGACACACTGAAACAAATTTTTAATGGAGGTCAGAAATGGTAGTATTTTCTGAAAACGTATATGTGATCCGTGTGAAGGACAAACCATAGTTTTAAATACCTGGCGTATGGGTCACTATTTTGAACAGCAAACTGGTGTCAATTGCTTCACTGACACACTGAAACAAATTTTTAATGGAGGCTAGAAATGGCAGTATTTTCTGAAAACCTTTATATGATCCGTGTGATGGAGAAAACACAATTTTAAATACCTATTCTGTAGGTAACTATTTTGAACAGCAAACTGGTGTAAATTGCTTCAATGACACAATGAAATTTTTTTTAATGGTGGCCAGAAATATCAGTATTTTCTGAAAATGTATATGTGATCCGTGTGACAGACAAACCATAGTTTTAAATACCTGGTCTGTAGCTAACTATTTTGAACAGCAAACAGGTGTCAATTGCTTCACTGACACACTGAAAATGTTTTTTAATGGATGCCAGAAATGACAGTATTTTCTGAAAACGTATATGTGATCCGTGTGACGGAGAAAACATGGTTTTAAATACGTGGCCTGTAGTTAAATATTTTGAACAGCAAACTGGTGTCAATTACTTCAATGACACACTGAAATTTTTTTTTAATGGTGGCCAGAAATGTCAGTTTTTTCTGAAAATGTATATGTGATCCGTGTGACAGACAAACCATAGTTTTAAATACCTGGCCTGTAGGTAACTATTTTGAACAGCAAACTGGTGTCAATTGTTTCACTGACACACTGAAACAAATTTTTAATGGAGGTCAGAAATGGCAGTATTTTCTGAAAACGTATATGTGATCCGTGTGACGGAGAAAACACAGTTTTAAATACCTGGCCTTTAGGTAACTATTTTGAACACAATCTGGTGTCAATTGCCTCACTGACACACTGAAACAAATTTTTAATGGAGGTCAGAATTGGCTGTATTTTCTGAATATGTATATGTGACACGTGTGATGGAGAAAACACAGTTTTACATACTTGGCCTGTAGGTAACTATTTTGAACAGCAAACTGGTATCAATTGTTTCACTGACACACTGAAACAAATTTTTAATGGAGGTCAGAAATGGCAGTATTTTCTGAAAACGTATATGTGATCCGTGTGACGGAAAATACACAGTTTTAAATACCTGGCCTTTAGGTAACTATTTTGAATACAATCTGGTGTCAATTGCTTCACTGACACACTGAAATAAATTTTTAATGGAGGTCAGAATTGGCAGCATTTTCTGAAAACGTATATATGTGATCCGCGTGACGGATAAAGCAGGGTTTTAAATACCTGGCGTTTAGGTAACTATTTTGACTACAATCTGGTGTCAATTGCTTCACTGACACACTGAAAGAAATTTTTAATGGAGGCCAGAAATGGCAGTTTTTTCTGAAAACGTTTATATGATCCGCGTGATGGAGAAAACACAATTTTAAATACCTATCCTGTAGGTAACTATTTTGAACAACAAACTGGTGTCAATTGCTTCACTGACAAACTGAAACAAATTTTTAATGGAAGCCAGAAATGGCAGTATTTTCTGAAAACGTATATGTTAACTTTGTGACAGACAAACCACAGTTTTAAATACCTGGCCTGTAGGTAACTATTTTGAACAGCAAACTGGTGTCAATTGCTTCACTGACACACTGAAACTAATTTTTATTGAAGGTCAGAAATGGCAGTATTTTCTGAAAATGTATATGTGATCCATGTGATGGAGAAAACACAGTTTTAAATACATGGCCTGTAGGTAACTATTTTGAACAGAAAACTTGTGTCAGTTGGTTCACTGATACAATGAAAATTTTTTTTAATGGAGGCCAGAAATGGCAGTATTTCCTGAAAACGTATATGTGATCCGTGTGACGGAGAAAACACGGTTTTAGATACCTGGCCTGTAGGTAACTATTTTGAACAGCAAACTGGTGTCAATTGCTTCACTGACACACTGAATTTTTTTTTAATGGAGGCCAGAAATGGCAGTATTTTCTGAAAACGTATATGTGATCCGTGTGACAGACAAACCACAGTTTTAAATACCTGGCCTGTAGGTAACTATTTTGAACAGCAAACTGGTGTCAAATGTTTCACTAACACACTGAAACAAATTTTTAATGGAGGTCAGAAATGGCAGTATTTTCTGAAAACGTATATGTGATCCGTGTGACGGAGAAAACACAGTTTTAAATACCTGGCCTTTAGGTAACTATTTTGAACACAATCTGGTGTCAATTGCCTCACTGACACACTGAAACAAATTTTTAATGGAGGTCAGAATTGGCTGTATTTTCTGAATATGTATATGTGACACGTGTGATTGAGAAAACACAGTTTTACATACTTGGCCTGTAGGTAACTATTTTGAACAGCAAACTGGTATCAATTGCTTCACTGACACACTGAATTTTTTTTTTAATGAGGCCAGAAATGGCAGTATTTTCTGAAAACATATATGTGATCCGTGTGACGGAGAAAACACGGTTTTAAATACCTAGCCTATAGGTAACTATTTTGAACAGCAAACTGGTGCCAATTGCTTCACTGATACACTGAAAGAAATTTTTAATGGAGGCTAGAAAATGGCAGTATTTTCTGAAAACGTTTATATGATCCGTGTGATGGAGAAAACACAATTTTAAATACCTATCCTGTAGGTAACTATTTTGAACAACAAACTGGTGTCAATTGCTTCACTGACAAACTGAAACAAATTTTTAATGGAAGCCAGAAATGGCAGTATTTTCTGAAAACGTATATGTTAACTTTGTGACAGACAAACCACAGTTTTAAATACCTGGCCTGTAGGTAACTATTTTGAACAGCAAACTGGAGTGAATTGCTTCACTGACACACTGAAATTAATTTTTATTGAATGTCAGAAATGGCAGTATTTTCTGAAAATGTATATGTGATCCATGTGATGGAGAAAACACAGTTTTAAATACATGGCCTGTAGGTAACTATTTTGAACAGAAAACTGGTGTCAGTTGGTTCACTGATACAATGAAAAATTTTTTTAATGGAGGCCAGAAATGGCAGTATTTGCTGAACACGTATATGTGATCCGTGTGACGGAGAAAACACGGTTTTAAATACTTGGCCTGTAGGTAACTATTTTGAACAGCAAACTGGTGTCAATTGCTTCACTGACACACTGAATTTTTTTTTTTATGGAGGCCAGAAATGGCAGTATTTTCTGAAAACGTATATGTGATCCGTGTGACAGACAAACCACAGTTTTAAATACCTGGCCTGTAGGTAACTATTTTGATCAGCAAACTGGTGTCAATTACTTCTCTGACACACTGACATTTTTTTTAATGATGGCCAGAAATGGCAGTATTTTCTGGAAATGTATATGTGATCCGTGTGACAGACAAACCACAGTTTTAAATACCTGGCCTGTAGGTAACTATTTTGAACAGCAAACTGGTGTCAATTGTTTCACTGACACACTGAAACAATTTTTAATGGAGGTCAGAAATGGCAGTATTTTCTGAAAACGTATATGTGATCCGTGTGACGGAGAAAACACAGTTTTAATTACCTGGCCGTTAGGTAACTATTTTGAACACAATCTCGTGTCATTTGCTTCACTGACACACTGAAACAAATTTTTAATGGAGGTCAGAATTTGCAGCATTTTCTGAAAACGTATATATGTGATCCGTGTGATGGAGAAAACTGGGTTTTTAATACCTGGCCTTTAGGTAACTATTTTGACCACAATCTGGTGTCAATTGCTTCACTGACACACTGAAACAAATTTTTAATGGAGGTCAGAATTGGCTGTATTTTCTGAATACGTATATGTGACACGTGTCATGGAGAAAACACAGTTTTAAATACTTGGCCTGTAAGTAACTATTTTGAACAGCAAACTGGTATCAATTGCTTCACTGACACACTGAATTTTTTTTTAATGAGGCCAGAAATGGCAGTATTTTCTGAAAACATATATGTGATCCGTGTGACGGAGAAAACACGGTTTCAAATACCTAGCCTATAGGTAACTATTTTGAACAGCAAACTGGTGCCAATTGCTTCACTGATACACTGAAAGAAATTTTTAATGGAGGCTAGAAAATGGCAGTATTTTCTGAAAACGTTTATATGATCCGTGTGATGGAGAAAACACAATTTTAAATACCTATCCTGTAGGTAACTATTTTGAACAACAAACTGGTATCAATTGCTTCACTGACAAACTGAAACAAATTTTTAATGGAAGCCAGAAATGTCAGTATTTTCTGAAAACGTATATGTTAACTTTGTTACAGACAAACCACAGTTTTAAATACCTGGCCTGTAGCTAACTATTTTGAACAGCAAACTGGAGTCAATTGCTTCACTGAAACACTGAAACTAATTTTTATTAAAGGTCAGAAATGGCAGTATTTTCTGAAAATGTATATGTGATCCATGTGATGGAGAAAACACAGTTTTAAATACATGGCCTGTAGGTAACTATTTTGAACAGAAAACTGGTGTCAGTTGGTTCACTGATACAATGAAAATTTTTTTTAATGGAGGCCAGAAATGGCAGTATTTCCTGAAAACGTATATGTGATCCGTGTGACGGAGAAAACACGGTTTTAAATACTTGGCCTGTAGGTAACTATTTTGAACAGCAAACTGGTGTCAATTGCTTCACTGACACACTGAATTTTTTTTTTTATGGAGGCCAGAAATGGCAGTATTTTCTGAAAACGTATATGTGATCCGTGTGACAGACAAACCACAGTTTTAAATACCTGGCCTGTAGGTAACTATTTTGAACAGCAAACTGGTGTCAATTACTTCTCTGACACACTGACATATTTTTTTAATGGTGGCCAGAAATGGCAGTATTTTCTGAAAATGTATATGTGATCCGTGTGACAGACAAACCACAGTTTTAAATACCTGGCCTGTAGGTAACTATTTTGAACAGCAAACTGGTGTCAATTGTTTCACTGACACACTGAAACAATTTTTAATGGAGGTCAGAAATGGCAGTATTTTCTGAAAACGTATATGTGATCCGTGTGACGGAGAAAACACAGTTTTAATTTCCTGGCCTTTAGGTAACTATTTTGAACACAATCTGGTGTCAATTGCTTCACTGACACACTGAAACAAATTTTTAATGGAGGTCAGAATTTGCAGCATTTTCTTAAAACGTATATATGTGATCCGTGTGATGGAGAAAACTGGGTTTTAAATACCTGGCCTTTAGGTAACTATTTTGACCACAATCTGGTGTCAATTGCTTCACTGACACACTGAAACAAATTTTTAATGGAGATCAGAAATGGCTGTATTTTCTGAAAACGTATATGTGACACGTGTGACGGAGAAAACACAGTTTTACATACTTGGCCTGTAGGTAACTATTTTGAACAGCAAACTGGTATCAATTGCTTCACTGACACACTGAATTTTTTTTTTAATGAGGCCAGAAATGACAGTATTTTCTGAAAACGTATATGTGATCCGTGTGACGGAGAAAACACGGTTTCAAATACCTAGCCTATAGGTAACTATTTTGAAAAGCAAACTGGTGCCAATTGCTTCACTGATACACTGAAAGAAATTTTTAATGGAGGCCAGAAATGGCAGTATTTTCTGAAAACGTTTATATGATCCGTGTGATGGAGAAAACAGAATTTTAAATACCTATCCTGTAGGTAACTATTTGGAACAACAAACTGGTGTCAATTGCTTCACTGACAAACTGAAACAAATTTTTAATGGAAGCCAGAAATGGCAGTATTTTCTGAAAATGTATATATTAACTTTGTGACAGACAAACCACAGTTTTAAATACCTGGCCTGTAGCTAACTATTTTGAACAGCAAACTGGTGTCAATTGCTTCACTGGCACACTGAAACTAATTTTTATTGAAGGTCAGAAATGGCAGTATTTTCTGAAAACGTATATGTGATCCGTGTGACAGACAAACCACAGTTTTAAATACCTGGCCTGTAGGTAACTATTTTGAACAGCAAACTGGTGTCAATTACTTCTCTGACACACTGACATTTTTTTTTAATGGTGGCCAGAAATGGCAGTATTTTCTGAAAATGTATATGTGATCCGTGTGACAGACAAACCACAGTTTTAAATACCTGGCCTGTAGGTAACTATTTTGAACAGCAAACTGGTGTCAATTGTTTCACTAACACACTGAAACTAATTTTTATTGAAGGTCAGAAATGGCAGTATTTTCTGAAAATGTATATGTGATCCATGTGATGGAGAAAACACAGTTTTAAATACATGGCCTGTAGGTAACTATTTTGAACAGAAAACTGGTGTCAGTTGGTTCACTGATACAATGAAAAATTTTTTTAATGGAGGCCAGAAATGGCAGTATTTCCTGAAAACGTATATGTGATCCGTGTGACGGAGAAAACACGGTTTTAAATACCTGGCCTGTAGGTAACTATTTTGAACAGCAAACTGGTGTCAATTGCTTCACTGACACACTGAATTTTTTTTTTAATGGAGGCCAGAAATGGCAGTATTTTCTGAAAACGTATATATGATCCGTGTGACGGACAAACCACAGTTTTAAATACCTGGCCTGTAGGTAACTATTTTGAACAGCAAACTGGTGTCAATTACTTCTCTGACACACTGACATTTTTTTTTAATGGTGGCCAGAAATGGCAGTATTTTCTGAAAATGTATATGTGATCCGTGTGACAGACAAACCACAGTTTTAAATACCTGGCCTGTAGGTAACTATTTTGAACAGCAAACTGGTGTCAATTGTTTCACTGACACACTGAAACAATTTTTAATGGAGGTCAGAAATGGCAGTATTTTCTGAAAACGTATATGTGATCTGTGTGACGGAGAAAACACAGTTTTAAATACCTGGCCTTTAGGTAACTATTTTGAACACAATCTGCTGTCAATTGCTTCACTGACACACTGAAACAAATTTTTAATGGAGGTCAGAATTTGCAGCATTTTCTGAAAACGTATATATGTGATCCGTGTGATGGAGAAAACTGGGTTTTAAATACCTGGCCTTTAGGTAACTATTTTGACGACAATCTGGTGTCAATTGCTTCACTGACACACTGAAACAAATTTTTAATGGAGATTAGAATTGGCTGTATTTTCTGAAAACGTATATGTGACACGTGTGACGGAGAAAACACAGTTTTACATACTTGGCCTGTAGGTAACTATTTTGAACAGCAAACTGGTATCAATTGCTTCACTAACACACTGAATTTTTTTTTAATGAGGCCAGAAATGATAGTATTTTCTGAAAACGTATATGTGATCCGTGTGACGGAGAAAACACGGTTTCAAATACCTAACCTATAGGTAACTATTTTGAACAGCCAACTGGTGCCAATTGCTTCACTGATACACTGAAAGAAATTTTTAATGGAGGCCAGAAATGGCAGTATTTTCTCAAAACGTTTATATGATCCGTGTGATGGAGAAAACACAATTTTAAATACCTATCCTGTAGGTAACTATTTTGAACAACAAACTGGTGTCAATTGCTTCACTGACAAACTGAAACAAATTTTTAATGGAAGCCAGAAATGGCAGTATTTTCTGAAAACGTATATGTTAACTTTGTGACAGACAAACCACAGTTTTAAATACCTGGCCTGTAGGTAACTATTTTGAACAGCAAACTGGTGTCAATTGCTTCACTGGCACACTGAAACTAATTTTTATTGAAGGTCAGAAATGGCAGTATTTTCTGAAAATGTATGTGATCCATGTGATGGAGAAAACACGGTTTTAAATACCTGGCCTGTAGGTAACTATTTTGAACAGCAAACTGGTGTCAGTTGGTTCACTGATACAATGAAAAATTTTTTTAATGGAGGCCAGAAATGGCAGTATTTCCTGAAAACGTATATGTGATCCGTGTGACGGAGAAAACACGGTTTTAAATACTTGGCCTGTAGGTAACTATTTTGAACAGCAAACTGGTGTCAATTGCTTCACTGACACACTGAATTTTTTTTTTTATGGAGGCCAGAAATGGCAGTATTTTCTGAAAACGTATATGTGATCCGTGTGACAGACAAACCACAGTTTTAAATACCTGGCCTGTAGGTAACTATTTTGAACAGCAAACTGGTGTCAATTACTTCTCTGACACACTGACATTTTTTTTAATGGTGGCCAGAAATGGCAGTATTTTCTGAAAATGTATATGTGATCCGTGTGACAGACAAACCATAGTTTTAAATACCTGGCCTGTAGGTAACTATTTTGAACAGCAAACTGGTGTCAATTGTTTCACTGACACACTGAAACAATTTTTAATGGAGGTCAGAAATGGCAGTATTTTCTGAAAACGTATATGTGATCCGTGTGACGGAGAAAACACAGTTTTAATTACCTGGCCTTTAGGTAACTATTTTGAACACAATCTGGTGTCAATTGCTTCACTGACACACTGAAACAAATTTTTAATGGAGGTCAGAATTTGCAGCATTTTCTTAAAACGTATATATGTGATCCGTGTGATGGAGAAAACTGGGTTTTAAATACCTGGCCTTTAGGTAACTATTTTGACCACAATCTGGTGTCAATTGCTTCACTGACACACTGAAACAAATTTTTAATGGAGATCAGAAATGGCTGTATTTTCTGAAAACGTATATGTGACACGTGTGACGGAGAAAACACAGTTTTACATACTTGGCCTGTAGGTAACTATTTTGAACAGCAAACTGGTATCAATTGCTTCACTGACACACTGAATTTTTTTTTTAATGAGGCCAGAAATGACAGTATTTTCTGAAAACGTATATGTGATCCGTGTGACGGAGAAAACATGGTTTCAAATACCTAGCCTATAGGTAACTATTTTGAAAAGCAAACTGGTGCCAATTGCTTCACTGATACACTGAAAGAAATTTTTAATGGAGGCCAGAAATGGCAGTATTTTCTGAAAACGTTTATATGATCCGTGTGATGGAGAAAACAGAATTTTAAATACCTATCCTGTAGGTAACTATTTGGAACAACAAACTGGTGTCAATTGCTTCACTGACAAACTGAAACAAATTTTTAATGGAAGCCAGAAATGGCAGTATTTTCTGAAAATGTATATATTAACTTTGTGACAGACAAACCACAGTTTTAAATACCTGGCCTGTAGCTAACTATTTTGAACAGCAAACTGGTGTCAATTGCTTCACTGGCACACTGAAACTAATTTTTATTGAAGGTCAGAAATGGCAGTATTTTCTGAAAACGTATATGTGATCCGTGTGACAGACAAACCACAGTTTTAAATACCTGGCCTGTAGGTAACTATTTTGAACAGCAAACTGGTGTCAATTACTTCTCTGACACACTGACATTTTTTTTTAATGGTGGCCAGAAATGGCAGTATTTTCTGAAAATGTATATGTGATCCGTGTGACAGACAAACCACAGTTTTATATACCTGGCCTGTAGGTAACTATTTTGAACAGCAAACTGGTGTCAATTGTTTCACTAACACACTGAAACTAATTTTTATTGAAGGTCAGAAATGGCAGTATTTTCTGAAAATGTATATGTGATCCATGTGATGGAGAAAACACAGTTTTAAATACATGGCCTGTAGGTAACTATTTTGAACAGAAAACTGGTGTCAGTTGGTTCACTGATACAATGAAAATTTTTTTTAATGGAGGCCAGAAATGGCAGTATTTCCTGAAAACGTATATGTGATCCGTGTGACGGAGAAAACACGGTTTTAAATACCTGGCCTGTAGGTAACTATTTTGAACAGCAAACTGGTGTCAATTGCTTCACTGACACACTGAATTTTTTTTTTAATGGAGGCCAGAAATGGCAGTATTTTCTGAAAACGTATATATGATCCGTGTGACGGACAAACCACAGTTTTAAATACCTGGCCTGTAGGTAACTATTTTGAACAGCAAACTGGTGTCAATTACTTCTCTGACACACTGACATTTTTTTTTAATGGTGGCCAGAAATGGCAGTATTTTCTGAAAATGTATATGTGATCCGTGTGACAGACAAACCACAGTTTTAAATACCTGGCCTGTAGGTAACTATTTTGAACAGCAAACTGGTGTCAATTGTTTCACTGACACACTGAAACAATTTTTAATGGAGGTCAGAAATGGCAGTATTTTCTGAAAACGTATATGTGATCTGTGTGACGGAGAAAACACAGTTTTAAATACCTGGCCTTTAGGTAACTATTTTGAACACAATCTGCTGTCAATTGCTTCACTGACACACTGAAACAAATTTTTAATGGAGGTCAGAATTTGCAGCATTTTCTGAAAACGTATATATGTGATCCGTGTGATGGAGAAAACTGGGTTTTAAATACCTGGCCTTTAGGTAACTATTTTGACGACAATCTGGTGTCAATTGCTTCACTGACACACTGAAACAAATTTTTAATGGAGATTAGAATTGGCTGTATTTTCTGAAAACGTATATGTGACACGTGTGACGGAGAAAACACAGTTTTACATACTTGGCCTGTAGGTAACTATTTTGAACAGCAAACTGGTGTCAATTGCTTCACTAACACACTGAATTTTTTTTTTAATGAGGCCAGAAATGATAGTATTTTCTGAAAACGTATATGTGATCCGTGTGACGGAGAAAACACGGTTTCAAATACCTAACCTATAGGTAACTATTTTGAACAGCCAACTGGTGCCAATTGCTTCACTGATACACTGAAAGAAATTTTTAATGGAGGCCAGAAATGGCAGTATTTTCTCAAAACGTTTATATGATCCGTGTGATGGAGAAAACACAATTTTAAATACCTATCCTGTAGGTAACTATTTTGAACAACAAACTGGTGTCAATTGCTTCACTGACAAACTGAAACAAATTTTTAATGGAAGCCAGAAATGGCAGTATTTTCTGAAAACGTATATGTTAACTTTGTGACAGACAAACCACAGTTTTAAATACCTGGCCTGTAGGTAACTATTTTGAACAGCAAACTGGTGTCAATTGCTTCACTGGCACACTGAAACTAATTTTTATTGAAGGTCAGAAATGGCAGTATTTTCTGAAAATGTATGTGATCCATGTGATGGAGAAAACACGGTTTTAAATACCTGGCCTGTAGGTAACTATTTTGAACAGCAAACTGGTGTCAGTTGGTTCACTGATACAATGAAAAATTTTTTTAATGGAGGCCAGAAATGGCAGTATTTCCTGAAAACGTATATGTGATCCGTGTGACGGAGAAAACACGGTTTTAAATACTTGGCCTGTAGGTAACTATTTTGAACAGCAAACTGGTGTCAATTGCTTCACTGACACACTGAATTTTTTTTTTTATGGAGGCCAGAAATGGCAGTATTTTCTGAAAACGTATATGTGATCCGTGTGACAGACAAACCACAGTTTTAAATACCTGGCCTGTAGGTAACTATTTTGAACAGCAAACTGGTGTCAATTACTTCTCTGACACACTGACATTTTTTTTAATGGTGGCCAGAAATGGCAGTATTTTCTGAAAATGTATATGTGATCCGTGTGACAGACAAACCATAGTTTTAAATACCTGGCCTGTAGGTAACTATTTTGAACAGCAAACTGGTGTCAATTGTTTCACTGACACACTGAAACAATTTTTAATGGAGGTCAGAAATGGCAGTATTTTCTGAAAACGTATATGTGATCCGTGTGACGGAGAAAACACAGTTTTAATTACCTGGCCTTTAGGTAACTATTTTGAACACAATCTGGTGTCAATTGCTTCACTGACACACTGAAACAAATTTTTAATGGAGGTCAGAATTTGCAGCATTTTCTTAAAACGTATATATGTGATCCGTGTGATGGAGAAAACTGGGTTTTAAATACCTGGCCTTTAGGTAACTATTTTGACCACAATCTGGTGTCAATTGCTTCACTGACACACTGAAACAAATTTTTAATGGAGATCAGAAATGGCTGTATTTTCTGAAAACGTATATGTGACACGTGTGACGGAGAAAACACAGTTTTACATACTTGGCCTGTAGGTAACTATTTTGAACAGCAAACTGGTATCAATTGCTTCACTGACACACTGAATTTTTTTTTTAATGAGGCCAGAAATGACAGTATTTTCTGAAAACGTATATGTGATCCGTGTGACGGAGAAAACATGGTTTCAAATACCTAGCCTATAGGTAACTATTTTGAAAAGCAAACTGGTGCCAATTGCTTCACTGATACACTGAAAGAAATTTTTAATGGAGGCCAGAAATGGCAGTATTTTCTGAAAACGTTTATATGATCCGTGTGATGGAGAAAACAGAATTTTAAATACCTATCCTGTAGGTAACTATTTGGAACAACAAACTGGTGTCAATTGCTTCACTGACAAACTGAAACAAATTTTTAATGGAAGCCAGAAATGGCAGTATTTTCTGAAAATGTATATGTTAACTTTGTGACAGACAAACCACAGTTTTAAATACCTGGCCTGTAGCTAACTATTTTGAACAGCAAACTGGTGTCAATTGCTTCACTGGCACACTGAAACTAATTTTTATTGAAGGTCAGAAATGGCAGTATTTTCTGAAAACGTATATGTGATCCGTGTGACAGACAAACCACAGTTTTAAATACCTGGCCTGTAGGTAACTATTTTGAACAGCAAACTGGTGTCAATTACTTCTCTGACACACTGACATTTTTTTTTAATGGTGGCCAGAAATGGCAGTATTTTCTGAAAATGTATATGTGATCCGTGTGACAGACAAACCACAGTTTTAAATACCTGGCCTGTAGGTAACTATTTTGAACAGCAAACTGGTGTCAATTGTTTCACTAACACACTGAAACTAATTTTTATTGAAGGTCAGAAATGGCAGTATTTTCTGAAAATGTATATGTGATCCATGTGATGGAGAAAACACAGTTTTAAATACATGGCCTGTAGGTAACTATTTTGAACAGAAAACTGGTGTCAGTTGGTTCACTGATACAATGAAAAATTTTTTTAATGGAGGCCAGAAATGGCAGTATTTCCTGAAAACGTATATGTGATCCGTGTGACGGAGAAAACACGGTTTTAAATACCTGGCCTGTAGGTAACTATTTTGAACAGCAAACTGGTGTCAATTGCTTCACTGACACACTGAATTTTTTTTTTAATGGAGGCCAGAAATGGCAGTATTTTCTGAAAACGTATATATGATCCGTGTGACGGACAAACCACAGTTTTAAATACCTGGCCTGTAGGTAACTATTTTGAACAGCAAACTGGTGTCAATTACTTCTCTGACACACTGACATTTTTGTTTTAATGGTGGCCAGAAATGGCAGTATTTTCTGAAAATGTATATGTGATCCGTGTGACAGACAAACCACAGTTTTAAATACCTGGCCTGTAGGTAACTATTTTGAACAGCAAACTGGTGTCAATTGTTTCACTGACACACTGAAACAATTTTTAATGGAGGTCAGAAATGGCAGTATTTTCTGAAAACGTATATGTGATCTGTGTGACGGAGAAAACACAGTTTTAAATACCTGGCCTTTAGGTAACTATTTTGAACACAATCTGCTGTCAATTGCTTCACTGACACACTGAAACAAATTTTTAATGGAGGTCAGAATTTGCAGCATTTTCTGAAAACGTATATATGTGATCCGTGTGATGGAGAAAACTGGGTTTTAAATACCTGGCCTTTAGGTAACTATTTTGAACACAATCTGGTGTCAATTGCTTCACTGACACACTGAAACAAATTTTTAATGGAGATCAGAATTGGCTGTATTTTCTGAAAACGTATATGTGACACGTGTGACGGAGAAAACACAGTTTTACATACTTGGCCTGTAGGTAACTATTTTGAACAGCAAACTGGTATCAATTGCTTCACTGACACACTGAATTTTTTTTTTAATGAGGCCAGAAATGATAGTATTTTCTGAAAACGTATATGTGATCCGTGTGACGGAGAAAACACGGTTTCAGATACCTAGCCTATAGGTAACTATTTTGAACAGCAAACTGGTGCCAATTGCTTCACTGATACACTGAAAGAAATTTTTAATGGAGGCCAGAAATGGCAGTATTTTCTGAAAACGTTTATATGATCCGTGTGATGGAGAAAACACAATTTTAAATACCTATCCTGTAGGTAACTATTTTGAACAACAAACTGGTGTCAATTGCTTCACTGACAAACTGAAACAAATTTTTAATGGAAGCCAGAAATGGCAGTATTTTCTGAAAACGTATATGTTAACTTTGTGACAGACAAACCACAGTTTTAAATACCTGGCCTGTAGGTAACTATTTTGAACAGCAAACTGGTGTCAATTGCTTCACTGGCACACTGAAACTAATTTTTATTGAAGGTCAGAAATGGCAGTATTTTCTGAAAATGTATGTGATCCATGTGATGGAGAAAACACGGTTTTAAATACCTGGCCTGTAGGTAACTATTTTGAACAGCAAACTGGTGTCAGTTGGTTCACTGATACAATGAAAAATTTTTTTAATGGAGGCCAGAAATGGCAGTATTTCCTGAAAACGTATATGTGATCCGTGTGACGGAGAAAACACGGTTTTAAATACCTGGCCTGTAGGTAACTATTTTGAACAGCAAACTGGTGTCAATTGCTTCACTGACACGCTGAATTTTTTTTTTTAATGGAGGCCAGAAATGGCAGTATTTTCTGAAAACGTATATGTGATCCGTGTGACAGACAAACCACAGTTTTAAATACCTGGCCTGCAGGTAACTATTTTGAACAGCTAGCTGGTGTCAATTGCTTCACTGACACACTGAAACAAATTTTTAATGGAGGTCAGAATTGGCTGTATTTTCTGAAAACGTATATGTGACCCGTGTGACGAAGAAAACACAGTTTCACATACTTGGCCTGTAGGTAACTATTTTGAACAGCAAACTGGTGTCAATTGCTTCACTGACACACTAAAACAAATTTTTAATGGAGGTCAGAAATGGCAGTATTTTCTGAAAACGTATATTTGATCCGTGTGAAGGACAAACCATAGTTTTAAATACCTGGCCTATAGGTAACTATTTTGAACAGCAAACTGGTGTCAATTGCTTCACTGACACACTGAAACAAATTTTTACTGGAGGCCAGAATTGGCAGTATTTTCTGAAAACGTTTATATGATCCGTGTCATGGAGAAAACACAATTTTTTATACCTGTCCTGTAGGTAACTATTTTGAACAACAAACTGTTGTCAATTGCTTCACTGACACACTGAAACAAATTTTTAATGGAGACCAGAAATGGCAGTATTTTCTGAAAACATATATGTGATCTTTGTGACAGACAAACCACAGTTTTAAATACCTTGCCTGTAGGTAAATATTTTGAACTGCCAACTGGTGTCAATTGCTTCACTGACACACTGAAATTTTTTTTTAATGGAGGCCAGAAATGGCAGTATTTTCTGAAAATGTATATGTGATCCATGTGACAGACAAACCACAGTTTTAAATACCTGGCCTGTAGGTAACTATTTTGAACAGCAAACTGGTGTCAATTGCGTCACTGACACACAGAAAAAAACTTTTAATGGAGGCCAGAAATGGCAGTATTTTCAGCGCAATTAAATGTTATCCGTGTGACGGACAAAACTTTTTTAGCGCTTTAATATGAAAAGGACCTGGCTGTATTCTGTAGTGCCAACAAGCAAATGGCGCAGAAAAACGGTGTTCTCTGGATTGTTTTTTAAGCAAATAATGAGGATTAAGATCCAAAAAAAATTATTCCTGGCCCCTGGGACCTGGGCCTATTTCTAGAAATGTCTAACAGCAGCAGCAGACAAATCTGGAATGGAGCCTATTGTGCTATGTGCACTGCAGTCTGCTATATACCCTGCCTGCCTGCCTATATACACTGCCTGCCTGATATCTCTGCAGATGGATTAGTCCTCAGAAGGACTGTTTGTTGAGATGGATATGTGTCTTTATATAGTTTGGTACACCTACACTAACTGGAAACAAGCAAAACTCTCCCTAGCTCAGCAGCACCTCTCCCTACACTGTCTGATTCCGGAGTGACTGTGACGAGCATGGCAGCTCCGGGTTTGATATAGACATGATGATGCTGTGCAGCCAGCCAATCACTGTAATGCTACAACCAACATGGCTGCGGCATTACAGTGAGCGGCAGGCAATACCTGCATGTTCATTGGCTCTGCAAAGAGCGCCAAACATGCAGGGAGGGGACCCGAGCTCCCGCCGAGCAACCCCGGAAATACTCAGTGAGCGTCGAACATGTCGAGCACTGAGATGCTCAGGCGAGCACTGAGCAGTAGTGAGCATGCTCGCTCATCACTACCGAACACTAAAGTGCTCTGGTGCTCGTTCCTAGGGTAGAGCAAATTGGAATGTTCGGATGTTCGACCCGAGCAATGAGCCCAATGTAAGTCTATGGGAAATTCAAGCATTTTTCCGGCCGCCTCCCCGGCGATCCGCAGAGGGACTAGAAATTGCGGAAATCGATGGGAATACTGCTCAAATTACATGTGGACAGCATGGGGAAGACCCCTTGAAGCATTTCTGACTCCAAGGTCACTGCTGTGAGCAATGTTGTTAGACTATTACGCCACTTTTACGAACTCACAAGGAAACATACAAAAACAAAACCAAAATGGATTTTCCTGGGAAAAAATGTTAAGGAACATCCTTTGCAGGGTAATGACTTGTATATAAGGCAAAATAAATAACCAAAAACTGAAATGCTCCTCCACACCTTGGGCTGTGTTCACACATAGCGTTTTTGATGCACTTTTGCATTGCTTTCAAGCAAGAAAAATGCATTCACTGGGAAATGTCATTTTAACATTTTACAACCTTATCTGGCTATGTCGTGTGCGACACATCATCAGACTCATGCATAGAGTGCTGAAAAGGCATGGGAACAGCATGGGGAGGACCCCTGGAAGCATCTCTGACTCCCAGGTCACTGCCTAAAAGTGTACCCATCATAAGAGAACCTTGGTGCATGCGAAGATTCCTCCCCCCATGCACTTGTCATAGCAGACTTGCAACAATTACTGTGCACATCCTTGTCCCACCACAGCGTTCAGTTACCCCTACTCCATTCCTTGGAATGCAAGTGCAAGTAGGCAGCCAGTCACCCACCCAGAAGCTGCAATACTATACTGCCAAATTTTTGACAGCTGCTTACACTTGAAATGCGGCCTTTTAGTCTCGTGGAGGCGGAAGCTTTTCACAACCTCATGCCGGCGGCAACCGAGTGTCCAAACTCGGTCCCCCTTCCGCCACTATTTGTCCCGGCGTTGTCTCCGCCTTCTACAAGCACGGGTCCTATAACATTAACCGTGCCATCCCCAGTGCACTTACTGGGAATGACCGCCTAACCACAAACACGTGGACAAGTGAATGTGGCTAGGGACGGTACGGAGCCAGTTCACAGATCGTCGGTGAGAGTTGTATTTCACCACATCCATTTTTTTTAGCTTGGTGAAAGAACTTGGGAAACTGTATCTACTCCAGCTGTCATTTCTCCCAGGAAGTCCTCTAATGCATAAGCAATGGCAGCCCATCCAACATTAGCTCACACTTCTTGGTGGTGCTTCGACACACAAGCATCTTTCTTTGCGCCTTTAATTTCATGACTACAGAGTTGGGCAATGGCCTGATCTGCAATGCAATTTGAGAAATAACAGGCATAAACACGTCCAATCCACATTAAAAAAGCAGCCATAGAGTGTCCGGGAACCTTCACATACCCTTATCTTAGCCAGGGCTGCTTCTCGGCAGGGTTGGACAGTTCCACCAGAGAACCCTCGTGTGGGCCCTGGCTTCTCCATCAGGAGAGTTCATGCAGCTGCTCTTGAGCGGGGGAGAAAGGTAGGCCCTCAGAATCAAATCCTCTGGTGGGCCCAATGTTTTTCAATCTGAAACAGCTTCTCAGTGGGGGTTGTATTTTACCACAGCCATATTCTTTAGCTTGGTGAAAGGACTGGCATAGAGGGAAACCGTATCTACTTTGGCTGTCATTTCTGCGTCACCAGGTTCCACCCATTGTCACACATGACCATGCCTGGCTGTATGTTCAGTGGTGAGAGCAGATCAGGCTGCTGTGTTACAGCTTTCAACAACTCTGCAGCAGTGGGCGGTTTGTTATCTACAGCACAGCATGTTATTTTCAGCACAGCCTGTTGCCGCTTAGCCAAGGCAGTGCTGCAGTGCTTTCAGTTTGTGACTGATGTGGAAACTTCGGAGATGGAGGCCGAACTGGAGGAGGAGGAGGTGCAGGAGCTGAACAATGGGATTACACTGAGGTTACATTGATGACTCTGGTTTTTCTCTGAAAGTCACAAAGCCTATTTTTATAAGGGCAACAGGCGGCCCTTACTATTCTTAAAGGGCCATTAGTCGTCCCTCGCTATTGTTAGAGAGACAACAGCTGGCTTTGCTGTTCCCATTATTAACGAGTGGGTCTCCTATACTGTTTTTGCGTATGCAGTGACTGCAAGGGCTGTCAAAAATTTAGACGCACGTAACCCAATACCCCTTTCAAGAGACATAGAGGAGGGTCTCAGTAAAAAAAATGTTCCCATTATAAAGGAGAGGGTCTTATATAGTGGTAATGCCGATGCTGTGACTTCAAGGCCTGACAAAATTTGGGAAAAACCCCACTACCAATTTAAAGACACATAGAGCAGGGCCACAGTAGCGACATGTTCCCATTACAAAGGAGCGGTTCTGCTATACAGTTATAGGGTATGCAGTGAGTTCAATGGCTGCCTAAATTAGGAAAAAACACCAATTTAAAGACACATAGAGGTGGGGCTCAGTAACGACATGTTCCCATTACAAAAGTAGCGCTTCTGCTATACACTTATAGGGTATGCAGTGAGTACAATGGCTGCCAAAAATTTGGAGGCACTGCAATGCCCCTTGGAAGAGACATAGAGGAGGGCCTCATGAAAAAATGTTCCCATTATTATGAAGTGGGTCTCCCATAGGGTTTGCCTATGCAGTGAATGCAAAAGCTGCCAAAAATTTGAAGGAACTCCATTGCCCCTTGCAAGACACTTAGAGGTCAGAGAGCCTCCTAAAAACAATGTCCCCATTATTAGGAAGTGGATCTCCCATAGTGTTTGCCTATGCAGTGAAGCAACGGCTGCCAAAAATTTGGAGGAACTCCAATTCCCCTTGCAAGACACGTAGAGGAGGAGATATGGTAGATATGGTGGTGAATGATATGGTGGTGGAGGATGAGGAGAAGGAGGAGGACAAGAGCAAATAGACAAAATCAGGAAGCGTATACCCATGTCTGGGTGTGAATAGGTGCATGGGAATAGACCTCCCAAAAAAATACGCTGGATTTTAGTTTGTCACGATGCTATCATTCGGTGGTATTGAGAAGTCTGGCCCAATCCAGCCCTTGTTCATTTGTATAAGAGTCAGCTTGTCAGCAATTTCAGTTGACAGGTGGATGCGCTTATCAGTTATAATTTCACCAGAGGCACTAAAAACCCGCTCTGACAAAACACTAGCTGCAGGGCAGGCAAGGACTTCCAAGGTTTAGAGAGCCAATTCATTCCACGTGTCCAGCTTGGATAACCTGCGCCTCAGGGCTTGTGCGATGGGAGGATCTGAGAAAACTGTCCCAGAACTTTGACAGTGTTCCCCTGCCTCTGCTGGATTAGAGTTGTGTCTCTCTCGCCTGTACTCCTTGGTTGTTCAAGGAACTGTGACCTCCGCCGCCAGCATTTTCAGATGGGAATTTTTTTAATAATTCCGCAACAAGGGCCTTCTGGTTCTGCCCCATTTTAGTAGACTTGTCCTCCTAGGGATTAAGAGATAGAAAGTTCTCCTTGTATCGTGGGTCTAGAAGTGTCACCAACCAGTAATGACTGTCACCCAAAATTTGGAGAACGCGAGGGTCACGGGAAAGGCAGCGTAACATAAACTCAGCCACGCGTGCCAGACTGATAACAGGCAAGACTTCCGTGTCCTCACCAAGAGGATAACTGACCATGCTCTCCTCCTCCTTGACTTCAGGCCATCCACGCTGAACAGATGGTATGACAGTTGTGCAGGTAGTACCATCGATAGTGCATGAAACTAGCTCCTGTTCTTCCTCCTCCTCTTCCTCATTGTCACCCAATCCGCGTTGGGATGAGATGAGGCTGGGCTGTGTATAATCACCCTGTATGGTTCCTTGCTCCATCTCATCATGCTCCGCCTGCAATGCATCCTCTTTGATTGTGAGCAGAGAGCATTTCAGAAGACAGAGAAGCGGGGAAGAGGAAGAACAGGAGCTAGTTTCATGCGCTTTAGATGGTACTACCTGTACAACTGTCATACCGTCTGTTTATCGTGGATGGCCAGAGGACAGAGAGGAGGAGGAGGGGGAGAGCATGGTTAGTCATCCTCTTGGTGAGGACACGGAAGTCTTGCCTTTGCCTTTTAGCAGTCTGGCACGCATGGCTGAGTTTATGTTACGCTGCCTTTCCCATGAACCTCGCGTTCTCAAAATTTTGGGTGACAGTCATTACTGGTTGGTCACACTTCTACACCCACGCTACAACTTTATATCTCTTATTCCTGAGGCGGACAGGTCTACAAAAATGGGGCAGTACCAGAAGGCCCTTGTTGCGGAACTATTAAAAAAATTCCCATCTTAAAACGCTGGTGGCTGAGGGCACACTTCGTTGGACAACCAAGGAGTACAGGCGAGAGACACAACTTCAATCCAGCAGAGGTAGGGGAACACTGTCAAAGTTCTGGGAGAGTTTTCTCAGACCCTCCCATCGCACAGGCCCTGAGGCACGGGGTACTCTCACAAGGAGTACAAAGTTAGGGAAGATGCTGAGGGAGTACCTTGCCGACCGTAACAACGTCCTCCATGATTCCTTTGTGCCTTATAATTAAAGCTGGATACATGGAATGAACTGGCTCTCTATGCCTTGGAGGTCCTCGCCTGCCCTGCCGCCAGCATCTTATCAGAGCGGGTTTTTAGTGCCACTGTTGGAATTATAACTTTTTTTTGGAGGTGTATTCCCATGCACCTTTTCACACCCACACATGGGTATACGCTTCCTGATTTTGTCTATTTGCTCTTGTCCTCCTCCTTCTCCTCATCCTCCACCACCATATCACCAGGGTGACCGTGGTCCCTGATGCAACACCCACATAATTTTTTTAAAGGGCGTTTATGATGCCCGTTAAAAATTTTTTTTATACAGTATGTTCATGTATACCCCCCCAGGTATGTGTGTGAACACAGCCCAAGGTGTGGAGGAGCATTTCAGTTTTTGGTTATTTATTTTGCCTTATATACAAGTCTTTACCCTGCAAAGGATGTTCCTTAACATTTTTTCCCAGGAAAATCCATTTTGGTTTTGTTTTTGTATGTTTCCTTGTGAGTTCGTAAAAGTGGCGTAATAGTCTAACAACATTGTTCACAGCAATGACCTTGGAGTCAGAAATGCTTCAAGGGGTCTTCCCCATGCTGTCCACATGTAATTTGAGCAGTATTCCCATCGATTTCCGCAATTTCTAGTCCCTCTGCGGATCGCTGGGGAGGCGGCCGGAAAAATGCTTGAATTTCCCATAGACTTACATTGGGCTCATTGCTCGGGTCGAGCATCCGAACATTCCAATTTGCTCTACCCGAGGAACGAGCACCAGAGCACTTTAGTGTTCGGTAGTGATGAGCGAGCATGCTCACTACTGCTCAGTGCTCGCCTGAGCATCTCAGTGCTCGACATGTTCAACGCTCACTGAGTATTTCCGGGGTTGCTCGGCGGGAGCTCGGGTCCCCTCCCTGCATGTTTGGCGCTCTTTGCAGAGCCAATGAACATGCAGGTATTGCCTGCCGCTCACTGTAATGCCGCAGCCATGTTGGTTGTAGCATTACAGTGATTGGCTGGCTGCACAGCATCATCATGTCTATATCAAACCCGGAGCTGCCATGCTCGTCACAGTCACTCCGGAATCAGACAGTGTAGGGAGAGGTGCTGCTGAGCTAGGGAGAGTTTTGCTTGTTTCCAGTTAGTGTAGGTGTACCAAACTATATAAAGACACATATCCATCTCAACAAACAGTCCTTCTGAGGACTAATCCATCTGCAGAGATATCAGGCAGGCAGTGTATATAGGCAGGCAGGCAGGGTATATAGCAGACTGCAGTGCACATAGCACAATAGGCTCCATTCCAGATTTGTCTGCTGCTGCTGTTAGACATTTCTAGAAATAGGCCCAGGTCCCAGGGGCCAGGAATAATTTTTTTTGGATCTTAATCCTCATTATTTGCTTAAAAAACAATCCAGAGAACACCGTTTTTCTGCGCCATTTGCTTGTTGGCACTACAGAATACAGCCAGGTCCTTTTCATATTAAAGCGCTAAAAATCCAGCTATTTAAAACATTTAATTGCGCTGAAAATACTGCCATTTCTGGCCTCCATTAAAAGTTTTTTTCTGTGTGTCAGTGAAGCAATTGACACCAGTTTGCTGTTCAAAATAGTTACCTTTACAATTCTATAGGGAATTTGTCGTTACTGTGGCCCTGCTCCGTGTGTCTTTAAATTCTTAGTGGGGTTTTTCCTAAAATTGGTCAGCCGTTGGACTCACTGCATACCCTATAACTGTATAGCAGACCCTCTCCTTTCTAATGGGAACATGATGTACTTGTTACTGTGGCCCTGCTCCGCGTGTCTTTAAATTCTTAGTGGGGTTTTTCCTAAAATTGGTCAGCCATTGGACTCACTGCATACCCTATAACTGTATAGCAGACCCTCTCCTTTCTAATGGGAACATGTCGTACCTTGTTACTGTGGCCCTGCTCCGTGTGTCTTTAAATTCTTAGTGGGGTTTTTCCTAAAATCGTCAGCCGTTGGACTCACTACATACCCTATAACTGTATAGCAGACCTTCTCCTTTCTAATGGGAACATGTCGTACTTGTTACTGTGGCCCTGCTCTATGTGTCGTTAAATTCTTAGTGGGGTTTTCCCCAAATTTTGGCAGCCCTTGCAGTCACAGCATGGGCATTACCACTATAGGAGTTCCGCTCCTTAACAAAGGGAACATTTTTTTTACTGAGACCCTCCTCTATGTCTCTTCAAAGTGGTACTGGGTTGCTTCCAAATTTTTGGCAGCCCTTGCAGTCACTGGATGTGCAATAACAGTATAGGAGACCCACTTTTTAATAATGGGAACAACAAAGCATAGCCGGCTGATGGCTCTCTAACAATAGCTAGGGCCGACTGCTGTCCTTTTAAGAATAGTAAGGGTTGTCTGGTGTCCCTGTAAAAATAGGCTTTATGACTTTCAGAGTCCCTCCATCATAAATAAAAAAGAATGTGTCTGATGATGTGTCACACACCACATTGCCAGATAAGGTTGTAAAATTTTAAAATAACATTTCCCAGTGAATGCATTTGTCTTAAAAAATAACGTATAAAAAGCAAAACAATAGGATCTTTCTTTAGTAAAAAAAACAGCGTCACCAATTTAACCTCAACATAATCACATTGTTCAGCTCATGCACCTCCTCCGCCATCTCCGAAATGATCACATCAGTCACAAGCTGACAGCACTGCAGCATTGCCTTGGCCAAGCGGCAACAGGCTGTGCTGAAGATAACATGCTTAATGCTTAATTGACAAACCGCCCAGCGCTACAGAGTTGTTGAAAGCTGTGACACAGCAGCCTGATCTGTGGCTCTCACCGCTGAACATACAGCCAGGCATGGTCGTGTGTGACAATGGGCGGAACCTGGTGACGGAGAAATGACAGCCGGGGTAGATACGGTTTCCCTCTATGCCAGTCCTTTCACCGAGCTAAAGAATATGGCTGTGGTGAAATACAACTCCCACTGAGAAGCTGTTTCAGATTTAAAAACATTGTGCCCACCAGAGGATTCGATTCTGAGGGCTAACCTTTCTCCCCTGCTCAAGAGCCCCATAGCAGTTGCAAAGTTAGCGCTATCATGAACTCTCCTGAGGTAGAAGCCAAGACACCAGAGGATTCTCTGGTCGGACTGTCCAACCCTGCCGAGAAGCAGTCCTGGCTAAGAAAAGTGTGTGGGAAAGTTCCCGGACACTCTATGGCTGCTTTTTCACTGAGGAGGGAACACATGCAAACATGGGGAGAACATACAAAGTCCTTGCAGATGTTGTCCTTGCTGGGATTTGAACCCAGGATCCCAGCGCTGCAAGGCTTCAGTGTTAACCACTAATCCAATGTGCTGCCGTTCACCCTCTAATATCTAACAGGCTGGAGAAACTTGCACCTACAGCCCAACCATCTTCAGCTCCTTTGTGAGAAAATGTATTTGGGCAGCCACTCAGTCTACCAAATAAAATTCATGAGAAGGAAATTGGGGATGGCTTCGCTACTGGTACTGGGGGCAGTGCTAATACAATGGCGTCGTACCATAGTTTGCTGGAAATATTCCAGGCTGGTAGGAGGCAAGCAAATTCCCACAGAAAAGTACCAGTAGTAATGTTCAGGCCACATTACAAGAGCAAGCAGCTTTAGAGGACTTCCTGGGAGAAATGACACGCAGGGTAGATACGGTTTCCCTCTATGCCAGTCCTTTCACCGACCTAAATATAACTCTTAGCAAAAAAAGTTGTGGACTGGCTCCGTACCATCCCTGGCCACATTCACCTGTCCATGTGTTTGAGGTTAGGTGGTCCTTCCCAGTAAGTGCACTGGGGAGGGCACGGGTAATGCTGTGGGACCCGTGCTTGTGGAAGGCGGAGGCGATACCGGGAATTATAGTGGCGGCTGGGGACCGAGTATGGACACCCGGCCGCCGCCGGCATGAGGTTGTGAAAAGCTTCCGCCTTCATGAGCTTAAAAGGCCATATTTTAAGTGCAAAGAGCTGCCCAGAAATCTGGCAGTTTAGTGTTGCGGCCTGTGGGTGGGTGGGTGGCTGGCTGCATACTTGCACTTGCATTCCAAATAACAGAAAACTAAGCAGATGGTGGCCTCTATCATCATCATGGCCTCACCTCAACACTATGAACTCTCCTGAAGGAGAAGCCAGGGCCCGCCGGAGGAGTCTCCGGTTCTCTGGTAAGCCTGTCCAACCCTGCCGAAAAGCAGCCCTGGCTAAGAAAAGTGTGGAGAAAGGTTCCCGGACACTCTATGGCTGCTTTTTTAATGTGGATCGGCCATGCTTATGCATGTTATTTCTCAAAAAGCATTACAGATCAGACCATTGTCCAACTCTTGAGAAAGCAGCCGCGAAACGCGCGTCGAGGCCCGTTCTTGACGGGAGTTACCAGCCCTCCACTGTCCCCTGTATGAGCAACAGTTTATACCCTTGTAGGTGAGTCATCTCTGGTTGTGTGGATGATAGACTAATAGGATGAATCCTGTGATATACCTCCTTATTGGATTGACCTGACCTGACTCCCTCCTGATTTTCTAGTACCTTTATTGTTTGCTTATGCCATCTTACCCGCCCTCTCCTTTTCCATTTTCTTCTCTTCGCTTTTCATCAATACAATTTTTGGGGTGGCATTGCTAGGTGTAGTGTTATACCACAGCCACTTACCTGAGTCCATCATGTGTATTCATATCTTATAGTCATTTCTTTTGATGTTTATATTTTTCATCTCACATTTATTATGTACTGTCCTGATATCTAGTTTTCTATTTTTCTATGGGGTTAAGGATATGGTGGGACTTCTTTGATCCGCATGTCTATATATTGTCTTTATATGTCTTGATACTATTTATGTCAAAGAATGTTTAATAATAAAGCTTATTGATGCCAGTTTACTCATTCACTCTCCTTGTCTTTCCATGTATTGTTTTGAGTAGGCGCTGTCTTGCGGCTATGTGGTGTGAGTGGTATTCCCTCCACACCACTTACCCGCTACTTTAAATATGCTGGCCAAAGTGTTTTCTACACTGTCCAACTCTGTATTCAAGAAATTAAATGCGCAAAGAAAGATGTGTGTGTGTTTCAAAGCACCCCTGACAAGTGCGAGTTGATGTTGGACGGGCTGCCATTGCTTTTGCAACAAGCTCAATTACAGAACTTCCTGGGAGAAATGACACGCAGGGTACATACGGTTTCCCCCTATGCCAGTCCTTTCACCGAGCTAAATACAACTCTTACCAAAAAAAGTTGTGGACTGGCTCCGTACCATCCCTGACCACATTCACCTGTCCACGTGTTTGTGGTTAGGCAGTCCTTCCCAGTAAGTGCACTGGGGAGGGCACGGGTAATGTTGTGGGACCCGTGCTTGTGGAATTCGGAGGCGATACCGGGAAATATAGTGGCGGCTGGGGACCGAGTATGGACACCCGGCCGCTGCCGGCATGAGGTTGTGAAAAGCTTCTGCCTTCATGAGCTTAAAAGGCCATATTTCAAGTGCAAAGAGCTGCCCAGAAATCTGGCAGTTTAGTGTTGCGGCCTGTGGGTGGGTGGGTGGCTGGCTGCATACTTGCACTTGAATTCCAAATAACAGAAAGCTAAGCAGATGGTGGCCTCTATCATCATCATGGCCTCTCCTCAACACTATGAACTCTCCTGAAGGAGAAGCCAGGGCTCGCCAGAGGAGTCTCCGGTTCTCTGGTGGGCTTCCCGGACACTCTATGGCTGCTTTTTAAATGTGGATCGGTCATGCTTATGCATGTTATTTCTCAAAACGCATTACAGATCAGGCCATTGTCCAACTCTGTATTCAAGAAATTAAATGAGCAAAGAAAGATGTGTGTGTGTTTCAAAGCACCACTGACAAGTGCGAGTTGATGTTGGACGGGCTGCCATTGCTTTTGCAACTAGTGTTGAGCCACCCCCGTAGTGTTCGGGTTCGGTTCGTCGAACACCAGGATGTTCGAGGAACTGTTCGTCGAACTGTTCGTCGAACACCTTAGAACACCGTCGAACACCGTTAAAACCAATGGCAGGCAAACTAAAACACATAGAAACACATAGAAAACACCTGCAAAGGTGTCCAAAAGCTGACAAACTGCTCAGAAGACACTCTCTTTAAAAAAGCCGGCCGGCAAATTCAGCAGCGGCATACACCGGTACCCGACAATTTAGACAAGAAGGAATAGAGCATCACACATAGATTAGATAGATAGAAACATGTCAGTCACACATATAAGAAGCACAGTGACAGTGTTGGTTACTGCACTTGTCATTTAGTGTAAAGGATTTATTAAAAAAAATATTAGTGTTTTCATGCACCGTCTCTTTAAAAAAGCCGGCCGGCAATTCAGCAGCGGTACCCGACAATTTAGAACAGAAAGAATAGAGCTTCACACATAGATTAGATAGATAGAAACATGTCAGTCACATATATAATAAGTACAGTGACAGTGTTGCTTACTGTACTTGTCATTTAGTGTAAAGGATTTATTTAAAAAAATAATAGTGTTTTCATGCACCGTCTCTTTAAAAAAGCCGGCCGGCAATTCAGCATCTGTACCCGACAATTTAGAACAGAAAGATAGAGCATCACACATAGATTAGATAGATAGAAACATGTCAGTCACATTTATAATAAGTACAGTGATAGTGTTGGTTACTGTACTTGTCATTTAGTGTTAAAATAAAGGATTTATTAAAATAAAAATTGGCGTGGGGTTCCCCGTAATTTTAGTCTCTAGCGGAGGTTAAGCAGACGGCTGGGGCAGATGTTTGAAGCCTGGGAAGGGGGTAATACCCATGGAGCTTCCCAGGCTACTAATATCAGCCCCCAGCTGAATACTTAGCCTTTACTAGCTATTAAAATGGGGGACCCCCCCAAAAAAATGACGTGGGGTCCCCCCTATTTTAATAGCTAGCAAAGGCTAGGCAGACAGCTGGGGGCTGATATTAATAGCTCAGGAAGGGTGCCATGAATATTAGCCCCCTCCCAGGCTAGGAACACCAGCCGTCAGCCGCCCCAGAAATGGCGCATCCATAGGATGCGCCAATTCTGGCACTTAGCCTCGCTCTTCCCACTGCCCTGTAGCGGTGGCAGTGGGGTAATAGGGCTGGGGTTGATGTCAGCTTATAATGCCAGCTGACATCAAGCCCAGGTTAGTAATGGAGAGGCGTCTATAAGACACCCCCATTACTAACCCCATAGTGAAAGTTAAAAAAAACACAAACACCCAGAATAAAGTCCTTTAATTGAAATAAACACGCAATTCTTTATTGTTCTAAATTAAACCATACTTACCGTCACGCCCATTCCAGTTGAAGCCAACGATCTCCTGTAATAAAAATAAAATAATAAACCAACATCATCCTTACCTTTCGATGGTTCCCAGGACAGCTCCAGCTCTGCTACATCGAGATGACAGGCTGGACCGCAGCAGAACGCTGCCATCCAGCCTGTCAACCCGCAGACACTGAGAAGAGCAGGCATGCTTGCGCTCCTCAGTGTCTCGCTGTGACGGCATCCAGATGAGCCGAGGTCATGTCCAATGAATTCGGCGCACCTCATGCACGTCACTGACAGCGTGAGAAAATTCTCCTGCACTCAGCGCTTCAGCGTGGGAGAATTCTCACGCTGAAGCGCTGAGTGCAGGAGAATTTTCCCACGCTGTCAGTGACGTGCATGAGGTGAGCTGAGATCATTGGACATGAACTCACCTCATGCACGTCACTGACAGCGTGGGAAAATTCTCACGCTGAAGCGCTGAGTGCAGGAGAATTTTCCCACGCTGTCAGTGAGGTGCATGAGGTGAGCCGAGTTCATTGGACATGACCTCGGCTCATCTGGATGCCGTCACAGCGAGACACTGAGGAGCGCAAGCAAGCCTGCTCTTCTCAGTGTCTGCGGGATGACAGGTGGGATGGCAGCGTTCTGCTGTGGTCCAGCCAGTCATCTCGATGTAGCAGAGCTGAAGCTGTCATGGGAACCATGGAAAGGTAAGGATGATGTTGGTTTATTATTTTTCTTTTATTGCAGGAGATCGTTGGCTTCAGCTGGAATGGGCGTGATGGTAAGTATGGTTTAATTTAGAACAATAAAGAATTGTGTGTTTATTTCAATTAAAGGACTTTATTCTGGGTGTTGTGTTTTTTTTAAATACTTTACTAGAAATTCATGGCGGTCATGTCTAATACTGGCGTGACCCCATGAATTTTGGGCTTAGGGCCAGCTGATAATACCAAGCTGGCCCTAACCCCTTTATTACCCAGTGAGCCACCGCACCAGGGCCCTGGATGAGTTGGGTACAGCGCCAGAAGATGGCGCTTCTATGAACGCGCCATTTTCCGGGGTGGCTGCGGACTGCAATTTGCAGCGGGGGGGGGGGGGGGGCAGAAAGCTTGGGCCTCCCTGCGCTGCAGATTCCAGCCCCCAGCTGCCTAGTTGTACCTGGCTGGACACAAAAATAGGGCGAAGCCCCACGTATTTTTTTTTTAATTATTTCATGATATTCATGAAATAATTAAGAAAAAAAGGCCTTCCCTATATTGTTGTGTCCGGCCAGGTACAAATAGTCGGTTGGGGGCAGCCCGTTCCTGCCTGCTGTACCTGGCTGGACACAAATATAGTGCGAAGCCCCACTTCAATTTTTTTTAATTATTTCATGAAATTCATGAAATAATTAAGAAAAAAAGGCTTTCCCTATATTGTTGTGTCCGGCCAGGTACAAATAGGCATCTGGTGGTTGGGGGCAGCCCGTTCCTGCCTGCTGTACCTGGCTGGACACAAATATAGTGCGAAGCCCCACTTCAATTTTTTTAAATTATTTCAGGAAATTTATGAAATAATTTAAAAAAATTGACGTGGGGCTTCGCACTATATTTGTGTCCAGTCAGGTGCAGCAGGCAGGAACGGGCTGCCCCCAACCACCAGCTGCCTATTTGTACCTGGCTGGACACAACAATATAGGCAAGTCCTTTTTTTCTTAATTATTTCATGAAATAATTTAAAGAAAATTGACGTGGAGCTTCGCCCTGTTTTTGTGTCCAGCCAGGTACAACTAGGCAGCTGGGGGCTGGAATCCGCAGCGCAGGGAGGCCCAAGCTTTCTGGGCCACCCCCGCTGCAAATTGCAGTCCGCAGCCACCCCGGAAAATGGCGCGTTCATAGAAGCGCCATCTTCTGGCGCTGTACCCAACTCATCCAGGGCCCTGATGCGGTGGCTCACTGGGTAATAAAGGGGTTAGGGCCAGCTTGGCATTATCAGCTGGCCCTAAGCCCGAAATTCATGGGGTCACGCCAATATTAGACATGACCACCATGAATTTCTAGTAAAGTATTTAAAAAAAACACAACACCCAGAAAAAAGTCCTTTAATTGAAATAAACACACAATTCTTTATTGCTCTAAATTAAACCATACTTACTGTCACGCCCATTCCAGCTGAAGCCAACGATCTCCTGAAATAAAAGAAAAATAATAAAGCAACATCATCCTTACCTTTCCATGGTTCCCATGACAGCTTCAGCTCTGCTACATCGAGATGACAGGATGGACCGCAGCAGAACGCTGCCATCCAGCCTGTCATCCCGCAGACACTGAGAAGCGCAGGCATGCTTGCGCTCCACAGTGTCTCTCTGTGAGGGCATCCAGATGAGCCGAGTTAATGTCCAATGAACTCGGCTCACCTCATGCACGTCACTGACAGCGTGGGAAAATTCTCCTGCACTCAGCGCTTCAGCGTGGGAGAATTCTCACGCTGAAGCGCTGAGTGCAGGAGAATTTTCCCACGCTGTCAGTGACGTGCATGAGGTGAGCTGAGTTCATTGGACATGAGCTCACCTTATGCACGTCACTGACAGCGTGGGAGAATTCTCCTGCACTCAGCGCTTCAGCGTGAGAATTTTCCCACGCTGTCAGTGACGTGCATGAGGTGAGCCGAGTTCATTGGACATGAACTCGGCTCATCTGGATGCCGTCACAGAGAGACGCTGAGGAGCGCAAGCAAGCCTGCGCTTCTCAGTGTCTGCGGGATGACAGGCTGGATGGCAGCTTTCTGCTGCGGTCCAGCCTGTCATCTCGATGTAGCTGAGCTGAAGCTGTCGTGGGAACCATGGAAAGGTAAGGATTATGTTGCTTTATTATTTTTCTTTTATTGCAGGGGATCGTTGGCTTCAGTTGGAATGGGCGTGATTGTAAGTATGGTTTAATTTAGAACAATAAAGAATTGTGTCTTTATTTCAATTAAAGGACTTTATTCTGGGTGTTTGTGTTTTATTTTTAATTTTGACTATGGGGTTAGTAATGGGGGTGTCTTATAGACGCCTCTCCATTACTAACCTGGGCTTGATGTCAGCTGGCATTATAAGCTGACATCAACCCCAACCCTATTAACCCACTGCCACCGCTACAGGGCAGTGGGAAGAGCGAGGCTAAGTGCCAGAATTGGCGCATCCTATGGATGTGCCATTTCTGGGGCGGCTGACGGCTGGTGTTTCTAGCCTGGGAGGGGGCCAATATTCATGGCACCCTTCCTGGGCTATTAATATCAGCCCCCAGCTGTCTGCCTAGCCTTTGCTAGCTATTAAAATAGGGGGGACCCCACGTCAATTTTTGGGGGGGTCCCCCATTTTAATAGCTAGTAAAGGCTAGGCATTCAGCTGGGGGCTGATATTAGTAGCCTGGGAAGCTCCGTGGGTATTACCCCTTCCCAGGCTTCAAACATTTGCCCCAGCTGTCTGCTTAACCTCCGCTAGAGCCTAAAATTATGGGGAACCCCACGCCAATTTTTTTTTAAATAAATCCTTTATTTTAACACTAAATGACAAGTACAATAATCAACACTGTCACTGTACTTCATATATATGTGACTGACATGTTTCTATCTATCTCATCTATGTGTGATGCTCTATTCCTTCCATTCTAAATTGTCGGGTACCGCTGCTGAATTGCCAGCCGGCTTTTTTAAAGAGACGGTGCATGAAAACACTATTATTTTTTTTAATAAATTCTTTACACTAAATGACAAGTACAGTAATCAACACTGTCACTGTACTTCTTATATATGTGACTGACATGTTTCTATCTATCTAATCTATGTGTGAAGCTCTATTCTTTCGGTTCTAAATTGTCGGGTACCGGTGTACGCCGCTGCTGAATTGCCGGCTTTTCATGTTTCACTGTGAGCACAGTTTCCATCGATTTGGGCAATCACTCTAATGCCACAACCACCATGGCTGTGGCATTACAGTGAGTGGCAGACAATCCCTGCATGATTGGTGCTCTAAATAGCGCCAGACATGCAGGACACGCTTTTGGTGCACGAACAGTTATCGAACATAACCTCGAACAGCCGAATTTTTTGCAAATCGTTCGGGTTCGTCGAACAACTCGAACACCGCCCAAAACAGCTCGAATTTGAGATTGGCAAACAGTTCTAGTCGAACACCGCTCATCTCTAGTAACCACGCGCAACAGGTGCAGGCTCCGGAGTCCCTCCGGGGACCCTGCGGGAGGCAAGAGTGATGGTGCGGTCCCTTCCCACCACGCTTGCCCCAGTAGGAATCCATCCAGCCGGCCTGTGGGCGCAGCACAGCGGGGATCGCGGCCCGCGCCGGAAATCAGAGCTGCGCCGGAAGTGAGGGCCGCACCGGATGTGCGGCCTGAAGGAGCAGCGCTGCCGGTGCCGGAGTCCGGGCCCTGGCCGACAGGCACATGCGCACTGCAGCTCGGCCACGCAGGCCAGCTGTTACTTGCGGTGGGGGCCATATTAGCAGACGAGGGACCAGGAGGATGGAGGGAGAAGCACCCCATGCGGCAGGCACCACTGGTGATGCTCCTGTCGAGGTGCCTGCTGGGAGGAGCACCAGGGGAAGAGCACAGCAACCTTCTGCGGGCAGGCAGCAGTCCAGGGAACCCCTGCTGACTGGCTCCTTTGGACGACGCGGAGCGGAGGTAAAGGCGGGCAACGACAACGCGTTGCCCGGCAGCGTTCGTCTCGTCAGAACGGACCAGGCCCGTGCGTCTGGGTCTGTTAGTCGGACAAGGTCCAGAGCTGCATCTAGGAGTGCTAAGAGGTCCGGCGGGAAGCGATCTTCTCTGAGAAGCCCGTCTGCAGCATCCGGAACTGTTCAGGTCCCCCTGGTTACGTGGAGGCCAGGGGCGCCGGCCTTGAACAGCGACCGGATTCAGAGGGATCTGATTCCAGCGGCGACCGTGACAGAGGAAGAGATCGTCAGGATTCAGGATTTTCGGCTGGCGGGGACACAGCACCTGCGCAGCTGCGTGAGTATGATTCTATGTCTGGTTTGTCGCCCGTAGGGGCTGTATTGCTTGGGGGAGGTAGTGGTCAGTTTGCAGGGCCAGGGGAGAGGAATTTTGGCAGTCCCGGTGGTGCAGAGGTATTGGGGATTAGGGATATCTTGCACAGTATGTCACAGATTTTGCTTAGAATGGAAGGCGGGGCAGCGAGCTGGTCAAGGGCATCCCCCGTATGAGCCTGGTTGCCAGGACAGGATGTGTTGTCACAGTCTAGTTACGGTGTGGTTGGGTCTGTGGCGGGCACAGAGGTAGCATATACGGGTGTTTCAGTGTCGGTTCAGACGGAAAAGACAAAGGCGATACAGTGAGGCTGGATGACAGGGCAAAGGGTGAGGTGTATGTGTGCATCGAGGGGCTGCTGGGGGCACATTTAAAGAAAGAGGTGAAAGAGAAAATTTGGCGCGATGAATATGTCAAAATTTTCTCCCTCCTTCCCTTGGAGAAGTTTAACCTAGACAAAGGGAAGAAGGAAGATAGCAAAAAGGAGGAGGAGGAGAAGCGCAGGTGGCGTTTGATCCCTCAGACATTTGCAAATTGGCTTCAAGCTTTTGCTATATTGGCTGGTGCCATTGGGGAGAAGTTTCCCGAGAATTGCTCAGGTTTATTCTGTTATTTAGATTCTATTGGGGAAGCACTTGAACTTACGGGGGTCAGACATGGCTGAGGTATGACGAGCAATTCAGGCAGAGGAACGCGGTGTGGCCTGAGATTAAGTGGGATCAGAAAGATATTGGTCTTTGGTTGAAAGTGATGGCCCCGGCTAGGTACGGTCAGTCCTTTCATGGGAGCGGGGGGAGCGGGAGTCAATCGTCAGGACAGGGGGTGGAGTCAGGGAGCACAGTGAGGAAAAGAGAAGTCTGAAACATGCTGGCAATTTAATGATGGCCAGTGCAAATACGGGAACAGCTGTAAGTTCAAACATGTTCGTTCCATTGCAACGGGAGCTCCCATGGGGCCTCAAGATGCTTCAAAAAAGGAAAAGGAAAGCTGTCTGTGGGTACCGGTCAAGGGGGTGATTCCAGTGAATCTGCTAGGGATGGCCCCCTTTCTAAGTAGATATCCTGATCAATTGAAAGCTACAATTATTCGTAATGGTTTTTTGGAAGGTTTCAGGATCCCGCCACCTGATCATAAAGTTCCTTTCTCTGTTAAGAATTTGAGGTCTGCTTTGTTGCATCCAGAGGTGGTCAGTGTTAAGTTGTCAAAGGAAGTGGAGTTAAGTCGTATGGCAGGTCCATTTGAGAGTCTGCTGGCTGAAGGGGTGATCATTTCTCCTTTGGGGGTAGTTCCTAAGAAAGAGCCGGATAAATTTTGCTTGATTCAGCATTTGTCGTATCCGAAAGGTTTTTCTGTCAATGACGGTATCGTGCCAGAATTATGTTCCATAGAATACACATCATTTGATGCGGCGGTGTCATGGGTGCGCAGGTACGGGCCTGGGTCATTGCTAGCAAAAACCGACATTGAATCAGCTTTTAGGTTACTTCCAGTTCACCCGGCTAGCATTTCGATATTGGGTTGTTTTTGGAATAAAGGTTATTATCTAGATAGGGGTTTGCCTATGGGTTGCTCAATTTCATGTTTGTTGTTTGAGACTTTCAGTACTTTTCTGAAGTGGGTGGTTAGGGATGTTGCAGGCATGCAGTCTGTTATTCATTACTTGGATGACTTTTTGTTCATTGGTCCTCCAGATTCGTTGGTTTGTGGTAATTTGTTAGCAGCCATGGTGTGGGTTGCAGAACGTTTTGGTGTTCCTTTGGCGAAAGAGAAAACTGAAGGTCCTTGTACCGTATTGAGTTTTTTAGGAATTCTGATTGATTAAAAAAAAATGGAATGTCGATTGCCCGAGGATAAATTGTCATTGCTCAGGCAGGAGGTTGAGCAAATCGGTAAATTGCGCAAGGTGACGTTGAAGGAGCTGCAGTCGCTATTGGGGAGATTGTACTTTGGCGTAGGATTATGCCTATGGGCAGAATATTTTGTCGCAGGCTGTCAAGAGCAACAGCAGGTGTGGGGGCATCATATCATTTTATTTGTTTGAATAGAGTGCACAGAGAGGATTTGTTGATGTGGAAGCGTTTTTTGGTCAATTACAACAGCAGGTCAATGATTCAGCAGGAGTTTTTGAACAGCTTTGATTGCGAAATTTACACGGACGCTGCAGGCGGTGCTGGCTATGGAGCCTTTTGTAAGGGAAAGTGGAGCGTTGGTAAATGGCCTGATTCGTGGAAGGAGAGGGGTCTTACAAAGAATCTTGCTCTGTTGGAATTATTCCCAATCGTAGTCGCGGTATCAATTTGGGGTGAATTCTTCTTGAATCGGAGAGTCAGGTTCCACTGCGATAATATGGGTGTGGTGGCGGTGATTAACAGCTTGTCGGTCTCATCTCCTCCGGTTATTAAGCTGGTCAGGGAACTGGTACTCCGGTGTTTGGAGTTGAATGCATGGATTTCAGGGGTACATGTGCCAGGTGTGCAAAATTCTATAGCGGATGCTTTGTCTCGTTTCCAGTGGGAGCGTTTTCGGGCACTGGCACCAGAGGCAGAAGTTGCAGGAGTGGAATGCCCTTCGCAGTTGTGGCAGCTGATTACGGACGAGCTGGAAGATTGATCCAGGAGTCAGTTGCGAGTTCAACCTGGGTTTCATACGAGGCATCGTGGCGAGTATGGCAAAGCTGGGTGTCCCATTGGGAGGTGGTAGAGAGTGACAAGGATAGAACACTGGCAGTTTTGTATTTAGTTGGTAAGGCTGCGGAGTTAGGGTGGTCACCATCTAGAATCAGTAAATTTGTTGCCGGGCTTGCATTCAGTTTCAAATTGCAGGGAGTCTCTGATGTCACAAAATCCTTTTTAGTCAAGCAGGCACTTAGAGGTTTTAGAAAAGGTAGCAGGATTTTGGATAAGCATAGGCCAGTCACGTTTAGTATGTTGGAAAGGTTAGGTGTTGTATTGGAAAGGATTTGTTGTTCTACTTTCGAGGCGGCTCTATTTAAGTTAGTCTTTTTCGGGGCGATGACAGTAGGTGAATTGGTTGCCCCCAGCAGGAATAGGGTGGGGGGTTTATTAGCCGAAAACATGAGTTGCTGGGCTGGGGGCATCGATTTTCGGATCAAGCGTGCAAAGACAGATCGGTTGGGCAGATGTAAGCGCGTTGTGTTAGGTAGAGTGGACGGGGCGTTGATGTGTCCAAGAAGGTGCTTGGAGGGATATTGGCAAGTGTGGTGAGGGAGATCCGGCCCACTTTTATGTCACTGCGACGGGGCATTTCTGTCCCGATTTCAGTTTATAGTGGTCCTAAAAAAGGGGGGCAGGAGTTGGGCCTTAGCTCAGATATGTATGGTTCACATTCTTTTAGGATTGGCGCTGCGTCGGAGGCTGATAGGTAGGGTTTGGGGGCCGAGGTGATAAAGCGGAGTGGCAGGTGGAGTTCCGACCGTTATTTGATGTATGTTCGGCGTTAAATACCACAGGAATTTTTTATTATTTGTGAGTTGTTGAATATGCTTGCTATTATTCTTTCAGGTGGCGTTCCCTTGGTAGCCAGGATTTTTGGACATTCGTATGTGCATTGGGGGGCGCTGCGTGCTGACGTAAGGCGTGATGGTAGGCAATTGGGTTTTCTGAGGGAACAAGTTGTTATCCATTGGCTAGGTTTTAAGGGTATGGTATGGAGCTGGGTTATGTCAGAGTTTCACAAAGCGGCTAGATTGGACAGAACACCTGATATTCTGGTTGTACACATGGGAGGGAACGATGTGGGGGCTAGGCCCATGAGAGAGTTAATTTGGGATATCCGTTTTGATTTTTTGAGGTTGTGGACTTCGTTTCTGGGGGTTCTGACGGTTTGGTCAGATATAGTGCCTAGGAAGAAATGGCGGGTGGCCAGATCAGTAAAAGGGATAAATAGGGCAAGAGTGAAATTAAATAGGGCCATATCCAGCTTTGTGTCAAGGAATGGTGGAATAAGCGTTAGGCACTTTGAGTTGGAATCTGAGGTTGGTAATTTCTGGTTAGGGGACGGTATTCATCTCAACGCAATCGGTATTGATCTTTGGGCCCTGGCAATACAGGAGGGGATTGAAATGGCATTGGTGGTTTTGGAGCACTCACGAGCCTAAGGTTTCAGGGCTGTTCGTGGTTGGTGGGGGGGTGGGGTTCTTGGAGTTGGTACCGAATTGTTGGTGGAAGGAATTGGGAAAATTCCAGGTCGTTTCTGGCAGTCGGTTCTGGGCTCTGGACGAGGTTTTACCCCGGGAGCTTTTAGTTGGTTAGTCTTTCATGGACTGTGGAAGTTTGGTGCCCTTGAGCTGGTGGTGCACGGCTGAGGGTAACATGGCGGTTGAGTTCTTATAGTTTATTTCAAAGCCAGATCTATTAGCTCCAAGAACCCTCCCTCCATATATATTTATTTTATTGATAATTTTGCTTGTTATTGTTGTTTGTTAATAAAATGGCTGCTGTGGCCAAAAATTTATCCAATGAACAACAGGTTGCAGCGTTTTATTTTGGGGATGGGATCCTCAGGTAAGGCAGGGGAAGGTAAGCCATCAGGTAAGAAACCATATTGGCCACACCAGGTCAAGGAGGGGGCTGGAGACAGGCACAGCTAGTGGGAAGCCCCCCCATGACCTGCATTGGCCGGGTGGTTTCCCTTTTTAAAGTTACGGTTGCGGGGATTGGATAGTGGGAAGTTTGAGGGGGGGCAATTGGGAGAGGCTGATCTATAGTAAAAAGTGCGGGAAAACCGCCATTCCTGGAGGAGCAGCATCAAGATTGTCCCACCCACCCTACCCTTTTTTGCTTATTGGCTTTTGATTTAGTTTGCAAGTTGTATGTATTAACAAGATCTGCTTGTCACAGTGGCTTAGTTGGCGGGGGGTGGGGTTCTTGGAGTTGGTACCGAATTGTTGGTGGAAGGAATTGGGAAAATTCCAGGTCGTTTAAATTGAGTGGGGGGTGAACTGGCATTCGGCTCTGGGCTCTGGACGGGGTTTTACTCCGGGAGCTTTTAGTTGGTTAGTCTTTCACAGACTGTGAAAGTTTGGTGCCCTTGAGCTGGTGGTGCACGGCTGAGGGTAACATGGCGGTTGAGTCCTTATAGTTTATTTCAAAGCCAGATCTATTAGCTCCAAGAACCCTCCCTCCATATATATTTATTTCATTGATAATTTTGATTGTTATTGTTGTTTGTTAATAAAATGGCCGCTGTGGCCAAAAATGTATCCAACGAACAACAGGTTGGAGCGTTTTATTTTGGGGACGGGATCCTCGGGTAAGGCGGGTCGAAGGTTAGCCATCAGGTAAGAAACCATATTGGCCGTACCAGGTCATGTTGTGGGACCTGTGCTTGTGGAAGGCGGAGGCGATACCGGGAAATATAGTGGCGGCTGAGGACAGAGTATGGACACCCGGTCGCTGCCGGCATGAGGTTATAAAAAGCTTCCGCCTTCATGAGCTTAAAAGGCCATATTTCAAGTGCAAAGAGCTGCCCAGAAATCTGGCAGTTTAGTGTTGCGGCCTGTGGGTGGGTGGCTGGCTGCATACTTGCACTTGCATTCCAAATAACAGAAAACTAAGCAGATGGTGGCCTTTATCATCATCATGGCCTCACCTCAACACTATGAACTCTCCTGAAGGAGAAGCCAGGGCCCGCCGGAGGAGTCTCCGGTTCTCTGGTGAGCTCATCCAACCCTGCCGAAAAGCAGCCCTAGCTAAGAAAAGTGTGGGGGAAGGTTCCCGGACACTCTCTGGCTGCTTTTTTAATGTGGATTGGCGATGCTTATGCATGTAATTTCTCAAAACGCATTACAGATCAGGCCATTGTCCAACTCTGTATTCAAGAAATTAAATGCGCAAAGAAAGATGTGTGTGTGTGTCAAAGCACCACCAACAAGTGCGAGTTGATGTTGGACGGGCTGCCATTGCTTCTGCAACAAGCTCAATTACAGGACTTCCTGGGAGAAATGACACTCAGGGTCATACGGTTTCCCTCTATGCCAGTCCTTTCACCGAGCTAAATACAACTCTTAGCAAAAAAAGTTGTGGACTGGCTCCGTACCGTCCCTGGCCACATTCACCTGTCCACGTGTTTGTGGTTAGGCGGTCCTTCCCAGTAAGTGCACTGGGGAGGGCACGGGTAAAGGAGGGGGCTGGAGACAGGCACAGCTAATGGGAAGCCCCCCATGACCTGGATTGGCCGGGTGGTTTCCCTTTTTAAAGTTACTTTTAATGTTTTGTTTTTGTTTTTTTTTCATAATAATATTTATTTATGGGTACAGTATATTTTTATTTTTTTGGATTATTTTTTCATTTTTTTTTAAATATTTTTTTAAATTTTTGTTTTCTCTTTCTGACACTTTTTTTGTACTTTTACACTTTGTTCCACTATGGGACTTTCATTTTTTGCAGGCTGATCGCTTGCATACTATAGAGATGCAGCTGCTGCATCCTTATGCTATGTAGGCTGTCAGCCCTGCAGACACTAGTTAGGAAGGACGTGCACTGAGCATGATCTACCTAACTTCCTGATGTCTGGTGACCCAGATGTCGTCATGAGAACATCGGTTCACCATGGTAACGATCGGGACCCTGTGCCCACACTGGAGCAGCTCCTAAGCCCCTTAACTCTTTCCTAACATAACTGCATACTCTCTATGCTATAGTGCCAACCTCTGCACTACCCTCCTACTAATCTACTACTCTACCTGTACTTTAACCTATACTGACCCTGTAAGTAACCCATTAGACATTAGGTTATATACATGCTCATATATAAACATAGAGTAAGACATTATGTGCAGAAGCAGGGAAGAGGCACATGACCGTCCTGGTCACCCTCTTACATTCCTCCCTCCTAAAACTTGGTCGTCCCGATCATGACAACACCTGTAAAAACACCAATGCACAATTAAAACATTCAACACACATGTTTATATTAAAATGCACAACAGATTAATATTCTTTTTCCAGTGTCTCTTGCTGGCCAACGTTGACCTCGGTCCCACTCGGTTGGGACCTTGGAACACAGAGTTCAAATCTTTTTATTAAGACCGGCCATTTTGGCCCACTTTAGAAGTTGCTCATACACACAGGGGCAAAGTCCTTCAACCCAGCCCGCACATCGGGTCATCTGAACAACTTAAAAGGGTCCGACTGACCCTAGTCCCTCCACTGTAAGGGACTCAATACAAGTTTTCAGGTTCCTTTAAACATGGGTCCGTCTGACCACGGTCCCCTTGCTCCTGGGACCCATAAATCTGTCCATTTTAACACACACCAGGCTCGTTGGCCAACAATTCCTGCTCCAGGGTCACCAGACGCAGGAAGTTCTTTTGTTTTAGACACAATGGCCCACTGGCCAACTTACATCAGCTCCGACAGTCCTGGAGCAGTGACCCGGCACGATCCCCGGGTCATCCTGACAGTTTCCCCCTCCCTCCTTTTTTCTGGGTATGGTCTCTTTAAGACCTGTGGGTTGCTCAACGGCCCCTATAGCAACAGTTCAAGGTAAAACAAGGGCACTGTCCATAGAGCAGTTGTACACAGTCCTTTGGTGCGGGACACTTAACCCTATCAGGGTCGTAGTCCTTTAATCCAGCAGCGGAATGGGCAACAAGTTCAAAGGAACTTGTTGGGGGAAAACACACATAAACAAATTAAACTTGCGGCCTTTCTGGTGAGCACCGAAGGGTTCCCTGCCCTTTAAGAGATGCAGAACAGTCTCTTTTGCTATAGCCACACTTGGCCAATACCGGGCACTTCCGTTTTTTTTTTTTTAATTAAGGACTCCTGCCCACAGAGACGCAGAACAGTCTCCATTCTTTCTGGTGCAAGAAGCACAACAAGACACCTTTTTTCAAGGTGGCCACCTTACTCGGGGATCTCCCGGTGGCCGCCATAATGGGCCACTCCATTGCCTTGAATATAAATGATGGTGGTCCCAGAGGATGAACTACTGGAGGCAGACTCTCTGCTTTTGCTCCTGCTTCTCACCTCCGATGACAACAGGCTCGGGGATTCAGACCTAACACTCCCCTGAGAGCCCACTGTAGCCCCCAGTGACTCTGGAATAGGGGGCGCAGCTCTGAGACTCACCCCCTGGTCAGGGCCACCGCCACCTGGACCGCAGCCATCACAGTTGGACACAGGCCTTTGTATTTCTCTTTCCTGCCACTCCATCTCCTGTCGCGTCTTGCGCCCATCCCACTCCATTCTCCCGAGGCCTCCACGGAAAGACATGATGCCGAGCTTCTGCACTTCCAGTGTCACCTCCAGAAATGGTGCTGCACGCCTTGACACAAGGGATCCTTCCTCTAGGCTTCATCCGTCCCTGAGTGGAGCTGCTTTCAGCAGTTCCTCCCACTCAGCCTCTGTCTCTGGAATCTTCATTAACGGGCGGGGTTTCTTCTTTCTCCGGCATGCCAACCGCGGGTGGGCACCACTCACAGGGGGCTGCAACCTTGACCCTGCCCAGCGTCCATATCATGCCATTTTTGGCACCGTTTTGCGCTCAGGATGCCCCCGATGAGCGGAGCTATCACTAGCCTCTGTGCCATCATCCGCCATCTTAGCTCTCATTGAAGTCTTCCCTGTATCTGTCTCATTCTCACAATGCATAATTTCATCCTGCCAACTATGTCAATTCTGTGAGGGGCTCAGGGTGGTAGTTGTGGAGAAGAGCTGCTGTGTTCCCACACCTTGGCTCCCTGATAAAGACAAATGTCCCAATTCTCCTGTGCTGTGCGTGTGGTGTGTATCACTCATGTTTTGGTCCCAGATCTCTGCTGTCTTCGGTTCTTCCACTTCAGGAACCGCCGCACACACATTAGGGGACCCCGTTTTATAATAAAGAACTTTACTTGAACGTTTGAATTCAACTTCATACAGCATGCAGCATTGATCACATACTTTTCCAGGGTTACTGTCCGTTGCACCACAGGTAGTGATTTTCACTGTCCGTTTGTCCTGAGTTGTCCCTTCCATAGTCGACCTTTTTGGCCTATTAAACACTCGCAGTTCTAAGAGTCCCCTACTGTCTTCTCAGTACTATTCCCCATTCGACTTCCCCTTCTAGAAAGGTTTTTGAGACAAACTTCTCTGCTGGCTTCTGTGGACTGTAGGTCCCGAACGTTAAGGGAAAGTCTGTTTCAGAGTTTCTGACTGACGTTCCTCTGCTGCTACACAGACCGTCCTACTGGTGCCCCCCCCCCTCCCCGAATCAGCATGATCAAAAAATTTCTGATCTGCACGGCCACATATTACAAGGTTGGGCCTAGTGCTTGCTATCTAATAGCGGTCATTTGAGTGAGCTCTTATTGTAATAAATTAGCTTTCTTTTAATTTGTAACAGCTGTGATCACATTGGTTTATTATCCAAAACAGAAGGACCCCCCTCTATTACTGACAGCTGTAGAAGGTCATTTACACTCCTGCAGTAAACACATTTCTCTTGTGTAATATCATTGTGGGAGGACTCTTGTGAAGGACTCACCAACATCACCTATGTCTCCAGGACCTGTGGAAAGAATGGGACTCAAATTTACACACACTCAGCCCTATCTCCCTTATATAAGCTTTCAGGACAGCCACAAACTAACCATTAAGCCCAAGCATGACCATGGCACTTCTATGTGCAAACAGACACTGAATTCTCAAGCCACGGCGCAAGATCTCTAGGCAACAGACTCCCTCCACAGCCGTCGATCTGGGCTGCCAAAGGTCCAGAAATGACAGGACAGTCCGTAAAAATAGGGTACATTTTTGCCTTGCAGGGCCACCGTCCCTGAATTTTTCTCTTCCCATCCTACCCCAGGTATTCAGTATGGGGAGAGATATCTATTCCTTGGGAGGGAGAGTTTATTGTGGAATGGAAGAAGAACTTCTGATCACTACAAAAAATAAACCAAAAAGTGATAGACAGGATGACTGTGACACACTTGTCGCCTCAGGCCTCTGCCTATCTTGTCAGAGAACAATCTATGCCTGGTACAAATGGTCAGCCAGATAGGAGAATCACCCAACATGTCCTGTGTACACCCGGGAAAATGAAAAGATTTCTCTCATTGATCACCAATCTGCGAAGCAATCCATGTGGGTTTGGAAATGAACTGTATAACATTAGTCAATTACAACCCCACATGGAGAGACTTGTTGCAGTTAATTAAAACAATAGCTGGACAGATTGATGATACTGCCATCTGCACAAGACTCATTCTGCCATCTAACCCAACTGAGCAAGAAAACTCCCATCAAAAAGTATTGGAATATGTCATCCAAATCCAAAGCAAAATTGGTGAGGTTTTTGCTTCCCAGTCCTGAGTAACGATGACAAATATTCAACAAAAAGGCTAAGTAACCAATTGAGGATTACTTTGAGAGGTTTAGGCATGCAGTCGAGGAGACAGTAGCGAGACTGAAAGACCAAGGAATGGGAAAATTGATGATTGCCATCTTGGAGTCTGGACTGAATAAGGAGACTCATTAGTTTTAGCTCATGCTGATTGGTGTGAGAAATCAGTCCCAGCACTGAGTTTGACTAGTTCAAGAGGTGGATGAATGTTCAAGAGGTGGATGAAAAGAAATTTCAGAAGATAATGGTGATTAAAATGCCTATAAACCCACAAGGGGAGAGATCAGGTAAAAAGGATGTTCCCTGGAAGGGTGGACCTCAGTAAGGTGAGGCGCTAGAATTGGGATGTACTGGGCCACTTCTAGAAGCAAGTGCAAGGCCCACCCAAAAAAATGATATGCCCTTTAACACAATAGAGTGTCTGGTGGACTTTGAAGCAGCCAGCAGTGTCCTAAAGAAATCTAGAGCTCTTACCCTGAAGGCCACATTATTAATTGAAGTTGTAATCCTAGATGGTAAATCCATTACACTCAAGAATACAACAGAAACTCCAATAATGATAGGGCCCATCAACACTTCACCTTCTTTCATCCAGTGACGCTAGTCACTACTCATGGACTAGCCGTAAGAGGTCAAGAGGTCCAAGGTCAAAAGCCAGGAAGGTAAGTCAAAGACAGAGGGATAAGACAAACAGATAGTCAGGGGCAAAGTCCGGCATCACTACTCATGGACTAGCCGTGAATGGTCAAGAGGTCCAAGGTCAAAAGCCAGGAAGGTAAGTCAAAGAGAGAGGGATAAGACAAACAGATAGTCAGGGGCAAAGTCCGGGATCGCTACTCATGGACTAGCCGTGAATGGTCAAGAGGTCCAAGGTCAAAAGCCAGGAAGGTAAGTCAAAGAGAGAGGGATAAGACAAACAGATAGTCAGGGGCAAAGTCCGGGATCTGGTAACTAAAGTCAGAATACGTCAAAGGCAAAGGGGTTATACAAATGGGTAGTCGAAATGCAAATCTAAGGGTAGATTAAGAGAAGCCACGCAGTTTAGAAGGTGTGGGCCCCCCCAGCCAGGTACCCAATGTGTCACTTGATTAGCGCAGGTGCTCTGATGCACATCTGTAGATGGAAAATAACAGAGATAAAGGTGAGCGTAGTGCACTGCGCAAATTTGTCCCTTATGTACAGCACTATACATAACATAGTACTATACATAATAGAGCAGGGGTGGGAGATTAATTTTCCAGAGGGGCCACATGAGAGACCATAACTGTTGTGGAGGCTGCACCAATAGGCTGAAATTAATTCTGCTCAATATTAATATTAACATATTAATTATAATTTTTTTTTATATTAATTGTATGACTTAATATTGAGCAGGATTAAGTATGCTGACATCCCCCTATACACTCTATACATACATATCCCTCTACATACAATATGAGCTCCCACATAGCCTTCTACATACAATATGAACCCCCACATAGCCCCCTCAATCAACAACCAAAGCGATCAATCTATGGAGTCTTTATACATGTAAAGCATAACAAAAAATACCCTTAAAATATTCTCTATATTTAGCTAGTTTACAAACCCATATAACTCATAGTCAGGTTTCTATAGACATGAACTACCTATAAATATATATATATATATATATATATATATATATATATATATATATATATATATATAGACCCTTTATGGCCTGAGAAGCTGTGTACTTAGCTTAATGGCATCTTCTTCCGACGCTTTTTCCCCTCTTTTGGTCATTTAGGGTTTCATCAGGGAATTCCTTCAATCAGGACAAGAAAAGGAGACCATAAGCCTTTCTGCAATGAAGATAACAGCTCACAGGCCCAGGCAATATGCCCCTCATAAGCCCCTACATATAATATGAACCCCCACAAAGCCTCTTATATATAGTAAGAGCCCCCACACAGCCTCCTATATACAGTATGAACCCCCACATAGCCTCCTATAAACAGTATGAGCCCCCATATAGCTGCCTATATACAGTATGAACCACCACATAGCCTTCTCCCTATATATAGTATGAGACCCCACATAGCTGCCTATATACAGTATGAGCTCCCACATAGCCTCCCTATATACAGTATGAGTCCCCACATAGATGCCTATATACAGTATGAGCCCCCTACATATCCTCCCATATACAGTATGAACCCACACATAGCCTCCTATGCACAGTATGAACCCCCACATAGGAACCTATATACAATGTGAGCCCCCACATAGCCTCCAATATACAGTCAGTGCCCACATATAGCCTCCTATATACAGTAGAGCCCCCATATAGCCTTATATATACAGTATGAGCCCTCACATAGCTGTCTATATATAATGTGAGCCCCCACATAGCCTCCTATATACAGTAAATACAGTAGAAGCCCTTATGTAGCCTCATATTAAAATATGAGTCCCCATATAGCCTCCTATACACTATGTGAGCCTTCACATAGCTGCCTATTTACACTGTGAGCCTCACATAGCCTCCTATATATAGTGTGAGCCCAGACATAACTGCCTATATATAATGTGAGCCCCCACATAGCCTCAATATATAGTATAACCCAAAACATAGCCTCCCATATATAGTATGAGCCCCCAAATAGCCTCCTATATACAGTATGAGACCCCACATAACCTCCTATATACAGTATGAGCCCCCATATAGCCTTCTATATACAGAATGAACCCCCACATAGGTGCCTATTTACAGTATGAGCCCCCACATAGCTGATTAAATACAGTATGAGCCCCCACATAGTCTCCCTTTATACAGTATGAGCCCCCACATAGCTGCCTTTATACAATGTGAGCCCCCACATAGCCTCTTATAAACAGTATGAGCCACCACATACCTGCCTATATGCAATGTGAGCCCCCACATAGCCTCCTATATACAGTAAGAGCCCTCATATAGCCTCCAATATACAATAAGAGCCCCCATATAGCCTCCTATATACATTATGAGCCCCTATATAGCCTCCTATATATAGTATGAGCCCGCACATAGCCCCCTACATGAAGTATGAGCCCCTACATAGCCCCTATATACAGTATGAGCTTGCACATAGCCCCTATATACAGTATGAGCACGCACATAGCTCCCTCTATACAGTATGAGCCCCACATAGCTGCTTAAATACAATGTGAGCCCCACATAGCCTTCTATATACAGACAGAGCCCCCATATAGTCTCATTTATACAGAAAGAGCCCACATATAGCCTCCTATATACAGTGCGAGCTTCACAAAGCTGCCTATTTACAATGTGAGCCCCCACATAGCCTCCTATATATAACGTAATCCTGCACATAGCTGTCTATATACAATGTGAGCCCCCACATAGCCTATTATATACAGCATAAACCCCCACATAGCCTCCTATATACAGTATGAGTCCCCACATAGCCTCCCATATACAGTATGAGCCCCACATAGCCTCCCATATACAGTATGAGCCCCCACATCACCTACTATATACAGCATGAGCCTCCACATAGCATCCTATATATAGTACTAGCTTTTACCCGCGGCTTCGCTCACGTGGAATTTGGTCTGCCACATTAAGTTTCGTGACAGATCATTTTAATAGTAAAAAAAAATAATCTTAATAGTAAAAAAAAATAATCTTAATAGTAAAAAAAAATAATCTTATTTAGTTACTCGTACATCCAAAATTTCAGATGTCTAACTTCAAAACTGACGGATTCCATACAATCTTTGAACCCCTATAATATGAAGAGGGAAACTCTTGAGGGTGGAATTATCAAAATTCCTTTCTTAGTGCTCATTTAAGCTATAATAGAACCTGCAAATTTCAAGATGCTAAGTTCAGTGGTTTCGGCTGTGCGTTGACCGCTAGGTGTGTCAGTCAATCAGGTTTACAGTTTTATATAATCTTCGCCTGTATGGTGTGTTTATAAAAAGTAGCCCTATGTCCTTCCCCAGGCTTGAAATTATCCATATCAAATTTCATCACAAACGGATTACTAAACACTGATTAATAAACAGGACGGACTGAAGTTACTTGCGTTTAATATTGTTCGTGTTAGTAAAGAATTAGTATGTAATTGGAATAATGGACATCTGCAGGTAATTTATCTATGTGTTTTTACTGCAATATACTCCTGTAAACTATGTTATTTGATTTCTTTGGTTCAGCGAAAATATGTAGATTTTACGATTTAGAAACACGTGAGCAAGCTACGTATAGCTGACCGTGGGAAAAACAGGGCGTGCCTAAATGTATCCCCGATACCTTCAAAGTTTGCCCTGGCGATTTATTGATGGTCATTGAAAATGCAACTTTAAGTGGGAACTGCAAACGTTTGAAATGAAAGGGTAAGTTATTGGGTATTATTGGGATGCGTGGTATAAGAATTAGTGTTGAGCCACCCCCGTAGTGTTCGAGTTCGGTTCGGTTCGTCGAACACCCGTGTGTTCGCCGAACTGTTCGTCGAACACCTTCGAACACCGTTAAAACCAATGGCAGGCAAACAAAAACACATAGAAACACATAGAAAACACCTTCAAAGGTGTCCAAAAGCTGACAAACTGCTCAGAAGACACAACTAACACATGGAAAAGTGACAAGTACATATAGTCATGCGAAAAGAAAAGAGGTGGAGGAGTAAAAGGAGGGGGAGACACAGATATAGGCATGTCATGCCCTTCTAAAATCCAAAAAGTGAGAAGCCGACACGTTCAGTCCGCTCCTGCCCGTGCCACCTCCGCGTCGCCGGGTTTGTGCCAGAGCCGCGGTGAACCCTGACGGACAGCCCCCCTCTCCCAATACTGGTGCCTGTCCGCTGGTGGTTCGAGCGAGCCCCCCTGTGGTGGAGGCAGCTCTAAGCTTTTTAATTTAAATTGTCTCTCTAATTTGAATGAATACACTTTAAATCCATTTACAAGGATCTATTGGAGGGCAAGTCTCATGCCAGCAGCCGCGTAATTCCAGCTCCAGTAGCGTCCACTAAAGCTGCTGCAGTTAAAAAGCTTTTATAAGGATCGAGCTCGGCTGTCCACCGCAAGGCATCCTACTGCCAGTCCCAGCCCCTATGCCTTGGGGTGCCTCCTGATGCTCTTCACTGAGTATCCCGTGGTCCCGAAGCATTTCCTTTGAAAAAATTAAGTGTCCAAACTACAGGTGGTGTAGCTTGCTTAACAGCCGGGATAATCCGCTGACTAGCAGACACTGCTACTAGGCACAAAGTATTTCCTGGGCTAGATGCAGTTAAAAATTTGTAATTAGATACTCTCATTGGATGCTGAGAAAGCATTCCATAGAGTCTCCTGGCACGCCATATATGATTCTCTTAAAAAGCTTGGGGTAGGGGTCTAGGGGACCCTTTTATAGCCAAAATCACGGCCCTGTATCGCAATACGTCACTTAGGCTGAAGATAAATGGAACTGTAGCACCCTGAGGGCTCGGTTGCTACAGAGGTATTGCACCTCACCCAGAGGTGTGATATCTCACTCTCAGGTAAGGATGTAGTGTGGATTAGGACCCGACACCTGCATGCATTACACCACATTGCCGTGGGCCAGGGCGACCAATATGCCCCTGAGATGGGCACGACAGTCCCTGTCCCTGGCTGGAGTGGGGGGAGGGAACACTGAGGAAGGGGAACCCTGTAGTGCAGGAGCAGGGAGGAAGCAGTTCCTGGGTGCATTGAGAAGGGAGTATAAAAGGTGGGCACCATCTTAGTTCAGTGCAGAGAAGTCTGAGCAGAAGTGGCAGGGAGCAGGGGCTCTGCATGAGCTCTGCTCCGGAGGCGGGCCTAGTAACAGAGGCCCAGGCCTGGAAGAGGGAGAAGGAAGGAAGAGGAGCGGAGAAGGCTCCAGGAACGAGGAACGAAGGGATCCCAGGGGTGCGGACGGGCGAGTCGCCACCGCACGCCCGAATCCACCTGCGTGGAGGGGTCAGGCCAAAGGGGGAGACCGGTCCCCGAAACTAGTGGAGGCAGGAAATGACCCTCAGCTAGAAACAGGAGGCTGTGACATTTTATGTGGCGCAGCCCCTCGCTACACCCGCTAGGAAGGCACCACATAGGGTCAGGGAAACTGGCGCCAAGTTTACCAAGAGGAGGCCCGAGGCAGCCGGACAGAAGGGTTGGTAAGAAAGGCCAGACAAAGGACACACAAAGGGGGTCCTGTGAAGCGCTCCAAAGTTATCTGGGAGTTGTCTGAGCCCCTCACCTGGTGAGCACAGTACGACGTGGGCAGTCGTTACCTGCAGACGTGGTCTGGATAATAAGAACTGTGAGTAAAGGCCCTGGACTGCATCACTGACTCCGTGTCATTACTGCTGCTGCCCTGCACCATCACCCCCATCCTCCGCATACACTGCCCTGAGGCTATACTCCTCCCGTGGGGAGTTATGCTACGCTCTGCTGCACCCACAACACCAGCCTCAGCGGTCTGCCCTGGAGCGGCGGTTCACTCTGACCGCAATCCACGGGTGGCGTAGTCGGACATTTAAACATCAAAACCACATAAAAAGTTCCGCCACTGGTTTGACTGCCCTGAGCCATGGAACCGGGTCGCCGCCACGGAGACTACAGCCACCAGCATCCACCAAAAAGGGTCCGGCTCCGGGTGTCCCAAGGCCCAGGGGGCGCGTCAGAACATTTTCATCACCTTTCACAATCACCAATGGGACAAGGCAGGGATGTTCTCTGTCCCCTCTCTTATACATCCTAGTGACGGAGCACCTGCTCTCATCAATTCGCCATAACCCCAATATTAGGTGGATTGAGGTGGGAGGCACCGAGTACAAGTGCTCTCTATTTGCTGATGATGTCCTAGTATATATCACTCAATCACATATATCCATCCATGCTGTTATGGCTGAAATAGATCACTTTGTTACATGGTCAAATTTTAAAATCAATGCAGCGAAGTCTGAGGCCATCGATGTCTCCCTCCCCAAATCCATATAGGATTCCATCCAGTCCAACTTTCCCTTTGCCCGGCCCTCACAGGGTATCAAATACTTAGGAATTCCTATTCATAGAGACCTCTCCCATCTATGTTATCTTAATTTTGGGCCCTTTATTGAACAACTCCATACAGACCACGGTTGGCAAGTTAGAACTGTAAGATTCACTACGTGAACCACTGGTGTTTTGTGGAAAAGCACATGTACACTGTGTTCCAAATTATTATGCAAAAAGTGTTTAGGAGTGATAAGGGAAGAATTTGTTTGTTTGTCAGTTAAACTCATTGATGGTGATGTGTGTCAGGGCTCTTTATATCACTGTAAGCAATTGCAGACACCTGTGCTAATTAGTTTGGCAGGTGTGTCCAATGAAAGGCAAGACTACTTAAGAAGGCTGTCTCACATTATTAAGCAGCCTACATTTTCTGCCAAAATGGGAAAGAAAAAGGATGTGTCGGCTGCTGAGAAGCAACAAATTGTGGAGTGTTTAGGTCAAGGCATGACTACAATCAACATTGTGCGATGATCAGGATGAAGTGTCTTGGCAATCAAGAAGTATGTAGCTGACTCACAGTACACACGTGTGCGTGCTGATAAGGGCAAATTGAGGACTCTTTCCTACAGGCAATTACGTCAGGTTGAAAGAGCAGCGGCAAAAAAGCCTTGTCATAGCAGCAGACAAGTTTTTGAAGCTGCTGGTGCCTCCAACGTCCCCCGAACAACAAGATGCAGGGTCCTTCAGAGGTTTGCAGCTGTGCATACGCCATCCTGTCGACCTCCTCTATCCACTTCACACAAGCAGAAACGGCTCCAGTGGGCCAAACATTACATGAAGACTGATTCCAAAACTGTTTTGTTCATGGATGAGTGCCGTGCAGCGCTCGATGGTCCAGATGGATGGAGTGGAGGATGGCTGGTTGATGGACACCCCACGCAAACACGGCTACAGCGCCAACAAGGAGGAGGTGGAGTAATGTTTTGGGCTGGAATCATGGGGAGAGAGATTGTCGGCCCCTTTAGGATCCCTGAAGGCGCTAAAGATGAACTCCATAATGTATGTGGATTTTCTCAAACAGCACTTCCTGCCATGGTTCAAGAAGAAGAACCGTGTATTTCACAGCAAGATCATTTTTTTGCATGATAATGCACCATCTCATGCTGCACATAAAACATCTGCATCTCTGGCTGATATGGGCATAAAAGGGGACAAACTTATGGTGTGACCCCCATGCTCCCCTGACCTCTACCCCATTCAGAACCTTTGGAGCATCATTAAAAGGAGTGTCTATGATGGCGGGAGGCAGTTCACATCTAAGCAACAGCTCTGGGAGGGTATTCTGTCCTCATGCAAAACAATTGAAGCAGAAACCATCCAAAACCTGACAAATTCAATGGACGAGAGAGTTCAGAAGCTCCTTTCGAACAAGGGGTCCTATGTGAAAATGTAACATCACCTAGAATAAAGTTTTGAGTTGAAAACTGTTTGATTTCAGTTTCTAATAACCTGCTAATGCTTATAATTTCAAAAATGACGATTTTTTTGGTCTTTATTAAAATGAAAAGGTTGATCGAAAAGTTTGGGGGATCTAAGAGTGTGGCAACCCAGTAGTCATGATTACTTCGAATTCTGACAATATGAGGGTCATGCTGCAGGTAGTGCAGCAAGAAGGCACTTATGTGTCTTGCGCATCTCGGAGCCCCAAAATTATTTTCCGGGCTAGATGCAGCTAAAAATTATTATTAATTTTAAATCTGGTGAAGCTTTAGTATAGATGGCCTAATAGGATCAGTGCTGCACACTGCTACAAAGCCCAAATTATTTTCCAGTCAAGATACAGATAAACATGATTAGTAATTTTAAATCTGGTGGAGCTTATTATAGATGGCCTAATAGAATCAGTGCTGCACACTGCTACAAAGCCCAAATTATTTTCCAGATAAACATGATTAGTAATTTGAAAGCTTAAAACGGTTGGTAGGGTGATTTTAACCAATCATCAAGCTTTTACTCTCCTCAGGATGACACAGGGGTAGAAAAGTCGTTTCGGATCCATGATTTGTTCATCTTTATGAACGTGAGTCTGTCTACATTATCAGTGGAGAGCCGCGTGCGCTTATCTGTCAGCACACCACCAGCAGCGCTGAACACACGTTCAGACAGAACGCTGGCTGCGGGGCATGACAAGATCTCCAAGGCGTAAGTGGCTAGCTCCGGCCATTTATCCAGATTAGAAGCCCAAAAAGAGCAAGGGTCCAGTGACACAGTCATGGCTTCAATGTTTACTTGGAGATACTCCTGTACCATCGTCTCTAGGCGTTGACTATGTGTCAGACTTCTTGTCTCCTGTGGCCTTGCAAAGGATGGGCTAAAAAAGTGGTGAAATGATTCCGCAAAATTGATGTTACCAGCAGATACTGTGGTTCTGTTACGGTTTGAGTGCTGAACACTTGACGGTCCCACGGTTGGCAAGTTGGAACTGTGAGATTCACTACGTGCACCACTGGTATTTTGTGGAAAAGCACATGTAAGATTCTGCAACAGTCTCTGCTGATACTCCTGCATGCGTGCATCCCTTTCTATGGCAGGAATAATTTCTGCAAATTTACTTTTGTACCGGGGATCTAACAGTGTGGCAACCCAGTAGTCAGGATTATTTCTAATTCTCACAATTCGAGGGTCATGTTGCAGGTAGTGCAGCAAGAAGGCACTCATGTGTGTTGCGCATCCAGGAGCACCAAGTCCCTGTTGTGTTGGTGGCGAGGTAACAATCATGCTTCCTTCCTCTGTCCTCTCCCCCCAACCTCGCACAACAGAAATGTGATCAAGGTCTCCCTCATCTGATGAGTCTTCCATCAGTTCGTCCTCCACTTCTTCCTGGGCTCCTGCACCTTCCTCACTAGTTTGGCTGCTACCATGCGCCCTGGTAAAACCATCTCCCCCACCCTCACATGCCTGCCGCCTTGGTGCTGCCGACCGTCTGGACCTTGCAGATGTTAGCCCTTCCGCATACAACTCCTCCTCCTCTACTTCCTCCACCTCCTCTTGTGCCACCACCTGACTCCGAATTCTGTTTAACATGTGCTCCAGCATGTAAATCACCGGAATAGTCATGCTGATAATGGCATCGTCAGCACTAAACATCTTCGTCGCCATTTCAAAACTGTGCAGAAGGTTGCATAGGTCCCTGATCTGAGACCACTCCTCCAGCGTGATTTGCCCCACCTCTGGATCTCGTTGGCCCAGGCTATACGTCAGAACGTATTGCACCAGGGCTTGTCGGTGCTGCCACAGTCGCTGCAACATGTGCAGAGTTGAATTCCACCGGGTAGGCACATCGCATTTTAGCCGGTGAAGTGGCAGGCCCAACGACTTCTGTAGAGATGTAAGTCGCTGAGCTGCGGGATGCGAACGGCGGAAGTGAGCACACAGTGACCGTGCCCTCTGCAGAAGGCCATCTAGTCTGGGATAGTGGGCTAAAAATTGCTGGACAACCAGGTTCAACACGTGAGCCATACAAGGCACGTGTGTGACATTGCCCCGGCGAAGGGCCACACCCAGGTTTGCAGCATTGTCGCACACGGCCTTCCCTGGTTTCAGGTCCAGTGGAGACAACCATTCATGAAATTGGTTCTCCAGAGCTGACCACAACTCCTCAGCTGTGTGACTCACATTTCCCAGACATTTCAATGTAAAAACCGCCTGACGACGTTGAGCCCTACTGCCAGCATAGTAAGGAGGTGTGCAGGATCCCTTCTGCGCAGTTAGAAAGCTTGTGGCATGACCAGACAGGCTTTGGGTGCAGGTGGAAGACCGAGAGGAGGTTGAGGAGGCAGAAGCAGTGGTGGAAAAATGACATAAAGAGGATTGACGCACAACTCGTGGGGACGGCAAGACTTGGACAGCAGCCCCTTGTCCTGCTGTCACCATAGTTACCCAGTGCCCAGTCAGCGACATGTAACGCCCCTGTCCATGCCTACTCGTCCAAGTGTCTGTGGTGAAATGCACCCTGTCACACACAGAGTTTCTCAAAGAAGCGGTGATGTTGTGTGCGACATGCTGGTGGAGCGCAGGCACACCTTTCTTTGAGAAGTAGTGCCGACTGGGCATCTGGTACTGGGGCACTGCGACGGACATAAGGTCTCGAAAATCCTCTTTGTCCACCAGGCGGAAAGGCAGCATTTCTGTAGCCAAGAGCTTGCAGATGGTGAAATTCAACCTCTTAGCTTTCTCATGGCTAGGAGGAAATGGTCTTTTACTTGTCCACATCTGAGGGACCGAGGGCTGGCTATTGTGCTTAGACGGGGTTGATAAGGATGTCCCCGGCAAACTGCCGGTCTGTGAGGAAGATGCAGGCGGACATGTTAGGTTGCCTTGATCCAAAGGTGGTGCTATCGATGTCGGACAGCGCTCAACACCAGCTGGTGTTACCACCTCCAAAGAAAATGATGACCTGCCAATCACGCTGGCTGTTGCGGGTAAAGAGGTGGCAGGTCTGCGCCCCAAAACAGGTGTGACTGCTGTCCCCCCAGTCACAGAGGATGAAGAGGCCGCGGATGCACAAGATATGGCAGACGGTGGTTGGCCCGGCCGGCTAGGCCGCATTGTAGCACACTGAGCTTCCCACTGCAACTTATGCTTCATGTCCATGTGCCGGTTCATGCATGAAGTACTCAAACTATGTATTTTTTGGCCTCTACTTAGCTTTTGCTGACAAATGTTACAGATAACACGAGTTGGGTCATCTTTATCGATCTGAAAAAATGCCCAGGCTATGCAAGGCTTAGCACCCATGCGACCTGAAGAGCCACCACGACTTGTGGTGAGAGGCAGAGTTGTGTTTGAGGATGCAGTTGTTGACGTGCTTCCAGTACTACGTCTCTGTCCAGGAAGGCGCAACCTGACCTCGTCGTCACTAGCATCTTCCTCCACCTCCTCTGCTGACCTCATCTCTTGGCTGACTGTGGGTTGACAGTAAGTGGGATCTCCAACCTCATCATCATCACCCTGTGCGTTATCACACCCGTCGTCCTCAGAGCCAACCTGTTCCTGCCCTGACAAAAAACTAAAGTTGTCGCTCCAATCAGGTATTTGAGTCTTATCATCATCTTCCTCATTGTCTCCACCAACAGGAGTTACAGTTTGGGAATGAGGGTCTACATTATGGTCAGAACCTTCTGCGTCTGGTCCTGGATCCGACTCATAAAGATTCTGGGCATCAGTGCAGATCATTTCCTCGTCTGGATTCACAGAAGCGCTGGAGTCGACCTCTGATTCCCAGGCTATAGTATGAGTAAACAGCTCTGCAGACTCAACCATCTGTTCTACCTCATACTCAGACGGGCAGCTGGAGATTTGGGAGCTGTGAGGAAGCAAGTGCGATTGGGGTGACACCTTTGAGGACTGGAGTATTTGTGATGTTGAAGTTGATGTGGAGGAGAGCCCACTTAAAGGAGCACTTGATATCCGTTGAAGCACCTGCTGTTTTTGTGCCTCATCTGGAATTTGTAGCGATTGGCGTGGCCGTAAGAAAGGGATCTTATCACATTGTCCGCTAAAAGAAGTAGACATTTTAGTTTGGCTGGAAGATGGTCTTTCTTCTGCAGATGTTACTGTTGTTTTAACACCTACCCCACGGATTTAACCTTTTTTCCCCTTCCCAACATGCCTATTCCCCTTTCCACCAGCAGCAGGCCTTTTTCCACTCATTTTGGTGGTTAACTAATTCACAACTCTGGAGTTGTTTGCACAAAAAAACAATGGATGGGAACCGAGCAGAGCTGAGTGGCCAAACTGTGGTATTAGGCCAAAACTATTGGCTGGGTTAGATGCAGAAAAAAATTATATTCAATTTGCAACCTGATGGAGGTCAGTATAGATGGACTAATAGAACAAGTCCCACACACAGCTAGAAGCCCAAATATTTTTTCAGAGGTAGATGCAGAAAATTTTTTTATTCAGTTTGCAACCTGATGGAGGTCTGTATAGATGGATTAATAGAACAAGTCCCACACACAGCTACAAGCCCAATATTTTTTCAGAGGTAGATGCAGAAAAAAAATATATTCAGTTTGCAACCTGATGGAGGTCAGTATAGATGGACTAATAGAGAAAGTCCCACACACTGCTAGAAGGCCAAATATTTTTTCAGAGCTAGATGCAGATAAAAATTATTTTTAATTTGCAACCTGATGGAGGTCAGTATAGATGGACTAATAGAGAAAGTCCCACACACTGCTAGAAGGCCAAATATTTTTTCAGAGCTAGATGCAGATAAAAATTATATTCAATTTGCAACCTGATGGAGGTCAGTATAGATGGACTAATAGAACAAGTCCCACACACAGCTAGAAGCCCAAATATTTTTTCAGAGGTACTGTAGATGCAGATAAAAATTATTTTTAATTTGCAACCTGATGGAGGTCAGTATAGATGGACTAATACAACAAGTCCCACACACAGCTAGAAGCCCAATATTTTTTCAGAGGTAGATGCAGAAAAAAATATATTCAGTTTGCAACCTGATGGAGGTCAGTATAGATGGAGTAATAGAACAAGTCCCACACACAGCTAGAAGCCCAAATATTTTTTCAGAGGTAGATGCAGATAAAAATTATTTTTAATTTGCAACCTGATGGAGGTCAGTATAGATGGACTAATAGAGAAAGTCCCACACACTGCTAGAAGGCCAAATATTTTTTCAGAGCTAGATGCAGATAAAAATTATATTCAATTTGCAACCTGATGGAGGTCAGTATAGATGGACTAATAGAGAAAGTCCCACACACTGCTAGAAGGCCAAATATTTTTTCAGAGCTAGATGCAGATAAAAATTATATTCAATTTGCAACCTGATGGAGGTCAGTATAGATGGACTAATAATAGAACAAGTCCCACACACAGCTAGAAGCCCAAATATTTTTTCAGAGGTACTGTAGATGCAGATCAAAATTATTTTTAATTTGCAACCTGATGGAGGTCAGTATAGATGGACTAATAGAGAAAGTCCCACACACTTCTAGAAGGCCAAATATTTTTTCAGAGCTAGATGCAGAAAAAAATTATATTCAGTTTGCAACCTGATGGAGGTCAGTATAGATGGACTAATAGAGAAAGTCCCACACACTGCTAGAAGGCCACATATTTTTTCAGAGGTAGATGCAGAAAAAAATATATTCAGTTTGCAACCTGATGGAGGTCTGTATAGATGGATTAATAGAACAAGTCCCACACACAGCTAGAAGCCCAATATTTTTTCAGAGGTAGATGCAGAAAAAAATATATTCAGTTTGCAACCTGATGGAGGTCAGTATAGATGGACTAATACAACAAGTCCCACACACAGCTAGAAGCCCAATATTTTTTCAGAGGTAGATGCAGAAAAAAATATATTCAGTTAGCAACCTGATGGAGGTCTGTATAGATGGATTAATAGAACAAGTCCCACACACAGCTAGAAGCCCAATATTTTTTCAGAGGTAGATGCAGAAAAAAATATATTCAGTTTGCAACCTGATGGAGGTCAGTATAGATGGACTAATACAACAAGTCCCACACACAGCTAGAAGCCCAATATTTTTTCAGAGCTAGATGCAGAAAAAAATTATATTCAATTTGCAACCTGATGGAGGTCAGTATAGATGGACTAATAGAATGATGCTATGCCCAAAAGATTTTACTTCACTAGGTGCAGTAAAAAAATTGGTATTCTATACACAGGTGGTATATCTTGCAACACAGATAGGCTACTCCACTGACTAACACACTCTGCAATAGGCCAAAAAGGATTAGCTTTGCTAGATTCTGCTAAATGCTGTGAAAAAAACTTGCACAGCACTGGCACAGACCTGCCTGGCAAAAACTGATAGGAACTGATGTAACCTAGTCCTGAAAAGGACTCCAATTACAATTAGTCTTTACTCCCACAATCTATCTATTTAAGAGCACAGACCTGCCTGATAAAAGTCGTAGGAAATGCTGTAACCTAGTCCTTAAAAGGACTGCAATCACAACTATTCCCTACTCCCAAGCTATCTGTAGATTTGTGCGAAAATTGGCTTGAAATTAACAAGGTATAACGCACACAGCAACAGCGGTGCCGTCTAACACGCAGCTGCAGCAGTGAGAAAATGGTGGCGACGGGGAAAATGGCTTGGTCTTATAGGGCAAGGACATGTGACATACACTGCCAATGACACATGCCCTTGCTTGTGTGAAAAAAAGCACTTCGCTCCGTGTGTGCGCTGCTGATAGGCTGACAGATTGCACCTCCCCACTGTAAATGCGGGAAAGAGAAAAAAAAAATGGAGATCTTCATTGTTCCTGCAGAGATCCATCCCCTGCCCCTCCCCCCACCCCGCTGTACACTCAAACTGCGTATTAACATTAATTTTCATCATTACTGAGAAAAAATCCAGTTATGATTTTGGTGCACGAACAGTTATCGAACATAACCTCGAACAGCCGAATTTTTCTCAAATTGTTCGTGTTCGCCGAACGGCTCGAACACCGCCCAAAACAGCTCGAATTTGAGATTGGCGAACAGTTCGAGTAGAACAACGCTCATCTCTAATAAGAATATTTTCACCCTTAGCTTCTCCAGTTAAAATTGTGGCCTTTACAATGTGCCTGCCTAGTTCAGTGACTCGCAATCTAGTGCCATTACATAATCTCGGGGCGTCCAAGTTGCGCATTAACAAAACGGGTATACCGACCTTTAATTCGAGCTTATGAGATGGGACCCCGGATAGCTCCAAAGAGTTAAGAAACTCCACGGGGTAGCTCGTACAGTCTTCAGATGACATGACTCTGTCGATGGAGTTGTAGGTTGTCGCATCGCTGGTTACTTGGTCCAAGATAATTTTATTGATTTTCGCAACTGTTTCATTTCTTGGTGCTAGTATAGTTCTTTCACATAGCCAATTTTCATCGTGGATGTTTTGTTGCAAATTTGGAAAAACTTGAGCAATAAGTGCGTCTTCCGAATCCACAACATGACAAAATTGGTTAGTGAATAGAACCATACCTTCTTCGTCAGTTTCGATTCGACCTTCACCAATCTCGAGCAGTTTCTCAGCGTACGCGCCCGACTCTAGATCACTGAATAACTGGACACGCATGTTGGTGGTGAGGTGCAGCTTTTCAACTTTGGTCCATAAATATGAGGATTTCAGACATGCGTTAATTTCGTCTGCTGCAGTGCCTCGCTCGAGGACAGGCAAAGTTTGCCTAAAGTCCCCAGCCAATAAAACAACCACACCACCCATTATTGTTTGTTTACTGTGTAAGTCTTGTAGACAACGATCAAGAGCTTCGATGGCGCGTTTGTGTGACATTGTGCACTCGTCCCACACGATTAGTTTGCACTGTTGCAACAGGAGGCCACGGGCGCTGCTCTTGCTGATATTACACGATGGGGTTTCTTCGTTCACCAGATTAAGAGGTAATTTAAAGACTGAATGTGCCGTCCGTCCACTGCTTAGCAATGTTGCAGCAATTCCAGAGGAAGCCACAGCTAATGCAACGTTATGACCGCTACGAATTTTTGCTAAAAGTAAATTAAGCAAGAAAGGGGCATCAAGGAAAAAAAGTCCGCCTTCACCATTCTCAACTCGTCCTACTATTTTGTGATAAATCTCTCTTTGATCAGGTAGCAAACGTGGCTCAGTTTCGCAAACATGAGCGTCTAACTGGTTGGTATCATAGCTTAGCTCTTTTATCAACTCATTCGACAGCTCTCCTCTACGCCGCAGTGAGGGTAGACCAAAATCAGACAATTTCTTTCCAGAAATTCTTAATATTTTGTCCTCGATAAGCCCCAATGCCTCATTGAAACAGAGATCATCGTTAACGTGATCCATTCTTTCAAATCTGTGCATGATATCCTCTGATAACGCAGTTTTATACTTGTGCCAGAGTTGTAGAGGATTGGATAAACCGCAAGTGCATATCAATATGGCAAACAGCTCTCTTATTTGCGCCGGGGAGCGACATAGCACGGCCTCTTCTAAGGTGGTATCCCAGTGGTTATCATCTTCCAACAACACCATCTTCTCACACACCTGCCGAAAAGTTGCAAGTTCTTGACCTTCAAATGTTTTTAAATCCGAGAAGTTGGTTGGACCTCTTATTACATTCAGCAGCATACGCAAGCAATAACATTCTAAATTGCTAACGTGCACCGTGTAAATGCGACCTAGAGCGTCTCCTGCCTTCACACCTGGCCAGCCATCGACAGGTGTTCCTTGTAAACGACGTTTCCATTGCTTCCGTGCCACATTCCAAGTATAGTAGCGAGGCACGTCAATGTAAAGTAATGTTTTTGCAAACGTATCACTTTGGCACAACAGGAAAAATGCAGTTAGTGTAGTTTTAGGTGGTGCTTCTAATCTCTCTCTAAAATTATTTTCCGTAAAGTAAACCCTCTTGCCATTGGGTAAATGAATCGCGAGATGAGTGACGGTTGGGTGTCCAGAGGCAGACCTAAGATCCGCCACGCTGCTTCGTTACTACTAACATATCGGCCGGTTCTAAAGGTCTGCACCTCATCTCTTGGGTCAATGTTAGCATTCCCTTGCTGGCGGATGTTAAAAATAGCCTGGTCGCTACCCTTATTAATATATTTACAAATATATTTTATCACCTGTACCGTATTACAGAACTCTACATTTAAATGAGAATTAAATGGAGAATATGGGACCACCCAGCTATTGTCCACCAATATTTCCTGTGTTCCTCTACGGGTTTTTATAATCGTCGTGCGTCCACCATTCTCTGGTGCTCTGCGCCTGTACAAAGGATAACCTTTGTCATTGGTTTGAGTATCTTTTAAAAGCTTCCTCGGATATTTTTTGGTACATTTTCCTTCCTTCATGCATGGCGATGAAGAATTGAATGTACCACATGGCCCGTAAATCATATTCTTTGTCACTGTATCATAGAGCTTTTGATCGGTTTCTGGGTTTGGTATCTCAGCACATATGATTTCGTCAATTTGGTTCGGATGCAATTTTTTCTTTAACCACAGCAGTAAGTGCACATGAGGCAAACCTCGCTTTTGCCACTCGATCGAGTACATGAAGCATTGCATATCACCAAATATTTTACCTTTTGTAAGTAGAGCTACCAACTTCTGTACTTTTATTCTAAATACTCGAGCTGTTAATTCATGTCTGTCCGTTGAATTTTGACCAGCCATAAGCTCTTTGGTGATTTCTGGCCAAGCGGGGTTGCAAGTCATTGTAATAAATAAATCAGGCCTCCCATAATTACGTACGTATGTGAACGCATCTTGCGTGTATTCGTGTAGGTATCTCGGGCTATTTACAAATGATGACGGGAGAATCACCATCTGACCTAAGTTATTTGGATCCAAATCCGCATAATTTCTTATTGCATCTTGCAAGTGAATATAATTTTCTGCGCGCAGTTTTTTTTGATTTAAAGAAATGAACCTTAAGAGCTCACTTTCCATCTTTACATACATGTCGACCAGAAACTGATGAAGTAGGAGCCTACACTTAAGCATCAAATTAAAATCGCTGCGACGGACCATCAAGTGAAAGGCATAAAAATCTTTGCAGGACACCTTTTTGCTTGGCATTGCTTGTTTGGTAATTGGATTTATCTGAGGAATATCAATGCTGTACCCCTCTTGTCCTTTCCAAAAAATTATTGGGTACTCGAGAGCGTCATAGAATCTATGTGTATCGGGAACCTTAGTGAACATGCCATCGCGCGACTGCACAACGATGTCCCGAGACATAGTTTGTTCGCTACTAACTATTACAGCAGCTATTTCATTTGCAGTAGGGGCATTGAATCGTCTCTCATGTTGACCACGTGGTACACGGTCTGGGTGAATCACTACTTTGAAATGATCGTCATTGATCATTCTGTCTCTAGCCGTTTTAAATTCATGCACCAAAATGTTGTGGTCGTGAAGTACTCGTTGTAATTTTTTAACTATGTTTCTATCTACGTTTTGCACGCACTCAGTACGCCTGTTGATTTGTTCTTCTTCGTCACCTATGAAATAAACTTGTAAAAATTGTGGTTGCGAAATGGACGTAGGAATTAAAGAACCGATACGGTGGTATACTTGTGCTTGTATTGTAAAGGTCGGGCCAAACCATGGCATTGAGACAATTTGATCTGCTCCAAAAGACGTCATATGAAAGCACATGTTGTATTTTCTTATATTATTTAGAAAAAGGCGAGATTCATCAGTTTCATTAGAGAAAAGCTCTTTTAAAGGCTGAACTGGCTCGTCTATATAAGGAAGAGCTACTTTCCCGCCCAAACAACACATACCTGCTGCTTCCTCTTTCCACTTAAGAGCTCCGCAATATTTGCAATCTATGGTCATTGCTTCTATTTTTATAAGCTTGTGAGTTTCATAATCAAGAGTCTCGTCATACTCAAATGCAGCTTTATTAAACAATATCCATGTATTTCTTGTAAATGTTTGATGTCGCTGTGCTGCCCTTTCAGCAACAGTGCGTCTGCGAGATTCGGCCATTTCATAAGTTTCAGTGGCTCTTTGGGACGCCATGTAAGTCGCTTGCTGCTGACGTCGAGCTTGGGACTGTTCTGGAGTTTCAGCAGCCCGTTGAGACGCCAGATACTCCGCATGCTGTTCACGTCAGGCTTGGGACTGTTCTTGAGTTTCAGCAGCCCGTTGAGATGCCAAAAACTCCGCATTCCGTTCACGTCGGGCTTGGGATTGTTCTGGAGTCTCTGCAGCTCTATGTGCCGCACAACGCACCGCCTGCTCAAGCCTTCGTTGCTCGGCTTGTTGAGACGTCTCATCACGTCTAATTATTTTCATATCTCGGCCTTTATTAGAGCTTTGCGAAATGTTAGACTTACGCTTTCGCTGTATTTTTATAAGTACTAATTACAAAATAGGTACTTAGTAAAGTTCAAACAAAATACTAAAACAATCTAATTAGTTATATTACGATCGCTGTACAGACGATATCAGTTGTATATGACTGGTCTATGAGGAGCAGCTGTGGCGCGGTTACCCATAGCAACCATTCCCAGTGCTCTGTGGGAGCTGAGAGCAGCCTACTGGTGCTGTGGGTGACATGCTGCGCTGCACACACACAGGGCTGTGCTGCACACAGGAGGGGAGGACGCCATTTGTGTAGCGCTGCTGCCGGTGCTGTCAGACTGCAGTGTGTGCATCCTCCATGGAGCTGCGCTCAGGTTACTGCCCCTCCCCATGTGTGAGTCACTTCCCCTCCGCCCAGGTGAGGCGCTCGGAACTTTCCCGGCTGCAGCAGCTGGCGCAGGTGAGCGCATGTTTTATTATACGGTGTTATGTGGAGGGACAATGGCGGCGGGGACCCCTGTGTGAGGACAATGACGGCCCGGTGCCCCCGGGCAACCTGCAAGAGGAAGCCTCACACTCCCCCCGGGCTGTGGGCGCGGGCAGGCCGTGCTGGGACGTGTAGTTCCCTAGTAACCTGTTCCTGACATATGGGCTGTTTTCTGTGGTTTTTTTTTTGTTTGTTTTTTTTTAAGTCTGAGAAAATGTCATAAATTATCCTTCTCCCTTCAGCTGTTTCTAGAGTGTAATGTATCAGGGTGAGCTCATGACTGACAGCTGCCAAAGTTTCTAGGAAATGTCAGTCCCTGGGGGTCGTGTGTGAACCCCCTGTGCCACACTTGTACCTGGCCACGGTATATGACCACCCCTGTATTCTGACTGTGGACAGACGGCAACTGTGACCTCACTATACAATGATCCACTATGGGCAAATTATTGTATTATCAATCTCTTCTGACTGCTGTAAATCAGCCATTTAAATATCACCTGTGTATGTGTGTATATAAGAGAGCTCTCAGAGGCCAGATTTTTTTCCGACTTAATTGACATGTATCGTTATATTACGACCAAAATTACATAAAATCATTACAAATTGTAGCCTATATGTTATTCCGATGTATAATCTATATTACTGTAAAGTTTCATGCAAATCCGTCCAGTAGTTTTTTCGTGAAAGAGTAACAAACATACATACTCACAAACTTTCGCATTTATAATATTAGTAGGATAGGATGAGCCTGAACATTGCCCCCTATTGACAGTATGAGCCAACAAATAGCCTCCTATATACAGTATGAGCCCTCATTTAGCCTTCTATATAGAGTATGAGCCCCCATATAACTGCTTATATATATAGCATGAGCATCCACATAGCTGCCTATATATAGTATGAGCCCCCACATAGCCACCTATATACAGTATCAGCCCCCACATAGCAGCCTATATACAATGTGAGCCCCACATAGCCTCCTATAGACAGTATGAGCCTGCACATAGCCCCCTACGTACAGTATGAGACTGCACATAGCCCCTACATACAGTATGAGCCCCTACATAGCCTCCTATATACAGTATGAGCCTGTACATATCTACTATATACAGTATGAGCATGCACATAACCCCCTATATACAGTATGAGTGTTAGAACTCTCCTGTTAGTTTTTTCTATCTTGCTGGTCACATGACCTTGTTTGCCTATTTAATCCTGCTCCGCCCTCCTGGCCTTGCTGGACTTCATTGTAATTTCTACTCTTAAGTTAGCCTGGTGCTTAGTTACCTTTCTCAGTCTGTTTAGCTTGGTCTTCGGACCTTTATGTTCTATGTTGTGTGTTTGTCTTTTGCTGCTACAATTTCTGCTAGGAGGTGCCCAACTTTATCCCAGTTCCTAGTTCTTGTAGGGATCCCTCCCTTGCATCTATAGGTCTTCGTACAGACTAGCCGAGGACTTTAGCGGGTCTGATCGCAGGATCAGGTTCCCCGTTACATCGTAGGGATCTAGCTTAGTTTTATTGTAGGGACAGATCTCCTTTCTTTCCTTAGTGCTTGTAGCAGATCATAACAGCAAGTCCAGCCCAAAAAATATCTCTAAGGAAAGACTTCCAGTTTCCATCATGGTGTCGGTTCAGGATTTGGCTCAACGCCTGCAGGGACTCTCTCTGGAGGTGGCCGAGCTCCAACAACACGTGAGTAGCTGTTCTGGAGCACATTTTGTGGAGCCAAAGGTACGTTTGCCTTATTTATTCTTTGGTGATCAACAGGATTTTTTTTCCTTGTTTATTGTATTTTCGTTTGAGACCCAGATCCTCTGGTGATGAATCACAGCGCATAGGGTTCATAATGTCACTTTTGCGCAAAGAACCTCAGGGATGGGCCTTTTCTCTCCAACCTAGTGATCCATGCTATGTACCTGAGGAAGTGGACGGGACGTCCACGAAACGCGTAGTAATCGTAGCTTTTAACAATAAACCACAAGATTGTTTAATTATACAATCTCTCGTCATAATTCTTCACTACGGAGGAGCGCGGATTTTTTACCAGCACCTACTTCATCCTACTACAGACTACCTACAAGATCCCTAGGGATTCTGTGCTGGCTGCAGCCCTTCGTCACTAATTCTTACATGAGTTGTGCATTTCACAACTCATTAAGGTGAGCACATTTTCTTTTTACCCACGTGGTTGTTGTTGGATAACAGCGCTATTGCGCCCCTATCTTTTTACTTATTTTTAGGGTTCATAATGTCACTTTTGCGCAAAGAACCTCAGGAATGGGCCTTTTCTCTCCAATCTAGTGATCCATGCTTTAGATCAGTGGATAGTTTTTTTTCTGCTTTGGGTTTGTTGTATGATGATCCTGATCGTGTCTCATCAGCTGAGACTGAATTAAGACATTTGAGGCAGGGATCAGGTAATGTGGAAAAATAATGTTCTCACTTCCGTCGGTGGTCTGCCCAGGTGGGGTGGAACGATTCAGCTTTGAAAAGTTTGTTTCTTGCGGGGCTAGGTGAAAGGGTTAAGGATTTGCTGATTGCTTATCCCACACCTGGAAACTTGCAGGAGGTTATGCAATTAGCTATACGGGTGAACAGGAGACTGCGTGCAAGGGTTAATGAAAGTAAATCCTCTGCCATGTCAGCTCCGAGTCTTGAGAGGGTCTGTACTGACATTGGAGAGCCAATGGAGATCGGGGCGATGGCACCCCACTCTCAGGAAAAAGACCGCAGATTTTCTGAAGGTTTGTGCTTTTATTGCGGAAAATCTGATCATTTTATTAAGAACTGTGCACTTCGTATGAACAAAGAAAAAAAAAAGGTCAGTTACGCCCATATTGCCTGTTTAAATTCTAAGGGGGTATTTCTTTCTGCTACTACCACTGCTCAGGAAGAATTAATTGAATTTCGGATATTTGTGGATTGTGGTTCTACTCTGAATGTGATTGATGGGGGATTCTTGGAAAAACTTAAATTAAAACCCAAACCTTTGTCATCCCCTATTGCTGTGGTTTCTGTCAATGGCTCCCCCTTTAAGAGTGTTACTCACAAGGTCTGTGAATTTCCCCTCACTATTAATGGTGTTCATCAAGAAAATTTGGATTTGGTGGTATTAAATAATTTGCCTTCTCCAGTAATTTTGGGGTTACCCTGGTTAAAATTGCACAATCCTGTACTGGATTGGTCTACCAATGAAATTAAGTCCTGGAGTCCTAAGTGTTATGACAAGTGTTGTAACGGACGTATTGCTGCGGTGGAAAAAGGAGAATTACCTGTACCTATTCAGGATTTTGGAGAGTTTTTTCTGAGGAGGAGTCACAAATATTGCCTCCCCATAGAGACTATGATTGTACCTTTGAATTTGTCCCTGGAGCGACTCTTCCTAAAAGTCGTTTATTTAATCTTACTATTCCTGAGACAAAGGCTTTGGAGGAATACATACAGACAAGCTTGGCCTCCGGAAACATTAGGCCTTTCAAGTCTCCTGTGGCTGTTGGATTTTTTTTTGTTGAAAAAAAGGATGGCGGTTTACGTCCTTGTCTGGACTTTCGTGAGATTAATAAAATTACTGTACGCAATCCTTACCCACTGCCATTGATTCCTGATTTGTTTAACCAGTTAGTGGGGGCCAAGTGGTTCTCTAAAATTGATCTCCGGGGGGCATAAAATTTGTTGCGCATGAAGGAGGGTGATGAATGGAAGACTGCTTTTAACACTCCTGTGGGTCATTTTGAGAACATGGTTATGCCTTTTGGTCTTACCAATGCTCCAGCATTTTTTCAGAATCTTATTAATGACATCCTTAGACCTTTGATCGGCAAAAATGTGGTTGTGCATTTGGATGACATTTTGATTTATTCGCCTGATCTGGAGTCTCATTGGCGGAGCGTACGTGAGGTATTACAGTTATTAATTGACAATTCACTTTTTGCTAAGCTGGAGAAATGTGAGTTTGCTGTACAGAGAATTAGCTTTTTGGGCTACATTATCTCCAGCGAAGGCTTTGAGATGGACCCTGTGAAGGTTCAGGCATGGCCTAGGCCTATTGGTTTGAAATCGATACAGAGGTTTTTGGGTTTCGCCAATTATTACAGAAAATTCATTAAAAATGTTTCTATTATTGTCAAACCACTGACTGATCTCACCAGGAAAGGTGCTAATGCGGTTCAGTGGACTACTGAGGCCATTGAAGCTTTTGTGTTTCTAAAGGAGAGGTTCAGCTCTGCTCCTATCCTTATACAGCCTGATGTGACTAAGCCGTTTTTGGTTGAGGTTGATGCTTCTTCGGTGGGGGTCAGTGCAGTGTTGTCTCAGGAAATTAAGGATGGAGTACATCCCTGTGCTTTTTTAAAAAAAAAAATTTCTGAGACTGAACTTAATTACGATATTGGTAATCGGGAATTGCTGGCTATTAAACTTGCATTTGAACACTGGCGTCATCTCTTGGAAGGTGCTGAATTTCCCATTCAGGTTTTCACTGATCATAAAAATCTGATCTATCTTGATGCTGCCAAGCGCTTGAATGTCCGTCAGGCTAGGTGGGCACTTTTTTTCTCGCGGTTTAATTTTTCCGTTACTTACATCCCGGGTACCAAGAATGTTAAAGCTGATGCTTTGTCTCGCAGCTTTTCTCCCAAGGTCGGTGCTGAGGAGGAGGGGAGCATTTTACAAGAAGGTGTTGTGATTGCTGCATTGGACTCCATTTTGGAAGATGAGATTCTTAAAGCACAGGAGAATGCCCCATCTAACACTCCCCACGGAAGGTTGTTTGTGCCTAGGACCTTTAGGAGAGATTTGTTTGTTGAGTGTCATGAGTCTCGGTTGGCAGTTCATCCAGGAATTTCTGAGACCAAGAGACTTGTGGGTCACAGTTTTTGGTGGCCTGGATGGCAGAAGGAAGTCATTAAGTGGGTGCGTCAATGTACGGTGTGTGCTAGATCTAAGTCTTCACATACTCCTGCAGCGGGGTTGCTTTGCCCTCTGGAGGTTCCTAGTGCACCTTGGACACATCTGGCTATGGACTTTATTACTGACCTTCCCCCCTCTGAGGGTTTCACAGTCATCTGGGTGGTCGTGGACCGTTTTAGCAAGATGTGTCACTTGGTTCCTTTCATCAAACTGCCCTGCGCTAAGACACTCGCTATGGCCTTTGTCAAGGAAATTGTCAGACTACATGGCGTTCCTACTGACATTGTTTCAGATAGGGGACCTCAGTTCGTGGCTCGTTTTTGGCGTGCTTTTTGTGACAGGTTGGGAGTTCATTTGTCGTTTTCATCCGGATATCATCCTGAGTCTAATGGCCAGACAGAAAGGAAGAATCAGGATGTTGAGCAGTTCTTGCGTTGTTTTGTGGCAGACAATCAGGAGGGGTGGTCTGAGTTTCTGCCACTTGCTGAGTTTGCTCTTAACAACCATACATCCTCTACTGCTGGTTGTTCGCCTTTTTTTTGTTGTTCTGGGAGACATCCGTCTTTTGGGTCATTCTTCAAATTGGTATCGGCTGTGCCTGAGGAGGAGAGTTTTTCCGGTGGCTTGGAGAGAGTTTGGACGGATGTGCGTGGTAATCTTCAGGAGGCTAACAAAAAATCTAAGAGGTACTTTGATAGGAAATGGCAAGAGGTTTTGTTTGCTATTGGTGACATGGTTTGGTTGTCCTCTAAGAATCTGGAAGATTAATCCGGTGTTTCATGTTTCTCTGTTGAAAAGAGCTTGTGTGTCGGATGGAGACGTCTCTGCCACTGTTCCTCCGGTGGTGGAGGACGGGGAATACGAAATTTCCCGCATCCTAAATTCTAGACGGTATAGAGGGAGTTACAACTCTCCTGCTAGTTTTTTTCTATCTTGCTGGTCACATGACCTTGTTTGCCTATTTAATCCTGCTCCGCCCTCCTGGCCTTGCTGGACTTCATAGTAATTTCTACTCTTAAGTTAGCCTGGTGCTTAGTTACCTTTCTCAGTCTGGTTAGCTTGGTCTTTGGACCTTTATGTTCTATGTTGTGTGTTTGTCTTTTGCTACTACAATTTCTGCTAGGAGGTGCCCAACTTTATCCCACTCCCTAGTTCTTGTAGGGATCCCTCCATTGCATCTATAGGTCTTCGTACAGACTAGCCGAGGACTTTAGCGGGTCTGATCGCAGGATCAGGTTCCCCGTTACATCGTAGGGATCTAGCTTAGTTTTATTGTAGGGACAGATCTCCTTTCTTTCCTTAGTGCTTGTAGCAGATCATAACAATGAGCCCCCATATAGCCTCCTATATACCGTAAGAGCCCCCTTATAGCCTCCATAATACAGTAGAACACATATAGCCTCACATATACAGTATGAGCTCTCATATAGCCTCCTATATACAGTCTGAACCTTCACATAGCTGCTTATCTACAATGTAAGCCCCCACATAGCCTCCTATATACAGTATGAGCCTCCACATAGCCTCCTACAGTGGTGGCCAAAAGTATTGGCACCCCTGCAATTCTGTCAGATAATACTCAGTTTCTTCCTGAAAATGATTGCAATCACAAATTCTTTGGTATTATTATCTTCATTTAATTTGCCTGCAAGGAAAAAACACAAAAGAGAATGAAGCAAAAATCAAATCATTGATCATTTCACACAAAACTCCAAAAATGGGCCAGACAAAAGTATTAGCACCCTCAGCCTAATACTTGGTTGCACAACCTTTAGCCAAAATAACTGCGAACAACCGCTTCCGGTAACCATCAATGAGTTTCTTACAATGCTCTGCTGGAATTGTAGACCATTCTTCTTTGGCAAACTGCTCCAGGTCCCTGATATTTGAAGGGTGCCTTCTCCAAACTGCCATTTTGAGTTCTCTCCAAGGGTGTTCTATGGGATTCAGGTCTGGACTCATTGCTGGCCACATTAGAAGTCTCCAGTGCTTTCTCTCAAACCATTTTATAGTGCTTTTGGAAGTGTGTTTTGGGTCATTGTCCTGCTGGAAGACCCATGACCTCTGAGGGAGACCCAGCTTTCTCACACTGGGCCCTACATTATGCTGCAAAATTTGTTGGTAGTCTTCAGACTTCATAATGCCATAAACATGGTCAAGCAGTCCAGTTCTCTCATCTGACCAGAGAACATTCTTCCAAAAGGTTTTAGGCTTTCTCAGGTAAGTTTTGGCAAACTCCAGCCTGGCTTTTTATGTCTCGAGGTAAGAAGTGGGGTCTTCCTGGGTATCCTACAATACAGTCCCTTTTCATTCAGACGCCGACGGATAGTACGGGTTGACACTGTTGTACCCTCGGACTGCAGGGCAGCTTGAACTTGTTTGGATGTTAGTCGAGGTTCTTTATCCACCATCCGCACAATCTTGCGTTGAAATCTCTCTTCAATTTTTCTTTTCCGTCCACATCTAGGGAGGTTAGCCACAGTGCCATGGGCTTTAAACTTCTTGATGACACTGCGCACGGAAGACACAGGAACATTCAAGTCTTTGGAGATGGACTTGTAGCCTTGAGATTGCTCATGCTTCCTCACAATTTGGTTTCTCAAGTCCTCAGACAGTTCTTTGGTCTTCTTTCTTTTCTCCATGCTCAATGTGGTACACACAAGGACACAGGACAGAGGTTGAGTCAACTTTAATCCATGTTAACTGTCTGCAAGTGTGATTTAGTTATTGCCAACACCTGTTAGGTGCCACAGGTAAGTTACAGGTGCTGTTAATTACACGAATTAGAGAAGCATCACATGATTTTTCAAACAGAGCCAATACTTTTGTCCACCCCCTTTTTTAGGTTTGGTGTGGAATTATATCCAATTTGGCTTTAGGACAATTCTTTTTGTGTTTTTTCATTGAAGACAAATTAAATGAAGATAATAATACCAAAGAATTTGTGATTGCAATCATTTTCAGGAAGAAACCTAGTATTAACTGACAGAATTGCAGGGGTGCCAATACTTTTGGCCACCACTGTATATACAGTATAAGTCCCCACATAGCTGCTTATATACAGTATGAGCCTCCACATAGCTGCCTATATACAATATGAGCCCCACATAGCCTCATATAGACAGTATGAACCCCTACATAGCCTCCTATATACAGTATGAGCCTCCATTTAGCCTTCTATATAGAGTATAAGCCCCCACATAGCCACTTAACCTCGTGTTTCAGCAGTTTATTAAATCGTACCCTGAGTTGCCAGATCTGCTCGTCAAAGTACGCCGCCTGTCAGCTCATTTTTGGAAGTAGGCTACAGCTTCCGCCGCCCTTGCTTTGTTGCAGCAGCGTTTGCAGCTTCCGGCACACCGACTGGTGTGTGATGTCCCCACACATTGGAACTCTACCCTCCACATGTTGCAAAAGATTTGTGAGCAGAAGAGAGCAGTTGTGGAGTACCAGCTGCAACAAGGTCGTCGATATTCTGGTCAGACTCCACACATAAGACCTCAGGAGTGGACCTGGATGTCTGACATATGTACCATCCTGACAAACTTTGAGGAGTCCACCAAGATGGTGAGTGGCGATGACGCCATCATTAGCGTCAGCATCCCACTTGTCTGTCTTTTGCAATGCTCTCTGCAGAGAATTAAAGAGGAGGCATTGCAGTCAGAGTATGATGAGATGGATCAAGAAGCCGTAGTGGGCGATTACACACAGCCCAGCCTCATCTCATCCCAATGTGCATTAGGGGACAATGAGGGAGAGGAGGAGGAGGAGGAAGAACAGGAGCTTGTATCATGCGCTGTAGACGGTAGTACCTGTACAACTGTCATACCGTCGGTTCAGCGTGGACGGCCTGAAGACAGGGGGGAGGAGGAGGAGGAGGAGGAGAGCATGGTCAGTCGTCATCTTGTTGAGGACACGGAAGTCTTGCCCGTTACCAGTCTGGCACGCATGGCTGACTTTATGTTATGCTGCCTTAACCGTGACCCTCGCGTTGTCAAAATGTTGGGTGACAGTCATTACTGGTTGGTGACACTTTTAGACCCCCGCTACAAGGAGAACTTTCACTCTCTTATTCCTGAGGTGGAGAGGTCTACAAAAATGGGGCAGTACCAGAAGGCCCCTGCTGCAGAACTGTTAAAAAAATTCCCATCTGAACACTCTAGCGACAGAAGTCACAGTTCGTTGCCCAACCACGGCGTACAGACGAGAGAGATGCAACTCCAATCCAGCAGAGGCATGGGAACACTGTCAACGTTCTGGGACAGTTTTCTGAGACCCGCTGAGCTTACAGGCATGGGGTACTCTCACAAGGAGTGGAAAATTTTCAAAAGATGGTGAGGGAGTACCTTGCCGACCGTACCAGCATCCTCCGTGATCCCTCTGTGCCTTTTAATTATTGGGTACCCAAGCTGGACACTTGGAATGAACTTGCTCTGTACGCCTTGGAGGTCCTGGCCTGCTCTGTCACTAGCGTGTTATCGGAGCGTGCTTTTAGTGCCGCTGGGGGAATTATAACTGATAAGTGCACTGGCCTGTCAACTGACAAGGCTGACAAGCTGACCCTTATCAAAATGAACAAGGGCTGGATTGGGCCAGACTTCTCATCACCACCAAATGACAGCAGAGTAACATAAAGTCAAATCCACTGTGTTATTTCGGGAGGTGTATTCCCATGCACCGCTTCACACCCACCACCACTATACCACCAGGGTGACCGTGGTCCGTGTTGCCAGCATTGCAAGTTTCTCCGTCCTAATTTTTGGCAGCTTTTGCTTGGAAAGCATAGGCAAAGACTATGGGAGACCCACTCCCCAATAATGGGAATAATGTTTTTAATATATTGTACTGCATGTCTCTTGTAAGGGGCATTAAAATCATCTTGTTAAGCTACTGTGACCTCCACGTCTCTTCCAAGGGTCATTGATATTGTCCTTTTATTCCACTGGGACCTCCACGTCTCTTCCAAGGGACATTGATATTGTCTTTTTATTCCACTGTGACCTCCACGTCTCTTCCAAGGGGCATTAAAACCGTCTTTTTAAGCTACTGTGATGATCTCCACGACTCTTCCAAGGGGCATTAAAACCGTCTTGTTAAACCACTCTGAACTCCACGTCTCTTCCTAGGGGCATTAAAATCGCCTTGTTAAACCACTCTGAACTCCACGTCTCTTCCAAGAACATTAAAACCGTTTTGTTAAGCTACTGTGACCTCCACGTCTCTTCCAAGGGTCATTGATATTGTCTTTTTATTCCTCTGCGACATGCACCACTTTTCCAAGGGTCATTGATATTGTATTTTTATTCCACTGCGACCTCCACCACTCTTCCAAGGGGCATTGATATTGTCTTTTTATTCCACTGCAACCTCCACCACTCTTCCAAGGGGCATTGATATTGTCTTTTTATTCCACTGGGACCTCCACGTCTCTTCCAAGGGGCATTGATATCGTCTTTTTATTCCACTGTGACCTCCACGTCTCTTCCAAGGGGCATTAAAACCGTCTTTTTAAGCTACTGTGATCTCCACTACTTCCAAGGGGCATTAAAACTGTCTTGTTAAACCACTCTGAACTCCACGTCTCTTCCTAGGGGCATTAAAATCGTCTTGTTCAGCTACTGTGACCTCCACGTCTCTTCCAAGTGTTATGATAGGCTACAAGCACTAAGGAAAGACAAGAGATCTGTCCCTACAATAGAACTAAGCTAGATCCCTACGATGTAACGGGGAACCTGATCCTGCGATCAGACCCGCTAAAGTCCTCAGCTAGTCTGAATGAAGACCTATAGATGTGAGGGAGGGATCCCTACAAGAACTAGGGACTGGGAGAAAGATGGACACCTCCTAGCAGAAATTGTAGCAGTAAAAAGACAAACAAACAACATAGAACATAGAGGTCAAAAGACCTAGCTAAACTGACTGAGAAAGGTAACAAAGCACCTGGCTAGCTTAAGAGTAGAAATTACAATGAAGTACAGCATGGCCAGAAGGGCGGAGCAGGATTAAATAGGCAAACAAGGTCATGTGACCAGCAAAATAGAAAAAACCTAACAGGATAGTTCTAACAGTACCCCCTCTTCTATGAGGATCCTCCGGATCCCCTAGGCCCAGGCTTATCAGGAAACCTCTTGTGAAACGCTCTGACAAGTCTGGAAGCAGAAACATCATCCGCCCTCACCCATGAGTTATCCTCGGGACCGAAACCCTTCCAAGCGACGAGATACTGCAAACTCCCCCTATACCATCTAGAATTAAGGATGCGGGAAATTTCATATTCCCCGTCCTCCACCACCGGAGGAACAGTGGCAGTGACGTCTCTATCTGATACATCAGCTTTTTTCAACAGAGAAACATGAAACACTGGATTAATCTTCCAGGAGGTAGGAACCTCCAACCTAACAGCAGATTGGTTAACTACCTGAAGCACCTTAAAGGGCCCTACAAACTTGGGACCCAATTTTTTAGAAGGAATCCTCAGCCGCAGATTCTTAGAGGACAACCAAACCATGTCACCAACCGTAAACAAAACCTCTTGACGTTTCCTGTCAAAGTACCTCTTAGATTTTTTGTTAGCCTCCTGAAGATTACCACGCACATCCGTCCAAACTCTCTCCAAATCACCGGAAAAACTCTCCTCCTCAGGCACAGCCAATACCAATTTGGAGAATGACCCAAAAGACGGATGTCTCCCTGAACAACAAAAAAAAGGCGAACACCCAGCAGAAGAGCATGTATGGTTGCTAAGAGCAAATTCAGCAAGCGGCAGAAACTCAGACCACCCCTCTTGATTGTCTGCCACAAAACAATGCAAGAACTGCTCAACATCCTGATTCTTCCTTTCTGTCTGGCCATTAGACTCAGGATGATATCCGGATGAAAACGACAAATGAACTCCCAACCTGTCACAAAAGGCACGCCAAAAAGGAGCCACGAACTGAGGTCCCCTATCAGAAACAATGTCAGTAGGAACACCATGGAGTCTGACAATTTCCTTGACAAAGGCCTTAGCGAGTGTCTTAGCGCAGGGCAGTTTGATGAAGGGAACCAAGTGACACATCTTGCTAAAACGGTCCACGACCATCCAGATGACCGTGAAACCCTCAGAGGAGGGAAGGTCAGTAATAAAGTCCATAGCCAGATGTGTCCAAGGTGCACTAGGAACCTCCAGAGGGCAAAGCAACCCCGCAGCAGGAGTATGAGAAGACTTAGATCTAGCACACACAGTACATTGACGCACCCACTTAATGACTTCCTTCTGCCATCCAGGCCACCAAAAACTGCGACCCACAAGTCTCTTGGTCTCAGAAATTCTTGGATGACTTGCCAACCGAGACTCATGACACTCAACAAACAAATCTCTCCTAAAGGTCCTAAGCACAAACAACCTCCCATGGGGAGTGTTAGATGGGGCATTCTCCTGTGCTTTAAGAATCTCATCTTCCAAAACGGAGTCCAATGCAGCAATCACAACACCTTCTTGTAAAATGCTCTCCTCCTCCTCAGTACCGATCATAGGAGAAAAGCTGCGAGACAACGCATCAGCTTTAACATTCTTGGTACCCAGGATGTAAGTAACGGAAAAATTAAACCGTGAAAAAACGAAGTGCCCACCTAGCCTGACGGGCATTCAAGCGCTTGGCAGCATCAAAATAGATCAGATTTTTATAATCAGTGAAAACCTGAATGGGAAATTCAGCACCTTCCAAGAGATGACGCCAGTGTTCAAATGCGAGTTTAATAGCCAGCAATTCCCGATTACCAACATCGTAATTAAGTTCAGTCTCAGAAATTTTTTTTGAAAAAAAGGCACAGGGATGTACACCATCCTTGTTTTCCTGAGACAACACCGCACCGACCCCCACAGAAGAAGCATGAACCTCAACGAAAAACGGCTTAGTCACATCAGGCTGCATAAGGATGGGGGCAGAGCTGAACCTCTCCTTTAGAAACACAAACGCTTCAATGGCCTCAGTAGTCCACTGAACCGTATTAGCACCTTTCCTGGTGAGATCGGTCAGTGGTTTAACAATGATAGAAAATTTTTTAACGAATTTTCTGTAATAATTGGCGAAACCCAAAAACCTCTGTATCGATTTCAAACCAATAGGCCTAGGCCATTCCTGCACAGCTTGAACTTTCACCGGGTCCATCTCAAAGCCCTCGCTGGAGATAATGTAGCCCAAAAAACTAATTCTCTGTACAGCGAACTCACATTTCTCTAGCTTAGCAAAAAGCGAATTGTCAATTAATAACTGTAATACCTCACGCACGCTCCGCCAATGAGACTCCAGATCAGGCGAATAAATCAAAATGTCATCCAAATACACAACCACATTTTTGCCGATCAAAGGTCTAAGGATGTCATTAATAAGATTCTGAAAAAATGCTGGTGCATTGGTAAGACCAAAAGGCATAACCAGAGTCTCAAAATGACCCACAGGAGTGTTAAAAGCAGTCTTCCATTCATCACCCTCCTTCATGCGCAACAAATTGTATGCCAACAGCCACAGGTGACTTAGAGGGTCTGATATGACCGGCGGCCAAGCTCGTCTGTATGTATTCCTCCAAAGCCTTTCTCTCAGGAATAGTACGATTAAATAAACGACTTTTAGGAAGAGTCGCTCCAGGGACAAATTCAATGGTACAATCATAGTCTCTATAGGGAGGCAAAATTTGCGACTCCTCCTCAGAAAAAACTTTCCAAAAATCCTGAATAGGTACAGGTAATTCCCCTTTATCCACAGCAGCAATGCGACTGTTACAACACTTGTCATAACACTTAGGGCTCCAGGACTTAATTTCATTAGTAGACCAATCCAGTAGAGGATTGTGCAATTTTAACCAGGGTAACCCCAAAACTACTGGAGAAGGCAAATTATTTAATACTACCAAATCCAAATTTTCTTGGTGAATACCATTAATAGTGAGGGGAAATTCATAAACCTTGTGAGTAACACATTTCAAGGGAGAGCCATCGACAGAAACCACGGCAATAGGGGATGACAAAGGTTTGGGTTTTAATTTAAGTTTTTCCATGAATCCCCCATCAATCACATTCAGAGTAGAACCACAATCCACAAATACCCGAAATTCAATTAATTCTTCCTGAGCTGCAGTAGTAGCAGAAAGGAATACCCCCTTAGTGTTTAAACAGGCTATACGGGGGTAACTGCCCTTTTTTTTTTCTTCTTTGTTCATACGAAGCACACAGTTCTTAATGAAATGGTCAGATTTTCCGCAATAAAAGCACAAACCTTCAGAAAACCTGCGGTCTTTTTCCTGAGAGCGGGGTGACATCGCCCCAATCTCCATCGGCTCTTCAATGTCAGTACAGACCCTCTCAAGACTAGGAGCTGACATGGCAAAGGATTTACTCTCATTAACCCTTGCACGCAGTCTCCTGTCCACCCGTATAGCTAATTGCATTGCCTCCTGCAAGTTTCCAGGTGTAGGATAAGCAATAAGCAGATCCTTAACCCTTTCACCTAGCCCAGCAAGAAATAAACTTTTCAGAGCTGAATCGTTCCACCCCACCTGAGCAGACCACCGACGGAAGTGAGTGCAATAATTTTCCACTTTACCTGATCCCTGCCTCAAAAGTCTCAATTCCGTCTCAGCTGATGAGACACGATCAGGATCATCATACAACAACCCCAAAGCAGAAAAAAAACTATCCACTGATCTAAAGCATGGATCACTAGGTTGGAGAGAAAAGGCCCATCCCTGAGGTTCTTTGCGCAAAAGTGACATTATGAACCCTATGCGCTGTGATTCATCACCAGAGGATCTGGGTCTCAAACGAAAATACAATAAACAAGCATTTTTAAAGGAAAAAAAATCTTGTTGTTCACCAAAAATTAAATCAGACAATCGTACCTTTGGCTCCACAAAATGTGCTCCAGAACAGCTACTCACGTGTTGTTGGAGCTCGGCCACCTCCAGAGAGAGTCCCTGCAGGCGTTGAGCCAAATCCTGAACCGACACCATGATGGAAACTGGAGGTCTTTCCTTAGAGATATTTTTTGGCTGGACTTACTGTTATGATAGGCTACAAGCACTAAGGAAAGACAGGAGATCTGTCCCTACAATAGAACTAAGCTAGATCCCTACGATGTAACGGGGAACCTGATCCTGCGATCAGACCCGCTAAAGTCCTCAGCTAGTCTGAACGAAGACTTATAGATGTGAGGGAGGGATCCCTACAAGAACTAGGGACTGGGAGAAAGATGGACACCTCCTAGCAGAAATTGTAGCAGTAAAAAGACAAACAAACAACATAGAACATAGAGGTCAAAAGACCTAGCTAAACTGACTGAGAAAGGTAACAAAGCACCTGGCTAGCTTAAGAGTAGAAATTACAATGAAGTCCAGCATGGCCAGAAGGGCGGAGCAGGATTAAATAGGCAAAAAAGGTCATGTGACCAGCAAAATAGAAAAAACCTAACAGGATAGTTCTAACACCAAGGGTCATTGATATTGTCTTTTTATTCCACTGGGACCTCCACCACTCTTCCAAGGGGCATTGATATTGTCTTTTTATTCCACTGGGACCTCCATGTCTCCTCCAAGGGCATTAAATCCGTCTTGTTAAACCACTATGACCTCCACATCTCTTCCAAGGGGCATTAAAACCGTCTTGTTAAGCTACTGTGACCTCCACGTCTCTTCCAAGGGGCATTAAAACCATCTTGTTAAACCACTCTGAACTCCACGTCTCTTCCAAGAGCATTAAAACCATTTTGTTAAGCTACTGTGACCTCCACGTCTCTTCCAAGGGTCATTGATATTGTCTTTTTATTCCACTGGGACCTCCACCACTCTTCCAAGGGGTATTGATATTGTCTTTTTATTCTTCTGCGACCTCCACCACTCTTCCAAGGGGCATTGATATTGTATTTTTATTCCACTGCGACCTCCACCACTCTTCCAAGGGGCATTGATATTGTCTTTTTATTCCACTGTAACCTCCACCACTCTTCCAAGGGGCATTGATATTGTCTTTTTATTCCACTGGGACCTCCACCACTCTTCCAAGGGGCATTAATATTGTCTTTTTATTCCACTGGGACCTCCACCACTCTTCCAAGGGGCATTGATATTGTCTTTTTATTCCACTGCGAACTCCACCACTCTTCCAAGGGGCATTGATATTGTCTTTTTATTCCACTGCGACCTCCACCACTCTTCCAAGGGGCATTGATATTGTCTTTTTATTCCACTGTAACCTCTACCACTCTTTCAAGGAGCATTAAAACTGTCTTGTTAAGCTACTGTGACCTCCACGTCTCTTCCAAGGGGCATTAAAACCGTCTTGTTAAACCACTCTGAACTCCATAGCTCTTCCAAGGGGCATTGAAATGTTGTTTTTAATTAACTCTAACCTCCACGACTCTTCCAACGGGCATTGCATTTCCTCCTAATTTTAGTCAGCTTTTGCTTTTCAATGCTTAGGCGAACACTAAGGGAGACCCACTCCCCAATAATGGGTAGTAGGGTTTTAGTACTCTGTAATCCACGTCTGTTTCAAGGGGCATTGCAGTTCCTCATAATTTTTGGAAAGCCTTCCATTCACTGCTTAGGCCAACAGTATACAGGAGACCCAGTTGCTATAAATGGAAAAAATGGTTTACTTAAGGCCCTCTGACCTCCATGTCACTTCCAAGGGGCATTGGAGTGCCTCAAAATTTTTGGTAGGCATTGCTCTCACTGTATGCCCTATAACTGTGTAGCTGAACCATTCCTTTTGGTACAGAAACATATCCTACAAGACATGTGTGGTTGACTGGCCTGATATTGATGTGAATGGCCCCTGTTCCTCCTGCTCTTTCTCCTTTGCCACCACCTTATCCATCATTCATCACCTGAAGCTTTGTTTTAACGGGAGTCATAGAACTGGGATAGTAGCAGGAAAACATCCAGCAATCCTCAGAGGAGGTAGGATATGCGCCAAAACGCTGACCACCTCATGCCTAGTCGCTACTACATACATGCGCTTGCATTCCAAGGAACAGAAAGCTAAGGAGATGGATGGCCTCATGATCATGAATAATTTACTCGTTGTGTAGGAGTCTGACCACTGCTGCTGTCTACCTTCTGAACTTTGTGTTGAAGCCTGATTGACCCAGGACCCGCAATCCTCTATGTCTGGAGGACGTGTTGCATCCAAGTGTCCAACTGTGTCCCGGCTTCCACAATATTAACCCAGTGTGAAGGTGTCAGTGAGATGGACCATCCCTGGCCACATTCACTTGTCCACCTGTTTGTGGTTAGGCTGTCCTTCCCACTAAATGCACTGGGGAGGGCACAGGTAATGTTTTGGTATGCGCGCTTGTGTATAAGGTGCACCGGGACAAATAGGGGCGGCTGGAGACCGTTTATGGACACCCGGTCGCCCCCTGGCAGCTGGGGACCAAGCGTGGACACCCGGCCGCCGGGCGGCTGGGGACTGAGTATGGATACCAGGCCGCCGACGCAGCCATGACGTGGTGGCCAGATTCCACCTCCACATGTCTAAAATGCCCAATTTCAAGTGCAAGCAAGCAAGCAGTATGGTATTGCAGCCTGGGGGTGGGCGGGTGGCAGGCTGAATACTTGTGCTTGCATTGCCAGGAATGGGGGAGATACAATTGAACACTGTCCTGGGACAAGGACTTGAACGGTGATAGTTGCAAGTCTGCAATGACAGGTGCAGGGCGGGAGGCATCTTCGCATGTGCCATGAACAAGGGATTGGCGTGCACACACTACAGCGGAATAGGCTGTCCTTCCCACTAAATGCACTGGGGAGGGCACAGGTAATGTTTTGGTATGCGCACTTGTGTATAAGGTGCACCGGGACAAATAGGGGTGGCTTGGGACCGAGTATGGACACCCGGCCACGCCGGGTAGCTGGGGACTGAGTATGGATACCAGGCCGCCGACGCAGCTATGACATGGTGGCCGGCATCTGCATCCACAAGCCTGAAAGGCCTCATTTCAAGTGCAAGCAAGCTAGCAGTATGGTATTGCAGCCTGGGATTGGGTGGGTGGCAGGCTGCACACTTACGCTTTCCAAGAAAACAAAGTAGATGCTAACTTCTATCATCATCATCATGCTCCTCACCTTGGCACTCTCAACTCCCCTGATGGAGAAGCCAGGTCCCACCGGTGGAGTCTCTGGTTGTCTGGTGGGCTCTTCCAATGCTGCCCTAAAGCAGGCCAGGCTAAGAAAAGTGTGGGGAAGGTTCCCGGGACAAATAGTGGTGGCTGGGGACTGAGTATGGAGATCTTGCCGCCAACGCAGCCATGAGGTAGTAGCCAGCTTTGGCCTCCTCCAAACTACAAGGCCCCATTTCAAGTGCAAGCTAGCAGTATAGTATTGCAGTCTGTGGGTGGGTGGGTGGTTGGCTGCATATTTGCGCTTGCATTGCAAGGAATGGGGGAGGTACAATTGAACACTGCCCTGGGACAAGGACTTGCACGGGGATAGTTGCAAGTCTGCATCTTCTGATGCCGCAAGGATCACTTCTAATGGGCACACTTTTAGGCAGTGACCTGGGTGTCAGAGATGCTTCCAGGGGTCTTCCCCATGCTGTTCCCATGTCTTTTCAGCACTGTATGCATGTGTCACACAGCACATGGCCAGATAAGGTTGTAAAATGTTAAAATTACATTTCCCGGTGAATGCATTTGTCACGGTTGAAAGCAATACAAAAGTGCAAAAACGCATAAAAAATGCTACTTGTGAACATAGCCCAAGGTGTGGAGGAGTATTTTTGTTTCTGGTTATTTATTTTACCTTATACACAAGTCTTTACCCTGGAAAGGATGTTCCTTAACATATTTCACAGGTAAACAGTTTCAGTTTCGTTTTTGAACGTTTTATTGTGAGCCCGTAAAAGTGGCTTAATACCTCTGACCACGTTGTTGACAGCAATGACCTGGGGGTCAGAAATGCTTCCTGGGGCGATCACCATGCTGTCCCCATGTCATTTGAGCACTGTCACTATCGTTTTGGGCACTTTTAAGGTTTTCTACAGACTGCCGGGGGTGCCGCCGCAAAAATGCTCGGGTCTCCCATAGACTAACATTGGGCTTATTGCTCGGGTCGAGCACCCGAGTATCACGGTGAGCTCGGCCCGAGCTTCGAGCACCCGAGCATTTTAGTGCTCTCTCAACACTAGCCAGTTGTCTTTACATAGGACGTGACGGTATTTGTTCAGTAGAGTTTTCACTAACATTACCACCTACGTCACGTACACCTTGAACATCAAGCCTATTCCCCCTTTCCACCCCAACCTCGTTTTTTTCCACTCATGTGGGATGTACCCTTCCCCTCTTTTAACTAGCTGTTTAAGAAACCTATGCCCAGACCTGTCAGTCACCTGTCACTAAATGACCAATCTATAAATATTTGCTCAGAGAGTGAGGCTGGAGCATGCTATTCGCAACAAAAATTTAGATTTTCTACTGTGGAGCCCTGAATAGAGAAGAATCTCAGCGCAAAACAATTACAAGTTCAGATGTGGCCTGCTTTATGTAACACTTTAGTGCCAGAAAAAAAATTGATTTTCTGAGGTGCCTTTCAGACGTCAGTGTTTTGAGTATTCGTGGTGTCCATTTCCACACATCCTGAATTGTATCTCCATGCAATGCTCTGCAGCCTATCAATCTCTGGTATATATTTTTCACTCCTCTACGTTTTTTTTTTATCCATGATACTTTAAGGTCATCACACTTACTTTAAGAGTTTATGATCCATGCCGAGTTTGCTAGTCTGTTTTTTTTTTTTTTCCCTGCACTTTATGGTCTCCTGTTGTCTTTTAAGCTAGTGATTGATTGCTAACGAGTTAAATCTGTGTAGATCTAAGCAGATACGTCCCTATATATTGAGACTTAGTTAAGGGGCAGCATTTATGCGGGGGCATTTATGCATATAGCATTTATGCATACATTATCCAAGTGCCATAATTTATCAAAGTGCCCTGGCAGTTAGAAAATGGCAGTTGGACAGGGCAGGAGACAGGTAAGACATGCAAGAGATTTAAACAAACTTGCTTCAAGGTCATGTTTTTGGCAAACAGTATTCACCATTTGTATTTGTGCCATTTATATTCTGGCTGCTACAATCATCCACATTCACCGTTCTCCCACAATTGTGGCACACTTCATCCATATTAATCCCTCACTCCTCTCTTCTCCTATGTACAGTTGTCATGCTCTCTTCACAATGTTATACCACACAGATCCATTCATTCCCACCATACAACGCAGGAAACGCTCTCACAAATCACTCAATCATCTGCTCACTCTCTGTATCTTCCTTCTATTAGTCGCAGGTGATATTTCTCCCAACCCAGGACCCTCCAGTAATAATAACACTAACTCTTTCCCTGTTACATTCAGAAACCCTGCTAATCTCATTAATATTCCCTGCATATCTTCTGTCTCATTCAACTGTGCCCTTTGGAATGCACGCTCAGCATGTAATAAACTCTCTTACATCCATGACTTTTTCCTCTCTAATTCCCTCAACCTTCTGGCTCACACTGAAACCTGGATCCAGCAGTCGGACACCACCGCCGCTGCAGCTCTCTCCTATGGTGGCCTACATTTCTCTCATACCCCGCGACCTGACAACAGATCAGGGGGAGGTGTTGGTCTGCTTCTTTCAACAAAATGTACTTTTCAGGTTATCCCCCCTGTACCCTCCCTTATCTTCCTGTCTTTTGAGGCCCACACAGTCAGACTCTACCGGCCCTTCTCCCTGCGAGTGGCAGTTGTCTATCGCCCTCCAGGTCCCCCTTGTCAATTCCTGGATCACTTTGCTGCCTGGCTTCCAAATTTTCTATCCTGCGACATCCCCACGATAATCATGGGAGACTTTAACATCCCAATTGGCGATCCTCTTTCCCCATCTGCCACGCATCTTTTATCACTAACCTCCTCCTTCGGCCTTTCACAGCTTGCTAATTCTCCTACACATGAGGACGGGAACACATTGGACCTGATCTTCTCCCGGCTTTGCTCAGTACATGACTTTACTAACTCTCCCCTTCCACTCTCTGACCATAATCTTCTTTCATTCTCTGTCAAGAACTGTGACTCTACTCAAGACACTCCCACCGTCCACACTTATAGAAATTTACGCGCCGTTAACACTCAGAAATTTATAAAAAGGTTGCAATCATCATTGGCCCCAATCTCCTCCCTCTCATGTCCCGACTCTGCATTGAAGCATTATAACAAAATAATGCTATGCGCCCTGGATGAAGCCGCACCTCCTACACAAAGAAAAATTCGGCATAGACGGCGACAACCCTGGCACACGCCTCAAACACGTCTTCTCCAGAGGTACTCCAGGTGCGCTGAACGGCTGTGGAGAAAATCAAATCTGCCCGAAGATTTCCTCCACTATAAATTTATGCTGAAAACATATAACTCTGCCCTTCATCTCTCCAAACAAACCTGCTTTAACAACCTCATAATCTCACTTTCCAATAATCCTAAATGACTCTTTGACACGTTTCATTCTCTCCTCAATCAAATAACACAGGCCCCGACCACTGACCTCAGCGCTGACGATCTGGCCAATTATTTCAAAGAAAAAATTGACCATATCTGACAGGAAATTTTCTCCCAATCCCCAAATGTTATGCATGCTCTCCCCAGCCACATTGTATCTTGCTCATTTTCTGACTTTGAACCTGTCACGGAAGATGAAGTGATCAGGCTCCTTGCATCTTCTTGCCCTACCACCTGCACCAGTGACCCTATTCCCTCACATCTCCTTCAGTCCCTTGCTCCAGCTGTCACCATTCACCTAACTAAAATTTTCAACCTTTCCCTCTCATCTGGTATCTTTCCCTCTTCTTTTAAACACGCCAGCATACAACCATTACTTAAAAAAACATCCCTCGACCAGAACTGCATGGCCAACTACAGACCTGTTTCCAATCTTCCCTTTATCTCTAAACTCCTGAAACGCCTGGTCCATTCCCATCTAATCCGCTATCTCTCAGACAACTCTCTTCTTGACCCTTTACAATATGGCTTCCGCTCTTTACATTCTACTGAAACTGCCCTCACTAAAGTCTCTAATGATCTACTAACAGCTAAATCTAATGGTCACTACTCCCTGCTGATTCTCCTGGATCTCTCTGCAACATTCGACACTGAGGATCACCAGCTCCTCCTCTCTATGCTTCGCACTATTGGCCTCAAGGACACTGTTCTCTCCTGGTTCTCCTCCTATCTCTCTGACCGCTCCTTCTCTGTGTCTTTTGCCGGCTCCTCCTCCTCCCTACTTCCTCTTACTGTCGGGGTTCCTCAAGGATCAGTCCTAGGCCCCCTTCTTTTCTCCTTATACACTGCTCCTATTGGACAAACAATCAGTAGATTCGGTTTTCAGTACCATCTCTATGCTGATGACACCCAATTATACACCTCTGCTCCAGACATCACCCCTGCATTACTACAAAAGACCAGTGATTGTCTTTCTGCTGTGTCTAACATCATGTCCTCCCTCTGCCTAAAACTGAATCTGTCAAAAACTGAACTACTCGTCTTTCCTCCCTCCACTAACCTACCTGTGCCCGATATTGCCTTTTCCGTTTGTGGCTCAACCATTACTCCCCAGCAACAAGCCTGCTGTCTTGGGGTCATTTTTGATTCAGATCTTTCTTTCACTCCTCACATCAAATCACTCGGTCGTTCATGTCATTTACACCTCAAAAACATCTCAAGAATCAGGACTTTTCTCACCTTTGACTCAGCAAAAACTCTTACTGTAGCTCTTATTCATTCTCGTCTTGACTATTGCAACACTCTACTAATCGGTCTCCCTCTTACTAAACTCTCCCCTCTCCAATCCGTCCTGAACGCAGCAGCTAGGATCATATTCCTTGCCAACCGCTACTCCGATGCCTCTTCCCTGTGCCAGTCATTGCATTGGTTGCCCATCCAATATAGAGTTCATTTTAAACTTATCACGCTTACCCACAAAGCGCTCCATGCTTCAGTACCCCCCTACATCTCCTCCCTTGTCTCAGTCTACCACCCTACACGTGCCCTCCGTTCTGCAAATGACTTAAAGCTAAAATCCTCCATAATCCGAACTTCCCACTCCCGTCTCCAAGATTTCTCGCGTGCTGCGCCAATTCTTTGGAATGCACTACCCAGGACAGTTCGATTAATTCCCAATACCCACAGTTTCAAGCGAACCCTAAAAACACATTTCTTTAGACTGGCGTATCGCCTAAACACACTCTGTCCGTCCCAGTTTTCCCCCATATTAAAATCTTCTTCAACTTCGGGTTCATACCAACCATGCACATAATAGCCTCTGTCAGGACTGCACACATACTGGCTGGCGACCAGTCCATGTATTATTATTTATCCTATTCAGTATATCAAGGCTGCATTATACAATATATGTACTTTTTACCTTTTGTGTCTCTCCCACTTCCTCATAGACTGTAAGCTCGCGAGCAGGGCCCTCACTCCTTTCGATATGAGATATGCTTATTCTGTATTGTCTGTATATGTCTCCCCTAAAATTTGTAAAGTGCTGCGGAATATGTTGGCGCTATAAAAATAAAAACTATTATTATTATTATTATTATTATTATTATACTGGAGACACTGACACAAGTAGACCCATTCAAATTAATGGGTATGTGCACATGTCAGTATGTTTCCACGAACCGCGTGTTTGTGGGCAAAACAAGCTGACATGTCAATTTTTTTCTCGCAGCATGGGCAGCAAAATGTCCCGCACACATGCGTAGTGATGAACACGGATGATATCCGTGTGTTATCAGTGTGACACGTACCGGCACCTGGGAATCAGTGGTACAGTTAGCGCTATTCCCAAGCGCCAGGTGCTCAATGCTGCCCTCATCATTACGATCAGCACTAGCAAGGGAAAATGATGAGAGTAATAGTCTGCTCCAGTTGTGTCCTGGTGTAAAAATTAGAATAAAATAAAAAAATCCTTATACTCACCTGTCCAAAGATGTCTCTGTAATCCTCCTGACCGTTCATGCTGAGGAGCCGGGGAGAATGACTCTCTGCAGCGAATGAGCCTCGGACCTCCGCTGAGCTCAGTGAGTGACAGGACACCGCTCACTTGAGAAAGTCATTCCTTGGCGTGAGCGGTCACGTGGATTATAGCGGGGGACATCTTTGGACTGGTGAGTATAAGGATTTTCTTATTTCATTCTTATTTTAACACCAGGAAACAGCAGGAGCAGAATACTACTCTCATCATTGTCTCCTGATGGCGCTGATCACAGCACAAGTAGGGGACAATGATGAGGGCAGTGTTCAACACCCTGCACTTGGGAGCAGTGCTAACTGATTCCCAGGTAGCGGTATGTGTGACACCAATGTGGCACACAGGTGGCAAACGGTTGCCACATGTATCACACACACGGAAACACGGACACGAATATCTCCGGTATTTGTTTTTCCGGTACCAGAAATATCTGGATGTGTGAAAGAGGCCTAATGTGGAGCACTGGATAGAGCAGAATCTCAGTGCAAAACAATTACAAGCTCAGATGTGGCCTTGTTTGTGTACCGCGGTAGTAACAGAAAAAAAATAGATTTTCTACTGTGAAGCCCTGGATGGAGCAGAATTTCAGCACAAGACAATTACAAGCTCAGATGTGGCCTGCTTTAAGTAGCACGGTTTTACCAGAAAAAAATTAGAGTTTCAAAGGTGTACTCTTGCATGGAACACAATATCAGCACAACAGAGTTCTATGCTGAAATGTGGCCTGGTGTCTCTGGCTGGACCACACTATTAGCAAAAACGATTGATCTGCTGGAAGGTCAGTTTCACAGCCACACAGGAGCCTATCTATCTAAACTAGCTGACTTACAAGCAACTGCCTAGCTAACTATCTCACCCTCTCATTATCCAGGAGAAGCAGCAGGAGCAAACTCTCTGCGCTGTTACACTGTCAAAATTGCGCCAAAACAATAAGTCCGCTCTTTATATCGAGAGGGACATGTGACTTTGACAGCCAAAGACACAAGCCCCTGTGTCTGGACGTTTTGAATGGTTCCTGCCCCTGATTGGCATGCCGGAAGCTCCACACATTAAGTTAAGAAAGAAAAAAAGGAATTACAGTCCACCACTCCTCTTACCTCTCCCCACCCCCTCTCCTCATCAAACACGTCTCACCTGCTCATCATACAGCACCACTATCCTAGACAAATTCCTAAAAAATACACTAGTGGAAACGTGATCATTTACCCCACTTTGGCCAAATTTTGCTGATTTTGGGTAAAAATGGGGGTCTGATTATGAATCCAAATGTGCAATGTTCGTGCCAAATTTAAAATTACTGAACGTTTTCTGAACATGTTCGCTTATCTTTAGTCCTGTTATAATCCTCAAAATCAGATCAGAAGAGGACAGTCTCTGACCCTCACAGATCTCATTATCAGATCTGTGATTTTCATGGATGTGTGAATGAACCTAGAAAACTGTACAAGTCCGTGTGGCAGTACACGGACATGTCGCACAAATTTGAGAATGCAGTCTAAGGGATTAGACAGATAACATTATCTCTCCAAGTCACTGTGCAGATACAGGATAATATTTACATCCAGGAACTTACCGCTGATTTCTCATCTGTTTAAGGCCCCGTCACACTTAGCGACGCTGCAGCGATCCCGACAATGATACGACCTGTCAGGGATCGTTGCTGCGTCGCCATGTGGTCGCTGGTGAGCTGTCAAACAGGCAGGCTCACCAACGATCAGGGGAGCAGCGACATTGTGGAAAGAATCTTTCCACGATGTCCTGCTCCTGGTTGCCAGCCTGCTGAAGCAGGAGCAGGCTGGTAACCATGATAAACAGCGGGTTACTAGGGGCACAGGCGCACCTAGTAACCCGCTGTTTATCATGGTTACCACTCTGCTATGGTGAGCGGGAGGTTACCGCTCACTTTAGCAGGCTCGTAACCATGATAAACAGCGGGTTACTAAGTGCGCGTGCACCCCTAGTAACCCGCTGTTTATCATGGTTACCAGCCTGATCGCTGCTCCCGCTGGTCACACACAGCGATGTGTGCTGACCAGCGGGAGGGCAACGACCAAAAAAAGGTCCAGGACATTCTGCAGCGATCAGCGACCTCAAAGCAGGGGCCTGATCGCTGCAAAGTGTCACACATAGCGACATCGCTGGTGAGGTCGCTGTTGCGTCACCAAAACCGTCACACAGCGGCGATCTCGCTAGCGATCTCGCTATGTGAGACGGGGGCTTTAGAGTCATGTTCTGCTTCTTCATCTCCATCTGGTCAGACCTTCATGTCGACATCTCCCAGCCACAACTCGTCTTGTCATGATGATCACTGCAGCCCTAAAAATAACAAGGTCACATATATTGTATACATACATGTGTCTCCCTCACACTGCACCCCTGAATACAGCTACAGTACAGACCAAAAGTTTGGACACACCTTCTCATTTAAAGATTTTTCTGTATTTTCATGACTATGAAAATTGTACATTCACACTGAAGGCATCAAAACTATGAATTAACACATGTGGAATTACATACTTAACAAAAAAGTGTAAAACAACTGAAAATATGTCTTATATTCTAGGTTCTTCAAAGTAGCCACCTTTTGCTTTGATGACTGCTTTGCACACTCTTGGCATTCTCTTGATGAGCTTCAAGAGGTAGTCACCGGAAATGGTCTTCTAACAATCTTGATGGAGTTCCCAGAGATGCTTAGCACTTGTTTGCCCTTTTGCCTTCACTCTGCGGTCCAGCTCACCCCAAACCATCTTGATTGGGTTCAGGTCTGGTGACTGTGGAGGCCAGGTCATCTGGTATAGCACCCCATCACTCTCCTTCTTGGTCAAATAGCCTTTACACAGCCTGGAGGTGTGTTTGGGGTCATTGTCCTGTTGAAAAATAAATGATGGTCCAACTAAACGCAAACCGGATGGTTTCTTTACTTATCTGCTTTTATCTTGCCATAATACAAATTCTAACAGTCTATTCAGTAGGACTATCAGCTGTGTATCCACCTGACTTCTGCACAACACAACTGATGGTCCCAACCCCATTTATAAGGCAAGAAATCCCACTTATTAAACCTGACAGGGCACACCTGTGAAGTGAAAACCATTTCCGGTGACTACCTCTTGAAGCTTATCAAGAGAATGCCAAGAGTTTGCAAAGCAGTCATCAAAGCAAAAGGTGGCTACTTTGAAGAACCTAGAATATAAGACATATTTTCAGTTGTTTCACACTTTTTTGTTAAGTATATAATTCCACATGTGTTAATTCATAGTTTTGATGCCTTCAGTGTGAATGTACAATTTTCATAGTCATGAAAATACAGAAAAATCTTTAAATGAGAAGATGTGTCCAAACTTTTGGTCTGTACTGTATGTACCCCATCATTCATATACTATTAGCCACTCACCAATCAAAATATATCCATCATTGTCCTCTCCCCTACCTCCATCATTTTCCTCTCCCCCACCTCCATCATTGTTCTCTCCCCCATCTCCATCATTGTCCTCTCACCCATCCCCATCATTGTTCTCCCCCATCCCCATCATTGGCATCTCCTTCATCCCCATCATTGTCATCTCCCCCACCTACATCATTGTCCTCTTCCCCACCTCCATCATTGTTCTCCCTCACCTCCATCATTGTCATCTCCCTCACCTCCATCATGTTCTCTCCCACTCCATCATTGTCCTCTTTCCCACATGCATAATTGTTCTCCATCACCTCCATCATTGTTCTCTCCCATCTCCATCATTGCCATCTTCCCCATCTCCATCATTGTCAACTCCCCCACCTCCATCATTGTTCTCCTCCACCCCCATTATTGCTCTCCCCATCCCTATCATTGTGTCCCCCACCTCTGTCATTTTTCTCCCCCACCTCTATCATCATTGTTCTCCCCCATCCCCATCATTGTCATCTCCCCAACCTCCATCATTGTCATCTCCCCTGCCTCCATTATTGTCATCTCCCCCACCTCCATCATTGTTCTCCCACACCTCGATCATTGTCATGTCCCCTACACCCATCATTGTCATCTCCCCCACCTCCATCATTGTCATCTCCCCCACCTCCATCATTGTTCTCCCCCACCTCAAACATTGTCCTCTCCCCCACATGCATCATTGTTCTCCCTCACCTCCATCACTGTTCTCCCCATCCCCATCATTGTTCTCCCTATCCCCATCATAGTTCTCCCCCACCTACTTCATTGTCATCTCCCCTACCCCCAGCATTGTTCTCCTCCACCACCATCATTGTTCTCCCCCACCTCCATTATCATTGTTCTCCACTATCTTCATCATCATTGTTCTCCCCCACCACCCTTCATTGTCCTGGACCTCTCCCCAGTGTATTGGTGAAAAGAAACCACTCACCTCTCCCACAGCATCATCGTCACCGGCAACTTTCTCTTTGACACAGGCACACACTGCATGCTGAGGTCATCAAGCCGCGCATGCCTGTGTAAGGGAGAAAGCGCTGGGCAGGAAGCAGAGGACGTTTTCCTGCACCTCCGCCGCCATTCTCTCCTGTAGACAGTGGAGCTGCAGGGATTGCTCCCTGCCCGCCGCACATGATGAGGGCAATCTGGCCATAGCCCTCCTGGAGCCATTGTCTTCATTATTACCTCTCTGCAAGGGTCCCCCTCCAGCTCTGGGCCCCTATGCAGCTGCATCGGCTGCACTGACAGTATGTCCGCTCCTGCTTCTTTCTTCTATCTGCCCGTGCTGAGGTCAACATGAGGCCGAGGACCAAGAGTGCAGAGTAGGCATGAAACTTCTTGAGACTATGGTTAAGATGATCAGTGCAATCTAAGGAACATGTTTCTGAGATTTTTAGTTATAATTAGCGAGGCATTGCCCCAGATACTAAGGGGTTAGCACAGAGCTTTGAAAATTTTACCCTCTGTTCCTGGCACTCCCATTTCCTTTTTATGTTGGTCAACATTAGGTTTGCTCTGTATATATATATAAATATAAAGTTATGTTTAAACAACAGGTTTAAAATTATATTTCACAAGGTTTTTGCTGTATCACCACTTAGTTTACTGAATGCAGTAGTTTAGATGCAATCAGAGTTTTTAGATGCAGCAGAGCTCAGAAAGCTAAACCTGCCCACACCACAGCTTTCTGTGTATTGTCTATTGACAGTGAGTTGCTTATCAGAGATAAGGGCGTGGTAGGACCAGGACTTGAGTGCCCTGTAGTCCAGGCAATCATAATCTCCTGATGATAAAACTCTCATTGTATGGAAACAACAGAACGCAGACTAATAAGTGACACATACCTGAAATCTGTGTCTCAGCAGCTACATTATGATGTCCTCAGATTACATAGCAAAAACCTGCTGACAGATTCCCTTTAATACTACAGCGCTTTACAGACATCTTCATCACTGTTCCCATTTGGGCTCATAAACTAAATGACCTATCTTTGGAGTGTAGGAGGAAATCAGAGTACCCAGAGGAAACCCATACATACACGGGGAGAACATGCAAACATCTTGCAGATGTTACCCTTGGTGTGATTTGGACACAGGATTCCAGTGCTCCAAGGCTACAGTGCTAATCACTGAACCACCGTGCTGACTGGTGGCATTATCATCCACAACATCTGCAGAAAACCACAACATTGGAGGAGGCAACAAAAGCAGCGGTGGAGTTCTGAACAACATCTATATGCAGCTATTTTTCACTATCAGTTTATTGGGTACAATATAGATACAAAGAAATCAGATTATAGATTGCTTCATAGTATGAATAAGTGCCGCGTGACTAAGGGATAATAATGTTTATTATAATCCATGCTATAGGAGGTAAACCATATTGCATTTTGAATCGCATTTCAAGAAAGGACAATCTTTGAGGCTAACAGCTTTGCGGAAGGAGCAAAGGTCTCCGTGTGTGTCCCTCATAGAGCACTTAATCATAGCCTGATATATTTATGGGGCGATCTCTCCATGAAGATTCTCCGGTTCAAGGCTACCACCCTTTACAAGTGATATAAATTTTGGATACTTAAACCGTGGTTTCTACTATAGGATTGCTGTGGACATGTATTAAAGGCAAGGCATAAGAAGACTAATGTTGACAATTAGTTTATACCAAGCTGTCAATGCAACTACTATTAAAAATACTAATAATTGGTAATAATTAGCATTATTTGTAAAATCTTACACTGAGTGACTCCCCTATATGGATAAAATGATCTCTTTGTGACCTGCACGCAGCACAGCTGTCCTCTGGAAGTGAAAGTGTTCTCTATTAAAAACTAGAGAGAAGACAAAAAATACATCATCCCATGTTGTCTTCTCATAAATGTGACCACCATTTCTTCTTTTCTCCTGCTCTTCAAAAAGGCATCCATCACAAAACTTCATTATCCCTAAAGCCTCACCCGTCCATCTCACCTCAAATAAAAAAGATTCATTTAATTCTCTGTCCGAAGAGGTGGAGACGTAAAATGAGCGGACATCTCAAACACTTATCAAACAATAACCAGCATAGTAATGCCGAATCGGCTGTATATTTATGCCATCTCTCTGCATCTCCAGCTATCCCTCTTCCCAATGCGACAAGCAAATGACAGGAAGACATTTCCTGAAAGCCTTTCAGATGGGGTCTCTTGCGCTGTTAGATGACATCCTTCAGTTATATGTTCTTGCCAGATTTTTTCCCCTAAATGGATGTTTGGAGTTGTTCATGCAGAGAGCAATTGCAATTTTTTTTCTACGGGATTTCACCGGGCTTATTCAAAAGTAATTTTATTCCATTTAAGGTTTGAAAACATGTTATATTTAAGTAGAATATGACAATAAAATTAGCAATACTTTTATTGGCTGTCAGTTCATCCAAACACATAATCCATACAGAAAATCTAATGAAGACCTATAAATTAGATTCAACATTTTATTATAAATAGGGTTATTTTATGTAAGTCTTAGTTTTTAGAATTTACATATGTAAAACAATCATGCTAATCTCAGGACTACGGGTGTGTGGCAGGGGTATACTGTACATACAAATAATGGGGTCTAATTACAGAAGTGCTAATTCAGCCCCCCCCCCCCCCCCCCCTCCAGAATAAAAAAATATTAGGCACAGTGGGAAAAGTCACAATACATGGGCATAGTCACAAAAGGCATATCTCCCAGCTTCTAAAGACAGAGGTAGGATCAGGTATTGTGGCATTTACAAATTAATTTTGATCCTATTAAAGCCCCTTAGTGTAAAGCACCCACTATGATAACCCTTTTATGGCTCCCATAAAGTATGATGCCATAAAAACATAAAAATACTCTCCCAAACATGATAAGTAATCCCCACAGTGAATTCCTCCACAGTACCTACCACATGCACAGTATGATGACCCCACAGTATCCCCCACAAATAATGATGACCCCACAATGCCCCCAACATAGTAAAAGCTAATGCCTCTAACACAGTGACGTCCCCACAGCTCCTCCACACACATTATGAGTTACTCCCAACATAGGGTGATAGCTTTCACAGTATAAGAGCACAGTATCAATGTCCACTCAGTCCCAAAACAGAGCTTGACCACCCCCACAGTTACAAAACACAGTATGATGCCCCCCAAAGTTCCACAACACAGAATGACATCCCTGACAGTTCCACAACACAGTATGATGGTCGCCATAGTCGAACAACACAGTATGACTGTCACAACAGTCCCAAAACATAGTATGATCGTCCCCCACAGTTTCACAATACAGTATGATGCCCCACAGGTTCAAAACACAGTATGATTCCCCCAACAGTCCCAAAACAGTCACAACAGTCACAAAACATGGAGGCCCACACAGTCTCACAACACAGTATGATGGCCACCACAGTTCCACAATACAGTAAGATGATCTTCATTGTTCCACAACACAGTATAACAGCCTGCACAGTCCCACAACACAGTGTGATTCTCTCTACAGTCCTACACACAGTATGATGGCACCCGCAGTTACACAACACAGTTTAATGGCTTCTACAGTCCCACCACACAGTATGAGGCCCCTACACAACCCCACACTCAGTATATTGTCCTTAAGACAATAGGAGGCTTCCACACAGCCTTCCGCACAATATAATAACCACACATAGCTCTTCACACAGTAAAATGGCCCCCACTGTGAATTTCTCCACGGTATCCTCCACTGGCACAGTATGATGACCCCACAGTATCCCCCGCAAAGTATGATGACCCCCACAGTACCCTCAACATAGTAGAAGCTCCCACCTCCAACACAGTCATATCCCCACAGCTACCCCACACACATTATGAGGTCCCCAGTGACCCCCAACAGAGTGTAATTGTTGCCACAGTACCAAAACACAGTATCACAGTATCAATGTCCTTTCAGTCCCAAAACAGAGTTTGACACCCCCACAATCCTACAACATAATATGACTGCCCCTACAGTTCCAAAGCATAGTATGATGTCCCCACAGCTCACAGTCCCTCGACAACATATGACGTCCCCCCACAGTTCCACAACACAGTATGATGGGCCCCACAGTCCATCAACACAGTAAAACTGTTCGAACAGTCCCAAACATAGTATGATGGCCCCACAGTCCCACAATAGAGTATGACAGCCCCCACAGTTCCAAAATACAGTATGATTCCCACCACAGTCCCACAACACATTAAGATGCCCCTGTGGCGCCGCTTAGGGTTCAGTCGCCACAGGGGTACAGCACCTCAGATAGAGCTGTGGTATTGACGCGCCCCCTGGGCCGTGGGGTACCCGGAGCCGGGCCTGTAGATGCTGGGGGTCGTAGTCACCGTGGCGGCGACCCGGTCCATGACCCAGGGCGGTCAAACCAGGGTAGTTTATGTATATCTGTTTTGTATATAGTCCGACTACGCCACCTGTGGAATGCAGTTATTGGGAACCATCGCTGCAGAGCAGTCCGCTGAAGCTGGTGGTATGTTCAGCAAGGTGATGTAACTCCCCACAAGCAGAGTGGAGCTTCAGGGCAGCGTGTATGGATGATGGCGGTGGTAGTGCAAGGTATCAGTAATGACAACACGGAGTCTTTGCAGTGCAGTCCTAGGGTCTTTACTGGTGGCAATTATATAGGCCCCAACGGGAGTACTTGCTAGGGATGAGGGTCTGGCCAGTCTGGGAGCAATCCTAGAATCCCCCTGGCCAGGTGGAGTTGTAGGCCTGCCGTTCTGACTGTACTCTTTGGCTATCCCGCTTATAGTCGTGTTGTAGCCCACGTCCCTGAGTGTGACGTGCTGTGCTCACCCGTATGGCTGGCGACTCGGATCCCGTGTATTCCTCGCTCCTCTGTGGCGGCACTGATCCTCTCGTATGGCTGAGCCTCCGGGCTTCTGTTGGGGCCAGGAGACCTACAATCTCCTGCCGTGCGGTTTCTGCTGCTGAGTATGCAATCCCCACCGTCTCGGACTCCGGTGTCCGGTTCTCTGTAAGTAGTTTGGCCAGGACGAGCTCTGCCAGCTCCAGTCCTCGGCTCCTTGCTCCTTTGTGTCCTACTTGACTCCTCACTAGACTCTGACTCAGACTTAGACTGACTAATCCCGCCTCCAGACCCAGTTATAAAGGGCAGGATCCTCCCCTTTCTGGTCTGGAGCAGGAGGTGTTGCATGTAATGTGTTCCTGGCCAGGAAACCCCTGTTTTGCTGCAAGACATGGTATTACTACCACTGTGGCAACCAGACCCTCTGGGGTGCCACAGTAACTCATCTTCCAGGTAAGGATGGAGCATCACTTAGGACCCCACTTCACACTCAACACTACACCACTCCTGTCCTGTAGGGGGTCTAAATGCACCAGGGTGCAGCCCCGGCCCAGGATAGAGGAGATGGGGGGAACCAAAGATAGGGGGAACCAAGTAGTGGGTGAGGGTGGAGGAAACACTTACAGGAAGTGACTAGCCCAGGGGATGAGGATGACTCGGTACCCAGGCCTTTAGCCTGGCCTTGGGGATGTCGCGGTGGTCGGCTCCCGGGCCCGTACCCTGGGGTCTCTCTTTAAAAGAGGTGGTTTGGTTTGTTAAGTTTATGAAAGTTCATGACTCCACCTGTGGCTTCTGGTGAGGATCACCAGCGCTGCGCAGTCCACTGAGGCCGATGATAAGGCAGCTCGATGGTATAGCTCCCCACAGGTGGAGCTACACCTCAGGGCAGTGTATGACGGGGAATGTAGGGCAGGTGAGTCCGAGCCGGCTCAGAGCAAGAACAGGGACAGACACGATAGTCACTTCAGTACCTTTTACTGATGGAAATTCAGGCTCGTCCCGGAGCACTGTAGGGTGAAGGGTGCATGTCAGGATCCTCCCCAATGAGCGGGTGTAGGGCCTCCTGTTTCTTGCCTCTGCGTAGTAAGTTTCTGACCTGCCTGGAGCTAGGCCTAACTTTGTCTCTGTCCTGCGCTGGCTGACTTTGTGGTAGGGCCATTTCTTGGAGTACACACTCCTCGGCTTGCGGGGCCTATGTGTCTCCTGGCTCTGTTACGTATCAGCACTTTAGCGATCCTGGAACTTGTAGTTCTCTAGGGATTCCGGTTATATCTTACAGGGTCATAGAGATCCCAGTAAACTTCGGACCCGGTGTCCGGTAACTGCTTTGGGGTGAGCTAGTTAAGCTCCTCTGCCCCCTATGTACCAACTCTCCACTCGCCTTCGGCCCCGCTCGGGGCCCTCACTAGGCTACACACACTGCAACCGGGACACTGCTCTTCTTCGCCGCTCTCAGAGTGTTGGCACACTGCTAGCTCTCGATCCTGAGCTCTGTGAGTTCTAGCCTGGAATCACTCTACAGACTGTACTGGACTCTTCTGCAGGTACTGCTAGGCTCTGGCTCGACTGCACTGAGTCCTTCTGTGTCTGAGCAGGAAACTGCTGAATCACTTTCTGGGCAGCCTGGCTCCACCTTCCCTTTATATCTCCCTAACGGGCTCCCTCTGGTGGTCTGAGGTGGAAGGTGGAGGTGTGTGTATGCTGTGAGGGCCTCTTGTGGAGGAATCCGGTAATACACCCATCTAGGATCTGTGACACCAAGCGCAGCTGGGCGTCACATTCCCCCCTAGTTAAGCTCAGCAATCCCGGGCTGAAGTACATTTTATAACAACAATAAACAGTAACAATCTTCCCTTTATGGGAGGCACTTTGACTTAAACGTTGCATAACAAAAACATTATTACATATAAAACATTTTCAGCAGTCAATAATGGTGCTCCTTCCGGGGAAGCACCTGTCCATGATAGGCTGGCCCAGCCAGGTCATCAGCCGCAGATGGCGGGGGTTTGCTCTCCTCCCCCACCTTGTAAACATTCAGAGCCACAGGTATGACAGGAGATATGGGTCCTGCTGATGGGGCGGCGGCTTTGGCCTGCTCATCATCGGGCGCGGGTTGAACTTCAGGGACGTTGACCGGCATGTCGGCGTTCTGCTGTTCGTCGGACATCTTGGCGCCCCCCTAGTTAACCGTGGCCTACCTCCGTAGTTTTTCTTCTGGTAGGCCGCAGCTCCGCAGGTGACGGTTGTCTTCAGGACCTTGCGTCGCTTGAGTCCTACGTCAGAGCGTTCAGCGACGCTCCTTACAGGACCTGGCGCTTCCCGATTTGACGTCGAAACGTGGGGCGTGTCCGGGGCTTCGCGCTCTTTTGCAGGTACGCCCCTAATTTTCCCGCGGTTACGCCCTTCTTCTCGCTCGGCGACCCAACAATGGTGGCAATCTTCACCACAACTTTACGTACACAGATCAGAATAAAGGCGCACAGTACCCGGTGGCAACGGGCACGCGATCCTGTTCGTGACGCCAGAAGAGATGACTAGCCCAGGGGATGGGGATGACTCGGTACCCGGGCCTTTAGCCTGGCCTTGGGGATGTCGCGGTGGTCGGCTCCCGGGCCCGTACCCTGGGGTCTCTCTTTAAAAGAGGTGGTTTGGTTTGTTAAGTTTATGAAAGTTTGTGACGCCACCTGTGCCTTCTGGTGAGGATCACCAGCGCTGCGCAGTCCACTGAGGCCGATGATAAGGCAGCTCGATGGTATAGCTCCCCACAGGTGGAGCTAGGCCTCAGGGCAGTGTATGACGGGGAATGTAGGGCAGGCGAGTCTGAGCCGGGTCAGAGCAAGAACAGGGACAGACACGATAGTCACTTCAGTACCTTTTACTGATGGAAATTCAGGCACGTCCCGGAGCACTGTAGGGTGAAGGGTGCATGTCAGGATCCTCCCCAATGAGCGGGTGTAGGGCCTCCTGTTTCTTGCCTCTGCGTAGTAAGTTTCTGACCTGCCTGGAGCTAGGCCTAACTTTGTCTCTGTCCTGAGCTGGCAGACCTTGTGGTAGGGCCTTTTCTTGGAGTACACGCTCCTCAGCTTGCGGGGCCTATGTGTCTCCTGGCTCTGTTACGTATCAGCACTTTAGCGATCCTGGGACTTGTAGTTCTCCAGGGATTCCGGTTATAACTTACTGGGTCATAGAGATCCCAGTAAACTTCGGACCCGGTGTCCGGTAACTGCTTCGGGGTGAGCTAGTTAAGCTCCTCTGCCCCCTATGTACCAACTCTCCACTCGCCTTCGGCCCCGCTCGGGGCCCTCACTAGGCTACACACACTGCAGCTGGGACACTGCTCTTCTTCGCCGCTCTCAGAGCGTTGGCACACTCCTAGCTCTCTATCCTGAGCTCTGTGAGTTCTAGCCTGGAATCACTCTACAGACTGTACTGGATTCTTTCTGCACGTACTGCTAGGCTCTGGCTCGACTGCACTGAGTCCTTCTGCGTCTGAGCAGGAAACTGCAGAATCACTTTCTGGGCTGCCTGACTCCACCTTCCCTTTATATCTCCCTAACGGGCTCCCTCTGGTGATCTGAGGTGGAAGGTGGAGGTGTGTGTATTCTGTGAGGGCCTCTTGTGGAGGAATCCGGTAATACACCCTTCTAGGATCTGTGACACCAAGCGCAACTGGGCATCACAGAAGCACTTATAGAATCATATATAATAAATGGCCATCTTTAGTTCAAGGTCTTTTGATTGTGGTCTTCTGTCAGGGTCCAGCAAAAGTGTGTATCTGGCTGAAGATTCACGGTCCTCGTTCTCTGGCCTTGAGATGAGGAGCGGGACAGAGTTAACAAGTGTCTCTGCCCGGTCAGGGTCCTGTTCTAAGAAGGCCTTGGAGGGGAGCAGAGGAGATAGGCTCCACAGGCAAAAGGATCCCAGGGGGATACGGACGGATCGGAGTCGCCACCTGTATTCTTCACTCTGGCCTAGCCAGAGGGATTCCTGCTGAAAAAGGGGTAACCGGCCCCCGATATATGACTTTGTCACTTCACGTCTCAGTCAGAAAAGCCCGGAGGCTTAGTGGATCCCAGGGGGATACGGACGGAGCGGAGTCGCCACCTGTATCTCTCAACCTGCGTTTACCCAGTGGGACCCAGCCTTACACCACGTTCATACCACACACCGTCAGGAGAAGACTCAGTGGGAGAACTTACTAAGGAGAGGAACACACCAGTGGGGTCTTGACAGGTGCTCCTGATCTACCTGGGAAGTGTCGAATCCCCTTCCTGGTGGCCGCAGTACTCCGTGTGTAGCAGAGAGAAGCTTTGTGGCTGAAAGTGCATCTAAAGTGAGTAAAGACCGGATGACTTCATTCACCGCCTCCGCTTGTTAATTCCTGCACGACACTGCACCCACCATTCCTCACAGTTCATCAATGACTGCCCTGAGGCCTACTCCGCCTGTGGGGAGTAGTACCAACCAAGCTGCCAGAACATCAGCCTCAGAGGACTGTCGCAGCGCTGGTGGCCTTCCCCAGAAACCACAGGTGGTGTAGTCAAACAATTAACCACTCATCCAAAAAGCCCATTCTTTTTCGTGTGACAGCCCTGGGCACGGAACGGGTCACGGTCACGATGACATCCCACACCACCGCCATACATTGACCCGGCTCCGAGTAACCCCACCGCTCAGGGAGGGCGAGTCACCCCCACAGTTCCACAACACAGTATGATGGCTCCCACAGTCCCACAACATAGTATGACTGTTCCAACAGTCCCAAAACATAATATGATGGCCTACACAGTCCCACAACACAGTATGATGCCCCCCACAGTTACACAACACAGTATGATTTCCTCCATTGTCCCACACATAATATGATGGACACCACAGTCACACAAAACAGTATAATGGCTTTTACAGTCCCACAACACAGCATGAGGCCCCTACACAGCCCTTACACCGCCCCAACTCAGTATAATGGCCCACACAGCCCTCCACACAGTATGAGGCCTCCACATAGTATAAAGTCCCTCACACCACCCACCACAAAGCATAATAGCTACAAAACAGTCCGCCACACAGTTTGATCAACCCCACATAAAGTTGATGCCCGCCAAAGCTCCCCACACTTTATCATGGCCCCAAGCTCACTGATAAAATTTAAAAAAAATAAAACTCACCTCTCTCCGCTCTCCTGTTGCTCCAGTCTCTGCAGCGTGTGTTTTGAAGCTCTGCGTAGTGGGCATGATATATTGATGTCATCACGCCCATGCCACTGAGATGTCAGAGCTCAGATGTACAGTGAAAATAATAGAACAGGGAGCTGACGGCTCCCTCTTCCATCATTATCCTCAACAGTATCTGTATCCCGGATGCAGATATCGTTGACAGTGTGATAGTGGGGGAGGGGTGGGGGGGCATAGTGGCCATGTGATCTGCCGCTATTGTTAGTACACCACTGGATATGAGCCTACACTGTGTTTATCTATATATTTGCATCAATATAGCATCCTATACAGATGCAGTGCATGCAGGGGTGGATTAAGAGTAGCAAGGGCCCCGGGCAGTTTAGAAGGCACGGCCCCTCCCCCCCACACACACACACATCTACCTACACCTGATGTATCACATGTCACATGATCCGCTGTGATAGATCATGTGATAGTTCACGCGAAATTAATTTGGCACAATATTAATTATAATATTTTTTTTTAGGCTGTGTGCCCACTATGCATTTTTTAAGCGTTTCCGCAGCGGCAATTCCGCTGCAGAAACACTTAAAAAACGCTTGGTAGAAGGTCTGCCATGCTCCCCAGTGATAATCCGCATGTGCTGTGCACATGCTGCGGAAATTTCCACTGCGGATTATCATTGCGGAAAAATCCGCAGCATTACCAAATATTTTGCGAAAGCGCGGCGTTTTCGCTGCCATTGACATGGAATCCGCATCACTGCATCTGTACATGCAGAATCCATGCGGTTCAATGTGCGGATAGTACCCGGGTGTGGAGGACAGGAGACTCTCCTCTGGACCCGGGTACCATAAAACCTGTAAAAAAAGAATAAAATAAAAAATAAATATTATACTTATCTTCTCATGGACCCCGGTGTCTTTATCCGATGCGTCCTGGCTTGCCGGCAGCTCACGATGGCCTGAAAAGGACCTGCTGTGACGTCATTTAGTCATGTGACGAGTCACGCGACAGCTGACGTCGGCAGGCCATCAGAAGGTAAGTATATATTTTGTATTTTTTACCATTCTTTTACGGTCACACTATATAAATCCATGCTGGTTGCATGGATTTATATAGTGTGACCAAGTTGTCAAGCACTTTCCAAGTGATGCTAAAATCGTTTGGAAAGCACTTGTCAACCCGCATGCAGAAATGCATGTGAAGAATGCTTCACATCCGCATGTCCCTGGCAGGAAAAACGCATGTACAATCCGCATGTACAATCCACATGCGTTTTTTCTGCCAGGGAGATGCAGAAACGCTCAAAAAAAATCCGGAGCATTTCTGAATCGTGGGCACATAGCCTTACATTAATTGTATGACTCAATATGGAGCACACGTATCCATCTATACACAGCAGGAGGGCGCACGTAGCCATCTATACACAGCGGGAGGCCGCACATAGCCATCTATACACAGCAGGAGGCCGCACATAGCCATCTATACTCAGCGGAAGGCTGCACATAGCCATCTATACACAGCAGGAGGCCGCACGTAGCCATCTATACAAAGCAGGAGGTCGCACGGTGCCATCTATACACAGCGGGAGGCCGCACGTAGCCATCTATACACAGCAGGAGGCCACACGTAGTCATCTATACACAGCGGGAGGCCACACGTAGTCATCTATACACAGCGGGAGGCCACACATAGCCATCTATACACAGCAGGAGGCCGCACATACACATCTAAACACAGCAGGAGGCCGCACATAGCCATCTATACACAGGAGGAGGCCGCAGGTAGCCATCTATACACAGCAGGGGACCGCACGTAGCCAGCTATACACAGCAGGGGGCCGCACGGTGCCATCTATACACAGCGGGAGGCCGCACATAGCCATCTATACACAGGAGGAGGCCGCAGGTAGCCATCTATACACAGCAGGGGACCGCACGTAGCCAGCTATACACAGCAGGGGGCCGCACGGTGCCATCTATACACAGCGGGAGGCCGCACGTAGCCAGCTATACACAGCAGGGGGCCGCACAGTGCCATCTATACACAGTGGGAGGCCGCACGTAGCCATCTACAGTTAGGTCCATATATATTTGGACAGAGACAACATTTTTCTAATTTTGGTTCTAGACATTACCACAATGAATTTTAAACAAAACATTTCAGATGAAGTTCAGACTTTCAGCTTTCATTTGAGGGTATCTGCATTAAAATTAGATAAAGGGTTTAGGAGTTTCAGCTCCTTAACATGTGCCACCCGGTTTTAAAGGGACCAAAAGTAATTGGACAGATTAAATAATTGTAAATAAAATGTTCATTTCTAGTACTTGGTTGAAAACCCTTTGTTGGCAATGACTGCCTGAAGTCTTGAACTCATGGACATCACCAGACGCTGTGTTTCCTCCTTTTTGATGCTCTGCCAGGCCTTCACTGCGGTGGTTTTCAGTTGCTGTTTGTTTGTGGGCCTTTCTGTCTGAAGTTTAGTCTTTAACAAGGGAAATGCATGCTCAATTGGGTTGAGATCAGGTGACTGACTTGGCCATTCAAGAATATTCCACTTCTTTACTTTAATAAACTCCTGGGTTGCTTTGGCTTTATGTTTTGAGTCATTGTCCATCTGTAGTATGAAACGACGACCAATCAGTTTGGCTGCATTTGGCTGGATGTGAGTTCACAGTATGGCTCTGAATACATCAGAATTCATTCGGCTGCTTCTGTCCTGTGTCACATCATCAATAAACACTAGTGACCCAGTACCACTGGCAGCCATGCATGCCCAAGCCATCACACTGCCTCCGCCGTGTTTTACAGATGATGTGGTATGCTTTGGATCATGAGCCGTACCATGCCTTCGCCATACTTTTCTCTTTCCATCATTCTGATAGAGGTTGATCTTGATTTCATCTGTCCAAAGAATGTTCTTCCAGAACTGTGCTGGCTTTTTAGATGTTTTTTAGCAAAGTCCAGTCTAGTCTTTTTATTCTTGATACTTATGAGTGGCTTGCACCGTGCAGTGAACCCTCTGTATTTACTTTCATGCAGTCTTCTCTTTATGGTAGATTTGGATATTGATACGCCTACCTCCTGGAGAGTGTTGTTCACTTGGTTGGCTGTTGTGAAGGGGTTTCTCTTTACCATGGAGATTATTCTGTGATCATCCACCACTGTTGTCTTCTGTGGGCAGCCAGGTCTTTTTGCATTGATGGTTTTTTTCTGTTTTTGCAGCTTAAGGATGACTTGTTTCACCTGCATGGAGAGCTCCTTTGACCGCATGTTTACTTCACAGCAAAACCTTCCAAATACAAGCACCACACCTCAAATCAACTCCAGGCCTTTTATCTGCTTAATTGAGAATGACATAACGAAGGGATTGCCCACACCTGTCCATGAAATAGCCTTGGAGTCAATTGTCCAATTACTTTTGGTCCCTTTAAAAACAGAGTGGCACATGTTAAGGAGCTGAAACTCCTAAACCCTTCATCCAATTTTAATGTGGATACCCTCAAATGAAAGCTGAAAATCTGAACTTCAACTGCATCTGAATTGTTTTGTTTAAAATTCATTGTGGTAATGTCTAGAACCAAAATTAGAAAAATGTTGTCATTGTCCAAATATATATGGACCTAACTGTATGCACAGCGGGAGGCCGCACATAGCCATCTATATACAGCGGGAGGCCGCACGTAGCCATCTATACACAGCGGGAGGTCGCACGTAGCCATCTATATACAGCGGGAGGTCGCACTGCGCCATCTACACACAGCAGGAGGCCACATGTAGCCATCTATACACGGCAGGAAGCCGCACGGCGCCATCTATACACAGCAGGAGGCCGCACGGCGCCATCTATACACAGCAGGAGGCCGCACGGCGCCATTTATACACAGCGGGTGGCTGCACGGCTCCATCTATACACAGCGGGAGGCCGCACGGCGCCCCCCCAGAGACAGCAGGAGGCAGCACGGCGCCATCTATGCACAGCGGGAGGCCGCACGGCACCCCCCCAGAGACAGCAGGATGCCGCAAGGCCCCAATCTATACACAGCGGGAGGCCGCACGATGCCATCTATACACAGTGGGAAGCCGCACGATGCCATCTATACACAGTGGGAAGCCGCACGATGCCATCTATACACAGCAGGGGGCCGCACGATGCCATCTATACACAGCGGGAGGCCGCACGGCGCCATCTATACACAGCGGGAGGCCGCACGGCGCCATCTATACACAGCTGGAGGCTGCACGGCGCCATCTATACACAGCGGGAAGCTGCACGGCACCCCCCGAGAGACAGCAGGAGGCCGCACGGCGCCATCTATACTCAGCAGGAGGCTGCACGGAGTCACGCACGCACACAAACATATACAGACATATACATACACGCATAAACACATTTGAAACACAAAAATACATATAAACAGACATCACACAATGATATCTGCCTGCACACACACACACACACACACACACATATATATACACACACACTCACCATCCCCCGGCTCGGCTCCAGTCCTGCTCTTTTCCAGTGCAGCACTGCAGGCCGGGCGCGCACTGCGTGACATCACAGCTAGGAGACAGAGCCGCCCACAGGGCCGTGTCTCCTAGCAGTGACACAGTCGGACCAGCACAGGGAAGTTAACTGCTGCAGTGCTGGCCCGGCCGAAGAAGAAGCAGCGGCCGTGCGCCGCTGCTGGGGGAGCGGTCGGGGGGGCCCCCCCTCCACTGTCTGCAGGTATGTGCAGCGGCGCCGCACATATAATGAGGACAATCTGGCCATAGACACCCCACCCGGAGCCCCGGGCCCCCTGGAGGTTCGGGTCCCCGGGGCGGTAGCCCAGATCGTCCTCATTATAATCCGCCTATGAGTGCATGCAATAATCTAGAAAAAAGCAAATAGGACATCTAGTAAGGTAGAACAGCCAAGTCCTACTGGGAAATTCGAAAATCAAAATCATAATATCTGGCATCATTAGTGTAAAATTAAATCAAAATAGTTAAAACATATGGCAAAAGACCAAATAACACAGTTAGGGCCTGTGCACATGTTGCAGATTTGCCTAGTTTTTTTGTATTTTTTCTGTGCAGATTTGTCACAAAACCTGAAGGGTTTCCTGATACCAGTAAAGTGACTGATGCACTCATGCACACATTGCTTGCTTTTTGACTTGCAGATTTGATGCAGATTTAAATCTGTAGGATGTCAATTTTTTCAGCATTTTTCCTCCAGATTTCATCTATACTGAGTGAGGAAAAATCTGCAACAAAAATGCAAGTAAAAATGCATCTATTTTACACTGTGTTTTTCCTGCCAAGATATGCAGAAATGGTGCAAAAACCAAATCCTCAATGTGTGCACATACCCTAAGAAGTTTTAACCCCTTTACCACCTTGGATTTTTCCGTTTTCGTTTTTTGCGCCTCTTTTTCCAGGAGCCATAACTTTTTTATTTTTCTTCAATATGGCCATGTGAGGGCTTGATTTTTGCGGGACGAGTTGTACTTTTGAACAACACCATTGGTTTTACCATATTGTATTATGGAAAATGGGAAAAAAATCCAAGTGTGGTGAAATTGCAAAAAAAAAGTGCATCTCCACAATTGTTTTTTTTTTTTTATTACCATGTTCACTAGATGCTAAAACTGACCTGCCATTATTATTCTCTAGGTCATTATGAGTTTGTAAATACCAAATATGTATAGGTTTGTTTTTATTTAAGTGGTGAAAAAAAATCCAAAGTTTGTAAAAAAAAAAATGGCGCCATTTTCCAAGACCCATAGCGTCTCCATTTTTCATGATCTGAGGCTGGGTGAGGACTTATTTTTTGCCAAAAAATTATTTACATTTTGTTTTTTCTTTTCGTTACGCCGTTTACAGATCTGATTAATTCTTTTTATAAATTGATCGATCGGGCGATTCTGAACGAAAGGGGGCTGATTTAAACTTTTATATTTTTTAAATGTAGTTAAAAAAATTCACAAAAACAGTGTCAGTGTCGTTTTTTCCGCAATTTCACTCCACTTGGATATTTTTCCTTTTTTCCAGTGCACAATTGGGAAAAATGATTGGTGTCTTTCAAAAGTACAACTCATCCCACAAAAAGCAAGCTCTCATATTTCTATGTGGACAGAAAAATAAAAAAGTTATGGCTCTTGGAAGATGAAAACGCAAAAACGGAAATTTATCTTGTTGGGAAGGGGTTCTTATTACATACAGTGGTGGCCAAAAGTATTGGCACCCCTGCAATTCTGTCAGATAATACTCAGTTTCTTCCTGAAAATGATTGCAATCACAAATTCTTTGGTATTATTATCTTCATTTAATTTGTCTTCAATGTAAAAACACAAAAAGAATTGTCCTAAAGCCAAATTGGATATAATTCCACACCAAACCTAAAAAAGGGGGTGGACAAAAGTATTGGCACTGTTTGAAAAATCATGTGAAGCTTCTCTAATTCGTGTAATTAACAGCACCTGTAACTTACCTGTGGCACCTAACAGGTGTTGGCAATAACTAAATCACGCTTGCAGCCAGTTAACATGGATTAAAGTTGACTCAACCTCTGTCCTGTGTCCTTGTGTGTACCACATTGAGCATGGACAAAAGAAAGAGGACCAAAGAACTGTCTGAGGACTTGAGAAACCAAATTGTGAGGAAGCATGAGCAATCTCAAGGCTACAAGTCCATCTCCAAAGACCTGAATGTTCCTGTGTCTTCCGTGTGCAGTGTCATCAAGAAGTTTAAAGCCCATGGCACTGTGGCTAACCTCCCTAGATGTGGACGGAAAAGAAAAATTGACGAGAGATTTCAACGCAAGATTGTGCGGATGGTGGATAAAGAACCTCGACTAACATCCAAACAAGTTCAAGCTGCCCTGCAGTCCGAGGGTACAACAGTGTCAACCCGTACTATCCGTTGGCGTCTGAATGAAAAGGGACTGTATGGTAGGATACCCAGGAAGACCCCACTTCTTACCCCGAGACATAAAAAAGCCAGGCTGGAGTTTGCCAAAACTTACCTGAGAAAGCCTAAAATGTTTTGGAAGAATGTTCTCTGGTCAGATGAGACAAAAGTAGAGCTTTTTGGGAAAAATCATCAACATAGAGTGTACAGGAAAAAAAAAGAGGCATTCAAAGAAAAGAACACGGTCCCTACAGTCAAACATGGCCGAGGTTCCCTGATGTTTTGGGGTTGCTTTGCTGCCTCTGGCACTGGACTGCTTGACCATGTTTATGGCATTATGAAGTCTGAAGACTACCAACAAATTTTGCAGCATAATGTAGGGCCCAGTGTGAGAAAGCTGGGTCTCCCTCAGAGGTCATGGGTCTTCCAGCAGGACAATGACCCAAAACACACTTTCGAAAGCACTATAAAATGGTTTGAGAGAAAGCACTGGAGACTTCTAAGGTGGCCAGCAATGAGTCCAGACCTGAATCCCATAGAACACCTGTGGAGAGATCTCAAAATGGCAGTTTGGAGAAGGCACCCTTCAAATATCAGGGACCTGGAGCAGTTTGCCAAAGAAGAATGGTCTACAATTCCAGCAGAGCATTGTAAGAAACTCATTGATGGTTACCGGAAGCGGTTGTTCGCAGTTATTTTGGCTAAAGGTTGTGCAACCAAGTATTAGGCTGAGGGTGCCAATACTTTTGTCTGGCCCATTTTTGGAGTTTTGTGTGAAATGATCAATAATTTGATTTTTGCTTCATTCTCTTTTGTGTTATTTCCTTGCAAGCAAATTAAATGAAGATAATAATACCAAAGAATTTGTGATTGTAATCATTTTCAGGAAGAAACTGAGTATTATCTGACAGAATTGCAGGGGTGCCAATACTTTTGGCCACCACTGTAAATACAAACCCTTCCAAAAATATTGTATTTATCTAAAACATTTCTAATTTATTTCCCAATTTCCATTTTCTATAGCACTGAAAGATCAGAATATCAGAAAATATATGCAGAGGGGGCCATGGTTCATGGCTGTGCCATAAAGTATTATTATGTATCCCAAAAAAATGAGTTGGATAGAATGCATTTTAGGATCTGCAGAAAAATTACTTGGTTCACAGAGATAGTTGCACCTGGGACCTCTAAACCTCATATTTCAAAATTTTCAATTTCCCTCAAAAGCTAATGGCTATGAAGTTTCCAGACCTATGGAGAACACTAATTGAGATAACAGTGCGAGATCCCTTAAACCTTTGACACATTTGTTGGGTTTGGTCACTTTTACCAAGGCGCATGGTATGATTAAGCTAGTTGAATACATTTGTAATAAATATACTGTTGCACCAGAGAGCTTCTTGAATAAGACAATGCCACCTCTTGAGGTCTTTTCTCTTTGTCCTGTCCAACAGCTCTCTCCAATTGAAAACCACTATATAGTGAAGGAAATAAGTATTTGATCCCTTGCTGTTTTTGTAAGTTTGCCCACTGACAAATACATGAACAGTCTATAATTGTAAGGGCTGGTTAATTTTAACATTGAGAGATAGAATATCCCCAAAAAATCAAGAAAATCACATTGTATAAATTAGATAGTTTTTTTGATCTCTTTGGCATTAACTCAACTCGCCATGTTTGAAGGAAGAAGAAGGATGAGTACAACCCTAAGAACATCGTCTCAACCGTGAAGCATGGTGGGGGAAACATTATACTTTGGGAGTGCTTTTCTGCAAAGGGGACATGACGACTACACAGTACTGAAGGGAAGGTGGATGGGGTCATGTATCGCAAGAATTTGGCCAACAACCTCCTTCCCTCAATAACAGCATTGAAGATGGGTCGTGGCTGGGTCTTCCAGCAAGACAATGACCCAAAACATACAGTCAAGGCAACAAAGGAGTGGCTCAAAAAGAAGCACAGTAAGGTCATGGAGTGGCCTAGCCAGTCTCCAGACCTTAATCCCATAGAAAACTTATGGAGAGAATTGAAGCTCCGAGTTGCCAAGTGACAGCCTCAAAATCTTAATGATTTAGAGATGATCTGCAAAGAGGAGTGGACCAAAATTCCTCCTGACATGTGCGCAACCCTCATCATCAACTACAAAAAACGCCTGACTGCTGTGCTTGCCAGCAAGGGTTTTGCAACCAAGTATTAAGTGTTGTTTGCCAGAGGGATCAAATACTTATATCTCACTGCAAAATGCAAAAAAAATGTATCTAATTTATACAATGTGATTTTCTTTTGGATATTCTATCTCTCAATGTTAAAATTAACCTACCCTTAAAATTATAGACTGTTCATGTGACGCGCCCCCTGGGCCATGTTCAAGGGATACCCGGAGCCGGATCTGGATAGGGGTAGTAGTCCTTGTGGCGGTGACCCGGTCCGTGCCCAGGGTGGTCAAACTAAGTGTGTGGCAGTCTTTGTAGATGTTGTTTGAGTGTCGACTACGCCACCCGTTGATTGCGGCTATGAGGCCGCCGCTGCAGAGCAGACCGCTGAGGCCGGTGGTAGGATTGTGCAGCAAGGATGGTATAACCCCCAACGGGAGGGGTATGGCCTCAGGGCAGCAGATGTGGAAGATGGTGGTTGTGATGGTGCAGCAAGGAAGCTCAGAGACATGCGATGCAGTTTCAGGGTTTTTACTCACAGGTGTTGCTCCGGTCACTCCGGCCTTGAGTGACCACCCGAGCCGTGCTGCGTCCACCAGGTGTGGGACTCGGCCAACTCCCAGGCAGTCCAGAGCGTGGTCGTGAGCTCCCCTCTCTTCCTTCCTACTGGCCGTTCCCACCAGGGATCCACCTTTGTCCGGCTCCCTCGGGCCTCTTGGTGGTAAAACCTTCTCTGGCTTTCCTGACCCTATTCGTGGTGTGCCTTCCTGGTGGATGTGGTGAGGGTCGTGCCAAAACTTGACCACGACCTCCGGTTCCTGGCTGAGGATCATTAGCCTCCACCAGTTTGGGATCCGGTACCCTGATCCGCCAACCCTTCACCCGTTAACTTGTGGGATCTCAGGGTTCCCTCTTGTCCTGCGTCTCTGGGCCTTTCTTCCTCCTTCTCTCCACTACAGGCCTGGCCCTGGAGCTGGGCCCAGCCGGAGCCACAGCTCCCTGTCAGCCCTCCTGGCTGAACTCTCTCCCAGAACTCACCCTGTCTAAAGATGGTGCCCACCATATATACTCCCTCTATGTGTGAGCCCAGGTGACTAGTGTGGCACCCCAGGGGTCTGGTTTTCCACAGTAACAGCAATGTTATGTCTGAGAGCAGGTGGGAGGTCTCTTGGTCAGGGATCCTATGCATGCCACACCTCCTGCCCAGTCCTGGGAGGGGAAGAACTTCCCCTATATAAACCTAGGGCTGAGGCAGGGTGAGTGAGTAGAGAAGAAGCAGAGAAAAGAAGCAAATATAGGAAGAAACAACAGGAGCTCTGTGGGAGCAGTGTTACAAGGAGTCAGGGGCTGGCAGCTGCAGAGCTCGCCCTGACTGAGAAGTTATCACCGGACCCGGAGTCCGAGGCTGTGGGGACTAACTCCTATCCAGCAGCAGAAACCGACCGGCAGGGGATTGCAGGTCCTCTGGCCCAGAAACCCGAAGGCCCCGAGTCACCGGCCATACGGGTGAGCACCACACGGTACACTCAGGGACGTGCGCTACTTATACCCGCCTCTAGCAAGGTAGCCAGAAGAGTATCGTTAGTTTGGGAGGCCTACAACTCCGCCTGGCCAGGGGAGATCCCATCTGCTCAAGGACTGACCAGGCCCCAATCGCTAGCCAGTACTCCGGGAGGGTCTATCTTTGTCACCAGTAAAGACCCTGAACTACACAGTACCGTCTCCGAGTGGTTCCTGCTACCCCCATCATCCACGTCGGCTGCCCTGAGGCCATACCCCTCCCGTTGGGGGTTATACTATCACGCTGCACAATCCTACCACCGGCCTCAGCGGTCTGCCCTGCAGCAGCAGCTCCTTAGCTGTACTCAACGGGTGGCGTAGTCATCCAACATCTACTGCTAATACAGCGCCACTTAGTCTGACTCCCTGGGCACGGACCGGATCACCGCCACGAGACTACAACCCTCAACAGATCCGGCTCCGGGTAAGCTCCCGCGTGCGCAACGCAGCGCGACACAGGCCCAGGGGCGCGTCAACTTTTGGCGTAGTCGGCAGGATCTCGTGCCCGCAACCACCGGGTACTGCGTGCCTGAAAAAGACTGTGAAAACTTACCCGTGGTGAAGATTCCCGCCATCCGGCGCCATCTTCCGCTTTCTTCCCGCCATCGGTGGAGTTTTCCCGCCATCCGGCGCCATCTTCGGCCTTCTTCCCGCCATCCGTGGAGTTTTCCCGCCATTGGACGCCATCTTGAGGACGCCGCGCGGGAAGAAGAGGGGCGTGGACTCCGAAAACGCGCGAGAACTGAAGCCCCGCCTCACGTCCGGACGTTGCGTAAGGTCCTGGAAGGAGCCCAGCAGACGCCGATGTCACAGGAGCGCGACGGAAGGTCCTCAACCCTGACGATCCACTGCAGAGCCGCGGCCTACGGAAGAGGATCATCGCAAGGTAGGTCCACTAGGGCCACTAGGGGCCAGTTACCCGCACGTTGGAGGATTTGAAGTGTATAAATTGTTTTATTTGTGGTTACCTGTTTATTGTTGCTTGTGTATAATTATGTGTTTCTAGTTATTTTTAGGGGTCCTTGGTGGATTTACCGGGAATCCTTTGTACATAGTTGGAGCGTAACCCAGGACGGACTAAAGACTGTTAAGGACTCGGGGCAGGACAGACCCCTACCTGGTTACGTCTCCCTGTTTTGGTGAAATGGACACCTTGCTTTCTTCAAAGACTGCACCCGGTTACGGACATGCCGTGACCACCTTTATGTGTTTCCTTATTGTTATTGTTATATCTTGTTATGTTTTTCTAAAATATGTTTAGTCCCGGAGTACTAAATTTCACTAGGGGGGAATGTGGCACCCCAGGGGTCTGGTTTTCCACAGTAACAGCAATGTTATGTCTGAGAGCAGGTGGGAGGTCTCTTGGTCAGGGATCCTATGCATGCCACACCTCCTGCCCAGTCCTGGGAGGGGAAGAACTTCCCCTATATAAACCTAGGGCTGAGGCAGGGTGAGTGAGTAGAGAAGAAGCAGAGAAAAGAAGCAAATATAGGAAGAAACAACAGGAGCTCTGTGGGAGCAGTGTTACAAGGAGTCAGGGGCTGGCAGCTGCAGAGCTCGCCCTGACTGAGAAGTTATCACCGGACCCGGAGTCCGAGGCTGTGGGGACTAACTCCTATCCAGCAGCAGAAACCGACCGGCAGGGGATTGCAGGTCCTCTGGCCCAGAAACCCGAAGGCCCCGAGTCACCGGCCATACGGGTGAGCACCACACGGTACACTCAGGGACGTGCGCTACTTATACCCGCCTCTAGCAAGGTAGCCAGAAGAGTATCATTAGTTTGGGAGGCCTACAACTCCGCCTGGCCAGGGGAGATCCCATCTGCTCAAGGACTGACCAGGCCTCAATCGCTAGCCAGTACTCCGGGAGGGTCTATCTTTGTCACCAGTAAAGACCCTGAACTACACAGTACCGTCTCCGAGTGGTTCCTGCTACCCCCATCATCCACGTCGGCTGCCCTGAGGCCATACCCCTCCCGTTGGGGGTTATACTATCACGCTGCACAATCCTACCACCGGCCTCAGCGGTCTGCCCTGCAGCAGCAGCTCCTTAGCTGTACTCAACGGGTGGCGTAGTCATCCAACATCTACTGCTAATACAGCGCCACTTAGTCTGACTCCCTGGGCACGGACCGGATCACCGCCACGAGACTACAACCCTAAACAGATCCGGCTCCGGGTAAGCTCCCGCGTGCGCAACGCAGCGCGACACAGGCCCAGGGGCGCGTCACTAGCACCCAATGGGCTCCTACTTCTATGCCCAGAGTCCCTCCCCTATCTGCCCCTACACTACTGGGATGTTCCTCCCCCCCTCCCACTCCAGCCAGGGACAGACGCTGTCATACCTGCACATCTAACTGGTGGGAGTACCGTAGTTCTGTCCCCCGGAAATGGGATGAGTGTAGTGCATGCAGCTATCTGAGCTCAGTCCCACACTCCATCCTTACCCGGGAGTGGAATACCACACCTCTGGTTTGAGGTGCAATACCCCTGTAGCAGCCGAGTCCTCAGGGTGCTACATTCCCCCCTGGTAAATCACAGCACGTCCTCGGGCTGTAAAAGAATAAAACATACCAAAACATACAAACTTTTTAAAACATACACTAACAGGTAAAACATCATAAACATTATCAGCCAATATAATATGACAGGTAACTTCTTATATATTATTCTAGCAATATAAACTTTTAATATAAAACCTTTTTTTTTTTTATATAAAATGTTCTTGATCTTCTGGCCACGGTGCCACTTGTGACCAGGTAAAGTGCCACAGTCACTGGAAGAAAACAGCAGTTCTCCTATAAAACCGGTAGGGGGCGCCTTAGGAAGCGCAACTATTTACAGGGTATGGCCGCTCTCAGTCCTCGGCCAGTGGGGAAAAGGGATGGCTGCTCACAGTCCTCAGCCTGTGGGGATAGGGAATGGCTGCTCACAGTCCTCAGCCTGTGGGGATAGGGAATGGCTGCTCACAGTCCTCAGCCTGGTTAGGTATAGGGACACACAGGTAATAGTTCCACGCTAGTCCCAACGGGGACCACACTTCACTTAGCAGCAATTCACATAACAGTTCTTGTAACAGTTCTCATACCCCGACGGGTAACTATATACAGCTCTTTTGTTTATGCTACTTCCCTTCAGTAGCGGTGTCCTCTCCTTGTCTCCTCCTGAGGGTAATCTTCAGACCCGTCCGGGTCCTCTTGTTCCTCCTCATACCGCAGCTCTTCCTCCGTCAGCCGGTGCACATGAAGGGCGTATGGTCCTTTTGCACACTGATGCCGGGTGAAGGTGACCTCGTCACCCAGGTAAAGGTCACGTCCCCGGTGTCCCTCTGGCAGATGGGACTCGACATCCCTGCGGGTAACAAAGACGTCGCCGGGGGTTTTGTGATCCCTGATAAAGCCCCAACCGTGCTCCAGTTGGAACTTGATTACAGTCCCGGTGGCGCGGGGACCGTGGGCTGCACGGGGGTTTCGCCGGGTCCGGCTTTTCTGCTCCGCACTTTGGACTTGCAGCCGCTCCTCGTGGATCCGCCTCTCTCGCCGTTCTTTGTTGAAGACCTCTAGTTGTTGTCGGCAGCACTCCGCACGCTGGGCTGCGGCCGCCCGGGTCTCTTGGGTGAACCCCATGAGGTTTTCACCGGTGGGGTCCCATGCGAACTGCGCCTCCTCCAACGGGAGTGGGGTGATCTTGGCGGGCGCCGGAGCCGGGATCAGAGGCTCACACAGGGGCCATTCCTTCCGGAGTCGGTGGTTGGTGTACTCCGGTGGCCACTCAAAGGGCTGCCCATCCGGGCAAGTATGTTGCGCAAATAGGTCTTCGCCTAGGGGCAGCACTGTGGAGGTCGAGGGCGCGGTGGTGGTAGCGGCGCCCGGATTCACCAGGCCTTGCGACCAGGCCGGTGGCACTTTAAAGGTGAAGGGCACTGTGGAGACGGCGGCGCCCGGGGGTACTCGGCCCTGCGACCAGGCCGGTGGCGTTTCCTGCTTGGCCGCGCTCAGGGTTAAGGCGCGTGACGTCACAGGGGGCGTGGTCGCGGCTCCTGCCGCTTGAGGCCTAGTCTGGAGCGGTGGCGGTGCAGCAACGGGCACGGTCGGTGGGATTTCGGGCTCTGCGACGGGGAGCTGGGGCAGGCTTACGGCTACTAGGCTTGGGGTGGTGACGTCCCCTTTACCTGCTTCCATCTCTTCAGCTCCTTCCACGGCGTCGTCTCCGGCCTTCGTCCCTCCTGCACCATCCTCAGAGGCAGACAGACTCCTCGTCCCGGGTGGCGTCCTTTGCTGGCGGGTTCCAGCCTGCAGGGCCATTTCTCTGCTCCACTCTGTCAGCACTTCTTGCTGCACTCGCGCCATCTTCCGAGCCAAGCCCTCCAACGCGGTCTGTGCATGCTCCCGATCTTTGGGGAGCTGTGCCAGGATCTCCACCAGGCCTTCTGAGGTGGCGGCCTGCAACAGGCTCCTGACCAGAGGGTCGGTGCTGCCTGACTCTCCCTCCATCTCCGGGTGCGATCTCTCCAGACTCCTCCAGGCTGCACCCATCCTCTCTCTTTCGTTCTTGATCCGCCCATCCTGAGGGTGGTCCCGGGGCCACTTGGTGATTGTCAGTTCCAGGGGCAGACCCCTCGCTCTGATGGACATCTCTATCATTGCAGTCTCTGCTGGTGGGGGCGGTCTCCGCTTTTGGCGCTCTTCTGGGACTAGGCCCACGATGGGAGGTGGTCTCTTGCCACCCTCTGGCACGCCCATAATGGCGTCCGCTCTGCCAGGGCGGGAAATCGTCTCAGATGGCGGGAATTGTCTCTTTATGGCGGGAAACTCCGTGGATAGCGGGAAAAGGCTGCAGATGGCGGGCAAACGGCGGGAAACGACCCGAGATGGCGTCCGATGGCGGGGACCCTCCGGAACCGGCGGGAGACTTCTTCTTACGGTAAATATGAACTTTTCTTCAGGCACGCAGTACCCGGTGGTTGCGGGCACGTAATCCTGCCGACTACGCCAAAGTTGACGCGCCCCCTGGGCCATGTTCAAGGGATACCCGGAGCCGGATCTGGATAGGGGTAGTAGTCCTTGTGGCAGTGACCCGGTCCATGCCCAGGGTGGTCAAACTAAGTGTGTGGCAGTCTTTGTAGATGTTGTTTGAGTGTCGACTACGTCACCCGTTGATTGCGGCTATGAGGCCGCCGCTGCAGAGCAGACCGCTGAGGCCGGTGGTAGGATTGTGCAGCAAGGATGGTATAACCCCCAACGGGAGGGGTATGGCCTCAGGGCAGCAGATGTGGAAGATGGTGGTTGTGATGGTGCAGCAAGGAAGCTCAGAGACATGCGATGCAGTTTCAGAGTTTTTACTCACAGGTGTTGCTCCGGTCACTCCGGCCTTGAGTGACCACCCGAGCCGTGCTGCGTCCACCAGGTGTGGGACTCGGCCAACTCCCAGACAGTCCAGAGCGTGGTCCTGAGCTCCCCTCTCTTCCTTCCTACTGGCCGTTCCCACCAGGGATCCACCTTTGTCCGGCTCCCTCGGGCCTCTTGGTGGTAAAACCTTCTCTGGCTTTCCTGACCCTATTCGTGGTGTGCCTTCCTGGTGGATGTGGTGAGGGTCGTGCCAAAACTTGACCACGACCTCCGGTTCCTGGCTGAGGATCATTAGCCTCCACCAGTTTGGGATCCGGTACCCTGATCCGCCAACCCTTCACCCGTTAACTTGTGGGATCTCAGGGTTCCCTCTTGTCCTGCGTCTCTGGGCCTTTCTTCCTCCTTCTCTCCACTACAGGCCTGGCCCTGGAGCTGGGCCCAGCCGGAGCCACAGCTCCCTGTCAGCCCTCCTGGCTGAACTCTCTCCCAGAACTCACTCTGTCTAAAGATGGTGCCCACCATATATACTCCCTCTATGTGTGAGCCCAGGTGACTAGCACCCAATGGGCTCCTACTTCTATGCCCAGAGTCCCTCCCCTATCTGCCCCTACACTACTGGGATGTTCCTCCCCCCCTCCCACTCCAGCCAGGGACAGACGCTGTCGTACCTGCACATCTAACTGGTGGGAGTACCGTAGTTCTGTCCCCCGGAAATGGGATGAGTGTAGTGCATGCAGCTATCTGAGCTCAGTCCCACACTCCATCCTTACCCGGGAGTGGAATACCACACCTCTGGTTTGAGGTGCAATACCCCTGTAGCAGCCGAGTCCTCAGGGTGCTACACATGTCTTTGTCAGTGGGCAAACTTACAAAAACAGCAAGGGATCAAATATTTATTTCCCCCACTGTACATGAGTAAAGTGCCAGAGAGTGGTAGCCGTGGGCAAGTTGCTGCTCCATGTTGCCCTGGCACCTTTCAGGAAAAGATGGGTCTGTCTGGATGTTAGTTTTGTGTGGGCCTGGTGCCCGTGCAGGCCGTCTTTAGCCGTTGATGTTGGCTGACCAGGACCCCAAATTCCACAAATTTATAAAGGAGACTTCCATTCAAACATGGGGACTTTACTGAACTTGATAAGGGTTACAGGTGCTTCTCACAAAATTAGAATATCATCAAAAAGTTAAATTATTTCAGTTCTGATGATTATGACTTACAGCCAATGAAAAGACAAAAGTCATTATCTCAGTAAATTAGAATACTTTATAACAACAGCTTGAAAAATGTTCTTAAAATCCGAAATGTTGAACTACTGAAATGTATGTTCAGTAAATGCACTCCATTCTTGATAGAGGCTCCTTTTGCATCAATTACTGCATCAATGTGGCGTGGCATGGAGGCGATCAGCCTGTGGCATGGCTGAGATGTTATGGAAGCCCAGGTTGCTTTGATAGCAGCCTTCAGCTCTTCTGCATTGTTGGGTCAGGTGTCTCTCATCTCCCTCTTGACAATACCCTATAGATTCTCTATAGGGTTAAGGTCAGGCGAGTTTGCTGGCCAATCAAGCACAGTGATACTGTTTAAACGAGGTATTGGTACTTTTGTCAGTGTGGACAGGTGCCAAGTCCTGCTGGAGAATGAAATTTCCATCTCCAAAAAGCTTGTCAGCAAAGGGAAGCATGAAGTGCTCTAAAATTTCCTAGTAGATGGCTGCGGTGACTTTGGTCTTGGCAAAACACAGTGGACCTACACCAGCAGATGACATGGCTCCCCAAACCATCACTGATTGTGGAAACTTCACACTAGACTTCAAGCAGCTTGGATTGTGTGCCTCTCCACTCTTCCTCCAGACTCTGGGACATTGATTTCCAAATAAAATGCAAAATTTACTTTCATCTGAAAACAACACCTTGGACCACTGCGCATCAGTCCAGGTCTTTTTCTCTTTAGCCCAGGTAAGACGCTTCTGGCGTTGTCTATTTGTCATGAGTGGCTTGACACAAGGAATGTGACACTTGTAGCCCATGTCCTGGATACGTCTGTGTATGGTGACTCTTGAAGCAATGACTCCAGCAGCAGTCCACTCCTTGTGAATCTCCCCAAATTTTTTAATGGCCTTTTCTTAACAATCCTTTCAAGGCTGCGGTTATCCCGGTTGCCTGTGCACCTTTTTCTACCACACTTTTTCCTTCAACTCAACTTTCCATTAATATGCTTGGATACAGCATTCTGAACAGCTAGCTTCTTTAGCAATGACCTTTTGTGGCTGACCCTCCTTGTGGAGTGTGTCAATGACTGCCTTCTGGACATCTGTCAAGTCAGCAGTCTTCCCCATGATTGTGGAGCCTACTGAAACAGACTAAGGGACCTTTTTAAATGCTTAGGAAGCCTTTGCAGGTGTTTTTATTAGTTATTCTAATTTTCTGATATAATGACTCATGTGTTTTCATTGGCTGTAAGCCATAATCATCAACATTAACAGAAATAAACACTTGAAACAGATCACTCTGTTTGTAATGACTCTATATATGAGTTTCACTTTTTGAATTGAAGAACTGAAATAAATTAACTTTTTTATGATATTATAATTTTGTGAGAAGCACCTGTATGTACAAGGGATAGCGGGTACACAGTCTTAAGCATGTTTCCGTCACAGTAAGAAGCCTTTTCATTCCTACTGTATCCTTCCTCTGTAGGCTATTCCAGGGTTCTGCAGCCTATCTGTTTCATCTCTACGTCTCCACAACCCAGCTTCTAGGCCACAGTCCTGATCAGGCCACAGTCCTGATCAGCAAGTTTATCTCTACTGGCTCAGCGGTTCCATGTCCTATCTCTATGGACACCCTGGATCTACTGCTCGGGATCCCCACTAGTCCCAGTCCTCTTTAGGTCTGCTACCTTTGGCACTAGCAAGCTCTTGGGTTTCTCATGACTTGGCGTCTTTTCAGATAACACCTTCTGGAAGGTCTCGCAGTTTCGTCAGTAACTCTCTTTAGGATCTCGCTATTACCCAATTCCAGTCTCTTCTAGCTGTGTATCAACCCTTGGTAGCACTGCACACTTGTTACTTTCTAAACTCTGACTCTATCCAGGAAGAATAGTCCTGTTCCTATCACTAAACCCTTCCCCTGTGGGCTAGTCCCAACACTTACACTACCGTTCAAAAGTTTGGGGTCACCCAGACAATTTTGTGTTTTCCATGAAAACTCATACTTTTATTGATCAAATGAGTTGCAAAATGAATAGAAAATATAGTCCAGACATTGACAAGGTTAGAAATAATGATTTTTATTAGAAAGAATAATTTTTTCCTTCAAACTTTGCTTTCGTCACAGAATGCTCCCTTTTCAGCAATTACAGCATTGCAGACCTTTGGCATTCTAGCTGTTAATTTGCTGAGGTAATCTTGAGAAATTTCACCCCATGCTTCCTGAAGCCCCTCCCACGAGTTGGATTGGCTTGATGGGCACTTTTTTGGTACAATACGGTCAAGCTCCCACAACAGCTCAATGGGGTTGAGATCTGGTGACTGCGCTGGCCACTCCATTACAGATAGAATACCAGCTGCCTGCTTCTTCCCTAAATAGTTCATGCATAATTTGAAGGTGTGCTTTGGGTCATTATCCTGTTGTAGGATGAAATTGGCTCCAATCAAGCAGTGTCCACCGGGTATGGCATGGCGTTGCAAAATGGAGTGATAGCCTTCTTTATTCAAAATCCCATTTACCTTGTACTAATCTCCCACTTTACCAGCACCAAAGCAACCCCAGATCATCACCTTACCTCCACCATGCTTGACAGATGGCGTCAGGCACTCTTCCAGCATCTTTTCAGTTGTTCTGCGTCTCACAAATGTTCTTCTGTGTGAACCAAACACCTCAAACTTTGATTCGTCTGTTCATAAAACATTTTTCCAATCTTCCTCTGTCCAATGTCTGTGTTCTTTAGCCCATATTAATCTCTTCCTTTTATTATTCAATCTCAGATATGGCTTTTTCTTTGCCACTTTGCCCTGAAGGCCAGCATCCCGGAGTCGCCTCTTCACTGTAGACGTTGACACTGGCGTTTTGCGTGTACTATTTAATGAAGTTGCCAGTTGAGGAGTTGTGAGGCGTTGATTTCTCAAACTAGAGACTCTAATGTACTTGTCTTGTTGCTCAGTTGTGCAGCGGGGCCTCCCACTTCTCTTTCTACTCTGGTTAGAGCCTGTTTGTGCTCTCCTCTGAAGGGAGTAGTACACACCATTGTAGGAAATCTTCAGTTTCTTGGCAATTTCTCGCATGGAATAGCCTTCATTTCTAAGAACAAGAATAGACTGTCGAGTTTCACATGAAAGTTCTTTTTTACTGACCATTTTGAGAGTTTCATAGAACAAACAAATGTAATGCTCCAGATTCTCAACTAGGTCAAAGGGAGATCAATTTTATAGCTTCTCAATTCAGCCAAACCGTTTTCAGCTGGGCTAACATGCATGTGCAAGGGTTTTCTAGGGTTTTCTAAACATCCATTAGCCTTCTTACACAGTTAGCAAACACAATGTACCATTAAAACACTGGAGTTGTGATCGTTGGAAATTTGCCTCTATACACCTATGTAGATATTGCAATAAAAACAAGACGTTTGCAGCTAGAATAGTCATTTACCACATTAACAATGTACAGCGTGTATTTATAATTCATTTAATGATAGCTTCGTTGAAAAAAAATGTGCTTTTCTTTCAATAATTATGACATTTCTAAATAACCCCAAACTTTTGAACGGTAGTGTAACTACTTATGAACCTGTTGTCTCTTGCTGAGCAGAACTTATTTGCACTGCACACTATGTACCACATTACTAATCTTACACTATACATTCCATATAACACTGCTACACACTATGTATATTAGCAACCAACATCTAAACCAGCAAAATCCATAGCTGTTATAAATTTTATTCAATTCAAAATACAAAAATAGAATATAAAATATAATAAAAAGACAGGGCAACAACCTGCAAAGAGGGAAAGGACACATACATTTACAGGATTATAATCCCCATGCAGGCTGTCAACAATATGTAAATCAAGGTATGCCATATACAAACCTATAACAGGTCACATCATAGTTTGTAGAGAGTGCATTATACATCAAATAAACATCTTTATAGCATCTCTAGTAAGGGTAGAGTCACTCTTGAGAGGCAAAATAAGATTAGAAATAGGGTGGCAGTTTAATCCCGATAGCGTATACTGTACCTACAGTATATACAAAATTTTCACCCCCAACAGCAAACAAAGTGGCAAATACAAGAGAAATAACAACCATCAGGATCTACTGATCTTTACATGCTTCATGTCTAGGAAACCAAAGCCTGATCATAGATGACCAGCTATCACAATGGATCATTGAATAAAGGTAAAGTTACCTAGTAAGCCGGCCACATAGAGGAAAGTGAAGCTATGTCCTCCACACACCCGACGCAGTTTCGCCCATGCTTCTCCTGGGGGCGTGTCTAACTGTAGAGGGCCCAGTATAGATATATCCTCAACTGACCATTAGGGAATTGCCACATCATTAGATGAGGAGTGTCACATGTCCGGGATGGGCGGCGCATTGCCTGCTTGCTCCTTCCCTCATTCATTAGGTGTTTGCCTATTGCTCTATAGGCAAACATCACAATGCAATACAATTCACATGACACAATATATACAAAGATGCATGACATAATACACATGACACAATTGGTGTCTCCAGGGGTAGGAATGCGACAGCATAGTCCACCACCCTTATACATGCAAAACGCTGGTGGACAGCTCTGCTCACATCCTCCTCTGTTAAGTGCCATTTTAAGAATAGTGTGTGTGCAGTCTGTGATAATCTTCATAAAGGAAGAAATTTTGTAATAAATATGCTATAGCCAGCACAAAATCATGTCTTCAACAAATGTGTTTAAATAAAGATAAACGGGCCAATTCATCAAAGCTTTTAGGTAACAAAAGTGGTCTATCACAATACACCAACCTGACTAACAAGGTGATACAAACAGGGATAAAGGAAAATACCAATCAAACAAATATATGCACACAAACAACAGAGGATAACACCGGGGAGTGGAGGATGGGTAAAAGCCAAAGTGGGAGGAGAGGATTAACACATAACCTAAACCATGCAGCAGTCTTAGCAAAATCCACCAAATGCCTTTTCAAACAACAACACTCCACCAACTCCTGAGCCATGCAGCAACGAAGCTAGCACTATCAATGACTGCTAGCCAGGGTCCAGTATATATAGGAGAGGGGAGTGGCTAACAGTGAACAGCTGCGAGCATTAAGGCAGGTAAGCTTTCAGGAGCTCACAGCTAAGCAGATTAACTCCTGCACTACTAAAAAGAAACCTGCACCGTTTAATATGAAGGTGAAAGGCTTCTAATGAGTGTAAGAGTAGGAGGATTCAGATGCTGCGGTCTTCTGGCTCTTCTCCGCGGTAATCGGACTGCACAAGGATGACATCCGAGAGCAGTCCGGTGTTTCACTCGCATCCAAAGATTTTGTATGGGTGCATGTGATCCGATTATCAGATGCACCCACAGCATGCTGCGATTTTTTCCTCAGAGCGATTCGGCATAAGAAAAAAATCGCAGATTTGCACTGCCTCATAATATAACATTGGTCCGAGTGCAGTGCAATTTTTAATTGGATTGCACTCATCCAATTTATAAGCTGTGAGTGAGCCCTAATACTGATTACATTGATACTTTTGGTTGAAAAAAATCAGCTTTATGGTTCTTCTTTAATCAGCATTTGAAGTTTTCTGCAGGGGCTGGACTGTGCACTGGGTCTGTGATTCCTCAGCTCCTGTCTTTACTTTACATTACAAAGTTGTACTGACTTGTTCCCACTAAGGTTAAATTTTTTTTTCATATGAGAAAAACTGATGAAACTGATAGGAAAAAGTTACACACTGACCAAACTCAGATGAAAATCTGATCCAAAACTCTGATGACCGTTTTTTGCGTACAAGAAAAATTACTGATGTCTGAATGAGACTTTAGTGACTATGACTCATGAAAAGCTGATATGAATATGAAAACTATTTCATGCAAAAACTACAAAGGAATTTGTGTTTCCAGAACTTTTCCTGTCACAGTAGGAGGAAATGCTATTTAGTGTAAAATGAAAAGACGTACGGTCTTCCTTGTGTCCCCTGTGTGAATCAGTGAAACTGTCAGTTCCTACTTGAGGGTGATTACGTGTCCCATGGACTGAGTGTTCAGGACTGTAGACAATGTCCTATGAAAATATTTGTGAATCATCTCTAACTCATTGCTTTTTGCTGCCAGTGTCGCTGTCTTGTCTTTATCTTACATCCACCTGGCACAAAATGGGTTACTGAGATGCGGGAAAAATCTGCAGGAAACCGAGGATATGTTACTCAGACCCGCGAGTAAACAGGAAGCTCAAGTGAAGTGTCTCTGACGGCCTGGCACACAAAACCTCATCCCCGCCAAGAATAGAGTTCAATCTCCATGTCAGGTAATGAAAAATAAATAAACACAATATGTATTTGTTCTGCCATTGACAGGGGTGCATGGATGTGGTAAAACTGCAGAGCCACATTGGAGTGCAGTCACTTTATGTGGACCACATTATGGCTATTACCACAAGGTGCTACAATAACTTAAAGGGGTTTTCCCATGAACAAAATTTTCATTTTAATCAATAGATTTTGGAATAATAATAACTTCCACAATTGGATGTGCTTAAATAAAATGTTCCTGTGCTGAGATAATCTTATATATGTGTCCCTGCTGTATACTGTGTAATGGCTGTGTCTGACCGTGTACAGAACGTGGTCTGATCATACCCCATCTCCTGGACACGGGGGGAATCAAAAGAGTATACAGACAGGACAGCAGGGGATCACAGATGATTCTTTCTGTGAGGCAAAACATTTCCCTGCCTGTTTTGAAACAATATTTTACTTCAGAGAAAGAATTATTTGAAATCCCCTGCTGTAATGTCTATGTACTTTTTTCTCCCCCCTGCCCAGGAGATGTGGTATGATCAGCCCATGTTCCTGTACGGTCAGACACAGCCATTACACAGTACACAGCAGGGGCACATTTATAAGATTATCTCAGCACAGGAACATTTTATTTAAACACATCCAATTGTGGAAGTTATTATTATTTATTGATTAAATGATCTTTAGTTCGTTGGAAAACCCCTTTAAGCCCTTACCGCTATGGGTAATTTTCATTTTTCACTTTCCATTTTTCTTCCCCTTCTTTCAAGAGCCATAACTTTTTCACTTTTCCATCAACATACCCATATGAGGGCTTCTTTTTGCCTGCTGAATTGTAGTTTTGACTGACACTACTGACTTTACCAAATAACATATTGAAAAAAAATGTTGTGAAATGTTTAAAAAAGCCACAATCCTGCCACTGTTTTTTTGTTTTGTTTTTACTTTGTTCATTGTGCAGAAAAAAAAATGATGTGGCAACATGATTCTTCAGGTCAGTAGAACTGCGGTGAAGTAGAACTGCGGCGATACCAAATTTGTGTTGTTTTTAAGTCGTGAAAAAAATTTCAGAAATCTGCAAGAAAAAGTTTGTTTCTCCATTTATTGAGACCTGTAATGTACTTTTTTCACAATAGAGCTGACTGAGGGATTGTTTTTTGCATGGCGAGCATTTTCCATTTTTGAGTTTTTTGCGCTCCTTGTTCCCAGAGCCATAACTTTTTTATTTTTAAGTCAGTATGGCCATGTGAGGGCTTCATTTTTGCGAGACGAAAAAAAATCCAAAGTTTGCTAAAAAAAATTGTGCCATTTTTCGAGACCCATAACGTCTCCACTTTTCGGGATCTGGGGCTGGGTGAGGGCTTATTTTTTACTCGCTGAGCTGATGGTTTTATTGATGCCATTTTGGGGTAGATCCGATGTTTTGATTGCCAGTTATTGCATTTTGTTGCAATGTTGCGGCGACCAATTCTGGCGTTTAGAATTTTTTTCTCATTACGCAGTTTACCGATCGGATTAATTATTTTTTTATAATGATAGATCGGGCGATTCTGAACGCGGCGATGCGAAATATGTGTATGTGTGTTTTTTATTTTATTGTTTTATTTTGAATGGGGCAAAGGGGGGTGATTTAAACTTTTATATATTTTTTATTTTTTTAATATTTTTAAAAACATTTTTTTTTTACTTTTTGCTTGTTTCAATAGTCTACATGGGAGACTAGAAGCAGCAGTTGCCTGATCGGCTCTGCTACATACAGGCGATGAGCAGATCGCCGTGTGTAGCAGATTTGCTCACTTGCTATGAACGCCGACCACTAGGTGGCGCTCACAGCAATCTGAACATGACAACCACAGGGGTCTCCTGCAGACCCCGGGTTGTCATGCCAACTCATCGGTGACCCACAATCATGTGACGGGGTCACCGATGGGTAGGGTAAGTGACGCGCCTCCAGTGCGGTGCTGTTAAATGCCGCTATCAGAGATTGACAGTGGCATTTAACTAGTTAACAGCCGCGGGTGGATCGCGATTCCACCCGCGGCTGTTGCGGACACAAGTCAGCTGTATAAACCAGTTGGCATGTGCCCGGTTTAGTGCAGGCTCAGGTTTCATTAAAGATTTTTCACTGTTTTTCTTCTATGCCCTGTGTTGCACTGAATATTGCTGGCTGCAGAATGGGTTAACTGATAATCTGTCAGTGAGCTCATTCTGATGGTCCAGTGAATGATTTTCTAATTTTTATCTATCATTTTTTAGCTTCTCTCAGCTGATTTATGACCACAGACTACATCAAAGTTAAATATAGAGAGAAATAAAAAGCCTGAAAAGGCCAAATGGTGCAAAACTTTTAATGACACTAAATTGCAAAAATGTCTTTTTGCCCTAAATACAGGCTTTTAAGTAAACAAAAATAAAATTGTCCCCAAAGGTAGAAAATCCATAGCAATAAATGTCTTGTCACTATATAAACTGTGTTCCATAGTAAACTAATAAGTAGTAATGAGCGAGCGTGCTTGCCACTGTTCGATACTCGCCTGATCATCTCACTGCTCAACATGCTTGGAGCTCGGCGAGTATTTCTGGGATGCTTGGGCGGGAACTCAGATACCTGCCCTGCATGTTTGGCGCTCTTTAGACATCCAATTAACATGCAGGGATTGCTTGCCACGCACTGTAATGCCATAGCCATGTTGGTTGTGACGTTGCAGTGATTGGCTGGCCGCATAGCGTCATCGGGTCTACATAAGACCCAGGACCCTATGCTCGTCACAGTCTACCCTGGAAACAGGCAGAGTAGGGAGAGCTGCTGCTGAGTGTGGGACATAATTGGCGGTTTAATTTTTAGGTATAGGTATTCCACAGCAAGATATATATCCATCTGAACTAACAGTCCTTCTGAGGACTAATCCAGCTGCATATATTCAGAGGTGATAGCAGGCGTTAGGCAGGCAGGGTTTGTGGACAGTGTATACAGCACAATAGGGTCCACTGCACTTTCTGTCTGCTCTGCTGCTGTTACAGATATTCATAGACCTACATATTAGGGCTATTTTTTTTGCTCTTAATCCTGATTATTTGATTAAAAAGCAATACAGTACACGATTTTACTGCTCCATTTGCTTGTTAGCAGAATACAGCCAGATTTTTTTGATTTTATTCGCATTGCTGTATTATGGAAGCAGAGAAACTTTTCCATCATCAGATGTGATCCCATATTACTGCAGTAATTATACAGACATTTTGTGGAGCGTGCCAAATATTCCACTCCATTTAAAGTCAGCCAGCTGTGTTTTGTTGAACCTATGCACACTTGGTCGCTGACCAATACCATATCTATAAGGCCACTTCCTAAAACCGTGGTCATCAGACGTGATCCCATATTACTGCGATAATATTCCTGAAATTTTTGGGAGCATGTCAAATATTATACTCCATTTAAAGTCTGGCTTGTTGTGTCTTGTTCCAAACTATTCACACTTGGTTGCTGACCAATATCATACTATTAATGAGGAAAAAAAAGAGGAGTTTTTGAGAATAAAAGGTACCGTATTTTTCGGACCATAAGACGCACTTTATTCCTCCAAAATTTTGGTGGAAAATGGGGGGTGCGTCTTATAGTCCGAATGTTGGGGGGAGGGTGTATATTTATGTGGGGTGTGGGGGGAGCGGTATCGGTGGAGGAGCGGGGCGCAGGAGGCAGCAGCCACCTGCTGCAGCCTACACTGTCCCCGCTGCTAAAGAAAATGAATATTCACTGCTCCCCACGCCCACGAGGCGTGGGGACCACTGAATATTCATGCTCCTTAATAGCGGTATACAGTGTAGCCGCGCTGCGGCTGCTGCTGCTGCCGGCTATCTCCTGTGCCCACTGTTAAAGGGCATGAATATTCAACCTCTCTCCACGCCCATGGGTGTGGGGAGGGGGTGTATATTCATGCCCTTTAATGAGAGGGCACAGGAGATAGCCGGCAGCAGCCGCAGCGCGGCTCCGCTGTGTGCCGGCTATGAAGGAGAGTGAAGTCACTGCTCCCCGCGCACACAGACCCGGCGTGCGGAGCAGTGATTTCCGGCAGCTGATCTCTCCATGTGAGCCGCGCATGGCAGTTACGTCATGCGCGGCTCACATGGAGAGATCAGTGCAGGCAGACCGGACGCAGCACTGATAGAGAGAAGAAAGGTGAGTAGGAGTGTTTATTTTTTTTTAATGTGCAGCCTGATGGGGATTAGGGGGACCATGCATACTAGGACAGGGATTAGGGGTGCCATGCATACCAGGACAGGGATTAGGGGTGCCATGCATACCAGGACAGGGATTAGGGGTGCCAAGCATACCAGGATAGGGATGAGGGTTGCCATGCATACCAGGACAGGGATGAGGGGTGCCATGCATACCAGGATAGGGATTAGGGGTGCCTGCAAACCAGGACAGGGATGAGGGGTGCCATGCATACCAGGACAGGGATTAGGGGTGCTATGCATACCAGAATAGGGATTATGGGTGCCATGCATACCAGGACAGGGATGAGGGGTGCCATGCATACCAGAACAGGGATTAGTGGTGCCATGCATGCCAGGATAGGGATTAGGGGTGCCATGCATACCAGGACAGGGATGAGGGGTGCCATGCATACCAGGACAGGGATGAGGGGTGCCATGCATACCAGGACAGGCATGATGGGTGCCATGCATACCAGGATTGGGGATGAGGGGTGCCATGCATACCAGGATAAGGATGAGGGAGCCATGAATATCAGGATAGGTATGAGGGGTGGCATGCATACCAGGATAAGGATGAGGGGTGCCATGCATACCAGGATGGAGGGATACCATGCATACCAGGATGGGGATGGGGACCACATATAAAAGGAAGGGGGGCGGCATATATACCAGGATGGAGCCAGGATTGGGACATTACCCCTATAACAGTGTCAGCAGAAGACCCCCTCCCCTTTAAAAGTGCATCATGACCACATTTTTTGCTTAAATTTTTTTATTTTTTTTTTCCTCCTCTAAAACCTAGGTGCGTCTTATGGTCCGGTGCGTCTTATAGTCCGAAAAATACGGTAATTCTTTATTGATAGAAAAATGCTAAAAAGAATGGTATATTATAAAATGATGGACCACAGCAATGAGTTGACATAAAAACACCAAAGGACAAAACAAAGTGAGATACAAAAACAGAAAAAAGTGACAGGGAGTGTCCCACTGAAAGGTAGGTTAAATATAATACAAAAAAGAGTTGCAAGATAAGGGAGGAGAATTTTAACTGCTAACAAAACAACAAGTCATTTGTCATGTGATACATATAACAGAATGCCAAAATCTCCTATTCTATCAAAAAGCAACTCCTTGCACTAACTCAATGTATAAATAATAGTTGCCACATAGGCAGTGCAGCCTTACCCATTACATAAGGGAACTCCCTCAGGAATGAAATGCAGCACCAATCACGTGTTTCAGAGTCTTTATCAAGGGAGAAGTGAAATGTAATAGTAAGTAAGCGCTGTTCAGCACCTTTTGAGCACCTGGCCAAAGTCACATGTGCTCTTTCAGGCAATCACCCATCGGTTAAACGGCACATGCGCCAATACCCACATGCACCATCAGCCCTTCCCAGCAATGACCTTTTGTGGCTTACCCTCCTTGTGGAGTGCGTCAATGACTGCCTTCTGGACTTCTACCAACTCAGCAGTCTTCACCATGATTGTGGAGCCTACTGAATCAAACTAAGGGACCTTTTCTTTTTAAATGCATCGAAAGCCTTTGCAGGTGTTTTTTGTTAATTATTCTAATTTACTGAGATAATGACTTTTGTGTTTTCATTGGCTGTAAGCCATAATCATCAACATTAACAGAAATAAACACTTGAAATAGATCACTCTGTTTGTAATGACTCTATATAATACATGACTTTCACTTTTTGTATTGAAGAACTGAAATAACTTAACTTTTTGATAATATTCTAATTTTGTGAGAAGCACCTGTATGTGCATTGGCCTTATAAATAGCTGCTTAAGCAGGATCCAGGAACAGGCATGAGCACGTTTTGCCCATGTCCATTAGAGTGTTCACATACAGTGATCCTATAAACAAATGGCTTGAGCAGAATCCAGGAACTGAGAGGACCATTGTGGATATGGACATTTATCTTTAGACTTTCAACCACCCCTAAATGAAGATGGACTATGGAGTATATGTGATTTGGGTCGGTTGGATAGTCCTAGTTCTGTATCATTCCTCTGCTGTACCCCATTAAAAGGAATGCCATGGCCCCTTTAAATATTTACAGTTTACTATACTTACCTACTTTTTCCATCCGATGTGCACCTGCGCCTTTCCCCGCTCTGCGCCTCTGTTCGTGCCCCAGCATCTTTAGGGGGGTTTGGGCATGTCCAGCAACCTAGGCAATGCGTTCTCGCTCCCGATCATGCACGTCATCCTCCTCACAGCCAGGCATGGGCGGATGGTGCATGTGGGAACTGGCGTACCCGCCGTTTAAGCGATGGGTGATTGGCTGAAAGAGCACATGTGACTTTGGTTAGGTGCTTAAAAGGTCCTAAAGGGCGCCTACTTACTATTACACTTCACTTCCCCCTTGATAAAGACTCCAAATGGGGCTTTGGGGGCTGCGTTTCACTCCTGAGGGGGGTCCTTTATGTAATGGGTAAGGCTTTACTGCCTATATGGCACCTATTATTTATACATTGAATTAGTGCGAGGAGTTGCTTTTTGATTAAAAAGGAGATTTTGGCATTCTGTTATATCACATTATAAATGACTTCTTAACCTGTTACCAGTTGAAATTCTCCTCCTTTATCTTACAACTCTTATTTTGTATTATATTTAACCTACCTTTCAGTGGTACCATCCCGCTATCTTTTTTCTGTTTTTGTATCTCACTTTGTTTTGTCCTTTGTTTTTTTTATGTCAACTTATTGCTGTGGTCCATCATTTTATAATATACCCTTGTTTTTAGCATTTTTGTATCAATAAAGAATTTTTTTTCTGCAGCACCAACAGCACGCAGTACGCAGTATAAGGCAATAATACTTGGCTGGATCGGTGTAATATGCTATCCATACTGTGATAGCTCACACGTAAATGTATTTCAAATAAGAGAGGTAATATTGTAGAACATAGAATTGATTTGAATTGGCCTTCTCAATATTAAGGAGTGGGTCTCCTATACTGTTATTGCGTTTGCAGCAAGTTCAAGGGCTGCCAAAAATTAGGACGCACTCCAATACTAATTTGAAGAGACATAGTGGGGGGCCTCAGTTAAAAATGTATTTTCTATTACTAAGGAGTGGGTCTCCTATACTGTTATTGCGTAGCGTATGCAGCAAGTTCAAGGGCTGCCAAAATTAGGACGCACTCCAATATCAATTTGAAGAGATGTAGTGGAGGGCCTCAGTTAAAAATGTATTTTCTGTTATTAAGGAGTGGGTCTCCTATACTATTATTGCATATGCAGCAAGTTCAAGGGCTGCTAAAAATTAGAACGCACTTCAATACCAATTTGAAGAGACGTAGTGGAGGGCCTCAGTTAAAAATGTATTTTCTGTTATTAAGGAGTGGGTCTCCTATACTGTTATTGCATATGCAGCAAGTTCAAGGACTGCCAAAAATTAGAACGCACTCCAATACCAATTTGAAGAGACGTAGTGGAGGGCCTCAGTTAAAAGTTTATTTTCTACTATTAAGGAGTGGGTCTCTTATACTGTTATTGCGTATGCAGCAAGTTCAAGGGCAGCCAAAAATTAGAACGCACCCCAATACCAATTTGAAGAGACGTAGTGGAGGGCTTCAGTTAAAAATTTATTTGCTATTATTAAAGAGTGGGTCACCTGGACTGGTAATGCCCATGCACTAAGTGCATGGGCTGAAAAACATTGACCTCTGGTGGGTATACATATATATTATATATAAAGTTAGAGGTAAGCCTCTAAAAATAGTTCCTACAGGCATCATAAGCACCCTTAAAAAAATTATGTGGGCAGTGCATGATGGTCACCCTTGTGATATGATGGTGGAGGTTGAGGAGAAGGAGGAGGGCAACATAAAATAGAAGAACTCCTGAAGCATATACCCATGTCTGGGTATGATGGGGTGCATGGAAATAGACCCCCCACCCCAAAAAAAAACATTGAATTTGAGTTTTTGTTCCACTGCTATCATTCGATGGTGTTGAGAAGTCTGGTCCAATACAGCCCTTGTTCATTTTGATAAAAGTCAGCCTGTCAGCATTTTCAGTTGACAGGTGGATGCTCCTATCAGTTGTAATGACTCCGGTGGCACTAAAAACCATCTCTGAATAAACGCTAGCAGCCAGGACCTCCATGGCGTAGAAAGACAGTTCATGCTACATGTCCAGCTTGGATACCCGATAGTTGTAAGGTACAGAGGAATCACGGATGACGCTGGTACAGTCGCCAAGGTAGTCCTTCTGCATCTTCCAAACTTTTCCCTCCTTGTCAGAGTACCCCAGGGCCTGGGCACTGGGAGGGTCTGAGAAAACTGTCCCAGACTTTTGACAGTGTTCCCCTGCCGCATCTGGTTTGTGTCTCCCTCGCCTGTACTCCTTGGTTTTCCAATGAACTGTGACCTCTGCCGCCAGCATTTCCAAATGGGAACTTTTTTAATAATTCTTCAACAAGAGACTTTTGGTACTGCAACATTTTATTAGACCTCTCTGCCACAGGAAGGAGAAATAGAAAGTTTTCCTTGTAGCGTGGGTCTAGAAGTTCTCCTTGTAGCATGGGTCTAGAACCATACACACATAAATCTATGTGCCATCAATACCCAGCAGCTTTTGAACAATCTACAGTCATCTTTACCTCCCAACCTCTCCCTCTCCTGTCCAGACTCAGCATTGTCACACTAGTCACACTATAACAACACGTTGCAGAGAGCCCTGGATGAAGCAGCACCTGCTACATGCAGAATGACCCAGCAAAGACGGCAGCCCTGGCACACATGCAAACATGTTTTCTCCAGCGCTGCTCAAGGTGCGCTGAGCGTCTGTGGAGAAAATCACTTTCAGCAGAAGACTTTACCCACTATAAGTTCATGCTCAAAACTTATAACTCTGGACTCCATCTTTTCTAAACAAGTCTACTTTACCACTCTCTCTCTCTTCTAATCGGTCTCCCTTTAAACAAACTCTCTCCTCTCCAATCCATTCTTAATGCAGCAGCCACGGTCCTATTTCTATTAGGCCGCTTCACCGACACCTCTACCCTGTGCCAGTCATTGCACTGATTAGGTTACCCATTCACTACAGAATACAATACAAACTCATCTCTCTCACCCACAAAGCTCTCCACAGTTCTGCACCGCCCTATATCTCATCCCTCTTTTCTGTCTATCACCGCTCCCATGCCCTCTGTACTACAACTGATCTAAGACTGACATCCTCCTTAATACAAACCTCACACCTCCATCTCCAAGACTTCTCTCATGCTGCGCCAGTTTTCTGAAATGCACTACCCCAAACGATGCAACTAATATCAAGCCCCCATGTTTTTAAACATGCTTTAAATACACAGCTGTTTAGACAAGCCTATCACCTCAACTCACTAACCCAACTCTCCCCTGTTCCCTCCTAAATGTTAATCTTAATATGCTCCTGCCTATTCATCTCTCCACACCCTCCATGTACCCAATAGCACACGGTAACTGCGCTTAGCTTCAGCAGAGCCTGATGCCACTTGGCCGAGGCAGTGCTGCAGTGCTTCCAACTTGCAACTGATGTGGTCATTTCGGAGATGGAGGCTGAAGAGGAGGAGGTGCAGGAGCTTTAGAATGTGGGGGCAACCCTGATTGACCCAGGGCATGCAATCCTCAGCGTCGGGAGGATGTGTTCCATCCTAAGGTCCGACTGGGTCCCGGCTTCCACAATTTTAACCCAGTATGCCGTCAGTGAGATGTACCGTCCCTGGCAACAAGCGCTTGTCCACATGTACGTGGTTAGGTGGTCTTTCCCAGTAACTGCATTGGTGAGGGTACAGGTAATATTCTGGGACAAGTGCTTGTGTAAGGGAGGGAAACCGGGAGAAATAGTGGTGGACCGAGTACCGAGGGACGGCCTCTGCCATGAGGTTGTGGAAAAATGTAATCTCCACGAGTCTAAAAGGCAAGATTTCCAGTGCAAGCAGTCAAGAAATGTGGCAGTTTAGTATTCTCGTCTGTGGATGGGTGGCTTTGTATTTGCGTTTGCATTTAAAGGACTGGGGTAGAGACAACTGAACGCTGCGCTGGAACAAGGACGTGGACGTGGTTGCTGATGGTGGTGGTTTCAAGTGTGCAATGACAGGTGCAGGGTGGGAGGCATCTTCGCCTTGCCATTGACCCATGGACAGGGAATTGGCTTGCACGCACATCTGCGGAACAGGCAGTGGTGTCACCCGCAGACACGGTTTCAAGACCCTGGCATTTGGCCCAACTAGTCAGGTGCTTTGCTATCATGTGCCTGAGCATGCTTGTGGTTTTCAGGCTGGTAGTTTTGCTGCCCTTGCTGATGTTGGCATGGCAGTTGTTACAAATGGCCTTTTTGGGGTTAACTGGACAGTCTTTAAAAAGGAGCCAGACTCAGGAAGACCTAACAGTTGGGCTGGCAACTTCACTCGTATTGGTGTTTTGGGGAACAGTGGACCGCCTTGTGTCTGTGGCCCTCCACTGCTTCTTCCTGCATTTTGTTGTGCTACGCCTCCCTCCCCCTCTGCGCTGCTGTCCTCGCTATGCATGTCACCTTGCCAGGTTGGGTCAGTGACTTCATCGTCCACCACCTCATCTTCCACTTCCGCATCCTGGTCCTCCTCCTGACTTTCTGGCAATTGTGCCTCATCATCATCCACCTCATGTGACAGTAATTGCACTTTCCCACCATTGCCTTCATGTGCCCGTGGCTGCTCAAATATTTGGGCATCGCTACATGCGATCTCCTGTTGCCCCTTTTGAAGGGGACCGAGCGAGAGACTAGAATCTATAAATGGAAATATGAACAGAACATCTCTTCGGAGTGTCCAAGTGTGGGATCACTTGTCTCTGGGCACTCGGCATGGTGGGAGGAAGGAGAATCAGTATGAGGAATATGCTGACAGCAACTCTAAAATATCCATTCCTCAAACAAGAATCTGCAAAAACACTAGTGCGTGCCCTCATCATCTCCAGCCTCAACTACTGCAACCTCCTGCTCTGTGGCCTCCCTTCTAACACTCTCGCACCCCTCCAATCTATCCTAAACTCTGCTGAACGACTAATCCACCTGTCCCCCCCCGCTATTCCCCGGCCTCTCCTCTCTGTCAATCCCTTCACTGGCTCCTAGACACTCCAGTTCAAAACCCTAACCTTGGCATACAAAGTCATCCACAACCTTTCTCCTCCACACATCTGTGACCTAGTTTCCCGGTACTTAACCTTCGATCCTCACAAGATCTCCTTCTCTACTCCCCTCTTATCTCCTCTTCCCATAATTGCATACAAGATTTCCCCCGTGCACCCCTTCTACTCTGGAACTCTCTACCCCAACATATCAGGCTCTCGCCTACCGTGGAAACCTTCAAAAGGAACCTGAAGACCTACCTGTTCCGACAAGCCTACAACTTGCAGTGACCACCACTCCATCATACCGCTGCACGACCAGCTCTACCCTCACCTATCTTATCCTCACCCATCCCTTGTAGACTGTGAGGCCTCGCAGGCAGGGTCCTCTCTCCTCGTGTACCAGTCGCTGTTATGTTTCAGTTCATGATTATTGTAATTGTTTTTTCTATGTATACCGTTTTTTCACATGTAAAGCGCTATGGAATAAATGGCGCTATAATAAAAAATAATAATAATGTGGTTCTGACTCACGGCTATTGAGACTGGACCATGTGGAAGACAGGGTGGTGGTTGTTGAAAACTGACTGGAAGCATTATCTACTGTATTTATCTGCTATCAAACCAACAACCTTTTCACACTGGTTTGGCTTCAATAGTGGCATTCCACGCCCCCTAGAAAGTGGGACAGGAAGCTAGGTCGACATGATGTGGGTGCTTGTTGTGCTCCCTCAGCAGGCACAGTTTCATCTTGCCCAAGGCCTCAGCCTCTGCGTGCACCATCACATCCACTTCCCCGTCCACGCGCTTTGCACATTTCAAATGGGGTATAATATTTGTCACGTTGCCAAAACTGTCAGGATTATTCCTGCAGTAATATAGGATCACGTCTGATGGCCACGGTTTTAGCCAGTGGCCTAATAGATATGCTATTGGTCAGCACCAAATGTGAATAGGTTTTAACACACAACTGGCAGATTTTAAATGGAGTATAATATTTGGCACATTCCCAAAAATGTCTGTATTATTACCGCAATAATATAGGATCACGTCTGATGACCACGGCTTTAGGCAGTGACCTGGGATGCGGAGATGCTTCCAGGGTCTTCCCCATGCTGTTCCCATGTGATTTGAGCACTGTTTCCATCAATATCACCAATTTTTAGGCCCCCTTCAGACCTCCGGGGGGAACCGCTGGAAAAATGCTCGAGTTTCACATTGACTTACATTGGGCTCGTTACTCGGGTTGAGCACCCGAGCATTACGATTTGCTTGATCTGAGCAACGAGTACCCGATCATTTTAGTGCTTGCACATCACTAGCACACCAATATGTTTTTTTACTGACCTGCTATATGAGAGATTAGCATCCCCCGACAGGTGACAATCCTGCAGCTATCAGCTGTACACTATAGCTGGCATCCTTCTGCGTCAGCCATGATCAGTGTTGGCATCGACCATGGCCGTTTAACCCCTTAAATGCTGCTGTCAATAGTTACTGCATAATCTAAATAGTTAAGAGTGTAGGGACTTCCTCTTTAACCCCATTTTCACTCCGAGATCTTAATTCTGTGGTCCAGAGTCTGCCGGCTATAGCGGTCTGTTCAGAGGTTATCAAATTTAGGTGGAGAAAATAAACATTTTCATTCCTGTCATACCACTTTGCATTAATTCCTGAAAAGTACCTGAAGGGATAATGAACTACTTGAAAGCCATTTAGAATACGTGGAGGGGTGCAGTTTTTAAAGCGGTATCACTTTTGGTGGTTTCCAATATATAGGACTCCCAAAGTCACTTCAAAACTGAATAGGTCTCTATAAAAATGTTTTGAAAATTTCCTTGAAAAGACGAAAAATTATTGACACATTTTTAAACCTTCTAAAATGCTATCAAAATAAAACATAATTTTACAGATGGTGCTGATGTAAAGCAGATATGAGGGAAATATTGTTTATTATTTATTAATGTTTTTGTGTGGTATGACTACCTGGATTAAAGTGATAATCATTAGTGTTGAGCCACCCCCGTAGTGTTCGAGTTCGGTTCGGTTCGTCGAACTGTTCGTCGAACACCTTCGAACACCGTTAAAACCAATGGGAGGCAAACAAAAACACATAGAAGCACATAGAAAACACCTTCAAAGGTGTCCAAAAGCTGACAAACTGCTCAGAAGACATAACTAACACATGGAAAAGAGACAAGTACATATAGTCATGCGAAAAGAAAAGAGGTGGAGGAGTAAAAGAAGGGGGAGACACAGATATAGGCATGTCATGCCCCTCTAAAATCCAAAAAGTGAGAAGCCGACACAGCCAGTCCATTCCTGCCCGTGCCACCTCCGTGTCGCCGGGTTTGTGCCAGAGCCGCGGTGGACCCTGACGGCCAGCCCCCCTCTCCCAATACTGGTGCCTGTCCGCTGGTGGGTCGAGCGAGCCCCCTGTGGGGGAGGCAGGTCTAAGCTTTTTCATTTAAATTGTCTCTCTAATTTGAATAAATACACTTTAAATACTTTTACAAGGATCTATTGGAGGGCAAGTCTCATGCCAGCAGCCGCGTAATTCCAGCTCCAGTAGTGTCCACTAAAGCTGCTGCAGTTAAAAAGCTTTTATAAGGATCGAGCTCGGCAGTCCACCGCAAGGCGTCCTACCGCCAGTCCCAGCCCCTATGCCTTGGGGTGCCTCCTGATGCTCTTCACTGAGTATCCCGGGGTCCCGAAGCATTTCCTTTGAAAAAATTAAGTGTCCAAACTACAGGTGGTGTAGCTTGCTTAACAGCTGGGATAATTCGCTGACTAGCAGACACTGCTACTAGGCACAAAGTATTTCCTGGGCTAGATGCAGTTAAAAATTTGTAATTAGATACTCTCGTTGGATGCTGAGAAAGCATTCCATAGAGTCTCCTGGCACGCCATATAATATTCTCTTAAAAAGCTTGGGGTAGGGGTCTAGGGGACCCTTTTATAGCCAAAATCACGGCCCTGTATCGCAATATGTCACTTAGGCTGAAGATAAATGGAACTGTAGCACCCCAAGGGCTTGGTTGCTACAGAGGTATTGCACCTCACCCAGAGGTGTGATATCTCACTCTCAGGTAAGGATGGAGTGTGGATCAGGACCCCGACACCTGCATGCATTACAACACATTGCCGTGGGGCAGGGCGACCAATATGCTCTGAGATGGGCACGACATTCCCTGTTCCTGGCTGGAGTGGGGGGAGGGAACACTGAGGAAGGGGAACCCTGTAGTGCAGGAGCAGGGAGGAAGCAGTTCCTGGGTGCATTGAGAAGGAAGTATAAAAGGTGGGCACCATCTTAGTTCAGTGCAGAGAAGTCTGAGCAGAAGTGACAGGGAGCATGGGCTCTGCATGAGCTCTGCTCCGGAGGCGGGCATAGTAACAGAGGCCCAGGCCTGGAAGAGGGAGAAGGAAGGAAGAGGAGCGGAGAAGGCTCCAGGAATGAGGAACGAAGGGATCCCAGGGGTGCGGACGGGCGAGTCGCCTCCGCACGCCCGAATCCACCTGCGTGGAGGGGTCAGGCTAAAGGGGGAGACCGGTCCCCGAAACTAGTGGAGGCGGGAAACGACCCTCAGCTAGAAACTGGAGGCTGTGACATTTTATGTGGCGCAGCCCCTCACTACACCCGCTAGGAAGGCACCACATAGAGTCAGGGAAACTGGCGCCAAGTTTACCAAGAGGAGGCCCGAGGCAGCCGGACAGAAGCGTTGGTAAGAAAGGCCAGACAAAGGACACACAAAGGGGGTCCTGTGAAGCGCTCCAAAGTTATCTGGGAGTTGTCTGAGCCCCTCACCTGGTAAGCACAGTACGACGTGGGCAGCCGTTACCTGCAGAAGTGGTCTGGATAATAAGAACTGTGAGTAAAGGCCCTGGACTGCATCACTGACTCCGTGTCGTTACTGCTGCTGCCCTGCACCATCACCCCCATCCTCCGTATACACTGCCCTGAGGCTATACTCCTCCGTGGGGAGTTATGCTACGCTCTGCTGCACCCACAACACCAGCCTCAGCGGTCTGCCCTGCAGCGGCGGTTCACTCTGACCGCAATCCACGGGTGGCGTAGTCGGACATTTAAACATCAAAACCACATAAATAGTTCCGCCACTGGTTTGACCACCGTGAGCCATGGAACCGGGTCGCCGCCACGGAGACTACAACCACCAGCATCCACCAAAAAGGGTCCGGCTCCGGGTGTCCCAAGGCCCAGGGGGCGCGTCAGAACATTTTCATCACCTTTCATAATCACCAATGGGACAAGGCAGGGATGTCCTCTGAGCCCCTCTCTTATACATCCTAGTGATGGAGCACCTGCTCTCATCAATTCGCCATAACCCCAATATTAGGTGGATTGAGGTGGGAGGCACCGAGTACAAGTGCTCTCTATTTGCTGATGATGTCCTAGTATATATCACTCAATCACATATATCCATCCCTGCTGTTATGGCTGAAAGAGATCACTTTGTTACATGGTCAAATTTTAAAATCAATGCAGCGAAGTCTGAGGCCCTCGATGTCTCCCTCCCAAAATCCATACAGGATTCCATCCAGTCCAACTTTCCCTTTGCCTGGCCCTCACAGGGTATCAAATACTTAGGAATTGCTATTCATAGAGACCTCTCCCGTCTATGTTATCTTAATTTTGGGCCCTTTATTGAACAACTCCATACAGACCACGGTTGGCAAGTTAGAACTGTAAGATTCACTACGTGAACCACTGGTGTTTTGTGGAAAAGCACATGTACACTGTGTTCCAAATTATTATGCAAAAAGTGTTTAGGAGTGATAAGGGAAGAATTTGTTTGTTTGTCAGTTAAACTCATTGATGGTGATGTGTGTCAGGGCTCTTTATATCACTGTAAGCAATTGCAGACACCTGTGCTAATTAGTTTGGCAGGTGTGTCCAATGAAAGGCAAGACTACCTAAGAAGGCTGTCCCACATTATTAAGCAGCCTACATTTTCTGCCAAAATGGGAAAGAAAAAGGATGTGTCGGCTGCTGAGAAGCAACAAATTGTGGAGTGTTTAGGTCAAGGCATGACTACAATCAACATTGTGCGATGATCAGGATGAAGTGTCTTGGCAATCAAGAAGTATGTAGCTGATTCACAGTACACACGTGTGCGTGCTGATAAGGGCAAATTGAGGACTCTTTCCTACAGGCAATTACGTCAGGTTAAAAGAGCAGCGACAAAAAAGCCTTGTCATAGCAGCAGACAAGTTTTTGAAGCTGCTGGTGCCTCCAACGTTCCCCGAACAACAAGATGCAGGGTCCTTCATAGGTTTGCAGCTGTGCGTACGCCATCCTGTCGACCTGCTCTATCCACTTCACACAAGCAGAAACGGCTCCAGTGCGCCAAACATTACATGAAGACTGATTTCAAAACTGTTTTGTTCACGGATGAGTGCCGTGCAACGCTCGATGGTCCAGATGGATGGAGTGGAGGATGGCTGGTTGATGGACACCCCACGCAAACATGGCTACAGCGCTAACAAGGAGGAGGTGGAGTAATGTTTTGGGCTGGAATCATGGGGAGAGAGATTGTCGGCCCCTTTAGGATCCCTGAAGGGGTAAAGATGAACTCCATAATGTATGTGGAGATTCTCAAACAGCACTTCCTGCCATGGTTCAAGAAGAAGAACCGTGTATTCCACAGCAAGATCATTTTCATGCATGATAATGCACCGTCTCATGCTGCACATAACACATCTGCATCTCTGGCTGATATGGGCATAAAAGGGGGCAAACTTATGGTGTGACCCCCATGCGCCCCTGACCTCAACCCCATTCAGAACCTCTGGAGCATCATCAAAAGGAGTGTCTATGATGGCGGGAGGCAGTTCACATCTAAGCAACAGCTCTGGGAGGGTATTCTGTCCTCATGCAAAACAATTGAAGCAGAAACCATCCAAAACCTGACAAATTCAATGGACGAGAGAGTTCAGAAGCTCCTTTCGAACAAGGGGTCCTATGTGCAAATGTAACATCACCTAGAATAAAGTTTTGAGTTGAAAACTGTTTGATTTCAGTTTCTAATAACCTGCTAATGCTTATAATTTCAAAAATGACAATTTTTTTTGGTCTTTATTAAAATGAAAAGGTTGATCGAAGAGTGTGGGGGATCTAAGAGTGTGGCAACCCAGTAGTCAGGATTACTTCGAATTCTGACAATCTGAGGGTCATGTTGCAGGTAGTGCAGCAAGAAGGCACTTATGTGTCTTGCGCATCTCGGAGCCCCAAAATTATTTTCCGGGCTAGATGCAGCTAAAAATTATTATTAATTTTAAATCTGGTGGAGCTTAGTATAGATGGCCTAATAGAATCAGTGCTGCACACTGCTACAAAGCCCAAATTATTTTCCAGCCAAGATAGAGATAAACATGATTAGTAATTTGAAAGCTTAAAATGGTTGGTGAGGTGATTTTAGCCAATCATCAAGCTTTTACTCTCCCCAGGATGACACAGGGGTAGAAAAGTCATTTCAGATCCATGATTTGTTCATCTTTATGAACGTGAGTCTGTCTACATTATCAGTGGAGAGCCACGTGCGCTTATCTGTCAGCACACCACCAGCAGCGCTGAACACACGTTCAGACAGAACGCTGGCTGCGGGGCATGACAAGATCTCCAAGGCGTAAGTGGCTAGCTCTGGCCATTTATCCAGATTGGAAGCCCAAAAAGAGCAAGGGTCCAGTGACACAGTCATGGCTTCAATGTTTACTTGGAGATACTCCTGTACCATCGTCTCTAGGCGCTGACTATGTGTCACACTTCTTGTCTCCTGTGGCCTTGCAAAGGATGGGCTAAAAAAGTGGTGAAATCATTCCGCAAAATTGATGTTACCAGCAGATACTGTGTTTCTGTTACGGTTTGAGTGCTGAACACTCGACGGTACCGGGGATCTAACAGTGTGGCAACCCAGTAGTCAGGATTATTTCTAATTCTCACAATTCGAGGGTCATTTTGCAGGTAGTGCAGCAAGAAGGCACTCATGTGTCTTGCGCATCCAGGAGCACCAAGTCCCTGTTGTGTTGGTGGCGAGGTAACAATCATGCTTCCTTCCTCTGTCCTCTCCCCCCAACCTCGCACAACAGAAATGTGATCAAGGTCTCCCTCATCTGATGAGTCTTCCATCAGTTCGTCCTCCACTTCTTTCTGGGCTCCTGCACCTTCCTCACTAGTTTGGCTGCTACCATGCGCCCTGGTAAAACCATCTCCCCCACCCTCACATGCCTGCCGCCTTGGTGCTGCCGACCGTCTGGACCTTGCAGATGTTAGCCCTTCCGCATACAACTCCTCCTCCTCTACTTCCTCCACCTCCTCTTGTGCCACCACCTGACTCCGAATTCTGTTTAACATGTGCTCCAGCATGTAAATGACCGGAATAGTCATGCTGATAATGGCATCGTCAGCACTAAACATCTTCGTCGCTAATTCAAAACTGTGCAGAAGGGTGCATAGGTCCCTGATCTGAGACCACTCCTCCAGCGTCATTTAACCCACCTCTGGATCGCGTTGGCCCAGGCTATACGTCAGAACGTATTGCACCAGGGCTTGTCGGTGCTGCCACAGTCGTTGCAACATGTGCAGAGTTGAATTCCACCGGGTAGGCACATGGCATTTTAGCCGGTGAAGTGGCAGGCCCAACGACTTCTGCAGAGATGCAAGTCGCTGAGCTGCGGGATGCGAACGGCGGAAGTGAGCACACTTCCGTGTCCTCTGCAGAAGGCAATCTAGTCCGGGATAGTGGGCTAAAAATTGCTGGACCACCAGTTTCAACACGTGAGCCATACAAGGCACCTGTGTGACATTGCCCCCGTGAAGGGCCGCACCCAGGTTTGCAGCATTGTCGCACACGGCCTTCCCTAATTTCAGGTCCAGTGGAGACAACCATTCATGAAATTGGTTCTCCAGAGCTGACCACAACTCCTCAGCTGTGTAACTCACATTTCCCAGACATTTCAAAGTAAAAACCGCCTGATGACGTTGAGCCCTGCTGCCAGCATAGTAAGGAGGTGTGCAGGATCCCTTCTGCGCAGTTAGAAAGCTTGTGGCATGACCAGACAGGCTTTGGGTGCAGGTGGAGGACCGAGAGGAGGTTGAGGAGGCAGAAGCAGTGGAGGAACTTTGAGATAAAGAGGATTGACGCACAAGTCGTGGGGACGGCAAGACTTGGACAGCAGCCCCTTGTCCTGCTGTCACCATAGTTACCCAGTGCCCAGTCAGCGACATGTAACGCCCCTGTCCATGCCTACTCGTCCAAGTGTCTGTGGTGAAATGCACCCTGTCACACACAGAGTTTCTCAAAGAAGCGGTGATGTTGTGTGCGACATGCTGGTGGAGCGCAGGCACACCTCTCTTTGAGAAGTAGTGCCGACTGGGCATCTGGTACTGGGGCACTGCGACGGACATAAGGTCTCGAAAATCCTCTGTGTCTACCAGGCGGAAAGACAGCATTTCTGTAGCCAAGAGCTTGCAGATGGTGAAATTCAACCTCTTAGCTTTCTCATGGCTAGGAGGAAATGGTCTTTTACTTGTCCACATCTGAGGGACCGAGGGCTGGCTATTGTGCTTAGACGGGGTTGATAAGGGTGTCCCCGGCAAACTGCCGGTCTGTGAGGAAGATGCAGGCGGACATGTTAGGTTGCCTTGATCCAAAGGTGGTGCTATCGATGTCGGACAGCGCTGAACACGAGCTGGTGTTACCACCTCCAAAGAAAATGATGACATGCCAATCACGCTGGCTGTTGCGGGTAAAGAGGTGGCAGGTCTGCGTCCCAAAACAGGTGTGACTGCTGTCCCCCCAGTCACAGAGGATGAAGAGGCCGCGGATGCACAACATATGGCAGACGGCGGTTGGCCCGGCCGGCTAGGCCGCATTGTAGCACAGTGAGCTTCCCACTGCAACTTATGCTTCATGTCCATGTGCCGGTTCATGCATGAAGTACTCAAACTATGTATTTTTTGGCCTCTACTTAGCTTTTGCTGACAAATGTTACAGATAACACGAGTTGGGTCATCTTTATCGATCTGAAAAAATGCCCAGGCTATGCAAGGCTTAGCACGAATGCGACCTGAAGAGCCACCACGACTTGTGGTGAGAGGCAGATTTGTGTTTGAGGATTCAGTTGTTGACGTGCTTCCAGTACTACGTCTCTGTCCAGGAAGGCGCAACCTGACCTCGTCGTCACTAGCATTCTCCTCCACCTCCTCTGCTGACCTCATCTCTTGGCTGACTGTGGGTTGACAGTAAGTGGGATCTCCAACCTCATCATCATCACTTGTGCGTTATCACACCCGTCGTCCTCAGAGCCAACCTGTTCCTGCCCTGACAAAAAGCTAAAGTTGTCGCTCCAATCAGGTATTTGAGTCTCATCATCATCTTCCTCATTGTCTCCACCAACAGGAGTTACAGTTTGGGAATGAGGGTCTACATTATGGTCAGAACTTTCAGCGTCTGTTCCTGGATCCGACTCATAAAGATTCTGGGCATCAGTGCAGATCATTTCCTCGTCTGGATTCACAGAAGCGCTGGAGCCGACCTCTGATTCCAAGGCTATAGTATGAGTAAACAGCTCTGCAGACTCAGCCATCTGTTCTACCTCATACTCAGACGGGCAGCTGGAGATTTGGGAGCTGTGAGGAAGCAAGTGTGATTGGGGTGACACCTTTGAGGACTGGAGTATTTGTGATGTTGAAGTTGATGTGGAGGAGAGCCCACTTTAAGGAGGACTTGATAACCGTTGAAGCACCTGCTGTTTTTGTGCCTCATCTGGAATTTGTAGCGATTGGCGTGGCCGTAAGAAAGGGATCTTATCACATTGTCCGCTAAAAGAAGTAGACATTTTAGTTTGGCTGGAAGATGGTCTTTCTTCTGCAGATGTTACTGTTGCTTTAACACCTACCCCACGGACACAACCTTTTTTCCCCTTCCCAACACGCCTATTCCCCTTTCCACCAGCAGCAGGCCTTTTTCCACTCATTTTGGTGGTTAACTAATTCACAACTCTGGAGTTGTTTGCACAAAAAAACAATGGATGGGAACCGAGCAGGACTGATTGGCCAAACTGTGGTATTAGGCCAAAACTATTGGCTGGGTTAGATGCAGAAAAAAATTATATTCAATTTGCAACCTGATGGACGTCAGTATAGATGGACTAATAGACCATGTCCCACACACTGCTAGAAGCCCAAATATTTTTTCAGAGCTAGATGCAGAAACAAATTATATTCAATTTGCAACCTGATGGAGGTCAGTATAGATGGACTAATAGTCCAAGTCCCACACACTGCTAGAAGCCCAAATATTTTTTCAGAGCTAGATGCAGAAAAAAATTATTTTTAATTTGCAACCTGATGGAGGTCAGTATAGATGGACTAATAGACCAAGTCCCACACACTGCTAGAAGCCCAAATATTTTTTCAGAGCTAGATGCAGAAAAAAATTATATTCAATTTGCAACCTGATAAAGGTCAGTATAGACGAACTAATAGAACAAGTCCCACACACTGCTAGAAGCCCAAATATTTTTTCAGAGCCAGATGCAGAAAAAAATTATATTCAATTTGCAACCTGATGGAGGTCAGTATAGATGGACTAATGGACCAAGTCACACACACTGCTAGAAGCCCAAATATTTTTTCAGAGCTAGATGCAGAAAAAAATTATATTGAATTTGCAACCTGATGGAGGTCAGTATAGATGGACTAATAGACCAAGTCCCACACACTGCTAGAAGCCCAAATATTTTTTCAGAGCTAGATGCAGAAAAAAATTATATTCAATTTGCAACCTGATAAAGGTCAGTATAGACGAACTAATAGAACAAGTCCCACACACTGCTAGAAGCCCAAATATTTTTTCAGAGCCAGATGCAGAAAAAAATTATATTCAATTTGCAACCTGATGGAGGTCAGTATAGATGGACTAATGGACCAAGTCACACACACTGCTAGAAGCCCAAATATTTTTTCAGAGCTAGATGCAGAAAAAAATTATATTGAATTTGCAACCTGATGGAGGTCAGTATAGATGGACTAATAGACCAAGTCCCACACACTGCTAGAAGCCCAAATATTTTTTCAGAGCTAGATGCAGAAAAAAATTATATTCAATTTGCAACCTGATGGAGGTCAGTATAGATGGACTAATAGAACAAGTCCCACACACTGCTAGAAGCCCAAATATTTTTTCAGAGCTAGATAAAGAAAAAAAATATTTTTAATTTGCAACCTGATGGAGGTCAGTATAGATGGACTAATAGACCAAGTCCCACACACTGCTAGAAGCCCAAATATTTTTTCAGAGCTAGATGCAGAAAAAAATTATATTCAATTTGCAACCTGATGGAGGTCAGTATAGATGGACTAATAGAACAAGTCCCACACACTGCTAGAAGCCCAAATATTTTTTCAGAGCTAGATGCAGAAAAAAATTATATTCAATTTGCAACCTGATGGAGGTCAGTATAGATGGACTAATAGAACAAGTCCCACACACTGCTAGAAGGCCAAATATTTTTTCAGAGCTAGATGCAGAAAAAAATTATATTCAATTTGCAACCTGATAAAGGTCAGTATAGACGAACTAATAGAACAAGTCCCACACACTGCTAGAAGCCCAAATATTTTTTCAGAGCCAGATGCAGAAAAAAATTATATTCAATTTGCAACCTGATGGAGGTCAGTATAGATGGACTAATGGACCAAGTCACACACACTGCTAGAAGCCCAAATATTTTTTCAGAGCTAGATGCAGAAAAAAATTATATTGAATTTGCAACCTGATGGAGGTCAGTATAGATGGACTAATAGACCAAGTCCCACACACTGCTAGAAGCCCAAATATTTTTTCAGAGCTAGATGCAGAAAAAAATTATATTCAATTTGCAACCTGATGGAGGTCAGTATAGATGGACTAATAGAACAAGTCCCACACACTGCTAGAAGCCCAAATATTTTTTCAGAGCTAGATAAAGAAAAAAAATATTTTTAATTTGCAACCTGATGGAGGTCAGTATAGATGGACTAATAGACCAAGTCCCACACACTGCTAGAAGCCCAAATATTTTTTCAGAGCTAGATGCAGAAAAAAATTATATTCAATTTGCAACCTGATGGAGGTCAGTATAGATGGACTAATAGAACAAGTCCCACACACTGCTAGAAGCCCAAATATTTTTTCAGAGCTAGATGCAGAAAAAAATTATATTCAATTTGCAACCTGATGGAGGTCAGTATAGATGGACTAATAGAACAAGTCCCACACACTGCTAGAAGGCCAAATATTTTTTCAGAGCTAGATGCAGAAAAAAAATATTTTTAATTTGCAACCTGATGGAGGTCAGTATAGATGGACTAATAGAGCAAGTCCCACACACTACTAGAAGCCCAAATATTTTTTCAGAGCTAGATGCAGAAAAAAATTATATTCAATTTGCAACCTGATGGAGGTCAGTATAGATGGACGAATAGAACAAGTCCCACACACTGCTAGAAGCCCAAATATTTTTTCAGAGCCAGATGCAGAAAAAAATTATTTTTAATTTGCAACCTGATGGAGGTCAGTATAGATGGACTAATATACCAAGTCCCACTCACTGCTAGAAGCCCAAATATTTTTTCAGATCTAGATGCAGAAAAAAATTATATTCAATTTGCAACCTGATGGAGGTCAGTATAGATGGACTAATAGAACAAGTCCCACACACTGCTAGAAGCCCAAATATTTTTTCAGAGCCAGATTCAGAAAAAAATTATATTCAAATTGCAACCTGATGGAGGTCAGTATAGATGGACTAATGGACCAAGTCACACACACTGCTAGAAGCCCAAATATTTTTTCAGAGCTAGATGCAGAAAAAAATTATATTGAATTTGCAACCTGATGGAGGTCAGTATAGATGGACTAATAGACCAAGTCCCACACACTGCTAGAAGCCCAAATATTTTTTCAGAGCTAGATGCAGAAAAAAATTATATTCAATTTGCAACCTGATGGAGGTCAGTATAGATGGACTAATAGAACAAGTCCCACACACTGCTAGAAGCCCAAATATTTTTTCAGAGCTAGATAAAGAAAAAAAATATTTTTAATTTGCAACCTGATGGAGGTCAGTATAGATGGACTAATAGACCAAGTCCCACACACTGCTAGAAGCCCAAATATTTTTTCAGAGCTAGATGCAGAAAAAAATTATATTCAATTTGCAACCTGATGGAGGTCAGTATAGATGGACTAATAGAACAAGTCCCACACACTGCTAGAAGCCCAAATATTTTTTCAGAGCTAGATGCAGAAAAAAATTATATTCAATTTGCAACCTGATGGAGGTCAGTATAGATGGACTAATAGAACAAGTCCCACACACTGCTAGAAGGCCAAATATTTTTTCAGAGCTAGATGCAGAAAAAAAATATTTTTAGTTTGCAACCTGATGGAGGTCAGTATAGATGGACTAATAGAGCAAGTCCCACACACTACTAGAAGCCCAAATATTTTTTCAGAGCTAGATGCAGAAAAAAATTATATTCAATTTGCAACCTGATGGAGGTCAGTATAGATGGACTAATAGAACAAGTCCCACACACTGCTAGAAGCCCAAATATTTTTTCAGAGCCAGATGCAGAAAAAAATTATTTTTAATTTGCAACCTGATGGAGGTCAGTATAGATGGACTAATATACCAAGTCCCACTCACTGCTAGAAGCCCAAATATTTTTTCAGATCTAGATGCAGAAAAAAATTATATTCAATTTGCAACCTGATGGAGGTCAGTATAGATGGACTAATAGAACAAGTCCCACACACTGCTAGAAGCCCAAATATTTTTTCAGAGCCAGATTCAGAAAAAAATTATATTCAAATTGCAACCTGATGGAGGTCAGTATAGATGGACTAATGGACCAAGTCACACACACTGCTAGAAGCCCAAATATTTTTTCAGAGCTAGATGCAGAAAAAAATTATATTGAATTTGCAACCTGATGGAGGTCAGTATAGATGGACTAATAGACCAAGTCCCACACACTGCTAGAAGCCCAAATATTTTTTCAGAGCTAGATGCAGAAAAAAATTATATTCAATTTGCAACCTGATGGAGGTCACTATAGATGGACTAATAGAACAAGTCCCACACACTGCTAGAAGCCCAAATATTTTTTCAGAGCTAGATAAAGAAAAAAAATATTTTTAATTTGCAACCTGATGGAGGTCAGTATAGATGGACTAATAGACCAAGTCCCACACACTGCTAGAAGCCCAAATATTTTTTCAGAGCTAGATGCAGAAAAAAATTATATTCAATTTGCAACCTGATGGAGGTCAGTATAGATGGACTAATAGAACAAGTCCCACACACTGCTAGAAGCCCAAATATTTTTTCAGAGCTAGATGCAGAAAAAAATTATATTCAATTTGCAACCTGATGGAGGTCAGTATAGATGGACTAATAGAACAAGTCCCACACACTGCTAGAAGCCCAAATATTTTTTCAGAGCTAGATGCAGAAAAAAAATATTTTTAATTTGCAACCTGATGGAGGTCAGTATAGATGGACTAATAGAGCAAGTCCCACACACTACTAGAAGCCCAAATATTTTTTCAGAGCTAGATGCAGAAAAAATTATATTCAATTTGCAACCTGATGGAGTTCAGTATAGATGGACTAATAGAACAAGTCCCACACACTGCTAGAAGCCCAAATATTTTTTCAGAGCCAGAGGCAGAAAAAAATTATTTTTAATTTGCAACCTGATGGAGGTCAGTATAGATGGACTAATATACCAAGTCCCACTCACTGCTAGAAGCCCAAATATTTTTTCAGATCTAGATGCAGAAAAAAATTATATTCAATTTGCAACCTGATGGAGGTCAGTATAGATGGACTAATAGAACAAGTCCCACACATTGCTAGAAGCCCAAATATTTTTTCAGAGCCAGATTCAGAAAAAAATTATATTCAAATTGCAACCTGATGGAGGTCAGTATAGATGCACTAATAGACCAATTCCCACACACTGCTAGAAACCCAATATTTTTTTAGAGCTAGATGCAGAAAAAAATTATATTCAATTTGCAACCTGATGGAGGTCAGTATAGATGGACTAATAGAACAAGTCGCACACACTGCTAGAAGCCCAAATATTTTTTCAGAGCTAGATGCAAAAAACAATTATTTTTAATTTGCAACCTGATGGAGGTCAGTATAGATGGACTAATAGAACAAGTCCCACACACTGCTAGAAGCCCAAATATTTTTTCAGGGCTAGATGCAGAAAAGAACTATATTCAATTTGCAACCTGATGGAGGTCAGTATAGATGGACTAATAGAACAAGTCCCACACACTGCTAGAAGCCCGAATATTTTTTCAGAGCTAGATGCAGAAAAAAATTATATTCAATTTGCAACCTGATGGAGGTCAGTATAGATAGACTAATAGACCAAGTCCCACACACTGCTAGAAGCCCAAATATTTTTTCAGAGCTACATGCAGAAAAAAATTAGATTGAATTTGCAACCTGATGGAGGTCAGTATAGATGGACTAATAGACCAAGTCCCACACACTGCTAGAAGCCCAAATATTTTTTCAGAGCTAGATGCAGAAAAAAAATATTTTTAATTTGCAACCTGATGGAGGTCAGTATAGATGGACTAATAGACCAAGTCCCACACAATGCTAGAAGCCCAAATATTTCTTCAGAGCTAGATGCAAAAAAAAATTATAATCAATTTGCAACCTGATGGAGGTCAGTATAAATGGAATAATAGACCAAGTCCCACACACTGCTAGAAGCCCAAATATTTTTTCAGAGCTAGATGCAGAAAAAAAATATTTTTAATTTGCAACCTGATGGTGGTCAGTATAGATGGACTAATAGACCAAGTCCCACACACTGCTAGAAGGCCAAATATTTTTTCAGAGCTAGATGCAGAAAAAAAATATTTTTAATTTGCAACCTGATGGAGGTCAGTATAGATGGACTAATAGAGCAAGTCCCACGCACTACTAGAAACCCAAATATTTTTTCAGAGCTAGATGCAGAAAAAAATTATATTCAATTTGCAACCTGATGGAGGTCAGTATAGATGGACTAATAGAACAAGTCCCACACACTGCTAGAAGCCCAAATATTTTTTCAGAGCCAGATGCAGAAAAAATTATTTTTAATTTTCAACCTGATGGAGGTCAGTATAGATGGACTAATATACCAAGTCCCACTCACTGCTAGAAGCCCAAATATTTTTTCAGATCTAGATGCAGAAAAAAATTATATTCAATTTGCAACCTGATGGAGGTCAGTATAGATGGACTAATAGAACAAGTCCCACACACTGCTAGAAGCCCAAATATTTTTTCAGAGCCAGATTCAGAAAAAAATTATATTCAATTTGCAACCTGATGGAGGTCAGTATAGATGGACTAATAGAACGAGTCCCACACACTGCTAGAAGCCCGAATATTTTTCAGAGCTAGATGCAGAAAAAAATTATATTCAATTTGCAACCTGATGGAGGTCAGTATAGATAGACTAATAGACCAAGTCCCACACACTGCTAGAAGCCCAAATATTTTTTCAGAGCTACATGCAGAAAAAAATTAGATTGAATTTGCAACCTGATGGAGGTCAGTATAGATGGACTAATAGACCAAGTCCCACACACTGCTAGAAGCCCAAATATTTTTTCAGAGCTAGATGCAGAAAAAAAATATTTTTAATTTGCAACCTGATGGAGGTCAGTATAGATGGACTAATAGACCAAATCCCACACAATGCTAGAAGCCCAAATATTTTTTCAGAGCTAGATGCAAAAAAAAATTATATTCAGTTTGCAACCTGATGGAGGTCAGTATAAATGGACTAATAGACCAATTCCCACACACTACTAGAAGCCCAAATATTTTTTCAGAGCTAGATGCAGAAAAAAATTATATTCAATTTGCAACCTAATGGAGGTCAGTATAGATGGACTAATAGAACAAGTCCCACACACTGCTAGAAGCCCAAATATTTTTTCAGAGCTAGATGCAGAAAAAAATTATTTTTAATTTGCAACCTGATGGAGGTCAGTATAGATGGACTAATAGACCAAGTCCCACACACTGCTAGAAGCCCAAATATTTTTCAGGGCTAGATGCAGAAAAAAATTATATTCAATTTGCAACCTGATGGAAGTCAGTATAGATGGACTAATAGAACAAGTCCCACACACTGCTAGAAGCCCGAATATTTTTTCAGAGCTAGATGCAGAAAAAAATTATATTCAATTTGCAACCTGATGGAGGTCAGTATAGATAGACTAATAGACCAAGTCCCACACACTGCTAGAAGCCCAAATATTTTTTCAGAGCTACATGCAGAAAAAAATTAGATTGAATTTGCAACCTGATGGAGGTCAGTATAGATGGACTAATAGACCAAGTCCCACACACTGCTAGAAGCCCAAATATTTTTTCAGAGCTAGATGCAGAAAAAAAATATTTTTAATTTGCAACCTGATGGAGGTCAGTATAGATGGACTAATAGACCAAGTCCCACACAATGCTAGAAGCCCAAATATTTTTTCAGAGCTAGATGCAAAAAAAAATTATATTCAGTTTGCAACCTGATGGAGGTCAGTATAAATGGACTAATAGACCAATTCCCACACACTACTAGAAGCCCAAATATTTTTTCAGAGCTAGATGCAGAAAAAAATTATATTCAATTTGCAACCTGATGGAGGTCAGTATAGATGGACTAAGAGACCAAGTCCCACACACTGCTAGAAGCCCAAATATTTTTTCAGAGCTACATGCAGAAAAAAATTAGATTGAATTTGCAACCTGATGGAGGTCAGTATAGATGGACTAATAGACCAAGTCCCACACACTGCTAGAAGCCCAAATATTTTTTCAGAGCTAGATGCAGAAAAAAAATATTTTTAATTTGCAACCTGATGGAGGTCAGTATAGATGGACTAATAGACCAAGTCCCACACAATGCTAGAAGCCCAAATATTTTTTCAGAGCTAGATGGAAAAAAAAATTATATTCAGTTTGCAACCTGATGGAGGTCAGTATAAATGGACTAATAGACCAATTCCCACACACTACTAGAAGCCCAAATATTTTTTCAGAGCTAGATGCAGAAAAAATTATATTCAATTTGCAACCTGATGGAGGTCAGTATAGATGGACTAATAGAACAAGTCCCACACACTGCTAGAAGCCCAAATATTTTTTCAGAGCTAGATGCAGAAAAAAATTATTTTTAATTTGCAACCTGATGGAGGTCAGTATAGATGGACTAATAGACCAAGTCCCACACACTGCTAGAAGCCCAAATATTTTTTCAGGGCTAGATGCAGAAAAAAATTATATTCAATTTGCAACCTGATGGAAGTCAGTATACATGGACTAATAGAACAAGTCCCACACACTGCTAGAATCCCAAATATTTTTTCAGACCTAGATGCAGAAAAAAATTATATTCAATTTGCAACCTGATGGAGGTCAGTATAGATGGACTAATAGACCAAGTCCCACACACTGCTAGAAGCCCAAATATTTTTTCAGAGCTAGATGCAGAAAAAAAATATTTTTAATTTGCAACCTGATGGAGGTCAGTATAGATGGACTAATAGAACAAGTCGCACACACTGCTAGAAGCCCAAATATTTTTTCAGAGCTAGATGCAGAAAAAAATTATTTTTAATTTGCAACCTGATGGAGGTCAGTATAGATGGACTAATAGACCAAGTCCCACACACTGCTAGAAGCCCAAATATTTTTTCAGGGCTAGATGCAGAAAAAAAATATTTTTAATTTGCAACCTGATGGTGGTCAGTATAGATGGACTAATAGACCAAGTCCCACACACTGCTAGAAGGCCAAATATTTTTTCAGAGCTAGATGCAGAAAAAAAATATTTTTAATTTGCAACCTGATGGAGGTCAGTATAGATGGACTAATAGAGCAAGTCCCACGCACTACTAGAAACCCAAATATTTTTTCAGAGCTAGATGCAGAAAAAAATTATATTCAATTTGCAACCTGATGGAGGTCAGTATAGATGGACTAATAGAACAAGTCCCACACACTGCTAGAAGCCCAAATATTTTTTCAGAGCTAGATGCAGAAAAAAATTATTTTTAATTTGCAACCTGATGGAGGTCAGTATAGATGGACTAATAGACCAAGTCCCACACACTGCTAGAAGCCCAAATATTTTTTCAGGGCTAGATGCAGAAAAAAATTATATTCAATTTGCAACCTGATGGAAGTCAGTATAGATGGACTAATAGAACAAGTCCCACACACTGCTAGAAGCCCGAATATTTTTTCAGAGCTAGATGCAGAAAAAAATTATATTCAATTTGCAACCTGATGGAGGTCAGTATAGATAGACTAATAGACCAAGTCCCACACACTGCTAGAAGCCCAAATATTTTTTCAGAGCTACATGCAGAAAAAAATTAGATTGAATTTGCAACCTGATGGAGGTCAGTATAGATGGACTAATAGACCAAGTCCCACACACTGCTAGAAGCCCAAATATTTTTTCAGAGCTAGATGCAGAAAAAAAATATTTTTAATTTGCAACCTGATGGAGGTCAGTATAGATGGACTAATAGACCAAGTCCCACACAATGCTAGAAGGCCAAATATTTTTTCAGAGCTAGATGCAAAAAAAAATTATATTCAGTTTGCAACCTGATGGAGGTCAGTATAAATGGACTAATAGACCAATTCCCACACACTACTAGAAGCCCAAATATTTTTTCAGAGCTAGATGCAGAAAAAATTATATTCAATTTGCAACCTGATGGAGGTCAGTATAGATGGACTAATAGAACAAGTCCCACACACTGCTAGAAGCCCAAATATTTTTTCAGAGCTAGATGCAGAAAGAAATTATTTTTAATTTGCAACCTGATGGAGGTCAGTATAGATTGACTAATAGACCAAGTCCCACACACTGCTAGAAGCCCAAATATTTTTTCAGGGCTAGATGCAGAAAAAAATTATATTCAATTTGCAACCTGATGGAAGTCAGTATAGATGGACTAATAGAACAAGTCCCACACACTGCTAGAATCCCAAATATTTTTTCAGACCTAGATGCAGAAAAAAATTATATTCAATTTGCAACCTGATGGAGGTTAGTATAGATGGACTAATAGACCAAGTCCCACACACTGCTAGAAGCCCAAATATTTTTTCAGAGCTAGATGCAGAAAAAAAATATTTTTAATTTGCAACCTGATGGAGGTCAGTATAGATGGACTAATAGAACAAGTCGCACACACTGCTAGAAGCCCAAATATTTTTTCAGAGCTAGATGCAGAAAAAAATTATTTTTAATTTGCAACCTGATGGAGGTCAGTATAGATGGACTAATAGACCAAGTCCCACACACTGCTAGAAGCCCAAATATTTTTTCAGGGCTAGATGCAGAAAAAAAATATTTTTAATTTGCAACCTGATGGTGGTCAGTATAGATGGACTAATAGACCAAGTCCCACACACTGCTAGAAGGCCAAATATTTTTTCAGAGCTAGATGCAGAAAAAAAATATTTTTAATTTGCAACCTGATGGAGGTCAGTATAGATGGACTAATAGAGCAAGTCCCACGCACTACTAGAAACCCAAATATTTTTTCAGAGCTAGATGCAGAAAAAAATTATATTCAATTTGCAACCTGATGGAGGTCAGTATAGATGGACTAATAGAACAAGTCCCACACACTGCTAGAAGCCCAAATATTTTTTCAGAGCCAGATTCAGAAAAAAATTATATTCAATTTGCAACCTGATGGAGGTCAGTATAGATGGACTAATAGAACGAGTCCCACACACTGCTAGAAGCCCGAATATTTTTTCAGAGCTAGATGCAGAAAAAAATTATATTCAATTTGCAACCTGATGGAGGTCAGTATAGATAGACTAATAGACCAAGTCCCACACACTGCTAGAAGCCCAAATATTTTTTCAGAGCTACATGCAGAAAAAAATTAGATTGAATTTGCAACCTGATGGAGGTCAGTATAGATGGACTAATAGACCAAGTCCCACACACTGCTAGAAGCCCAAATATTTTTTCAGAGCTAGATGCAGAAAAAAAATATTTTTAATTTGCAACCTGATGGAGGTCAGTATAGATGGACTAATAGACCAAATCCCACACAATGCTAGAAGCCCAAATATTTTTTCAGAGCTAGATGCAAAAAAAAATTATATTCAGTTTGCAACCTGATGGAGGTCAGTATAAATGGACTAATAGACCAATTCCCACACACTACTAGAAGCCCAAATATTTTTTCAGAGCTAGATGCAGAAAAAAATTATATTCAATTTGCAACCTAATGGAGGTCAGTATAGATGGACTAATAGAACAAGTCCCACACACTGCTAGAAGCCCAAATATTTTTTCAGAGCTAGATGCAGAAAAAAATTATTTTTAATTTGCAACCTGATGGAGGTCAGTATAGATGGACTAATAGACCAAGTCCCACACACTGCTAGAAGCCCAAATATTTTTTCAGGGCTAGATGCAGAAAAAAATTATATTCAATTTGCAACCTGATGGAAGTCAGTATAGATGGACTAATAGAACAAGTCCCACACACTGCTAGAAGCCCGAATATTTTTTCAGAGCTAGATGCAGAAAAAAATTATATTCAATTTGCAACCTGATGGAGGTCAGTATAGATAGACTAATAGACCAAGTCCCACACACTGCTAGAAGCCCAAATATTTTTTCAGAGCTACATGCAGAAAAAAATTAGATTGAATTTGCAACCTGATGGAGGTCAGTATAGATGGACTAATAGACCAAGTCCCACACACTGCTAGAAGCCCAAATATTTTTTCAGAGCTAGATGCAGAAAAAAAATATTTTTAATTTGCAACCTGATGGAGGTCAGTATAGATGGACTAATAGACCAAGTCCCACACAATGCTAGAAGCCCAAATATTTTTTCAGAGCTAGATGCAAAAAAAAATTATATTCAGTATGCAACCTGATGGAGGTCAGTATAAATGGACTAATAGACCAATTCCCACACACTACTAGAAGCCCAAATATTTTTTCAGAGCTAGATGCAGAAAAAAATTATATTCAATTTGCAACTTGATGGAGGTCAGTATAGATGGACTAATAGAACAAGTCCCACACACTGCTAGAAGCCCAAATATTTTTTCAGAGCTAGATGCAGAAAAAAATTATTTTTAATTTGCAACCTGATGGAGGTCAGTATAGATGGACTAATAGACCAAGTCCCACACACTGCTAGAAGCCCAAATATTTTTTCAGGGCTAGATGCAGAAAAAAATTATATTCAAATTGCAACCTGATGGAAGTCAGTATAGATGGACTAATAGAACAAGTCCCACACACTGCTAGAATCCCAAATATTTTTTCAGACCTAGATGCAGAAAAAAATTATATTCAATTTGCAACCTGATGGAGGTCAGTATAGATGGACTAATAGAACAAGTCCCACACACTGCTAGAAGCCCAAATATTTTTTCAGAGCTAGATGCAGAAAGAAATTATTTTTAATTTGCAACCTGATGGAGGTCAGTATAGATTGACTAATAGACCAAGTCCCACACACTGCTAGAAGCCCAAATATTTTTTCAGGGCTAGATGCAGAAAAAAATTATATTCAATTTGCAACCTGATGGAAGTCAGTATAGATGGACTAATAGAACAAGTCCCACACACTGCTAGAATCCCAAATATTTTTTCAGACCTAGATGCAGAAAAAAATTATATTCAATTTGCAACCTGATGGAGGTTAGTATAGATGGACTAATAGACCAAGTCCCACACACTGCTAGAAGCCCAAATATTTTTTCAGAGCTAGATGCAGAAAAAAAATATTTTTAATTTGCAACCTGATGGAGGTCAGTATAGATGGACTAATAGAACAAGTCGCACACACTGCTAGAAGCCCAAATATTTTTTCAGAGCTAGATGCAGAAAAAAATTATTTTTAATTTGCAACCTGATGGAGGTCAGTATAGATGGACTAATAGACCAAGTCCCACACACTGCTAGAAGCCCAAATATTTTTTCAGGGCTAGATGCAGAAAAAAAATATTTTTAATTTGCAACCTGATGGTGGTCAGTATAGATGGACTAATAGACCAAGTCCCACACACTGCTAGAAGGCCAAATATTTTTTCAGAGCTAGATGCAGAAAAAAAATATTTTTAATTTGCAACCTGATGGAGGTCAGTATAGATGGACTAATAGAGCAAGTCCCACGCACTACTAGAAACCCAAATATTTTTTCAGAGCTAGATGCAGAAAAAAATTATATTCAATTTGCAACCTGATGGAGGTCAGTATAGATGGACTAATAGAACAAGTCCCACACACTGCTAGAAGCCCAAATATTTTTTCAGAGCCAGATTCAGAAAAAAATTATATTCAATTTGCAACCTGATGGAGGTCAGTATAGATGGACTAATAGAACGAGTCCCACACACTGCTAGAAGCCCGAATATTTTTTCAGAGCTAGATGCAGAAAAAAATTATATTCAATTTGCAACCTGATGGAGGTCAGTATAGATAGACTAATAGACCAAGTCCCACACACTGCTAGAAGCCCAAATATTTTTTCAGAGCTACATGCAGAAAAAAATTAGATTGAATTTGCAACCTGATGGAGGTCAGTATAGATGGACTAATAGACCAAGTCCCACACACTGCTAGAAGCCCAAATATTTTTTCAGAGCTAGATGCAGAAAAAAAATATTTTTAATTTGCAACCTGATGGAGGTCAGTATAGATGGACTAATAGACCAAATCCCACACAATGCTAGAAGCCCAAATATTTTTTCAGAGCTAGATGCAAAAAAAAATTATATTCAGTTTGCAACCTGATGGAGGTCAGTATAAATGGACTAATAGACCAATTCCCACACACTACTAGAAGCCCAAATATTTTTTCAGAGCTAGATGCAGAAAAAAATTATATTCAATTTGCAACCTAATGGAGGTCAGTATAGATGGACTAATAGAACAAGTCCCACACACTGCTAGAAGCCCAAATATTTTTTCAGAGCTAGATGCAGAAAAAAATTATTTTTAATTTGCAACCTGATGGAGGTCAGTATAGATGGACTAATAGACCAAGTCCCACACACTGCTAGAAGCCCAAATATTTTTTCAGGGCTAGATGCAGAAAAAAATTATATTCAATTTGCAACCTGATGGAAGTCAGTATAGATGGACTAATAGAACAAGTCCCACACACTGCTAGAAGCCCGAATATTTTTTCAGAGCTAGATGCAGAAAAAAATTATATTCAATTTGCAACCTGATGGAGGTCAGTATAGATAGACTAATAGACCAAGTCCCACACACTGCTAGAAGCCCAAATATTTTTTCAGAGCTACATGCAGAAAAAAATTAGATTGAATTTGCAACCTGATGGAGGTCAGTATAGATGGACTAATAGACCAAGTCCCACACACTGCTAGAAGCCCAAATATTTTTTCAGAGCTAGATGCAGAAAAAAAATATTTTTAATTTGCAACCTGATGGAGGTCAGTATAGATGGACTAATAGACCAAGTCCCACACAATGCTAGAAGCCCAAATATTTTTTCAGAGCTAGATGCAAAAAAAAATTATATTCAGTATGCAACCTGATGGAGGTCAGTATAAATGGACTAATAGACCAATTCCCACACACTACTAGAAGCCCAAATATTTTTTCAGAGCTAGATGCAGAAAAAAATTATATTCAATTTGCAACTTGATGGAGGTCAGTATAGATGGACTAATAGAACAAGTCCCACACACTGCTAGAAGCCCAAATATTTTTTCAGAGCTAGATGCAGAAAAAAATTATTTTTAATTTGCAACCTGATGGAGGTCAGTATAGATGGACTAATAGACCAAGTCCCACACACTGCTAGAAGCCCAAATATTTTTTCAGGGCTAGATGCAGAAAAAAATTATATTCAATTTGCAACCTGATGGAAGTCAGTATAGATGGACTAATAGAACAAGTCCCACACACTGCTAGAATCCCAAATATTTTTTCAGACCTAGATGCAGAAAAAAATTATATTCAATTTGCAACCTGATGGAGGTCAGTATAGATGGACTAATAGAACAAGTCCCACACATTGCTAGAAGCCCGAATATTTTTTCAGAGCTAGATGCAGAAAAAAATTATATTCAATTTGCAACCTGATGGAGGTCAGTATAGATAGACTAAGAGACCAAGTCCCACACACTGCTAGAAGCCCAAATATTTTTTCAGAGCTACATGCAGAAAAAAATTAGATTGAATTTGCAACCTGATGGAGGTCAGTATAGATGGACTAATAGACCAAGTCCCACACACTGCTAGAAGCCCAAATATTTTTTCAGAGCTAGATGCAGAAAAAAAATATTTTTAATTTGCAACCTGATGGAGGTCAGTATAGATGGACTAATAGACCAAGTCCCACACAATGCTAGAAGCCCAAATATTTTTTCAGAGCTAGATGGAAAAAAAAATTATATTCAGTTTGCAACCTGATGGAGGTCAGTATAAATGGACTAATAGACCAATTCCCACACACTACTAGAAGCCCAAATATTTTTTCAGAGCTAGATGCAGAAAAAATTATATTCAATTTGCAACCTGATGGAGGTCAGTATAGATGGACTAATAGAACAAGTCCCACACACTGCTAGAAGCCCAAATATTTTTTCAGAGCTAGATGCAGAAAAAAATTATTTTTAATTTGCAACCTGATGGAGGTCAGTATAGATGGACTAATAGACCAAGTCCCACACACTGCTAGAAGCCCAAATATTTTTTCAGGGCTAGATGCAGAAAAAAATTATATTCAATTTGCAACCTGATGGAAGTCAGTATAGATGGACTAATAGAACAAGTCCCACACACTGCTAGAATCCCAAATATTTTTTCAGACCTAGATGCAGAAAAAAATTATATTCAATTTGCAACCTGATGGAGGTCAGTATAGATGGACTAATAGACCAAGTCCCACACACTGCTAGAAGCCCAAATATTTTTTCAGAGCTAGATGCATAAAAAAATTATATTCAATTTGCAACCTGATGGAGGTCAGTATAGATGGACTAATAGACCAAGTCCCACACACTGCTAGAAGCCCAAATATTTTTTCAGAGCTAGATGCAGAAAAAAAATATTTTTAATTTGCAACCTGATGGAGGTCAGTATAGATGGACTAATAGACCAAGTCCCACACACTGCTAGAAGCCCAAATATTTTTTCAGAGCTAGATGCAGAAAAAAATTATATTCAATTTGCAACCTGATGGAAGTCAGTATAGATGGACTAATAGAACGAGTCCCACACACTGCTAGAATCCCAAATATTTTTTCAGACCTAGATGCAGAAAAAAAATATTTTTAATTTGCAACCTGATGGAGGTCAGTATAGATGGACTAATAGAACAAGTCGCACACACTGCTAGAAGCCCAAATATTTTTTCAGAGCTAGATGCAGAAAAAAATTATTTTTAATTTGCAACCTGATGGAGGTCAGTATAGATGGACTAATAGACCAAGTCCCACACACTGCTAGAAGCCCAAATATTTTTTCAGGGCTAGATGCAGAAAAAAATTATATTCAATTTGCAACCTGATGGAAGTCAGTATAGATGGACTAATAGAACAAGTCCCACACACTGCTAGAATCCCAAATATTTTTTCAGACCTAGATGCAGAAAAAAATTATATTCAATTTGCAACCTGATGGAGGTCAGTATAGATGGACTAATAGACCAAGTCCCACACACTGCTAGAAGCCCAAATATTTTTTCAGAGCTAGATGCAGAAAAAAATTATATTCAATTTGCAACCTGATGGAGGTCAGTATAGATGGACTAATAGACCAAGTCCCACACACTGCTAGAAGCCCAAATATTTTTTCAGAGCTAGATGCAGAAAAAAAATATTTTTAATTTGCAACCTGATGGAGGTCAGTATAGATGGACTAATAGACCAAGTCCCACACACTGCTAGAAGCCCAAATATTTTTTCAGAGCTAGATGCAGAAAAAAATTATATTCAATTTTCAACCTGATGGAGGTCAGTATAGATGGACTAATAGACCAAGTCCCACACACTGCTAGAAGCCCAAATATTTTTTCAGAGCTAGATGCAGAAAAAAATTATATTCAATTTGCAACCTTATCGAGGTCAGTATAGATGGACTAATAGAATGATGCTATGCCCAAAAGGTTTTACTTCACTAGGCGCGGTAAAAAAAATGGTATTCTATACACAGGTGGTGTAGCTTGCAACACAGATAGGCTACTCCACTGACTAACACACTCTGCAATAGGCCAAAAATTATTAGCTTAGCTTGATTTAGCCAAATGCTGTGAAAAAAACTTGCACAGCACTGGCACAGACCTGCCTGGCAAAAACTGATAGGAACTGATGTAACTTATTCCTGAAAAGGACTGCAATTACAATTAGTCTTTACTCCCAACCTATCTATTTAAGAGCACAGACCTGCCTGATAAAAGTCGTAGAAAATTCTGTAATGTAGTCCTTAAAAGGACTGCAATCACAACTCTTCCCTACTCCCAAGCTATCTGTAGATTTGTGCAAAAATTGGCTTTAAATTAACAAGGTATAGCGCACACAGCAACAGCGGTGCCGTCTAACACGCAGCTGCAGCAGTGAGAAAATGGTGGCGACGGGGAAAATGGCTGGGTCTTATAGGGCAAGGACATGTGACATACACTGCCAATGACACATGCCCTTGCTTGTGTGAAAAAAAGCACTTCGCTCCGTGTGTGCTCTGCTGATAGGCTGACAGATTGCACCTCCCCACTGTAAATGCGGGAAAGAGAAAAAAAAATGGAGATCTTCATTATTCCTGCAGAGATCCACCCCCTGCCCCTCCCCCCGCCCCGCTGAACACTCAAACTGCGTATTAACATTAATTTTCAGCATTACTGAGAAAAAATCCAGTTATGATTTTGGTGCACGAACAGTTATCGAACATAACCTCGAACAGCCGAATTTTTTTCAAATTGTTCGGGTTCGCCGAACGTCCCGAACACCGCCCAAAACAGCTCGAATTTGAGATTGGCGAACAGTTCGAGTCGAACAACGCTCATCTCTAATAATCATTCAAAGTTTAAAAATTGCTAATTTTTTTACATTTTTGTCAAATTTCTAATATTTTTATAAATAAACCCAAAACATATCAACATAAATTTATCATTATTATAAAGTATAATGTGTCTCAAAAAACAATCTCAAACTCCATAGGATATCTTGAAGCATTCCAGTTTTATTACTACATAAAGTGACACTAATCAGATTTTAAAAAATTAGTCCGTTCACTAATGGGTTAATATTACAAAATATAGGAGAAGCTTTGTAATTTCTTTATTTCTTTGGTAACTGAAGACACATTGATAGTAAAAATGGGCACATGGATCCACAAAACTGATTACATCAGTGCCATTTTTCAAGTACGTTTTTAAACAAGAACGTGTGAATGAGGTCCTAGTACAACTTTGTAGCTATTTACAGAAACCATGTAGTAGGGCACAAGTTAAAATAAGGATGGGCACTAGTGATGAGCGAATGTGCTCACCACTATTCGGTACTCGCCCGAGCATCACTGCGCTCTACAAGCTTGGCGCTCGGTGAGTATTTCTGGCTTGCTCGGGTTGGAGCTCGGGTCCCCGCCCTGATTGTTTGGCACTCTTTAGAGAGCCAATGAACATGCAGGGATTGTTTGCCACACACTGTAATGCTGTGGCCATGTTGGTTGTGGCATTACAGTGATTGGCTGGTCGCATAGCGTCATTGGGTCTATATAAGACCTGGTGGCGCTATGCTCGTGACAGTCTACCCCAGAAACAGGCAGAGTAGGGAGTGCTGCTGCAGAGTCAGGGAGAGATTTGCTTGTTTATAGTTAGTATAGGTATTCCACAGCATATGTATATAGCCATCTGAACTAACAGTCCTCCTGAGGACTAATCCAGCTGCATATATTCAGTGGTGATAGCAGCAGTTAGGCAGGCAGGCAGGGTTTGTGGCAGACTGCAGTGCATACAGCACAAGAGGGTCCATTGCCCGATCTGACTGATCCTGCTGTTACAGGTATTTGTCTACATAGCCCCAGATATCTGGGGCCAGGGGTAATTTTTTTAATTTATCTTAATCCTGATTATTTGCTTAAAAAACAATGCAGGCAGGGTATGTGGCAGACTGCAGTGCATACAGCACAAGAGGGTCCATTGCACGTTCTGTCTGCTGCTGCTGTTACAGATATTTGTAGACATAGCCCCAGATATCAGGGGCCATGGTTAATTTTTTTTTATCTTAATCCTGATTATTTGCTTAAAAAGCAATCCAGACTACACCATTTTCTGCCCCATTTGCTTGTTAGCATTGCAGAATACAGCCAGATCTTTTCCATATTGCTGTTATGATCTGCAACAAGAACTAAGGAAAGATAGGGGAAAGCTGTCCCTACAGTAAGACTAAGCTGAATCCCTACAATGTAGCGGGCTGCCTGTTCCTAGCGAACAGACCCGCCTTAGTCCTCAGCTAGTCTGAACAAAGACCTATAGCAAAAAGGGAGGATCTCTAAAAGAACTAAGGACTGGGACAAAAAATGGGACACCTCCTAAACAGAGAAGTAGTTGCAGAACACAAAACGACAAACTGACAAAAATGTACTAGAGGTCCCAGAAGGACCAAGCGACCTGACAGAGAAAAGCACAGAAGCATCTGGCTAGAGAAACAGCCAAACACTGAATTCCAGCACAGCCAAAAGGGCGGAGATGGAATATAAAGGCAGATGGTCACGTGACCGCAAAACACAAGATGGAAAAAACAAACAGGAGGGTTCTAACAGTATCCCCTCTTATATGAGGATCCTCCGGATCCTCCAGGCCCAGGCCTATCCGGAAACCTCTTGTGGAAAGCTTTAACAAGCCTAGGAGCAGAGACATCATACGTCATTACCCAGGAGTTGTCTTCGGGACCGAAACCCTTCCAGGAGATGAGATACTGTAATCTCCCTCTATGCCATCTAGAATTCAAGATACGAGAAATTTCATATTCGCCGTCTTCCACCACAAGGGGAACTGTGACAGTGGAATCCCTATCTGACACATCAGCCTTTTTCAACGAGGAGACATGAAACACAGGATTAATCTTCCAGGAAATAGGGACATCCAACCTAACAGCAGACGGGTTAACAACCTGAAGCACTTTAAATGGACCCACAAACTTAGGACCCAGTTTTTTAGAGGGAATCCTCAACCGCCGGTTCTTCGGGGACAACCAAACTATGTCACCCACAGTAAACAAAACCTCCTTACGTTTCCTGTCAAAATACTTCTTGGACTTCTTGATAGCCTCTTGAAGGTTGCAACGTACATTAGTCCAAACGTTCTCCAAATCACCGGAAAAATTCTCCTCTTCCCGCACCGCCGACCCCAATTTGGAGAACGAACCAAAAGACGGATGTCTCCCAGTACAACAAAAAAAAGGAGAACACCCAGCAGAGGAGGATGTATGATTGTTAAGAGCAAATTCTGCGAGAGGCAGAAACTCAGACCACACCTTTTGATTGTCCGCCACAAAACAACGCAAAAACTGTTCAACATCCTGGTTCTTTCTTTCAGTCGGTCCATTAGACTCAGGATGATAACCAGACGAAAATGACAAATGGACTCCCAACCTGTCACACAAAGCACGCCAAAAGTGAGCCACAAACTGAGGTCCTCTATCAGAAACAATATCCGTGGGAACGCCATGGAGCTTGACAATCTCCTTAACAAACGCCTTAGCGAGTGTCTTGGCGCAGGGCAACTTAATAAATGGAACCAAATGACACATCTTACTAAACGGTCCACGACCACCCAAATGACAGTAAAACCCACGGAAACAGGAAGATCAGTAATAAAATCCATTGTGAGATGCGTCCAAGGCACACTAGGAACCTCCAGAGGGCAAAGCAACCCCGCAGCTGGAGAATGTGAAGCCTTTGACCTAGCACACACAGTACATTGACGCACCCACTTGATGACTTCCTTCTGCCATCCAGGCCACCAAAAACTGCGACTGATAAGTCTCTTAGTCTCTGAAATTCCTGGATGACCTGCCAACCGAGACTCATGACACTCCACAAACAAATCTCTCCTAAAGGCTCTAGGCACGAACAACCTCCCATGGGGAGTGTTAGATAGAGTATCATCTTGAGCTTTCAGACTACCATTCTCCAACACGGAGTCCATTGCCGCCACCACAACTCCTTTCTGTAAAATGCTCTCCTCCTCCTCGGCACCGACCGTAGGAGAGAAGCTGCAAGATAAAGCATCAGCTTTAATATTCTTAGTACCAGGGATATAGGTAACAGAAAAATTAAACCTAGAAAAAAGAAGTGCCCACCTAGCTTGACGGGCATTGGAGCGCTTGGCAGCATCCAGATAGATCAAATTCTTATGATCTGTGAAAACCTGAATAGGAAATCTAGCGCCTTCCAAAAAATTCCGCCAATGTTCAAATGTGAATTTAATAGCCAGCAACTCCCGATTTCCAACATCATAATTCAGTTCGATTTCCAAAAATTATTTCGAAAAGAAGGCACAAGGATGTACTCCACCCTTGTTCTCATGAGACAAAACTGTTCCGACCCCCACCGATAAAGCATCGACCTCGACCAAAAAAGGCTTGGTCTCATCAGGCTGCATAAGGATAGGGGCAGAACTGAACCTCTCTTTGAGATACTCAAATGCTTCAATGGCCTCAGTAGCCCACCTTTCCTGGTGAGATCGGTTAGAGGTTTAACAATTACAGAAAAATTCTTAATGAATTTCCTGTAATAATTGGCAAAGCCCAAAAATCTCTGTATAGATTTCAAACCAATAGGCCTAGGCCATTCCTGCACAGCCTGAACCTTGACAGGGTGCATCTCAAAGCCCTCGCTGGAGACAATGTAGCCCAAAAAACTAATTTTCTGCACAACAAACTCACATTTCTCCAGCTTAGCAAAGAGTGAATTATCACTCAATAACTGCAAAACGTCACGTACACTCTGTCAATGGGACTCTAGATCTGGTGAATAAATCAAAATGTCATCCAAATACACAACCACATTCTTACCTATCAAAGTTCTCAGGATGTCATTAATAAGGTTCTGAAAAAATGCAGGTGCATTGGTAAGACCAAAAGGCATCACCAGATTCTCAAAATGACCTACCGGAGTGTTAAAAGTAGTTTTCCATTCATCACCCTCCTTCACTCGTAACAAATTGTATGCCCCCCGGAGAGTAATTTTAGAGAACCACTTGGCCCCTACTAACTGGTTAAACAAGTTAGGAATTAACGGTAATGGGTAGGAATCGCGTACGGTAATCTTATTAATTTCACGAAAATCCAGACATGGACGTAAACCCCCGTCCTTTTTTTAACAAAGAAAAATCCAACTGCCACAGGCAACTTAGAAGGTCTAATGTGACCAGCAGCCAGGCTAGTCTGTATATATTCCTCCAAGGCCTTTCTTTCAGGGATAGTCAGATTAAACAAGCGACTCTTGGGAAGAGTAGCTCCCGGAACAAACTCAATGGCACAATCATAATCCCTATGAGGAGGTAAAATTTGCGACTCTTCCTCCGAAAAAAACCTCCAAAAATCTTGAATAGGTACAGGTAATTCCCCTTTTTCCACAGCCGCAATGCGACCATTACAACATTTATCATAGCACTTCGGACTCCAAGACTTAATCATATTAGTAGACCAGTCCAGTAAAGGATTGTGCAGTTTTAACCAAGTTTATCCTAGAACAACCCCAGAGGGTAAATTATCTAAAACAACCAAGTCCAAAATTTCTTGGTGAACTCCATTGATAGTGAGGGGAAATGCAGCAACCTTGTGAGTAATACATTTCAAGGGAGTGTTATCAATTGCACTCACAGAAATAGGTGACGACAAAGGTTTGGATTTCAATTTAAGGTTTTCCAAAAACCCTTTATCAATCACATTAAGTGTTGAACCACAATCCACAAATACTTGAAATTCAATCAAGTCTCCCTGCAAAGAAGTATTCCCAGAAAGAAATACTCCTGCAAGCTATATGGGCATAACTGACCTTTTTTTTTTCTTTACTTAAACAAAGCTCATAATACTTAATCAAATGGTCAGCTTTACCACAATAAGGACACAATCCCTCGGCGAACCTCCGGTCTCTTTCTTGAGAGCGGAGTGACATCGCCCCAACCTCCATCGGTTCTCTGCCATTGGAGCAGATTTTCTGGGGACTAGGAACTGACATTACAGGAGTCTTTACTTCATTCAGCCTGAACCTCAGCCTCCTGTCCACACGAACAGCTAATTGCATGGCATCCTGCAAAGTCTCAGGTGCAGGGAATGCAATTAGCAGATCCTTAACCCTTTCACTCAGACCAGCAAGAAATAAGCATTTCAGCGCAGGATCATTCCATTTAACTTCTGTGGCCCATCTCCTGAAGTGTGTGCAATAATTTTCAACATCACATGACCCCTGATTCAAACACCTGAGTTCTTCCTCAGCTGATGAGATTCAATCAGGATCATCATATAATAGCCCCATAGCAGAAAAAAAATCTTCAACAGACCTTAAACACCAATCATTAGGTTGGAGAGAAAAGGCCCACCCCTGTGGTTCATTGCGCAAAAATGACATAATAAAACCAATGCACTGTGATTCATTCCCAGAGGACCTTGGTCTCAAACGAAAATATAACAAACAAGCATTTTTAAAGGAAAAAAAATCTTGCTGTTTACCATAAAAAACATCAGGCAGTCCTTGGGTTCGACAAAATGCGCTCCAGAACAGCTACTCACGTGTTGCTGAAGCTCGGCCACCTCCAGAGACAATCCCTGCAGGCGTTGAGCCAAATCCCGGACGGAAACCATACTGATCCCCAAATTTATTTCCTTTTATTTTTTTGGGCTGGACTTACTATTATGATCTGCAACAAGAACTAAGGAAAGATAGGGGAAAGCTGTCCCTACAGTAAGACTAAGCTGAATCCCTACGATGTAGCGGGCTGCCTGTTCCTAGCGAACAGACCCGCCTTAGACCTCGGCTAGTCTGAACAAAGACCTATAGCAAAAAGGGAGGGGTCCCTAAAAGAACTAAGGACTGGGACAAAAAATGGGACACCTCCTAAACAGAGAAGTAGTTGCAGAACACAAAAAGACAAACTGACAAAAAGGTACTAGAGGTCCCAGAAGGACCAAGCGAACTGACAGAGAAAGGCATAGAAGCACCTGGCTAGAGAAACAGTCAAACACTGAAGTCCAGCACAGTCAAAAGGGCGGAGCTGGAATATAAAGGCAGATGGTCACGTGACCGCAAAACACAAGATGGAAAAAACAAACAGGAGGGTTCTAGCAATTACAGCAATAAAAATCCAGAAATTTGTAGTGAACGTGAAAAATATTGGCCTCCATTTACAGTTTGTTGCAGTGTGTCAATGAAGCTATTCACACATGCTCGCTGTGAAGAATTGTAAACTACAAGCCCGCTATTTAAAATCGTGGTTGTCCGTCAGACGTATCACATATAACTGGGGACCAAATTCAGCCTTTTCTGGCATCCATTTACAGTTTGTTGCAGTGTGTCAGAGAAGCTATTCACACGTGCTGGTTGTGAAGAATAGTAAACTCCAGGCCCACTATTTAAAGCCATGGTTGTCCGTCAGACGTATTACATATAAGTGCACTCCAAATTCAGTCATTTCTGGCCTCCATTTACAGTTTGTTGCAGTGTATCAGTGAAGCTATTCACACAAGGTCGCTGTGAAGAATAATAAACTACAGGGCCGCTATTTAAAACCGTGGTTGTCTGTCAGACGCATCACATATACTGTCCAAATTCAGCCATTTGTAGTGAGCGTGGAAAATATTGTCCTCCATTTAAAATGGGCAAGGCACGTGACAATGGCCAGGAAAGTGGACGTGATGGTGATGGTGCATGCAGAGGCTGAGGCCGAGGCCGTGGCCAAGCTGAAATTGTGCCACAACAAACACCCACATCTTGTCGCTCGACTTTCCTGTCCCAATTACTTGGGGACCGCAGAACACCACTATTGAACACAGAGCAGTGTTAAAAAGTTGTTGGTTGGATAGCCGATAATGCTTAAAGTCACTCTGCCAACACCACCACCACCCTGTCTGAACCTCATATTCCTCACCCTGATCCTCCTTCCTGCCACCATGTCGCGTGCCCGGAGACAACTGATCCCACACTTGGACACTCCGAAGAGCTGTTCACTTTTCCATTGATAGATTCGGGCCTCTCGTCTGGCCAGCTTCAAGCGGGGCAAGAGGAGAGCACGTGTAGCGATGCCCAAATATTTGAGCAGCCACTGTCACACAAAGGCAACAGTGGGAAAGTGCAATTACTGTCGCAAGAGGTGGATGATGATGAGACACAATTGCCAGAAAGTCAGGAAGAGGACCAGGGTGCAGAAGTGGAAGACGAGGTGGTGGATGATATAGTAACTGACCCAACCTGGCAGGGGGACATGCAGAGTGAGGACAGCAGCACACAGGGGGAGGGAGGTGTAGCACCGCAACAGGCAGGAAGAAGCAGTGTGGTGGCCGTAGACACAAGACGGGAAAGCGTTCCCCATAACACCAACATGACAGAACTTGTCAGTACAACTGGCCATTTGCACCATCTGCTAGGCCAGCATCAGCAGAGGTAGCAAAACTAGCAGCCTGACCACCACCAGCATGATCAGGCACATGGCAGCAAAGCACCCGAATAGGTGGGCCGAACGCCAGGGTCCAGAAACAGTGTCTGTGGGTGACACCACTGCTTCCTTCGCTGTTGTGCGTGCATGCCAATCCCATGTCCATGGCGCATGCGAAGATGCCTCCCGCCCTACACCTGTCATTGCACACTCTCATCTAGCACCATCAGCAAGCAAGTCCATGTACTTGTCCCAGCACAGTGTTCAGTTGTCCCTACCCCAGTCCTGGAACGTAAGCGCAAATACGTAGCCAACGCCCCACAGGCCACACTACTAAATTCACACATTTCGTGAATGCTTGCGCTCGAAACATTGCCTTTTAGGCTAGTGGAGACGGAAGCTTTCCGCAACCTGATGGCAGCGGCTGTCCCTCGGTACTCGGTCCCCAGCCGCCACTATTTCTCCTGGTGTGCCGTCTCCGCAATACACAAGCATGTGTCCCACAACATTAGTCGTGCCCTCAACAATGCAGTTTTCTGAGAAAGTCCACTTAACCACGGACACATGGACAAGTGCTTCTGGGCAGGGACAGTACATCTCGATTACGGCACACTGGGTTAATATAGTGAAAGCTGGGACCCAGTTGGACCTTGGGACGAAACACGTCCTACCGATGCCGAGGATTGCGGGCCCTGGGTCTATCAGGGCTGCCCCCACATTCTACAGCTCCTGCACCTCCTCCTCTTCAGGCTCCATCTCCGAAATGACCACATCAGTCACAAGCTGGAAACACTGCAGCACTGCCTCGGCCAAGCGGCAACAGGCTGTGCTGAAGCTAATATGCTTAGGTGACAAACGGCACAATGCTGAAGAGCTGTGGACAGCTCTGAAAGAGCAGGCAGATCTTTGTCTGACACCGCTGAACCTATAGCCAGGCATGGTCGTGTATGACAATGGCCGGAACCTGGTGGCTGCTCTGAAGCGAGGCGAGCTCACACACGCTCCATGCCTGGCCCATGTGCTTAACCTCATGGTTCAGCGGTTTCTCAAAAGCTACCCAGATCTGCTTGTCAAAGTATGCCGTATGTGTGCCCATTTTAGAAAGTCAGCTACAGCTTCCGCTGCCCTTGCCGTGCTTCAGCAGCATTTGCAGCTTCCAGCTCACCGACTGGTGTGTGAGGTCCCCACATGTTGGAACTCTGCATTGCAAATGTTGGGAAGGATTTGTGAGCAGAAGAGAGCAGTTGTTGACTACCAGCATCAACACGGCGGTCGGTATTCAGGTCAGACTCCACACATAAGACCTCAGTAGTGAACATGGATGTCAGACATCTGTTCCATCCTCCAAAACTTTGAGGACCCCACTAAGATGGTGAGCGGCGATGAGGCTATAATTAGCATCACCATCCCACTTCTCTGTCTTTTGAAATGCTCGCTGCTCACAATTAAAGAGGATGCATTGCAGGCGGGCACGATGAGGTGAAGCAAGGAACCATACAGGGTGATTCCACACAGCCCAGCCTCATTTCATCCTAACATGGATTGGGTGACAATTAGGAACAGGAGGAGAAGGAGGAAGAACAAGGGCTAGTTTCCTGTGCTATAGATGGTACTATCTGCACAACCGTCATACCGTCTGTTCAGCGTGGATGGCCTGAGGACAGGGAGGAGGAGGAAAAGGAGGAGGATGAGGAGAGCATGGTCAGTCGTCCTCTTAGTGAGGATACGGAAATCTTGCCTGTTAACAGTCTGGTACGCATGGCTGAGTTTATGTTATGCTTTCTTTCCCCTGACCCTCGTGTTGTCCAAATTTTGGGTGACAGTCATTACTGGTTGGTGACACTTCTAGACCCACGCTACAAGGAGAACTTTTTGTCTCTTATTTCCACACAGGACAGGTCTAATAAAATGGGGCAGTACGAGAAGGCCCTTGTTGCAGAATTATTGAAAAAATTCCCATCTGAAAACGCTGGCAGCAGAGGTCACAGTTTGGCAGAGTTCACAGTACAGGCGAGAGAGACAATCCAGCAGAGGCAGGAGAACACTGTCAAAGTTCTGGGACAATTTTCTCAGACCCTCCCGTCACACAGGCCCTGAGACGCAGGGTACTCTCACAAGGAGGAAAAAGTTTCGGAATATGGTGAGGGAGTACCTTGCCGACCGTACCAACGTCCTCCGTGATTCCTCTGTGCCTTATAACTATTGGGTATCCAAGCTGGACATGTAGCATGAACTGGCTCTCTATGCCTTGGAGGTCCTGGCCTGCCCTGCAGCTAGTGTTTTGTCAGAGCGGGTTTTTAGTGCCGCTGGTGGAATTATAACTGATAGGTGCATCCGCCTGTCAACTGAAAATGCTGACAGGCTTACTCTTATAAAAATGACGAAGGGCTGGATTGGGCCAGACTTCTCAGCACCACCGAATGATAGCAGCGTAACATAAACTCAAATCCAGTGTCTTTTTTTTGGGAGGTCTATTCCCATGCACCTCTTCACATCCAGACATAGGTATACGTTTCCTGATTTTGTCTACTTGCTGTTGTCCTCCTCCTTCTCCTCATCCTCCACCACCATTTCATTCACCACATCTACCATATCACCTCCTCTACACCTCTAGCAAGGGGCATTGGAGTGCTTCCAAATTTTTGGCAGCCACTGCCTTCACTGCATAGGCAAACAATATGGGAGACCCACTTACTAATAATGGGAACATTTTTTTCAGAAGGCCCTCCTCTATGTCTCTTGCAAGGGGCATTGGAGTGCCTCCAAATTTTTGGCAGCCACTGCCTTCACTGCATAGGCAAACAGTATGGGAGACCCACTTACTAATAATGGGAACATTTTTTTCAGAAGGCCCTCCTCTATGTCTCTTGCAAGGGGCATTGGAGTGCCTCCAAATTTTTGGCAGCCGTTGCATTAACTGCATAGGCAAACAGCATGGGAGACCCACTCCGTAATAATGTGAACATTTTTTTCAGGAGGCTCTCCTCTATGTCTCTTGCAAGGGGCATTGGAGTGCCTTCAAATTTTTGGAAGCCATTGCATTCACTGCATAAGCAAACAGTATGGGAGACCCACTTCCTAATAATGGGAACATTTTTTTCAGGAGGCCCTCCTCTACATCTCTTGCAATGGGCATTGGAGTGCCTCCAGATTTTTGACAGCCATTAAAGTCACTGCATACCCAAGAACAGTATGGGAGACCCGATCCTTTCTAATGGGAACATGTCGTTATTGAGGCCCACCTCTATATGTCTTTAAATTGTCATTGGGATTTTTCCCAAATATTGGCAGCCATTAGACTCACTGCATACCCTATAACTGTGTAGCATAACCGCTTTCTAATGGGAACATGTCGTTACTGAGGCCGGCCTCTATGTGTCTTTAAATTGTTATTGGTGTTTTTCCCAAATTTTGGCAACCATTGGACTCATTGCACACCCTATAACTGTATAGCAGAACTGCTCCTTTCTAATGGGAACATGTCGTTACTGAGACCCACCTCTATGTGTCTTTAAGTTGTTATTGGGGTTTTTCCCAAATTTAGGTAGCCGTGGGACTCACTGCATACCTTATAACTGTATATACTTTCCTCTCACCTCTCATCTAACTCTCTCTTCGACAGCCAACAATCTGACTTCCGCCCTTACCATTCCACCGAAACTGCCCTTACCAAAATTACTAATAACTTACTTACAGCCAAAGCTAACAGACAATTCTCCATACTCCTCCTTCCAGACCTGTCCTCTGCCTTCGACACAGTTGACCACTGCCTCCTACTACAGATTCTCTCTTCCTTTTGTGTCAAAGACCTTGCCCTATCCTGAATCTCCTCATACCTTTCTAACCGCACTTTTAGTGTCTCCCACTCCCACACTACCTCCTCATCCCGCCCTCTCTCTGTTGGAGTTCCTCAAGGCTCCGTCTGTAATGCGGTGGAGTTCACACAGTGCGATTTAACAGGCAGTGACCCAAGAATGTCCAACTTAAAGTTTTTATTGTCCAAATAACTCACACAGTGGAGGTAGCTTTATCCTCCGGATCGCAGCCGGGTTGTCCACAATAGTCCATACGAATAAAACACCGTTGCTGTGGGTGATTGCACCGCCGTATCACTCCAAGGTGTGTCAGAAGCTTTCCCCTCCTGGGGCTCTGTTTTCACTTCACTTGCTATCCGCTTTTCATGGATTGTAAGAAATCAAAAGGAGGAAAAACCTTTTTTTTTTTTTTTTTTATTTCTCCACAAAGAGAAAAATAGATGACACTCGGACCGCGCTCTGATAAAACTCCAATTAGAGTCTAGTCAAAGTAATTTGTCTGTTTTTCTTGTACTTGAGAAAAACGAATGTCTAAATAAGTCCATAGAGTGAGTGAGTTATATTGTGCTTTGACATTTGTATTTTTTTATATATATTTACAATTTTTCTCCAAAAATTAAAAGATAAATCTATAAATTAAAAGATAGTAGTTTTGTTTTGGTCTCATATTAAAGTTCCACCTGTGTTGTAAAAAAAGAGATCTAGCTGAAGTATAAAAAAATAATTGCAGTACAGCATAAAGATGATAATAGTTGGCACTAGTCACTTAGTTGTATCCAGCATTCAAATCCATGTTTTACTAACACGGATGTTCTCATTCTCAGTTACTTTTTCTATACAGGTTTCTGCATCAAGCTATCTTGCTGCCTTTGAAAAATATGTCAAGTTAGAATATGCCACACCTGTATGGGCTCAAATCAGCACCTACAATATAGAGACCATTTAACATGCTATAGGGATTTTTGAGAGTCCACCAGCTCCTCACAGTGTCCAAAACTTCCAAACAATATATAGCCTAGCATTTAATCATCAAAACTGAAAACAATTCATGATCCTGACATTGAAACCTTCCTTTATTTTTTAAAGGTCTCATTTGCACGTTGCTTTATAAACAGTAGGACATCAGCTTAATCTATAAACTCATTACATACGACCTGAGATGTCCATTGCTTTTATCACCATATTCAGTCGTTCCATCTTCATGCAAATACCGACATTTGATTAGTGCAGAGTTAAATAGCTTCCAAAGGCATTAAGACATGTATATGGCGCAGAGCACCTTGCATACTTGAAAGTTTCACATCTGCAGCGTGTCAATTCTTTCTGCATTTTTCACAGATTCAATCGAATGGGAAAAAATGCAACAAAATGCATGCACAAAAGCAGCAAGGACATGGCAAAGATGCATGTATTTTACTCTGCATTTCTCCTGCCAATGAGGCGCCCCTGAGGGTTCGACCGCCACAGGGATGCTGCACTTCTTTAATGGAGTGTAGTGTTCCTCCTCTGAGGTAAGAACAGTGAGATGGTCAGGACCTCACCTCCACATCCATCACCACACTTTTCCCACCAGAGGGGGCTAGAATGCACTAGTTGCTGCCCCTACTGGCACTCGGGAGACAGGGGAACCAAGAGATAGGGGAACCAATTAGTGGGTGAGGGTGGAGGATTCACATTTAGTGACACTGTAAATTTCATATTTAATAAACTGCCATCTTGGTTTGTGGTCTTTTGATTGTGATCTCCCTCCCTGAGCGTGGATCCTGTGTGGGCCTGCAGAGGATGGAGGCGCGACCCTCGTACCCTGGCCTTGGGTCGAGGGGCAGGTTGCAGATAAGGAATGTCTCAGCCCGGTCAAGGACCATGACCAAGAAGGCCCGGAGCTTAAGAGTACAGCTCCACCGCAAATGGATCCCAGGGAGGATGCAGACGGAGCGGTATACGCCACCTGTCCTCGCCTAGCTGATCTATTCAGAGGGATTCCGGCTGCAAGAGGGGTTCCGGCCCCCGACACCCGACCTTGCTACTCCACGTCCTGGTCGGGAAAGCCCGGTAGGCCCTGAGGATCCCACCGGGTAACGGAAAGAGCAGAGCTGCCACCCGTACCCTTTTTCTGAGTGAAGTTCAGAGGGAGACCCGGCCTATTTACACACCCAGCACTCAAGGAATTTAGAAAAATGGGTATAAAGTTTTTAATGAAGTAGGTACAATCAAATAGACAAACGTTTCGGTCCCTCGGGACCTTCATCAGTGTACAAGGTACGGGTCATGAAGGTGGAAAAAGGAATCCACTAAGATTGCTGAGCAGAGAACTGGAACATATACCAAGGAGTATAGGCCAGGAATGGTACGTCAGTAGAGAAAGCTGGAGACAGAAGTCCAGAGTGAGGTAAAGACGCGGTATCCACCGCTTGTCATCACCTTTGTACACTGATGAAGGTCCCGAGGGACCGAAACGTTTGTCTATTTGATTGTACCTACTTCATTAAAAACTTTATACCCATTTTTCTAAATTCCTTGAGTGCCGGGTTTTTCTAATATTGTACTTTGGGCTTGGTACCTTACCTGTGCACCAAGAACAAATCAGGAGTGCGGTAGTTTTTGTATCTTTATTTACACACCCAGACAGGAAAGGACCCGGTCTGAAGTCTAGGAACACTCTGGTGCGGGGTCCTGATTTAACACTGGACTTACTCGGAGGTTGTCGGACCCCCGTTCCTGGTGACCGCAGAACTGCGCGAGGAGCAGGGAGAAGCCTTGCAGCTGTACTCTTCAACATGAGTAAAAACCTTGGAAGTTAACCCCTATGGCCTCCGGACTCTTATTCTGCACTACACCGCACTACGCAGCACCAGACCTCCTAGACTACTACCCCTTCCATCCTGTTCCTCTGCCCTGAGGCCCTGCTCCGCCTGTGGGGAGTAGTAACAACGTGGGCTGCGATAACACCATGCCTCAGCGGACTTTCCAGAGGACATCACACCAACAGTTCAGCATTTACAGACTATGTTCCCACGAGGAGCTTTTGGGGAGTTTTTGACGCTGCTGAATTTCTGCACCTATTATTTAAATTAGATTACTTGCGTTTTTTTTATTTCATTTTTGTGTGCGATTTTATAACAGGCGTTTTTATCACATTTTTGACACTACATTTTTGTCTCTTTTTGTTGTGTCATGCATTAAATAAAACTGCTTTGTTTTTGATATTTCCTGGTATTTGGCTTTGACAAAACTTTACTGACAAACCTAGGTGCACTACATGCTTTTTGATGTGTTTCCGCTGCTGAAATGCACTAAAAACCCATCCGCATTTTTAATCTGCAGATTTTCCACATCTAATACAAGTCAAAGGGAAAAATTTGCACAGAAAACTCAGCGTACCCACAAGAGAAATTAATGTGCTGCGGATCTGAAACAAGTACCGCAGGTCAGTGACTAAAAAGAAGCATAGTGGGCATGAGATTCCTATAAATCCAATTCACTTTGCTGCAACTGTAAGATGCTGCGTTTTGGACTCAGCAAAAATATGCTGAGTCAAAAACACAGTTAAAGCTCATCGTGGGAACATAGTCTAAAGGTATTTATGTTATAATATGTGTTATTTTTCTTTTTCTGTTATTTTCTGAATGTTTTCACTTCATCAGGCGTCATAAATCTACCTATATACATTTTGACCACGTATGCCAATATACTCCATAAGGCTTTATAAACACATCAATATATTTGATCAGTATTTCATCTGTATTTCTATGCCTAAACTAGAAGTGTCTCCAAAACACAGAACATGTTTCAATTTTCAATTAGGGTATGTGCACACAGTAAGTATTGGCAGCGCTTTGAACGCAGTATACTTTATGCTGCGTCCAAAGCGCTGCACGCAGGTGAATTTGCATGTGTTCATTGAATAGTGTTGAGCGATACCTTCCGATATCAGGAAATATCGGATCGGATTGTATCGGACAGATTCCCAAAAAATATCGGATATCGCCGATTTCGATACCGGAAACCAATGCAAGTCAATGGGACACAAATATCGGAATGAAAATAAACCCTTTCTTTCCTTGAAGGTTAATTCTTCATGAAGGAAAACAACTAAGAATAATGTAGAATGTATTGGGGGAGGTGGGGGAGACAATAAAGGCATAGAGGTTTAGCCCAATCAAATGGAATAGCAGGAATTAATATTTTTTTTAAGACGTTCTGAGTTACGGAAATATTGACTATGTTAAGTTTTTTTATATTTTGTCAGATATTTATGTTTCACTACTTCCATGCTCTTCACCTTCTTTTTTACTTCTCCCACACTTTCTCCTTCATCATCCTCAGCATCAGCATCTTTTTCATCAACTTCTTCTTCACCTTCTTCATCTTCTTCTTCTTCACCTTCTTCGTATTATTCTTTATTTTTACATTCTTCATATTCTTCTTATTCAACTATTATTCTTCTTCATATTCTACTTCTTCATCTTCTTCATCTTCTTCTTCTTCATCATATTCTTATTTGTGACAGGCATTCCTGTAGTTGTTATCTATAAAAGTTTGAATATTACACCTTTCGTTCTGCCCGTCACAAAAGATTTACAACAGGATTTGTCCGCGTTCAGTTTGGCCTGCAGCAGCAGGTCTTTTCCAGGGGCACCACGAGGAGGAATGGACTCACCCCCATACACTGCTTAGTCTTCTTCTGCTTATAATTTAGATAATATCTTTTGCTCTGATTTTTAGTCTTATGCTTAATGTTCTTCCGCTTTTTGTACTTCTTGTACTTCTGCTTCTTGGTTTTCTGTCTCTTGTTCTTCTGTATCTTGGTGGTTGTCTTCTTGTTCTTTGTCCTCTTGGTCATCTTTTTCAGGGTCATCTTCTTGGTCTTCTTCGGGGTGGTCTTCAGGGTCGTTGTCTTCAGGGTCATCGTCTTCGGGGTCCTCGTCTACTTCGGGGTGGTCTTCAGGGTCGTAGTCTTCAGGGTCATCGTCTTCGGGGTCCTTGTCTTTGTCGGGGTGGTCTTCAGGGTCCTCGTCTTCAGGGTCGTCGTCTTCAGGGTCTTCGTCTTCCTCGGGGTGGTCTTCAGGGTCGTCATCTTCAGGGTCGTCATCTTCAGGGTCCTCATCTTCTTCGGGGTGGTCTTCAGGGTCCTCGTCTTCAGGGTTGTCGTCTTCGGGGTCCTCGACTTCTTCGGGGTGGTCTTCAGGGTCCTCGTCTTCAGGGTCGTTGTCTTCAGGGTCCTCGTCGTCTTCGGGGTCCTCGTCAGGGAGATCCAGAGTGATTACCAAGAACCATTTCAAAAAGCTTGAACTTGGAAATGTAACAGAAGGTACAAAAAGGCTGAGGAACTGCCGAGAACCAGCTGACGGTACTGGAACCCGGATGTGTAGCAGAAGGTACAAGAGCCAATGGAACTACCGAGGACCAGCTGACAGTACTGGAACTCGGTTACTAACCAGGAGGTACCTGTGCCAGAAAGCACTACTAAGGACCAGCAGACGTTGGTGGAACTTGGATACCGAGAAGGAGGCACCTAAGCCAAAGGCACTGCCGAGAACCAGCTGACGGTACTGGAACCCGGATGGGTAGCAGAAAGTACAAGAGCCAATGGAACTACCGAGGACCAGCTGACGGTACTGGAACTCGGTTACTAAGCAGGAGGTACCTGTGCCAGAAAGCACTACCAAGGACCAGCATACATTGGTGGAACTTGGATACAGAGAAGGAGGCACCTAAGCCAAAGGCACTGCCGAGAACCAGCTGACGGTACTGGAACCCGGATGGGTAGCAGAAGGTACAAGAGCCAATGGAACTACCGAGGACCAGCTGACGGTACTGGAACTCGGTTACTAAGCAGGAGGTACCTGTGCCAGAAAGCACTACCAAGGACCAGCAGACATTGGTTGAACTTGGATACCGAGAAGGAGGCACCTAAGCCAAAGGCACTGCCGAGAGCCAGCGGATGGTACTGGAACCCGGATGGGTAGCAGAAGGTACAAGAGCCAATGGAATTACCGAGGACCAGCTGATGGTACTGGAACTCGGTTACTAAGCAGGAGGTACCTGTGCCAGAAAGCACTACCAAGGACCAGCAGACGTTGGTGGAATTTGGATACCGAGAAGGAGGCACCTAAGCCAAAGGCACTGCCGAGAACCAGCTGACGGTACTGGAACTCGGATGGGTAGCAGAAGGTACCCATGAAAAAAAAAGTTACAAGGCCGCGAGCCGGCCGCAGTTACCGAAACCCACAGTCCTACAGGGGGTGCTTGTCCTATTGGCACTATGGAACCAGCCTTCATTGCCAGATCCCACAGCCCACATAGGCGTCACCTAAACTGCAGGCACCATAGAGTCGACTAACCCGACCGCAACACGACAGGACAACGTATTGGAGGCAAAATGACGTTGACACTGCCCGGAAACAGCTGGCGTGCTGGAACCAGGCTGGGCAGGAGGTAGTACCCGTGCCAAAGACACTGCTGGAAAACAGCTGGCGGTGCTGGAACCCAGGGTAAATACTAAAAACAGAGTGGAGCCAGAGGCCTAATTGGAGCAACTTTAAAATCAGTAGTAGACTAGTAGTGTGAATGTGGACAGAGCAGGAGAAATTGCCGTACACACAGCAGGGGAACAGCTGACGTTACTGAACCCCAATAACACGGCAGCAAGTGTTGATTGTGCAGACGGCACTTCTGAGCGCCAACTGGCGGTGTTGGAGCTCAGGGATAATACTGAAATCAGAGGAACCAGAGGTGTAATTGGAGCAACTTTAAAATCTGTAGTTGTGTGAATGTGGACAGAGCAGGAGAAATTGCCACACACACAGCAGGGGAACAGCTGACGTTACCGAACCCCAATAACACGGCAGCAAGTGTTTACTGTGCAGACAGCACTTCTGAGTGCCAACTGGCGGTGTGGAAGCTCAGGGATAATACTGAAAACAGAGGAGCCAGAGGTGTAATTGGAGCAACTTTAAAATCTGTAGCAGTGTGAATGTGGACAGAGCAGGAGAAATTGCCGTACACACAGCAGGGGAACAGCTGACGTTACCGAACCCCAATAACACGGCAGCATGTGTTGACTGTGCAGACGGCACTTCTGAGCACCAACTGGCGGTGTTGGAGCTCAGGGATAATACTGAAAACAGAGGAGCCAGAGGTGTAATTGGAGCAACTTTAAAATCTGTAGTAGTGTGAATGTGGACAGAGCAGGAGAAATTGCCGGACACACAGCTGGGGATCAGCTGACGTTACTGAACCCCAATAACACTGGACCAAGCGTTGAATGTGCAGATGGCACTTCTGAGCAGCAACTAGCGGTGTTGGAGCCCAGGGTAAATGCTAAAAACAGAGGAGCCAGAGGTATAATTGGAGCAAGTTTTAAATTAGTAGTAGTACAGTGTATGTGGACAGAGCAGGAGAATTTGCCAGACACACAGCTGGGGATCAGCTGACGTTACTGAACCCCAATAACACTGGAGCAACCGTTGACTGTGCAGATGGCACTTCTGAGCAGCAACTAGCAGTGTTGGAGCCCAGGGTAAATACTAAAAACAGAGGAGCCAGAGGTATAATTGGAGCAAGTTTTAAATTAGTAGTAGTACAGTGGATGTGGACAGAGCAGGAGAATTTGCCGGACACATAGCTGGGGATCAGCTGACGTTACTGAACCCCAATAACACTGGAGCAAGCGTTGACTGTGCAGATGGCACTTCTGAGCAGCAACTAGCGGTGTTGGAGCCCTGGGTAAATACTAAAAATAGAGGAGCCAGAGGTATAATTGGAGCAAGTTTTAAATTAGTAGTAGTACAGTGGATGTGGACAGAGCAGGAGAATTTGCCGGACACACAGCTGGGAATCAGCTGACGTTACTGAACCCCAATAACACTGGAGCAAGCGTTGACTGTGCAGATGGCACTTCTGAGCAGCATCTAGCGGTGTTGGAGCCCAGGGTAAATACTAAAAACAGAGGAGCCAGAGGTATAATTGGAGCAAGTTTTAAATTACTAGTAGTACAGTGGATGTGGTCAGAGCAGGAGAATTTGCCGGACACACAGCTGGGGATCAGCTGACGTTACTGAACCCCAATAACACTGGAGGAAGCGTTGACTGTGCAGACGGCACTTCAGAGCAGCAACTAGCAGTGTTGGAGCCCAGGGTAAATACTAAAAACAGAGGAGCCAGAGGTGTAATTGGAGCAAGTTTTAAATTAGTAGTAGTACAGTGGATGTGGACAGAGCAGGAGAATTTGCCGGACACACAGCTGGGGATCAGCTGACGTTACTGAACCCCAATAACACTGGAGCAAGCGTTGACTGTGCAGACGCCACTTCTGAGCAGCAACTGGCGGTGTTGGAGCTCAGGGATTACAGTTCAGGTGGTAGAAACATGAACACAACAGGAGACCTGGATACTGTTGCCAACCAATTATTTATTCTGGAAGAGGACTGGCAAATTCATCCGAGAACCAGGCCTTGTTCATTTTCAGAAAAGTAAGCAGGTCAACGTTATCGGAGGATAGGCGCATGCGATGGTCTGTTAGTACACCACCTGCGGCACTAAAGACGCGTTCCGATAATACACTAGCAGCAGGGCAAGACAGCACCTCCAATGCATCCTGGCAAAGCTCTGGCCATGTATCCAGCTTAGAGACCCAAAACTTGAAGGGGAAAGAGCCGTCTGGGAGTACACTGAGAGGGCAAGACATGTAGTCTGTCACCATCTGATGGAAACGTTGCCTCCTGCTGACTGGAGCCGTCTGTGATGGTGAAGACATTTGTGGTGGCGGGGACACAAAACTTTGCCACATTTGGGCCATACTGGTCTTGCCTTGTGCTGAGGCGCTGCTTCTGCTCCCTCTTTGTGCAGAGCTTCCTCCACTGCCTCGACGCACTGAGCTGCTTTGTAAAGCACTAGCAGCACTGCTCTCGGTTGGAATGGAGAACATGATGGAATGCACCAGTGCGTCTTGGTACTCCCGCATTTTACGCTCCCGGTTCAACGGTGTTATGAGGCTTTGTAAGTTGTCCCGGTAGCGAGGATCTAGGAGGGTGGACACCCAATAATCAGCCGTGTTAAGAATGTGAGCGATGCGGCGGTCGTTTCTCAGGCACTGCAGCATGAAATCAACCATGTGCTGCAGACTGCCAACTGGCCAAGAAACGCTGTCCCCTGCTTGAGGCGTGATCTCTGCCTGCTCTGCATCACCCCATCCTCGCTCTAGATACTGACTACTAGAGCATTGTGTACCTCCCTCCTCTGGACAGATGTCTTCCTCCTCCATTGACTCCTCCTCATCCTCCTCACAAAGTGTCCCCTGCCTAGGCCTTTGTGAGGAACCACGTTGCGCAGACTGTACAGAAGCAGATGGCATTTGTGACTCCTCATCCTCCACCTCTTCCAAAACCTCCTCCCTTAGTGCTCGCAGTGTTTTTTCAAGCAGGCAGATAAGGGGGATAGTCATGCTGACTAGTGCATCATCTGCACTCGCCATCCGCGTGGAATAATCAAAGGCACGCAAAACGTGGCAAATGTCCTTCATAGCGGCCCACTCAGTGGTGGTGAAGTGTGAACGGCGCGCACTGCGACTTGTTTGCACCTGCTGCAGCTGGTACTCCATTACTGCTGCCTGCTGCTCACACAACCTCTCCAACATATGTAACGTTGAGTTCCACCTGGTGGGTAAGTCACATATGATGCGATGTTCCGGAAGACGTAATCGGTGCTGCAGAGCAGCAATGCACGATCTTGCGTTGTGGGAAAGCCGCAAGTGAGCGCACTCTATGCGGACCTTGTGCAACAGTGCATCAAGATCCGGATAGTCCCTCAAAAAATTCTGCATGACCAAGTTGAGCACATGTGCCAGACATGGGATGTGAGTGAGGTTGCCTAGGCCCAGAGCTGCCACCAGCTTTCGGCCATTGTCACACACTACCATGCCTGGCTGGAGATTCGCTGGCACAAACCACACGTCGCTCTGCTGCTTGATGGCATTCCAGAGCTCCTGCGCTGTGTGGCTTCGATTCCATAAAGAAATTAATTTTAATACGGCCTGTTGACGTTTGGCCCAGCTGTGCTCATATCGGTCATCATAACAGGTAACCGTTCACGGGTCGATGTGGAGGTATACCGTGACGGCTCCTGCAGCGCTGATTCAGAGGAACTGGAGTATGAGGAGGAGTCAATGTGTACAGACTGGATTCCTGCAATCCTTGGAGTTGGCAGAACACGTACAGCGCCACTCTCAAGATCTGTACCCGGCTCCACAACATTTACCCAATGGGCAGTGAGGGAAAGGTATCATCCCTGTCCATGCTTACTGGTCCACGCATCGGTGGTCAGGTGGACCTTGCTACTGACGGCGTTTTGTAGCGCATGTTTAATTTTTCCCTCCACATGCTGTTGCAGGGCAGGGACGGCTTGCCTGCTGAAATAAAAGCGTCTGGGCACGTTGTATTGTGGGACTGCCAATGCCATAAAGTTACGCAAGGTGTCAGTCTCCACCAGCCTGAATGATAGCATTTCAAGGGCCAGTAGTTTTGCAATGCCAGCATTCAGAGCTTGTGCTCGGGGGTGGTTTGCCGAGTATGGGCGCCTTTTCTCCCATGCCTGTGCTAACAATGGCTGTAGACTGGCCTGGGAGTGTGAGGATGACAGGGAAAGTGGTGCTGTGGGTGCAATTACACTGTGTCTCTGTACAACAGTGCCAGAGGTTCTTCCATGGCGATCCTGTGAGGAAGCCGAACCAGCTGTGTGTGAGCTGAAGGAAGAGGCTACAACACGAGCTGAAGAGGTGGTAGGTGGCGCTGTAGGTTGGCCTAGGTCTTCAGTGTGTTTTTGTAACTCTACCACGTGCTTGGTCCGCACATGTTTCCACATATTTGTGGTATTGAGGTTGCTGACACTTTTCCCTATTTTCACCTTCTGATTACACAGCTTGAATTTGACAAAGCAAATGTCATCTGCAACTGTGTCAAAAAAGGACCAGGCACTGCAAGTCTTGGGAGCGCCCGCTTTGGATTTTGGAAGATCCATGCTCCTAATGGGTGCCGAAGTGGAGGCTACAGGCAACCAAGTCTGCCCCCTCCCTCTCCCTCCATTTTGGGCCGTTCGAGGAATCTCTTCCTCAGAGCTGCTCCCACCACCTTCCTGTCCCACACGCCATGGTGGGTCAAGGACCTCATCATCTACACCACCCTCTTCAAACAACTGCATCTTCTGGGTAGTCTCGACAGCACAGTACGCACCAGAAAGTGGCACCTGAGTCTCATCATCAGATGCGTACTGAGGTGTGCTGCTGACCATAGGCACTGGCCCACCCGCCTCTTCAGATTCAGAGAGACAAAACGGTTGCGCATCACTGCATACTACCGCTTCTTCAAATTATCAAATTCTGCTTGGCTGGCCCCCTCTTTCCAAGCCAAGAGATTCAGAGAACAGAAGTAGACATGGCTCCTGTCCAGGGCTCTCTGACTGCCTGGGCAATTTGGCAGGTGGTGAAGAGACAGATGGGTGCTCTTCAGTGCTCAGGACCTGAGAGGATCTGGAACTAATTGAAGTCAATGCGTTAGCTGCCATCCATCCGACAACGGCTTCAATTTGGTCCTCCCGCAGCAGTGGGGTACGGCTAGCTCCTACAAAGCTGCGCATATAGGACTGTTCCCTGGTAAAACTGGGGGATGCTGAGTCACTGGTGCCCGCAGCAGGCACAGAATCCCCACGTCGTCTCCCTGCAGGCACAGAGTCCTCACGTCCTCTCCCTGCAGAAACTCCACGCCCACGCCCACGACCACATGCCTTACTCCCTGCCTTCTTCATCTTGGTAGACTAATAAAGATAGGCAGAAAAGTACTAAGGGCTTAGTGTGCTTATTTCTGAACAGCTGCTAACAGGTATAAGAAACACTAATTTTATAAAGTGTGGACTAGACTTTAATATGAGCTAATGTGGCCTACACAACTGTAAAGTGCAGTGTTTGGTGAACTTTATTTAGGTTTTTTTTGTTACAAAAAGACACTGGATGTGCCCAAATATGTAATACCGATAGTATCACAAACTTTTTGTAGCTAATGTAGCACCCTGAGGATTCGGCTGCTACAGGGGTATTGCACCTCAACCCAGAGGTGTGATATTCCACTCCCGGGTAAGGATGGAGTGTGGATCTGAGCTCGGTAGGCTGCATGCACTACATACATCCCATTTCCGAGGAACAGGCCGACGGTACTCCCACTTAGAAATGTGCAGGTACGACCGAGTCTGTTCCTGGCTGGAGTGGGAGGGGGGGTGGTACATCCCAAGTAGTGTAGGGGCAGATAGGGGGAGCAGCCTGGGTAAAGATAGGAGCTCATTGGGTGCTGGTCGCCTGAGCTCACACATAGAGGGTGTATATAAGGTGGGCACCATCAGAGAACAGGGTCAGTCAGCCACAGTCAGTCAGTCTGTGAGGAGCCAGAGGAAGAGGAGCAGAGCAGCCCTAGAGAGAGAGAGAGAGGAGAAAGAAGGAAAGACCCAGAGAGGGGACAAAGAGAGGACTCTGAGAACCCAAATTCAAGCTACGGGTGAAGAGTCGGCATCAGGGTACCGGAACCCAAGCTGGTGGGGGCAAAAACACACCCCAGCCAGAGACCGGAGGCCGTGGGCAGCGTCTGCCACGGCCACCCACCACATCCACCACGAAGGCATACCACGTGGAGGGTCAGGGAACCCAAGGCCAAGGGTCTCCCAACAGAAGGCCCGAGGGAGCTGGACCTGGGTGGATCAATAGTGGGGACGGCCAGAGAAAGGACAGAAGGAGAGCTCAGGGTCACGCTCCGGACTCGCTTGGGGGTTGGCTGGATCCAGGACCTGGTGGACGCAGCACGGCTCGGGAGGTCACTTGAAGCTGGAGTGACCGGAACATCAGCAGTGAGTAAATACCCTAAAACTGCACAACCCGACTCTGTCTTCCTTTAACATCTATGCTGCACCACCTCTGCACCTGACCCCCCTGAGGCTATACCCCACCCGTTGGGGGTTATACCATCAAAAGCTGCACCTACACCATCAGCCTCAGCGGACCCTGCTGCAGCGGCGGCCATAGTGACCGCAATACAACGGGTGGCGTAGTCGACAATAAAGAACTTAATAACATCTGTAGGACTGCCACATACAACTGAGTTTGACACCCTGGGCACGGACCGGGTCACAGCCACTCGGAAGACTACAACTCCCATCTGATCCGGCTCCGGGTATCCCTAACAACATGGCCCAGGGGGCGCGTCACTATTACAATGCAGGAAGGTAACCTACAATGCAATAGATGAGGCTACAAAAAATAGGCTGATACTAATCTGGCTGGGGCTGCAGGGCACAATGCTGCAGAAAGGCTCCTCTATCTACTCCTATATAGTGTGTTTGGAACCAATGTAGCTGAATACGGATGGAACCACCACACTAATAGGAGAAATCAGGAAAAATGATCAATTAGCAAAAAAGGACAATGTATGAGGCAGTGACGCACGCTGAGCGCACTACAACCAGATGTGGCTGAAGCACACACTACAGCATGAGCTGCACTCACACACAGAGACCTTGCAGACAGCCGTGAACAGTGCAGATGCAGAGCACTGTGCACTAGCTCTGCAAGACGAAAAAAAAATTCTCTATCTACTCCTATATAGTGTGTTTGGAACCTATTTAGCTGAACACAGATGGAACCACCACACTAATAGGAGAAATCAGGAAAAATGATCAATTAGCAAAAAAGGACAATGTATGAGGCAGTGACGCACGCTGAGCGCACTACAACCAGACTTGGCTGAAGCACACACTACAGCGTGAGCTGCACTCACACACAGAGACCTTGCAGATAGCGGTGAACAGCACAGAGAACTGTGCACTAGCGCTGCAAGGCACAGCGATTTATAAAGTAGCTTGGGTAAAGCAGAATAGAGCAAATAGGTAGCTAAAACTGTCCCTCAGAACAACAGCGTCCTATCCCTAACTGAATTCACAGCAGAGTGAGCTCAAAATGGCGGCGGCGGCTTTTATAGTGCATCATGACATCATTTCAGCAGCCAATCACAGCCATGCCATTAGTTAACATGCCTACATGCCTAACAGGATGTGCCCACACTTCTTAGGATCCTCATTGGCTGAATAAAATGAAACTGGCTCATTATGGGAACTTCCGATTCCGGTATACGATATTCTAAAAGTATTGAAATTAAGTATCGTAATTCCGATACCGTGAATATCGGCTGATATCCGATATTTCAGTATCGGAATGCTCAACACTATCATTGAACCATGCGGATTCACCGCATCCTATACATTGCACTGATAGAATTTCTCTTGCGGAGACTAGTGTCTCCCAAGAGAAATTTACATGCTGCAGTCTGGAAAGATGCGCTGCATGTCTGTCTCCGTGGGTGATCCGCAGGAGCATGGGAACACATAGTGGGCATGGAATTTGTACAAATCCCATCCACTATGCTGTAACATCTGGCCGCTTCGGATTGCACGCAGAGCAAGTGCGCTGCGTACAATCTACAGCAATTACTGATCGTGCGCACGTACCCTTATAATTTTTCTCTGTAAGTTCCACTTCTGGTTTTGGCATGCAAACACTGATGAAAAAATACTCACCAAATACTGATGTGTGAATGAGCCCTAAGACAGTGTACAGTTGTTATTCAAGACATATTGGCAATTTTACCAGGATTTCATAACATGATTCCATTTCCTAGAAACTTTTTGACAGTTCCAACAACTTTCTTTGAGGAATATGTTGTGAGACAATAGCTTTAAGCAAAAATCGAATTTCTGTGATAGACACCAATGATACATTTCCCCTGCTCTGTGGTTAAAAAGAAGTCTATTAATGAAAGCCACAAAGGTCAGCTTTGTGTTAACATGATACATGTGACAATGGACGCTCTAGACATTGTGTACCAGCTATCTCATTGCAATGCTGTGATCTGCATTCCAGAGGAAACAGTTCTGGAGGAAGCAGGGAGGAAGCTTGGATCCGCAGCTGTACCGACACACAGAATTATACATACCACGCAAGGGAGCAGTAAAGTAGCAGAGAGGATCACAGAAGGGTTAATAAGGATTCCCATTACATCACTGACAGATGGTAGCAAAGATAATAACTGAAAAAAAAAGACACTGGCACCACAAGTTGCTGCTCCTAAATCAAGCATTTGTATTTATTTTCTTAATTCCTAATTTATTTTCCTAATCTTCCCTCTGTGCCTTCTAGTAATTTTCTCTTGAAGGGCAAGTAAATGATTGTATATGTTGTCTCCTGTATCCTTTTTTTTACTTCCTCTTTGGCCAGAGATAATTCCTCCCATCTTTGGTTAGGACAGCACTCCATTATCCATATCCCACACATGTGACACTGTGTAAACTTCTCAGCATGACCCCATCTGTTGATACACACAAGTTTTCCTTGCATTGGCTGCTTCAGTGGCATGTCATGCTCAGCTGGATGTCCTATTGTGTTGCACTGCTGACTGCTGATGTACACAATGAACACACGCTGGGATTACTAAACTCTGGGGACCAGTCACAGTTTATAGGACATGCATCCTTTGTGGCCTTCAGCCAAGTGCCTGTGGCACTCTATATTTGCAAGATTGAGAACTGAGAGATATTTTTTTTGCACTGTCCTAAAGGGAATCTTTGTACATTCCAGAAATTTGGGAACATGTGTTCCCAACTGATAAAGTAAACAATAGAAAAAGAAACTTCTTATATAATATTTTTTCACATTCACACAAAAGGAATTTGTATATAGTATCTCCCGTACATGCCAACATGGAGCCCCAAAAGTATTTATTAACTTTACGTAGTTTAGTTTACTGAGGTTTTTAGCCAGCTCAAATTTTGGCCACCTCTTATCATGTATTTTTAACAGTGGGATTAGACCAAAAATGGAATTCCAAAATTAAAAAAAAAATCATTTTCCCAGCAAAGACTTACAGAATAACTAGAATGTTGGATTAATCACACTGCACTTTCTATAGAAAAATGAACACAAGTCAACTGACACGCAGGCACTGTGCGAGGCAGCCTGGCAGGTGGAGATGGCTAGAAAAAGATGGTCGAGAAGCCATGTCAACACTAGGAAGTTCGGAACAAGATCAGAAATGTCAGGAAAAGGGGTAGTCAAAATATGGGCTGAAGTCAAATAACAGGTATCCATTCTAACTAGGCATGAGCAGGGATCAGGAGTATGAACCAACAAGTAATACTTATAACTGGCACCAATTTATTTGGTGGAGCTGGCTAGTAAAGGATGGTAGGGAACAGTGGCATAACATAAAATTTATGGTCCTGATGCAAAAGCTCCACTGGAGCCCCCAATTATTACAAATCTTCAATAGTAATGGGCCAAAGAGACCTTTTGGGCCCCCTAGGCTCTGGGGCCCAGGTGCGATTGCAACCACTGCACTTATTATAGTTATTGCCCCTGGTCGAAAACTAGGTGGTCTAAAACAAGAATAGAAATGTCAGGCAAAAGAGTAGTCAAAGTATGGTCCAAAGTCAAATAACAGAAATCCAATATTTGTAGACAGGAGCAGAGACCAGGAGTGTGAAGTTGAAGATGAAATGATCTCTAAAAGGTTTAAAGTTAAAGATGAAACATTTCCTTTGTATTTTAAGCAAAAAATATATATATATTTTCAACTTTTACATTTTAAAAATTACAAAAAGGAAAATGGTCCAATGCAAAAGTTTGAACACCCTGCCTGGTTAGTACCTAGAAGGACCCTCTTTTGAAAGTATCACAGCTTGTAAATACTTTTTGTAGCCAGACAAGAGTCTTTCAATTCTTGTTTGAGGGATTTTTATCCATCCTTCCTTGGAAAATTCTTACAGTTCTGTGAGACTCCTGGGTCATCTTTCATGCACTGCTATTTTGACGTCTAGACACAGATTTCCAATGATGTTCAGATCATGAGTGTCATTGTAAAACCTTCAGCTTGTGTTTTTTGAGGTAGTCTATTGTAGATTTTGACGTGTGTTTAGGATCATTATCCATTTGTAGAAGCCATCCTCTATTCAACTTCAGCTTTTTTACAGTTGGTGGTATGTTTGCATCAAGAATTTGTTGAAATTTCATGGAATCCATTCTTTCCTCTACTCGTGAAATGTTCCCCATGCCATTGGCTGCAACACAACCTCAAAGCATGATTGATCCATCCCCATGCTTATTTGTTGGCGAGATGTTCTTTTCCTGAAATTCTGTGGCCTTTTCTCTCCACACATACTGTATCCTTGATCATTGTGGCTAAAGAATTTTATTTTAACCTCATCGGTCCATAGGACATGTTTCCAAAATGCATCAGGCTTGTTTAGATGTTCTTTTGCATACTTCTGACTCTGATTTTCATGGTGAGGATGCAGGAGAAGTTTTCTTCTGATGATTCTTCCATGAAGGCAATATTTGTGCAGGTGTCTGAACAGTAGAAAAATGTGCCACAACTCCAGAGTCTGCTAAATCTTTCTGAAGGTCTTTTCCAGTCAAGCAGGGGTTCTTAGTTACCTCTCTAGCAATCCTACAAGCAGCTCTAATCGAAATTTTGCTTGGTCTTCTAGACCTTATCTTGACCTCCACTTCACCTCTTAACTGCCATTTCGTAATTACATTTTGAACTGAAGAAAGGGCAACTTGAATACACTTTGTTATCTTCTTATAGCCTTCTCCTGCTTTGTAGGCCTCCACCATTTTCATTTTTAGATTGCTAGGCAGCTTCTTAGAAGAACCAATGGCTGCTGTTTTTTGGCACAAAGTTAGAGGAGGCTGGGCTTTTATAAAGCTGGGAAATTTGCATCACCTGGCCTTTCCTAACAATGATAGTGAACAAGCCATAACCCTAAAAGGCTAATAAAGGTCTGCAACCTTGGTCAAAGTTATATGAGCACACAAATCTCCAAGGGTGCCCCAACTTTTACATCGGCCCATTTTCCTTTTCGTAATTTTTAAAATATAAAAAATATATTTATTTTTGCCTAAAATACAAAGGAAATGTGTCATCTTTAACTTTAGGCAATTTAGAGATCATTTTATCTTCCACTTGCTTAACTGTTCACAATAACAGTAATTTTGACCAGGGATGCCCAAACTTTTACATGCCACGGTACACTACTCACAAAAAGTTAGGGATATTTGGCTTTCGGATGAAATTTCAGGATGATCCTTGAATGCACTGTTACCTTTTCATGTCAACTTAATGTGACCGTCTCTAAACTTTTGAATACACATGTCCAACTGTTCAATGTTTCAGTACTTTTTGCACAACTTGCTGTTCTCTAACAAGGAGCTGAATAGCAACATTCACAACAGGTGTTTGATCCATGAATAGCCCAATACATTTCAGGGTTCAATTAGAATCGGTAATAAACAGTCCTCCACATCATGCTATTCACATTTTGACACCATGAGACCAAGACGACACCTAATAATTGATTAACAGTATCTCATGATTGCGAGGCTTCAAGCAGGATGTTCTCAGACGGAAGTGGCCACTGAGCTTTGTTGTCACAGAGTGTCATCAGCAGGTTGCAAAAGAGATACAGAGAGACTGGAAGAGTCACAGAAAGGCATAAAAGTGGACGTCCTTTGGCCACATCCCACACTGATTTGGTACCGGATGACGAATGCCACCCAGTTCCAGGCACATTTAACAAAGGTGAGAGGCACCCAAGTGTCACGTCAGACAATTCGACATGGTCTATGTGCTAGACAACCTGGAAGGGTACCTGACCACACCACGAGGCACAAGTGTCATCATCTTGCATGGGCCAGGGAGCATTTACGCTGGACAAGGGACCAGTGGGCCTCAGTGCTGTTCATTGATGAAAGTCAATTCATGCTGTGCAGAAATGATGGCTGCCAACAATGTTGGACACGGCAAGGAGAGCACTATGCATCAGCCACTGTTGTCACCAAATGAACCTTTGGTGGTGGTGGTACTACAGTGTGGGCAGGTGTGTCCAGTCAATACAAAACTGCCCTACACTTTGTGAATGGTACAGTGACAAACCCCTACTACTTGAAAAACATCATTAATGCAGTCATTGTGCCTCTGCATGAACAACACAGGCCTAATTTCATCTTCGTGGACAACAATGCTTCAGCTCATCGAGGTCGCATCATTAGGGAAAGGCAGCCGGAGACTGGGGTACCTCAAATGGAGTGGCCTGCGCTTTCTCCAGACCTGAATCACATAGAAAACCTATGGGATCAGCTGAATCGCCGTGTAGAGGCTCATAACTCTGTACCCCAGAACCTCAATGACCTGAGGGCCGTCCTTCAAGCAGAGTGGGAACCAATGCCGCAGAAGACAATAACTTGACTTGTGAAGAACATGAGATGTTGTTGTCAAGCTGTAATTGATGTTCAAGGCCACATGGCAAGTTATTGAAACATTGGCATTTTTTAATGGGGGTATACCCCCCCACTGTTGTTGGCTTTTGCTTCAATAAATTGTTACAGATGAGGAAATCATCATTGCTGCTTCTACTTAAATACCCTACTTTCATGATAAAATATCACTGTGGCGTGAACTTTTTAAGTTTTCCATAAATTTCACCCAAAAGCCAAATATCCCCAACTTTTTGTGAGAAGTATATAACTGGCATCAATTTAGTTCTTTATTTTACTCACATATATAGCGCCATTAATTTCCACAGCGCTTTAAAGACATTATTCTCACTGGCCCCATTAATTATGGCTTTGGAATGTGGTAGGAAACCCATGCAAACACCAATAGTAGAAAATCAGAGGTGTAAGCACTACCCAGGTCTCACAGAAGGGAGATAACTAAATAATACAATTAGGAGTTAATGTTCAAGCTCCCTTTCTGGATGGCACCACTAGTCTCAGAACACCAACCTGCTACACTGTCGCCCAGCAACGTCCGTAACAAAGGCGTGATGTGTAAAAATCAGGAACAAATATAGAAGTGAGACAGAAATTTTTTTAACCCTAAAAAGACAAAACATTAAAACATGTACATTAAAAATCACTGCTAATACAGTAAAAATCGAAATACTAACATAAATATATGAATGCCGTTATGTCATACTGTTTCCTTATGCTTTGTCTTTCTAACATAAAAAAGGTGGTCCTTGACCCCTGAAAAGTGTGGTTGCCGAAAATTATTTATTCCACATTTGTGTTATTCTTGAAAGTATTTTTATTCACTTTGAAATTTCAGTCTTGGCAATCTCATTTTACCAAAATTGTTGTCCCTGGCAAGATTGGCACTGTACACCCTAGGGAAACAACATCAGCTTCCAATTTTCCATCGCTGGCTATGCAATGGTTTTGTGCCTACTTTATCACCACTTTAAAATGCGAGCCTTCTTAATCCTCTGTATTGTGTGTATTTGGACATACTCATCCTATATAGCCCTGAAATATTCTTCTTTTTTCAATCTGTATATTAAGTACCCTTTAACTCCAGGCAAACTTTTTTAAATCTGACATGTGTTAATTTACAGGGTAATAACGCTGGAATGATTCAACATATTTCAGTGATTCCAACATTGTTTATTTGTGACACATTGCACTTTTTGTCAATGGTAAATTTACAGTGTTATGCTTTGCGTTTAGTTATGAAAATATTGGAAACTTGATGAAATTTTTTGAAACATTAGCAATTTTTTAATTTTGAATGTTCATACCCTTAAACCACATAGTCATGCTACACAAACTAGTTAATAAATAATGTTTCTCTATTGCCTACTTTACGTCAGCATAATTTTTCGAATGTCATTTTATTTTGTTAGAATGTTAGTAGATTAAACGTTTAGCAGCAATTTTTCTTTTTTTCTAGGAAATTTACAAAATTTATATTTTTAGAGACCTATTCAGTTTTGAAGTGACTTTGGGGAGCTTACATATTAGACAATCCCCAAAAGTGATACCATTTAAAAAAAAAAAAGTGGAAATAATAGCTGGCAGACCCCATGGCCATTAATTGTTCCTGGAATGCCATGGCAACTATCAGGACTACATAATCATGATGTATTCTGTTGTTGCTATGGACAGCTGCATCTAGGGGGTTAAATGGCCATGGTAGGCACTCATACCTATGTTGCATGATTGATGCAACAGGGTGTCAGTTGCAGTATACAGATGATACATGCTGCCTTTTCACTCATTGGGGGATGCTATTCTACTGTTTCTCAGGTTAGTAAAAAATTGCACTGGTGAACATTATGGCTAAGGAACCGTATCATGAAGGAAGTAGCTATAGTGGGTGCAGAAGAAGTAGTCACATCCTTGCAGTGCTGCTTTAATGAATCTAATGCCCACTCTGTTGCAAAATAAATAGAAAACAAATTTATAAAAGGCACATGATAGGTGGGCTCTATTACAGATTTTGCATTGAGGCTCAGTAGCTGTAATGGGTTGATCAATTTGGCCAATTACTATTACCTAAACCCAAGAACTATAATAAGTTTGGTTCCAATGTTTGATTCTCCATCAATGTTGAAATGGAAGCAAAGTGGGGGGGGTACATTAGTATCACCTCTATACGTTTTCAACATATAGCTTGCAGCACTGGGATCCTAGATTCAAATCCCACAAAGGACGACATCTGTAAGGAGTTTGTATGTTCTACCCGTGTTCACGTGGATTTCCTCCGGGTTCTTCGGTTTCCTCCCACACTCCAAAGACATATTGATAGAGAATTTCGATTGTGAGCCCCAATAGGGACAGAGCCAATAATGTCTGTAAACTGCTGTGGTACATGATGTTGCTATAAAAGTAAGTAAAATTTATAATATATATCTGTCTCCAGACATAGTCAAATTATTAATTTTCAATCTTGTCTTCTTCACTCTGCATTCTTTCTATTTGATGTACACTGTCCTCCAAAAGCCTGTTGTGTGACTAAATATCTAAAATATGAAATTGAATTCGGTCATTTTATAGACCTTAAGGAAATGAGGTCTAAGAAGAACAAGTTGTTCCAATAAAATGTCAGATTGTATCTATCCAGCTTGGTAAGTACAACGCATTCTTGTAAGGAATCAATGGCCAAAATTCAAGATGTTCCTTTTAATAAACCAACCTTTTAGACCATTTGCATTAAGCTACTGCACACAAGCATGTTTTACTGTGCACCGTAAAATGAGAAAGGTAACTATGCCCAATGTCAAGGGGGCAGTGACATAGAGAAATGTACATAATCAAGAGGAATACATTTCCACTGTTTTTCTAAGTCCTTCTTGTCATGATATGGGGTATAAATAAATACAAAGAAATCATTTTTTTATACAAACTTTATAAGTGACTTTTTTTCTTAGAATTCAGAATCTCATGTGATCTGTAAGGTCTCTGATGTCTGATTCATATATTTTTGAACGCATTCAAATTCATGATGCATAGTGAAGCACAAAACACTATTACAATTTGTCTGGAAAATCTATTTTAAATTAAAGGGGTTTTCCACACTTCAAGTGCGCTATTAAAAAAAAATTAAATCAGCTTTATTTATCCTCTGCCACTTCAGCACTGCCTTTCTGCCCTTGATTTGGGTCTTTTTTGAGGAGCAGTGTTGTCCTCACAACTACAGCATATACCTGCTGCAGATAATCTGTGGGCTGAGTGGTCATGCCAAGGTGGTCAGCACAAGATATCTCAGCTGTCATGCAAGTGAGCAGTGTAGAGGCAACATTGGAGTGACAAGGGGTTAAGAAAAGGTTGATTTTTAGTGTTGAGCGAGCACTAAAATGCTCAGGTGCTCAAAGCTCGGGCCGAGCTCGCCGTGATACTCGGGTGCTCGACCCGAGCAACGAGCCCAATGTTAGTCTATGGGAGACTCGAGCATTTTTGCGGTGGCACCCCCGGCAGTCTTTTAAAAGCCTAATAAGTGCCCAAAACGATAGTGACAGTGCTCAAATGACATGGGGACAGCATGGGGATCGCCCCAGGAAGCATTTCTGAGCCCCAAGTCACTGCTGTCAACAACGTGGTCAGAGGTATTAAGCCACTTTTACAGGCTCACAATAAAACGTTCAAAAACGAAAGTGAAACTTTTTTCCTGTGAAATATGTTAAGGAACATCCTTTCCAGGGTAAAAACTTGTTTATAAGTTAAAATAAATGACCAAAAACAAAAATACTCCTCTACACCTTCGGCTATGTTCACAAGTAGCATTTTTATGCATTTTTGCACTTTTGTACTGCTTTCAACTATGACAAATGCATTCACCGTGAAATGTCATTTTAACATTTTACAACCTTATCTGGCCATGTGCTGTGTGACACATGCATAAAGTGCTGAAAAGACAAGGGAACAGCATGGGGAAGACCCCTGGAAGCATCTCTGACTCCCAGGTCACTGTCTAAATGTGTGCCCATCATAAGTGATCCTTACCGCATCAGAAGATGCAGACTTGCAACTATCCCCATGCAAGTTCTAGTCCCAGGGCAGTGTTCAATTGTACCTCCCCCATTCCTTGCAATACAAGCTCAAGTACGCAGCCTGCCACCCACCCACCCCCAGGCTGCAATACCATACTGTTTGCTTGCTTGAACTTGAAATTGGGCCTTTTAGGCATGTGGAGGCGGAATCTGGCCACCACGTCATGGCTGTGTTGGCGGCCTGGAATCCATACTCAGTCCCCAGCCGCACGGCGGCCGGGTGTCCATACTCGGTCCCCAGCCGCCCCACGGCCGGGTGTCCACACACGGTCCCCAGCCGCCTGGGGGCAGCCGGGTGTCCATAAATGGTCCCCAGCCGCCCCTATTTCTCCTTGGAACATCCCCCCACACACTTTTCTTAGCTCGGCCTGCTTTAGGCAGCATTGGACGAGCCCACCAGAGAACCAGACTCCTCCGGTGGGCCCTGGCTTCTCATCGGTGGAGTTGAGAGTGCCAAGGTGAGGAGCATGATGATGATGACAGAAGTTAGCATCTGCTATGTTTTCTTTTAATGCAAGTGTAAGTGTGCAGCCTGCCACCCACCCACCCCCAGACTGCAATTCCATACTGCTAGCTTGCACTTGAAATGGGGCCTTTTAGTTTGGAGGAGGCCGAAGTTGGCCACTACCTCATGGCTGCTTCGGCAGCGAGGTATCCATACTCAGTCCCCAGCCGCCCATATTTGTCCTGGTGTGCCTTAAACATAAGATTAAGCGCGTATACCAAAACATTACCTGTGCCCTCCCCAGTGCATTTAGTGGGAAGGAGAGCCTATTCCGCTGTAGTGTGTGCATGCCAAACCCCTGTTCATGCTACATGCGAAGATGCCTCCCACCTTGCACCTGTCGTTGCAGACTTGCAACTATCCCCATTCAAGTCCTTGTCCCAGGGCAGTGTTCAGTTGTACCTCTCCCATTCCTTGCAATGCAAGCGCAAGTATGCAGCCTGCCACCCACCCACCCCCAGGCTGCAATACCATACTGCTTGCTTGCTTGCACTTTAAATTGGGCCTTTTAGGCATGTGGAGGCGGAATCTGGCCACCACGCCATGGCTGTGTCGGCGGCCTGGTATCCATACTCAGTCCCCAGCCGCCTGGTGGCCGGGTGTCCCCGCTTGCTCCCCAGCCTCCAGGGGGTGGCCATACTCGGTCCCCAGTCACCCCTATTTGTCCCGGTAACCTTTCCCACACTTTTCTTAGCCTGGCCTGCTTTAGGGCAGCATTGGCTGAGCCCACCGGACTATCAGACTCCTCCGGTGGGCCCTGGCTTCTCCATCAGGGGAGTTGAGAGTGCCAAGGTGAGGAGCATGATGAGGATGATAGAAGTTAGCATCTGCTTTGTTTTGTTGTAATGCAAGCGCATGTATGTGACGCGCCCCCTGGGACATATTCCTTTTTGAGGGGAATACCCGGCACCGGATCAGATGGGGGGTTGTAGTCTCCGAGCGGCTGTGACCCGGCCCGTGCCCAGGGCGTCAAGCTCAGTGTTATGTGGCAGTCCTACAGATGTTATTAAGAGTTCTTTTGTGTCGACTACGCCACCCGTTGTGATGCGGTCACTGTGGCCGCCGCTGCAGCAGGGTCCGCTGAGGCTGATGGTGCAGGTGCAGCTTGAGATGGTATAACCCCCAACGGGTGGGGTATAGCCTCAGGGGGGACAGGTGCAGAGGATGGGGGTTGTGGTGGTGCAGTGCAGACGGCAGTGAAGACAGAGTCGGGTTGTGCAGTTAAGGGTGTTTACTTACTGCAGATGTTGTACTGGTCACTCCAGCTCCGAGTGACCACCCGAGCCGTGCTGCGTCCACCAGGTCCTGGATCCAGCCAACCCCCAAACAAGTCCGGAGCGTGGCCCTGAGCTCTCCTTCTGTCCCGTTCTCTGGCCGTCCCCACCAGTGATCCACCTAGGTCCAGCTCCCTCGGGCCTTCTGTTGGGACACCCTTGGCCTTGGGTTCCCTGACCCTTCATGTGGTGTGCCTTCGGGGTGGATGTGGTGGGTGACCGTGGCAAACGCTGCCCACGGTCTCCGGTCTCTGGCTGGGGAATGTTTTTACCCCCACCAGCTTGGGTTCCGGTACCCTGATGCCGACTCTTCACCCGGGGTTTTAATTTGGGATCTTAGAGTCCTGTTCTTCTGTGCCTCTGGGTCTCTCTCTTCTCCTCTCTCACTCTGGGTCTTTCCTTCTCCTCTGCTCCTGACTTGTTCTCTGCATCTGACCCTGTTCTTAGTTGGTGCCCACCTTATATACACCCTCTATGTGTGAGCTCAGGTGACCAGCACCCAATGAGCTCCTAACTTTACCCAGGCTGCTCCCCCTATCTGCCCCTACACTACTTGGGATGTACCACCCCCCTCCCACTCCAGCCAGGAACAGACTCGGTCGTACCTGCACATTTCTAAGTGGGAGTACCGTCGGTCTGCTCCTCGGAAATGGGATGTGTGTAGTGCATGCAGCCTACCGAGCTCAGTTCCACACTCCTTCCTTACCCGGGAGTGGAATATCACACCTCTGGGTTGAGGTGCAATACCCCTGTAGCAGCCGAATCCTCAGGGTGCTACATCCCCCCTGGTAAATCACAGCACGTCCTCGGGCTGTAAGACATAAAACATCACCAAAACATACAAATTTTTCATATAAACATATAAAACATATAAAAAACATTATATAAATAACATATCTTAGCAGATAAAACTTTCTCGTCGTCTCAGGCTCCTGGTTCCTCCTCCTCCGGACACTGTGCAACGTGTGTCCGGGAAAAGTGCGACAGTCTCTTAGAAAAACTGGTTTTCTATAAAACCGGTAGGGGGCGCTTTAGGAAGCGCAACTATATACAGGGAAAGTTGGCCGCTCTCAGTCCTCGGCCAGGTAAGGAGGGAAAGGGAATGGCTGCTCACAGTCCTCAGCCTGTGGGATTAAGGGGTTAACGGGTAAACAGTTCACTCATGCTGGTCCCAACGGGGACTATATATATGTAGCAACAGTTTCAGTTTCTTTATACCCTGATCGGGTAACTATTTACAGCACCTGCTCTGCCGCACTCAACGGCGTCTTCCTCCTGCTCTTTGCTTGTAGCTGTTGGTAACTTCAGACCCGTCCGGGTCCTCTTGCTCCTCCTCCTCGCACTGCAACTCCTCCTCCGTCAGGCGGTGTACGTGGAGGGCGTAAGGTCCTTTGGCACACTTGTGCCGGGTGAAGGTGACCTCGTCTCCGATGTAGAGGTCACGACCTCTGTGCCCCTCCGGCAGATGGGACTCAACGTCTCTGCGCGTTACAAAAACGTCGCCGGGGGTGTTGTGGTCTCTGATGAAGCCCCACCCATGCTGCTGGTTGAACTTGATCACTGTCCCGATGGTGCGGGGACAATGCGCTGCACGGGGGTCCCTCCTGGTCCGGCTCTTCTGCTCGGCGCTCCGCACTTGGGCCTGTTGTTCCCGGACCCGCCTCTCTCTCCGCTCCCGTGCGAACTCTTCGAGCTGCTGTCGGCAACACTCAGCACGCTCTGCTGCAGCTGCCCTGGTTTCTTGAGTGAACCCCATTAGGTCTTCTCCGGTGGGGTCCCACTCAAATTGGGCTTCTTCCAGAGGAGGCGAGATCCTTATCACGGGCTTCGGAGCCGGAATCAGGGGTGCACACATGGCCCCAACCCTCCTCTGGTGCTCCAGTTCGTAATACTTCTGGGGCCAGATGAAGGGCTGCCCGTCCGGCCACGTGTGCTGGGCAAACAAGTCCTCTCCCAGACGCGGCACCCTTGGTTTTACGGGTGCGGGCGCGGTGGTGGTGGCGCCCGGGTTGCCCAGGCCTTGCGGCCAGGCCTGGGGCACCTGGAAGGTGAAGGGCACCGTTAGGACGGCGGCGCCCTGGGCTACCTGGCCTTGCGGCCAGGCCGGAGGCTCCGCGGAGGTAGGGGGCGCTGTTGGTATTGCGGCGCCCGGGGGTACTAGGCCTTGCGACCAGGCTGGTGGTACTTCCTGCTTGGTCACGCTCGGGGTCGAGGCGTGTGACGTCACAGGGGTCGCGGCGGCGGCTTCCGGTTGGGGCCTAGTCTGCGTCGGTGACATGGCGTTTTCGGGCACAGCAGGGGGACTTTCGGGCTCTGCGACGGGGAGCTGGGGCAGGTGGGCGGTGTCCCGGCTTGGGGTGTAGACGTCCCCTTTACCTGCCTCCATGCGTTCGGCTCCCTTCTCGGCGCCGTCTCCGGCCTTTGGTCCTCCCGCGCCATCCTCAGAGGCGGTCTGTCTCCTCATCTTGGCTGGCGTGCTCCGGGTCTTGGTTTCAGCTTGCTGGGCCATCTCCCGGCTCCATTCCGCCAATATCTCGCGCTGTACCCGGGCCATCCTCCGTGCGAGGCCCTCCAGGGCAGTCTGTGCACACTCCCGGTCTCGGGGGAGCTGTGCAAGGACCTCCACTAGGCCTAGTGGGGTCGTGGTGTCCAGCAGGCTCCTGACCAACGGGTCGGTGCTGCTCTGCTCTTCTTCCAGCAGGCTCCTGGCCAGCGGGCCGGTGCTGCTCTGCTCTCTGGACATCTCCGGGTGAGCTTTTCTGCTGCTCCTCTCCAGGCTTCCTGCCTCCGGGTGCGCTCGCTCCAGACTGCTCCAGGCGGCACCCATCTTCGTTCTTTTCTCTCGTCTCCTCCCACTTCGAGGGCGGTCCCGGGGCAACTCGGTGACTGTCAGCTCCAGGGGTAGTTCTTTCACGCTGACAGACACCTCCAGCATCACAGTCTCTGTTGGTGGGGGCGGTTTCCACTTTTGGCGCCATTTTCTGTCCCGGCCCACGATGGGAGGCGGCCTCTTGCCCTCCTTTGGCACGCCCATAATGGCGTCCGCTGCTCTTCCAAGGCGGGAAATCTTCGGATTTGGCGGGAAGCGTCGCCCAGTGGCGGGAAACTCTGCAGATGGCGGGAACAAGCTGGAAATGGCGGACAATCGGCGGGAAACGACCTGTGATGGGGTCCGATGGCGTGGACCCTCCAGAACCGGCGGGAGACTTCTTTCTGAGGTAAACTTGCACTTTTCTTCAGGCACGCAGTACCCGGGTGTTGCGGGCACGTAATCCTGCCGACTACGCCAAAGTTGACGCGCCCCCTGGGACATATTCCTTTTTGAGGGGAATACCCGGCACCGGATCAGATGGGGGGTTGTAGTCTCCGAGCGGCTGTGACCCGGCCCGTGCCCAGGGCGTCAAGCTCAGTGTTATGTGGCAGTCCTACAGATGTTATTAAGAGTTCTTTTGTGTCGACTACGCCACCCGTTGTGATGCGGTCACTGTGGCCGCCGCTGCAGCAGGGTCCGCTGAGGCTGATGGTGCAGGTGCAGCTTGAGATGGTATAACCCCCAACGGGTGGGGTATAGCCTCAGGGGGGACAGGTGCAGAGGATGGGGGTTGTGGTGGTGCAGTGCAGACGGCAGTGAAGACAGAGTCGGGTTGTGCAGTTAAGGGTGTTTACTTACTGCAGATGTTGTACTGGTCACTCCAGCTCCGAGTGACCACCCGAGCCGTGCTGCGTCCACCAGGTCCTGGATCCAGCCAACCCCCAAACAAGTCCGGAGCGTGGCCCTGAGCTCTCCTTCTGTCCTGTTCTCTGGCCGTCCCCACCAGTGATCCACCTAGGTCCAGCTCCCTCGGGCCTTCTGTTGGGACACCCTTGGCCTTGGGTTCCCTGACCCTTCATGTGGTGTGCCTTCGGGGTGGATGTGGTGGGTGACCGTGGCAAACGCTGCCCCCGGTCTCTGGCTGGGGAATGTTTTTACCCCCACCAGCTTGGGTTCCGGTACCCTGATGCCGACTCTTCACCCGGGGTTTTAATTTGGGATCTTAGAGTCCTGTTCTTCTGTGCCTCTGGGTCTCTCTCTTCTCCTCTCTCACTCTGGGTCTTTCCTTCTCCTCTGCTCCTGACTTGTTCTCTGCATCTGACCCTGTTCTTAGTTGGTGCCCACCTTATATACACCCTCTATGTGTGAGCTCAGGTGACCAGCACCCAATGAGCTCCTAACTTTACCCAGGCTGCTCCCCCTATCTGCCCCTACACTACTTGGGATGTACCACCCCCCTCCCACTCCAGCCAGGAACAGACTCGGTCGTACCTGCACATTTCTAAGTGGGAGTACCGTCGGTCTGCTCCTCGGAAATGGGATGTGTGTAGTGCATGCAGCCTACCGAGCTCAGTTCCACACTCCTTCCTTACCCGGGAGTGGAATATCACACCTCTGGGTTGAGGTGCAATACCCCTGTAGCAGCCGAATCCTCAGGGTGCTACATATGTAGTAGCGGCTAGGCCTGAGGTGGTCAGCGTTTTGGCGCATATCCTACCTCCTCCGAGGATTGCTGGATGTTTTCCTGCTACTATCCAAATTCTATGACTCCCATTAAAACAAAGCTTCAGGTGATAAATGATGGATGAGGCAGTGGCAAAGGAGAAAGAGCAGGAGGAACAGGGACCATTCACATCAATATCAGGCCAGTCAACCAGATATGTCTTGTAGGATATGTTTCTGTAACAAAAGGAGCGGTTCGGCTACACAGTTATAGGGCATACAGTGAGTGCAATGCCTACCAAAAATTTCGAGCCACTCCAATGCCCCTTGGAAATGACATGGAGGTCAGAGGGCGTTAACTAAACCTTTTTTTCCATTTATAGCAACTGGGTCTCCCGTGCACTGTTGGCCTAAGCAGTGAATGGAAAGCTTTCCAAAAATTATGAGGAACTGCAATGCCCCTTACAAGAGCCATGTGTGGCACCCCAGGGGTCTGGTCACCACAGTAATAGAGATATTACGTCGGAGAGCAAGTGGGAGGTTTCCTTTTCAGGATCCCTTAAACATGCAACATCCTCCTGCCCCAATCCTGGGAGGGGAGAATTCTGCCCTTATAAACTGGATCTGGGGCGGGGTTGAGTGAGTCAGAGAACAGTCAGAGTCAGAGTGAGATCAAGGGAAAGTAACAGCAAGGAGCTCTGTAGGAGCTAGGAGCTAAAGACCAGGGGCTGGAAGCTGAGCAGAGCTCGCCCTGGCAGAAGACAATAGGAACCGGACATAGGAGTCCGAAGCTGTGAGGACTTATATATCCAGCAGCAGAAACCAGCCAGCAGGGGATTTCAGGTCCTCTGGCCATAGAAGCCCAGAGGCTCAGTCACAAGCAAGGGACCAGCACCGCCGTCGTGGAGCGGAGGCTAACAGAAGGCCCCAAGTCACCAGCCATACGGGTGAGCACTACACGGTACACTCAGGGACTTGGGCTACTTCTACCCGCTTACAGCAAGGTAGCCAGGAAGAGTGCAGACAGACGGGGAGGCCTACAACTCCACCTGGCCAGGGGAACTCCTGCTTGCTCACAGACTGACCAGGCCTCTTATGCTAGCCAGTACTCCCGGGAGGGTCTACCTTATAATCATCAGTAAAGACCCTGAACTGCACTGCAAAGACTCTGAGTCATTCCTGCTGCGCTCGTGCACCATCACCCCCATCATCCACACTCACTGCTAGTGTTGAGCCACCCCCGTAGTGTTCGAGTTCGGTTCGGTTCGTCGAACACCCGTGTGTTCGCCGAACTGTTCGTCGAACTGTTCGTCGAACACCTTCGAACACCGTTAAAACCAATGGCAGGCAAACAAAAACACATAGAAACACATAGAAAACACCTTCAAAGGTGTCCAAAAGCTGACAAACTGCTCAGAAGACACAACTAACACATGGAAAAGTGACAAGTACATATAGTCATGCGAAAAGAAAAGAGGTGGAGGAGTAAAAGGAGGGGGAGACACAGATATAGGCATGTCATGCCCTTCTAAAATCCAAAAAGTGAGAAGCCGACACGTTCAGTCCGCTCCTGCCCGTGCCACCTCCGTGTCGCCGGGTTTGTGCCAGAGCCGCGGTGAACCCTGACGGCCAGCCCCCCTCTCCCAATACTGGTGCCTGTCCGCTGGTGGGTCGAGCGAGCCCCCCTGTGGTGGAGGCAGCTCTAAGTTTTTTAATTTAAATTGTCTCTCTAATTTGAATAAATACACTTTAAATCCATTTACAAGGATCTATTGGAGGGCAAGTCTCATGCCAGCAGCCGCGTAATTCCAGCTCCAGTAGCGTCCACTAAAGCTGCTGCAGTTAAAAAGCTTTTATAAGGATCGAGCTCGGCTGTCCACCGCAAGGCATCCTACTGCCAGTCCGAGCCCCTATGCCTTGGGGTGCCTCCTGATGCTCTTCACTGAGTATCCCGTGGTCCCGAAGCATTTCCTTTGAAAAAATGAAGTGTCCAAACTACAGGTGGTGTAGCTTGCTTAACAGCCGGGATAATCCGCTGACTAGCAGACCCTGCTACTAGGCACAAAGTATTTCCTGGTCTAGATGCAGTTAAAAATTTGTAATTAGATACTCTCGTTGGATGCTGAGAAAGCATTCCATAGAGTCTCCTGGCACGCCATATATGATTCTCTTAAAAAGCTTGGGGTAGGGGTCTAGGGGACCCTTTTATAGCCAAAATCACGGCCCTGTATCGCAATACGTCACCTAGGCTGAAGATTAATGGAACTGTAGCACCCTGAGGGCTCGGTTGCTACAGAGGTATTGCACCTCACCCAGAGATGTGATATCTCACTCTCAGGTAAGGATGTAGTGTGGATCAGGACCCGACACCTGCATGCATTACACCACATTGCCGTGGGGCAGGGCGACCAATATGCCCCTGAGATGGGCACGACAGTCCCTGTCCCTGGCTGGAGTGGGGGGAGGGAACACTGAGGAAGGGGAACCCTGTAGTGCAGGAGCAGGGAGGAAGCAGTTCCTGGGTGCATTGAGAAGGGAGTATAAAAGGTGGGCACCATCTTAGTTCAGTGCAGAGAAGTCTGAGCAGAAGTGGCAGGGAGCAGGGGCTCTGCATGAGCTCTGCTCCGGAGGCGGGCCTAGTAACAGAGGCCCAGGCCTGGAAGAGGGAGAAGGAAGGAAGAGGAGCGGAGCAGGCTCCAGGAATGAGGAACGAAGGGATCTCAGGGGTGCGGACGGGCGATTCGCCACCGCACGCCCGAATCCACCTGCGTGGAGGGGTCAGGCCAAAGGGGGAGACCGGTCCCCGAAACTAGTGGAGGCAGGAAACGACCCTCAGCTAGAAACAGCAGGCTGTGACATTTTATGTGGCGCAGCCCCTCGCTACACCCGCTAGGAAGGCACCACATAGGGTCAGGGAAACTGGCGCCAAGTTTACCAAGAGGAGGCCCGAGGCAGCCGGACAGAAGGGTTGGTAAGAAAGGCCAGACAAAGGACACACAAAGGGGGTCCTGTGAAGCACTCCAAAGTTATCTGGGAGTTGTCTGAGCCCCTCACCTGGTGAGCACAGTACGACGTGGGCAGCCGTTACCTGCAGACGTGGTCTGGATAATAAGAACTGTGAGTAAAGGCCCTGGACTGCATCACTGACTCCGTGTCATTACTGCTGCTGCCCTGCACCATCACCCCCATCCTCCGCATACACTGCCCTGAGGCTATACTCCTCCCGTGGGGAGTTATGCTACGCTCTGCTGCACCCACAACACCAGCCTCAGCGGTCTGCCCTGGAGCGGCGGTTCACTCTGACCGCAATCCACGGGTGGCGTAGTCGGACATTTAAACATCAAAACCACATAAATAGTTCCGCCACTGGTTTGACCGCCCTGAGCCACGGAACCGGGTTGCCGCCACGGAGACTACAACCACCAGCATCCACCAAAAAGGGTCCGGCTCCGGGTGTCCCAAGGCCCAGGGGGCGCGTCAGAACATTTTCATCACCTTTCACAATCACCAATGGGACAAGGCAGGGATGTTCTCTGTCCCCTCTCTTATACATCCTAGTGACGGAGCACCTGCTCTCATCAATTCGCCATAACCCCAATATTAGGTGGATTGAGGTGGGAGGCACCGAGTACAAGTGCTCTCTATTTGCTGATGATGTCCTAGTATATATCACTCAATCACATATATCCATCCATGCTGTTATGGCTGAAATAGATCACTTTGTTGCATGGTCAAATTTTAAAATCAATGCAGCGAAGTCTGAGGCCCTCGATGTCTCCCTCCCCAAATCCATATAGGATTCCATCCAGTCCAACTTTCCCTTTGCCTGGCCCTCACAGGGTATCAAATACTTAGGAATTCCTATTCATAGAGACCTCTCCCATCTATGTTATCTTAATTTTGGGCCCTTTATTGAACAACTCCATACAGACCACGGTTGTCAAGTTAGAACTGTAAGATTCACTACGTGAACCACTGGTGTTTTGTGGAAAAGCACATGTACACTGTGTTCCAAATTATTATGCAAAAAGTGTTTAGGAGTGATAAGGGAAGAATTTGTTTGTTTGTCAGTTAAACTCATTGATGGTGATGTGTGTCAGGGCTCTTTATATCACTGTAAGCAATTGCAGACACCTGTGCTAATTAGTTTGGCAGGTGTGTCCAATGAAAGGCAAGACTTCTTAAGAAGGCTGTCTCACATTATTAAGCAGCCTACATTTTCTGCCAAAATGGGAAAGAAAAAGGATGTGTCGGCTGCTGAGAAGCAACAAATTGTGGAGTGTTTAGGTCAAGGCATGACTACAATCAACATTGTGCGATGATCAGGATGAAGTGTCTTGGCAATCAAGAAGTATGTAGCTGATTCACAGTACACACGTGTGCGTGCTGATAAGGGCAAATTGAGGACTCTTTCCTACAGGCAATTACGTCAGGTTGAAAGAGCAGCGGCAAAAAAGCCTTGTCATAGCAGCAGACAAGTTTTTGAAGCTGCTTGTGCCTCCAACGTCCCCCGAACAACAAGATGCAGGGTCCTTCAGAGGTTTGCAGCTGTGCATATGCCATCCTGTCGACCTCCTCTATCCACTTCACACAAGCAGAAACGGCTCCAGTGGGCCAAACATTACATGAAGACTGATTTCAAAACTGTTTTGTTCACGGATGAGTGCCGTGCAGCGCTCGATGGTCCAGATGGATGGAGTGGAGGATGGCTGGTTGATGGACACCCCACGCAAACACGGCTACAGCGCCAAGGAGGAGGTGGAGTAATGTTTTGGGCTGGAATCATGGGGAGAGAGATTGTCGGCCCCTTTAGGATCCCTGAAGGCGCTAAAGATGAACTCCATAATGTATGTGGATTTTCTCAAACAGCACTTCCTGCCATGGTTCAAGAAGAAGAACCGTGTTTTTCACAGCAAGATCATTTTTCTGCATGATAATGCACCATCTCATGCTGCACATAAAACATCTGCATCTCTGGCTGATATGGGCATAAAAGGGGACAAACTTATGGTGTGACCCCCATGCTCCCCTGACCTCTACTCCATTCAGAACCTTTGGAGCATCATTAAAAGGAGTGTCTATGATGGCGGGAGGCAGTTCACATCTAAGCAACAGCTCTGGGAGGGTATTCTGTCCTCATGCAAAACAATTGAAGCAGAAACCATCCAAAACCTGACAAATTCAATGGACGAGAGAGTTCAGAAGCTCCTTTCGAACAAGGGGTCCTATGTGAAAATGTAACATCACCTAGAATAAAGTTTTGAGTTGAAAACTGTTTGATTTCAGTTTCTAACAACCTGCTAATGCTTATAATTTCAAAAATGACCATTTTTTTGGTCTTTATTAAAATGAAAAGGTTGATCGAAAAGTTTGGGGGATCTAAGAGTGTGGCAACCCAGTAGTCATGATTACTTCGAATTCTGACAATATGAGGGTCATGCTGCAGGTAGTGCAGCAAGAAGGCACTTATGTGTCTTGCGCATCTCGGAGCCCCAAAATTATTTTCCGGGCTAGATGCAGCTAAAAATTATTATTAATTTTAAATCTGGTGAAGCTTTAGTATAGATGGCCTAATAGGATCAGTGCTGCACACTGCTACAAAGCCCAAATTATTTTCCAGTCAAGATACAGATAAACATGATTAGTAATTTTAAATCTGGTGGAGCTTATTATAGATGGCCTAATAGAATCAGTGCTGCACACTGCTACAAAGCCCAAATTATTTTCCAGCCAAGATACAGATAAACATGATTAGTAATTTGAAAGCTTAAAACGGTTGGTAGGGTGATTTTAACCAATCATCAAGCTTTTACTCTCCCCAGGATGACACAGGGGTAGAAAAGTCGTTTCGGATCCATGATTTGTTCATCTTTATGAACGTGAGTCTGTCTACATTATCAGTGGAGAGCCGCGTGTGCTTATCTGTCAGCACACCACCAGCAGCGCTGAACACACGTTCAGACAGAACGCTGGCTGCGGGGCATGACAAGATCTCCAAGGCGTAAGTGGTTAGCTCCGGCCATTTATCCAGATTGGAAGCCCAAAAAGAGCAAGGGTCCAGTGACACAGTCGTGGCTTCAATGTTTACTTGGAGATACTCCTGTACCATCGTCTCTAGGCGTTGACTATGTGTCAGACTTCTTGTCTCCTGTGGCCTTGCAAAGGATGGGCTAAAAAAGTGGTGAAATGATTCCGCAAAATTGATGTTACCAGCAGATACTGTGGTTCTGTTACGGTTTAAGTGCTGAACACTTGACGGTCCCACGGTTGGCAAGTTGGAACTGTGAGATTCACTACGTGAACCACTGGTATTTTGTGGAAAAGCACATGTAAGATTCTGCAACAGTCTCTGCTGATACTCCTGCATGCGTGCATCCCTTTCTATGGCAGGAATAATTTCTGCAAATTTACTTTTGTACCGGGGATCTAACAGTGTGGCAACCCAGTAGTCAGGATTATTTCTAATTCTCACAATTCGAGGGTCATGTTGCAGGTAGTGCAGCAAGAAGGCACTCATGTGTGTTGCGCATCCAGGAGCACCAAGTCCCTGTTGTGTTGGTGGCGAGGTAACAATCATGCTTCCTTCCTCTGTCCTCTCCCCCCAACCTCGCACAACAGAAATGTGATCAAGGTCTCCCTCATCTGATGAGTCTTCCATCAGTTCGTCCTCCACTTCTTCCTGGGCTCCTGCACCTTCCTCACTAGTTTGGCTGCTACCATGCGCCCTGGTAAAACCATCTCCCCCACCCTCACATGCCTGCCGCCTTGGTGCTGCCGACCGTCTGGACCTTGCAGATGTTAGCCCTTCCGCATACAACTCCTCCTCCTCTACTTCCTCCACCTCCTCTTGTGCCACCACCTGACTCCGAATTCTGTTTAACATGTGCTCCAGCATGTAAATCACCGGAATAGTCATGCTGATAATGGCATCGTCAGCACTAAACATCTTCGTCGCCATTTCAAAACTGTGCAGAAGGGTGCATAGGTCCCTGATCTGAGACCACTCCTCCAGCGTGATTTGCCCCACCTCTGGATCTCGTTGGCCCAGGCTATACGTCAGAACGTATTGCACCAGGGCTTGTCGGTGCTGCCACAGTCGCTGCAACATGTGCAGAGTTGAATTCCACCGGGTAGGCACATCGCATTTTAGCCGGTGAAGTGGCAGGCCCAACAACTTCTGTAGAGATGTAAGTCGCTGAGCTGCGGGATGCGAACGGCGAAAGTGAGCACACAGCGACCGTGCCCTCTGCAGAAGGCCATCTAGTCTGGGATAGTGGGCTAAAAATTGCTGGACAACCAGGTTCAACACGTGAGCCATACAAGGCACGTGTGTGACATTGCCCCGGCGAAGGGCCGCACCCAGGTTTGCAGCATTGTCGCACACGGCCTTCCCTGGTTTCAGGTCCAGTGGAGACAACCATTCATGAAATTGGTTCTCCAGAGCTGACCACAACTCCTCAGCTGTGTGACTCACATTTCCCAGACATTTCAATGTAAAAACCGCCTGATGACGTTGAGCCCTACTGCCAGCATAGTAAGGAGGTGTGCAGGATCCCTTCTGCGCAGTTAGAAAGCTTGTGGCATGACCAGACAGGCTTTGGGTGCAGGTGGAAGACCGAGAGGAGGTTGAGGAGGCAGAAGCAGTGGAGGAACTTTGACATAAAGAGGATTGACGCACAACTCGTGGGGACGGCAAGACTTGGACAGCAGCCCCTTGTCCTGCTGTCACCATAGTTACCCAGTGCCCAGTCAGCGACATGTAACGCCCCTGTCCATGCCTACTCGTCCAAGTGTCTGTGGTGAAATGCACCCTGTCACACACAGAGTTTCTCAAAGAAGCGGTGATGTTGTGTGCGACATGCTGGTGGAGCGCAGGCACACCTTTCTTTGAGAAGTAGTGCCGACTGGGCATCTGGTACTGGGGCACTGCGACGGACATAAGGTCTCGAAAATCCTCTGTGTCCACCAGGCGGAAAGGCAGCATTTCTGTAGCCAAGAACTTGCAGATGGTGAAATTCAACCTCTTAGCTTTCTCATGGCTAGGAGGAAATGGTCTTTTACTTGTCCACATCTGAGGGACCGAGGGCTGGCTATTGTGCTTAGACGGGGTTGATAAGGGTGTCCCCGGCAAACTGCCGGTCTGTGAGGAAGATGCAGGCGGACATGTTAGGTTGCCTTGATCCAAAGGTGGTGCTATCGATGTCGGACAGCGCTCAACACCAGCTGGTGTTACCACCTCCAAAGAAAATGATGACCTGCCAATCACACTGGCTGTTGCGGGTAAAGAGGTGGCAGGTCTGCGCCCCAAAACAGGTGTGACTGCTGTCCCCCCAGTCACAGAGGATGAAGAGGCCGCGGATGCACAAGATATGGCAGACGGTGGTTGGCCCGGCCGGCTAGGCCGCATTGTAGCACACTGAGCTTCCCACTGCAACTTATGCTTCATGTCCATGTGCCGGTTCATGCATGAAGTACTCAAACTATGTATTTTTTGGCCTCTACTTAGCTTTTGCTGACAAATGTTACAGATAACACGAGTTGGGTCATCTTTATCGATCTGAAAAAATGCCCAGGCTATGCAAGGCTTAGCACCCATGCGACCTGAAGAGCCACCACGACTTGTGGTGAGAGGCAGAGTTGTGTTTGAGGATGCAGTTGTTGACGTGCTTCCAGTACTACGTCTCTGTCCAGGAAGGCGCAACCTGACCTCGTCGTCACTAGCATCTTCCTCCACCTCCTCTGCTGACCTCATCTCTTGGCTGACTGTGGGTTGACAGTAAGTGGGATCTCCAACCTCATCATCATCACCCTGTGCGTTATCACACCCGTCGTCCTCAGAGCCAACCTGTTCCTGCCCTGACAAAAAACTAAAGTTGTCGCTCCAATCAGGTATTTGAGTCTTATCATCGTCTTCCTCATTGTCTCCACCAACAGGAGTTACAGTTTGGGAATGAGGGTCTACATTATGGTCAGAACCTTCTGCGTCTGGTCCTGGATCCGACTCATAAAGATTCTGGGCATCAGTGCAGATCATTTCCTCGTCTGGATTCACAGAAGCGCTGGAGTCGACCTCTGATTCCCAGGCTATAGTATGAGTAAACAGCTCTGCAGACTCAACCATCTGTTCTACCTCATACTCAGACGGGCAGCTGGAGATTTGGGAGCTGTGAGGAAGCAAGTGCGATTGGGGTGACACCTTTGAGGACTGGAGTATTTGTGATGTTGAAGTTGATGTGGAGGAGAGCCCACTTAAAGGAGCACTTGATATCCGTTGAAGCACCTGCTGTTTTTGTGCCTCATCTGGAATTTGTAGCGATTGGCGTGGCCGTAAGAAAGGGATCTTATCACATTGTCCGCTAAAAGAAGTAGACATTTTAGTTTAGCTGGAAGATGGTCTTTCTTCTGCAGATGTTACTGTTGCTTTAACACCTACCCCACGGACACAACCTTTTTTCCCCTTCCCAACACACCTATTCCCCTTTCCACCAGCAGCAGGCCTTTTTCCACTCATTTTGGTGGTTAACTAATTAACAACTCTGGAGTTGTTTGCACAAAAAAACAATGGATGGGAACCGAGCAGAGCTGAGTGGCCAAACTGTGGTATTAGGCCAAAACTATTGGCTGGGTTAGATGCAGAAAAAAATTATATTCAATTTGCAACCTGATGGAGGTTAGTATAGATGGACTAATAGAGAAAGTCCCACACACTGCTAGAAGGCCAAATATTTTTTCAGAGCTAGATGCAGATAAAAATTATTTTTAATTTGCAACCTGATGGAGGTCAGTATAGATGGACTAATAGAGAAAGTCCCACACACTGCTAGAAGGCCAAATATTTTTTCAGAGCTAGATGCAGATAAAAATTATTTTTAATTTGCAACCTGATGGAGGTCAGTATAGATGGACTAATAGAGAAAGTCCCACACACTGCTAGAAGGCCAAATATTTTTTCAGAGGTAGATGAAGAAAAAAATATATTCAGTTTGCAACCTGATGGAGGTCTGTATAGATGGATTAATAGAACAAGTCCCACACACAGCTAGAAGCCCAATATTTTTTCAGAGGTAGATGCAGAAAAAAATATATTCAGTTTGCAACCTGATGGAGGTCAGTATAGATGGACTAATACAACAAGTCCCACACAGAGCTAGAAGCCCAATATTTTTTCAGAGGTAGATGCAGAAAAAAATATATTCAGTTTGCAACCTGATGGAGGTCTGTATAGATGGATTAATAGAACAAGTCCCACACACAGCTAGAAACCCAATATTTTTTCAGAGGTAGATGCAGAAAAAAATATATTCAGTTTGCAACCTGATGGAGGTCAGTATAGATGGACTAATACAACAAGTCCCACACACAGCTAGAAGCCCAATATTTTTTCAGAGGTAGATGCAGAAAAAAATATATTCAGTTTGCAACCTGATGGAGGTCTGTATAGATGGATTAATAGAACAAGTCCCACACACAGCTAGAAGCCCAATATTTTTTCAGAGGTAGTTGCAGAAAAAAATATATTCAGTTTGCAACCTGATGGAGGTCAGTATAGATGGACTAATACAACAAGTCCCACACACAGCTAGAAGCCCAATATTTTTTCAGAGCTAGATGCAGAAAAAAATTATATTCAATTTGCAACCTTATGGAGGTCAGTATAGATGGACTAATAGAATGATTTCTATGCCCAAAAGATTTTACTTCACTAGGTGCAGTAAAAAAATTGGTATTCTATACACAAGTGGTATATCTTGCAACACAGATAGGCTACTCCACTGACTAACACACTCTGCAATAGGCCAAAAAGGATTAGCTTTGCTAGATTCAGCCAAATGCTGTGAAAAAAACTTGCACGGCACTGGCACAGACCTGCCTGGCAAAAACTGATAGGAACTGATGTAACCTAGTCCTGAAAAGGACTCCAATTACAATTAGTCTTTACTCCCACAATCTATCTATTTAAGAGCACAGACCTGCCTGATAAAAGTCGTAGGAAATGCTGTAACCTTGTCCTTAAAAGGACTGCAATCACAACTATTCCCTACTCCCAAGCTATCTGTAGATTTGTGCGAAAATTGGCTTGAAATTAACAAGGTATAGCGCACACAGCAACAGCGGTGCCGTCTAACACGCAGCTGCAGCAGTGAGAAAATGGTGGCGACGGGGAAAATGGCTTGGTCTTATAGGGCAAGGACATGTGACATACACTGCCAATGACACATGCCCTTGCTTGTGTGAAAAAAAGCACTTCGCTCCGTGTGTGCACTGCTGATATGCTGACAGATTGCACCTCCCCACTGTAAATGTGGGAAAGAGAAAAAAAAAATGGAGATCTTCATTGTTCCTGCAGAGATCCATCCCCTGCCTCTCCCCCCACCCCGCTGTACACTCAAACTGCGTATTAACATTAATTTTCATCATTACTGAGAAAAAATCCAGTTATGATTTTGGTGCACGAACAGTTATCGAACATAACCTCGAACAGCCGAATTTTTCTCAAATTGTTCGTGTTCGCCGAACGGCTCGAACACCGCCCAAAACAGCTCGAATTTGAGATTGGCGAACAGTTCGAGTAGAACAACGCTCATCTCTACTCACTACCCTGAGGCTATACTCCTCCCGAGGGGAGTTATCCCATTCTATGCTGCGCACACAACACCAGCCTCAGCGGTTTGCCTCGCAGCGGTGGTACTCCCTGACCGCAATCCACGGGTGGCGCAGTCGGACAATTAACCTCAAAACCTAAGAAAGACTGCCACTGGTTTGACCAGCCTGAGCCACGGGACCGGGTCACCGCCACGGAGACTGCAGACCCCAGAGACCCGGCACCGGGTATCCCACACACGTGTACACACGGCCCAAGGGGCGCGTCACATGCAGTACAGCATATTACAAACATAAGTCCCATTATTGGGGAGTGGGTGTCCCATGGTATTTGCTTATGCTTTCCAAGCAAAAGCTGCCAAAAATTAGGACGGAGCAACTTGCAATGCCCCTTACAAGAGCCATGCAGTACAGCATATTACAAACATAAGTCCCATTATTGGGGAGTGGGTGTCCCATAGTATTTGCTTATGCTTTCCCAGCAAAAGCTGCCAAAAATCAGAACAGAGCAACTTGCAATGCTGGCACCCTGGTGGTATAGTGGTGGTGGAGGCTGAGGATAAGGAGAAGAAGATGAAACAGCCGAAACGAGGAAGCGATGCCTCCTCTTTAATTCTCTGCAGAGAGCGTTGCAAAAGACAGACAAGTGGGATGCTGACACTACTGATGGCGTCATCGCCACTCACCATCTTGGTGGCCTCCTCAAAGTTTGCCAGGATGGTACATATGTCAGACATCCAGGTCCACTCCTGAGTTCTTATGTGTGGAGTCTGACCTGAATATCGACGGCCTTGTTGCAGCTGGTACTCCACAACTGCTCTCTTCTGCTCACAAATCCTTTGCAACATGTGGAGGGTAGAGTTCCAATGTGTGGGGACATCACACACCAGTCGGTGTGCCGGAAGCTGCAAACGCTGCTGCAACACAGCAAGGGCGGCGGAAGCTGTAGCCGACTTGCGAAAATGAGCTGACAGGCGGCGTACTTTCACGAGCAGATCTGGCAACTCGGGGTACGATTTAAGAAACCGCTGAACCACGAGGTTAGGCACATGAGCCAGGCATGGTACGTGTGTGATCTCACCTCGCCTCAGAGCCGCCACCAGGTTTGCGGCCATTGTCACACACGACCATGCCGGGATGTAGGTTCAGCGGTCTCAGCCACAGATCTGCCTGCTCTTTCACAGCTGTCCACAACTCACAAGCAGTGTGAGGTTTATCACCTAAGCTTATGAGTTTCAGCACAGCCTGTTGCCGCTTGGCGGAGGCAGTACTGCAATGCTTCCAGTTTGTAACTGAGGTGGTGATATCTGAGATGGAGGCTGAACATGAGGAGGAGGAGGAGGATGCGCAGGAGCTGTACACTGTGGGGGCAACTCTGACTGACATAGGGCCCGCAATCCTCGGTGTGGGGAGGATGTGTTCCGTCCCAAGGTCCGACTGGGTCCCGGCTTCCACTATGTTTACCCAGTGTGCCATCAGAGAGATGTACCATCCCTGGCCACAAGCACTTATCCACGTGTCCGCTGTCAGGTGGACTCTCCCAGTAACTGCGTTGTTGAGGGCACGGCAGATGCTTTGGGACACGTGCTTGTGTAGTGCGGGGATGGCACACCGGGCAAAATAGTGTCGGCTGGGGACCGAGTACCGAGGGACGGCCACTGCCATAAGATTGCAGAAGGATTCCGTCTCCACCAGCCTAAAAGGCAGCATTTCCAATGCAAGCAGTCGTGAAATGTGCAAATTTAGGACTGTGGCCTGTGGGGCGTTAGCTGCGAATTTCCGCTTTCGTTCAAAGGTCTGGGATATGGACAATTGAACGCTGCGGTGGGACGTGGACGTGGACGTTGATGCTGTTTCTTGAGAAACTGCCATAACAAGTGAAGACTGAGAGGAGGGGGCATCTTTACATGTAGTATGGACAGGGGATTGCCTTACACACACAACAGGGGGTTCTATTGCACGCACAACAGTGGAAGAAGCAGTGGTGACACCCGCTGACACTGGTCGTGGACCCTGGGTTTCGCCCCACAAAGTCGGGTGCTTTGCTGCCATGTGCCTGATCATGCTGGTGGTGGTCAGGCTGGTAGTTTTGTCACCCCTGCTGATGCTGGCATGGCAGGTTGAACATATGGCCTTTTTGGGGTTATCAGCAGAGTCTTTAAAAAAATTCCAGACTCTGGAAGACCTACCACTTGGACTGGCAACGTCCCTTGTGTTGGTGTTACGGGGAACGGTTGCCTGCCTTCTGTCTGCGGCCACCACACTGCTTCTTCCTGCCTGTTGGGGTACTCTGCCTCCCTCCCCCTGTGTGCTGCTGGCCTCACTCTGCATGTCCTCCTTCCACGTTGGGTCAGTTACTAGATCATCCACCACCGACTCCTCTTCCACTTGCGCACCACGATCCTCCTCCTCACTTCCTGGCAATTGTGTCTCGTCATCGTCCACCTCTTGCGACAGATTGCCAACGTCGACTTCCTGTAGCCGTGGCTGTTCAAATATTTGGTCTAATAATATAAGAAAAAACCTCGGCACACCATGGAAAAAAGAGAGAATATGGACAATGCAAATAATGCAAAAAGAAAGAGACTGTTTATTAAGCCATCCTTTTCATCATGATAGTTCCACAAAGAATTATATGTACATAAACATATACCATCCTTATCTTGTTTATGGTCCAATAAAATTGCACTTAAACATTCACCGACGTTTCGACCTGAGTAGGTCTTTATCAAGGCAATTGGATATTAGATCAATGTAGCTTTGTATAAGGTAATTTGGTATATGCTGTTGAAAGGATGTGAACTAATGGGGAAAGCCCTGGTAGTACTAGAAAAACCTGTAGGGGAAGAGAGTGCTGACAAGGGGATACGTCCCAAAGCAGAAGCGGTCATGATGAAAAGGATGGCTTAAGAAACAGTCTCTTTCTTTTTGCATTATTTGCATTGTCCATATTCTCTCTTTTTTCCATGGTGTGCCGAGGTTTTTTCTTATATTATTAGACTTTATATTACCTCTGAGCACCCATACCTACAGTGAGCGACCCCTCATTTTGTACATTATGTTCAAATATTTGGTCATCGCAACATGGGATCTCCTCTTCCACCACTTCAAGTGTATCAGGCGAGGGGCCCAAATATGGAAATGGACCAGTGAACAGCTCTTCAGAGTGTCCAAGTGTGGGATCACTTGCTGTCTGACGACACTCGGCATGGTGGGAGGAAGGAGCATCAGGGTGAGGAGGAGTATGCGGTCGAGACTCACGGCTACTAAGAGTTGACCGTGTGGAAGACAGACCGGAGGTGGTGGTGCCCAGGTAACTGGAAGTATTATCTGCTATCCAATTAATAACCTGTTCACACTGATCAGTTCTCAATACTGGTGTTGTTCTGTGCTTCCCTAGTAATTCGGTCAAGAAGTGGGAGTGAGAAGATGTGGCTGATGGTTGTGGCACATTTTCACCTTGGCCACGGCCCCGTCCTCTGCACGAACCATCACCAGAACGTCCACTTCCACGTCCCTTGCCACGCGCCTTGCCCATTGTAAATGAAGTAAAATAGCTTACACTTGCACTATCAATGGAAAAAGGGTAATAAAGAGTAGATTAGAACCATGGAAGAGGAAAACCACAGTTATTGTTTACTGGAGTATACCACACTTTTTTAAATAGAGATATTTGCGGCTGAACAGTGAGCGACACACTCAAAGTGCTTTTTTTTTAGATACCAAAGGCCCAAAACTGGATAGTACAGCGACTTGACCCGTGGAACTGCGAAACCACACTGGGATGTCGGGCCTACACAAGACTATTTTCAACAGATATATTTTTGTGTCACAACAGTCAGGAGACACTACTGTTTTTCTTTACGGAAAAAACTACCAAAAGCTGAATAATAGAGATTTTTTACCGTGGGATGGCAAAACCACAGTTATTGTTTACTGGGGTATACCACACTTTTTTAAATAGAGATATTTGCGGCTGAACAGTGAGCGACACACTCAAACTGCTTTTTTTTTAGATACCAAAGGCCCAAAACTGGATAGTACAGCGATTTGACCCGTGGAACTGCGAAACCACACTGGGATGTCGGGCCTACACAAGACTATTTTCAACAGATATATTTTTGTGTCACAACAGTCAGGAGACACTACTGTTTTTCTTTACGGAAAAAATGACCAAAAGCTGAATAATAGAGATTTTTTACCGTGGGATGGCCAAACCACAGTTATTGTTTACTGGAGTATACCACACTTTTTTAAATAGAGATATTTGCGTCTGAACAGTGAGCGACACACTCAAACTGCTTTTTTTTTAGGTACCAAAGGCCCAAAACTGGATAGTACAGCAATTTGACCCGTGGAACTGCGAAACCACACTGGGATGTCGGGCCTACACAAGACTATTTTCAACAGATATATTTTTGTGTCACAACAGTCAGGAGACACTACTGTTTTTCTTTACGGAAAAAACTACCAAAAGCTGAATAATAGAGATTTTTTACCGTGGGATGGCAAGACCACAGTTATTGTTTACTGGGGTATACCACACTTTTTTAAATAGAGATATTTGCGGCTGAACAGTGAGCGACACACTCAAACTGCTTTTTTTTTAGATACCAAAGGCCCAAAACTGGATAGTACAGCGATTTGACCCGTGGAATTGCGAAACCACACTGGGATGTCGGGCCTACACAAGACTATTTTCAACACATATATTTTTGTGTCACAACAGTCAGGAGACACTACTGTTTTTCTTTACGGAAAAAACTACCAAAAGCTGAATAATAGAGATTTTTTATCGTGGGATGGCAAAACCACAGTTATTGTTTACTGGAGTATACCACACTTTTTTAAATAGAGATATTTGCGGCTGAACAGTGAGCGACACACTCAAACTGCTTTTTTTTTAGATACCAAAGGCCCAAAACTGGATAGTACAGCGATTTCACCCGTGGAACTGCGAAACCACACTGGGATGTCGGGCCTACACAAGACTATTTTCAACAGATATATTTTTGTGTCACAACAGTCAGGAGACACTACTGTTTTTCTTTACGGAAAAAACTACCAAAAGCTGAATAATAGAGATTTTTTACCATGGGATGGCAAAACCACAGTTATTGTTTACTGGGGTATACCACACTTTTTTAAATAGAGATATTTGCGGCCGAACAGTGAGCGACACACTCAAACTGCTTTTTTTTTAAGATACCAAAGGCCCAAAACTGGATAGTACAGCGATTTGACCCGTGGAACTGCGAAACCACACTGGGATGTCGGGCCTACACAAGACTATTTTCAACACATATATTTTTGTGTCACAACAGTCAGGAGACACTACTGTTTTTCTTTACGGAAAAAATTACCAAAAGCTGAATAATAGAGATTTTTACCGTGGGATTGCAAAACCACAGTTATTGTTTACTGGGGTATACCACACTTTTTTAAATAGAGATATTTGCGGCTGAACAGTGAGCGACACACTCAAACTGCTTTTTTTTTAGATACCAAAGGCCCAAAACTGGATAGTACAGCGATTTGACCCGTGGAACTGCGAAACCACACTGGGATGTCGGGCCTACACAAGACTATTTTCAACAGATATATTTTTGTGTCACAACAGTCAGGAGACACTACTGTTTTTCTTTACGGAAAAAACTACCAAAACCTGAATAATAGAGATTTTTTACCGTGGGATGGCAAAACCACAGTTATTGTTTACTGGGGTATACCACACTTTTTTAAATAGAGATATTTGCGGCTGAACAGTGAGCGACACACTCAAACTGTTTTTTTTTTAGATACAAATGGCCCAAAATGGATAATAAAGAGGTTTGAACCGTGGAAGTGCAAAACAACACTTCTGTTTCTCTAGCCTACACCAGACTATTTTCAACAGTTATATTTGTGTCTGAAAAATCAGAGACACGCTTTTTTTTGGGGGAGGGGGGGGACACACCAAAAGGTTAATAAGACGGGTATTTGTACAGTGTGAAGGAGGAAAAAAAAAGGAGGATTTAGATGAAAAAAAAAGGATTTTTCCTGGCCCACGACACCTGGTGCTAAGTCCAGCAATTACAGCAACAGGAGCACACAGGACTGTAATGCAGCGTTTGCTGGTATAACCACTGTGTCTCCTATACAGCCTGCCTGCCTGGTATCTGGGAAGGATATTAGTCCTGAAAAGGACTGTTTGTTTGTTCTGGCAGCCTTTACAGACCCTACACTAACTATTTCGCAGTTTATATCTCTCCCTAAATCAGCAGCGCTGTCCCTACACTGTCTAATCCGGAGCGACTGTGTCCAAGATGGCGGCGCCCCGTTTTAAATACTCGAGGTGACGCTGTGCGGCCAGCCAATAACTGTAATGCCCACAACCAACATGGCTGCAGCATTACAGTGACTGGCTGGCAATCCCTGCATGTTCATTGGCTCTGTAAAGAGCGCCAAACATGCAGGGCGGAGACCCGAGCTCCCGCCCGAGTAACCCGGAAATGCTCGGTGCTCGCCGAACATCCCGAGTAGCATGATGCTCGGGCGAGTACCGAGCAGTGTCGAGCATGTTCGCTCAACACTATAGATTTTATTACTTGTAATAGCGCAAGTCTGTGCAAAAGAAAAATAAATTACAGTTCGAAAATCCCTTTAAAAAGTTCAGTCCTTGAGTCCTTGTAGAATATGGACACTTCTATCTTTATTTAGATGGATAAAGAAGGCATAAATCAGGTAAGGATTATATGTACCAACTTCTTATCCACGGATGCATAAAAACATGGTCCTAACTTCTGTTCTCAGAAGTTCATTGAATACAGTATATTGCAAAGTTTAAGTTCTTGTGTGTTCACTACTCTAAATCATATTTAAAGGGAACCTGTCAGTAGGATCAACCCTCCTAAGCCATCTGTATGGCCACATAGGTTATAGGAAGCTGAATAAAATGATACATTGATAACTGTGATCCAATGTCATATTCCAGAGAAATTCACATTTTCTTATATGTAAATGAGTTATTAAGATCTATGGGCCAGACACAAGTCTTCCTGAGAATCTGCCTCCAGACTTTTTTTTAAATGAAAGGGGGAGATACCAGTGTGAGACATGTAGATCATGAGAGTAGGGTGTTAGTCATTGCATGTCTCACGCTGGTAATGCCTCCTTTCATTTAAAATAATCTCTGGAGGCAGATTCTCACGGAGATCAGTGTCCGGCCCATAGCCTGGAACAGCTCATTTCCAAATTAACCTGGATATTTCTAGAATAAGACATTGCAATGCAGATATCAAGGTGTCATTTTATTCAGCTTCCTATGATCTACATGGCCATATAGACTGCGTAGGAGGGCTGATCCTACTGACAGATTCCCTTTAATAACTTTAGAGTATTCACAACTCTGACTCGTGAATCTCACAGAGTGTTTTATATTATAAATACAATATGAAAAATGTAACAAATCCATATAGTAGCACATATCTCCATGAAGGATGCACAGTATTCACTTGTCTATATACTGTATATTTTCACTTTCAGTTATAAGGGATCTCCCTCTAGTGGCAGAAACTAGACTTTTGGATTAGTTTCTCCACATAGAAGTAACAAGAGACGTTTCTTACACACTTTGTGAGAAAAGAGGCAGAAGCCTACAGAAATTAAAAATAAACTGTCTAATACATTTACTACTGAAATTCTACATGTGTTCCTGGGCTAATGTTTGATACAAAAATGTGATGAAAAGTCATGTGAAATGTCACTTTAAGGCTAGGGCTACACTGCAACATGTGTCGCGCGACAATGAAGTTGCAGTGACATATTGCTGCATTGGATATAATGATTTCCTATAGTGTCACATTGCAACCCGCGACATAATGCACCTGTGACAGAGTTGCAAATGGGTCCACATGTGTTGGACTTCTGACTTGTCTTTTTTATTTGCAGCAAAATCAGGGCTCTAAAATAGTCAGACAACAGTAAATAGCAGACAAGTTGGACAAATGTTATTATTGTGCAAGTTTTCTGAGAGTTGCTGTCGCATGACACATGTCACTGCGGAGCACTAGCCTAAAGAGAACCTGTCAAGATCCTGAAGTCTTAGAAACCGCCAAAAGTATAATATAGAACATGAATCCAGTTTCCTAATAATGTGTTTGATAGCTGAAGCAATACATGTCATTATCGGAAAAACAAACTTTTAATGCCTTCCTCAACATATGAAAATGTGTCTAAAACGTCCATGGTGAGAAGGGTGGCAGTGTTTCTCGACTGAGAGCTTTAGTCTAGGGTCACACGACTGTGTAATAAAAAATCTGTCAAATTTAAAAAAAAGAAAAGTGGGACGATGTTTTTCTCACTTGTTATCCTTTATAATCGTTTTCTTTAAAGATAAATTACAATATGATAAAATAGACACTGAACAGATACAGACGAGAAAAAAACAGCGTTTGATGAGTGAGCTAATCACATAGTGAGTTCCAGCATATTGGTACAAGTGTGCATGAGTGCACAAGGTGCAGATTACCATACATATTGGTCTGCTAAAGCCAATCTAAAGGGCCTTGAATGAAGCAGATACTAGTATATAGCACCATGTTGGGTGGTTCCCCTTTAAACACACTAGTATATATGGTATAATACCTCATAGACGACATTTAGTCACAACAAGAGGGTAGATAGTAACTAGAGATGAGCGTTGTTCTACTCGAACTGTTCGCCAATCTCAAATTCGAGCTGTTTTGGGCGGTGTTCGAGCCGTTCGGCGAACACGAACAATTTGAGAAAAATTCGGCTGTTCGAGGTTATGTTCGATAACTGTTCGTGCACCAAAATCATAACTGGATTTTTTCTCAGTAATGATGAAAATTAATGTTAATACGCAGTTTGAGTGTACAGCGGGGTGGGGGGAGGGGCAGGGGATGGATCTCTGCAGGAACAATGAAGATCTCCATTTTTTTTTCTCTTTCCCGCATTTACAGTGGGGAGGTGCAATCTGTCAGCCTATCAGCAGCGCACACACGGAGCGAAGTGCTTTTTTTCACACAAGCAAGGGCATGTGTCATTGGCAGTGTATGTCACATGTCCTTGCCCTATAAGACCAAGCCATTTTCCCCGTCGCCACCATTTTCTCACTGCTGCAGCTGCGTGTTAGACGGCACCGCTGTTGCTGTGTGCGCTATACCTTGTTAATTTCAAGCCAATTTTCGCACAAATCTACAGATAGCTTGGGAGTAGGGAATAGTTGTGATTGCAGTCCTTTTAAGGACTAGGTTACAGCATTTCCTACGACTTTTATCAGGGAGGTCTGTGCTCTTAAATAGATAGGTTGTGGGAGTAAAGACTAATTGTAATTGGAGTCCTTTTCAGGACTAGGTTACATGAGTTCCTATCAGTTTTTGCCAGGCAGGTCTGTGCCAGTGCTGTGCAAGTTTTTTTCACAGCATTTGGCTGAATCTAGCAAAGCTAATCCTTTTTGGCCTATTGCAGAGTGTGATAGTCAGTGGAGTAGCCTATGTGTGTTGCAAGATATAACACCTGTGTATAGAATACCAATTTTTTTACTGCACCTAGTGAAGTAAAATCTTTTGGGCATAGCATCATTCTATTAGTCCATCTATACTGACCTCCATCAGGTTGCAAACTGAATATAATTTTTTTCTGCATCTAGCTCTGAAAAAATATTTGGGCTTCTAGCAGTGTGTGGGACTTGTTGTATTAGTCCATCTATACTGACCTCCATCAGGTTGCAAATTAAAAATAATTTTTTTCTTCATTTAGCTCTGAAAAAATATTTGGGCTTCTAGCAGTGTGTGGGACTTGTTCTATTAGTCCTTCTATACTGACCTCCAGCAGGTTGCAAATTGAATATAATTTTTTTTCTGCATCTAGCTCTGAAAAAATAGTTGGGCTTCTAGCGGTGTGTGGGACTTGGTCTATTAGTCCATCTATACTGACCTCCATCAGGTTGCAAATTAAAAATAATTTTTTTCTGCATCTAGCTCTGAAAAAATATTTGGGCTTCTAGCAGTGTGTGGGACATGGTCTATTAGTCCATCTATACTGACCTCCATCAGGTTGCAAATTAAAAATAATTTTTTTCTTCATTTAGCTCTGAAAAAATATTTGGGCTTCTAGCAGTGTGTGGGACTTGGTCTATTAGTCCATCTATACTGACCTCCATCAGGTTGCAAATTAAAAATAATTTTTTTCTTCATTTAGCTCTGAAAAAATATTTGGGCTTCTAGCAGTGTGTGGGACTTGGTCTATTAGTCCTTCTATACTGACCTCCAGCAGGTTGCAAATTGAATATAATTTTTTTCTGCATCTAGCTCTGAAAAAATAGTTGGGCTTCTAGCGGTGTGTGGGACTTGGTCTATTAGTCCATCTATACTGACCTCCATCAGGTTGCAAATTAAAAATAATTTTTTTCTGCATCTAGCTCTGAAAAAATATTTGGGCTTCTAGCAGTGTGTGGGACTTGGTCTATTAGTCCATCTATACTGACCTCCATCAGGTTGAAAATTAAAAATAATTTTTTTCTGCATCTAGCTCTGAAAAAATATTTGGGCTTCTAGCGGTGTGTGGGACTTGGTCTATTAGTCCATCTATACTGACCTCCATCAGGTTGCAAATTAAAAATAATTTTTTTCTGCATCTAGCTCTGAAAAAATATTTGGGCTTCTAGCAGTGTGTGGGACTTGGTCTATTAGTCCATCTATACTGACCTCCATCAGGTTGCAAATTAAAAATAATTTTTTTCTTCATTTAGCTCTGAAAAAATATTTGGGCTTCTAGCAGTGTGTGGGACTTGTTCTATTAGTCCTTCTATACTGACCTCCAGCAGGTTGCAAATTGAATATAATTTTTTTCTGCATCTAGCTCTGAAAAAATAGTTGGGCTTCTAGCGGTGTGTGGGACTTGGTCTATTAGTCCATCTATACTGACCTCCATCAGGTTGCAAATTAAAAATAATTTTTTTCTGCATCTAGCTCTGAAAAAATATTTGGGCTTCTAGCAGTGTGTGGGACTTGGTCTATTAGTCCATCTATACTGACCTCCATCAGGTTGCAAATTAAAAATAATTTTTTTCTGCATCTAGCTCTGAAAAAATATTTGGGCTTCTAGCGGTGTGTGGGACTTGGTCTATTAGTCCATCTATACTGACCTCCATCAGGTTGCAAATTAAAAATAATTTTTTTCTGCATCTAGCTCTGAAAAAATATTTGGGCTTCTAGCAGTGTGTGGGACTTGGTCTATTAGTCCATCTATACTGACCTCCATCAGGTTGCAAATTAAAAATAATTTTTTTCTGCATCTAGCTCTGAAAAAATATTTGGGCTTCTAGCGGTGTGTGGGACTTGGACTATTAGTCCATCTATACTGACCTCCATCAGGTTGCAAATTAAAAATAATTTTTTTTCTGCATCTAGCTCTGAAAAAATATTTGGGCTTCTAGCAGTGTGTGGGACTTGGTCTATTAGTCCATCTATACTGACCTCCATCAGGTTGCAAATTAAAAATAATTTTTTTCTTCATTTAGCTCTGAAAAAATATTTGGGCTTCTAGCAGTGTGTGGGACTTGTTCTATTAGTCCTTCTATACTGACCTCCAGCAGGTTGCAAATTGAATATAATTTTTTTCTGCATCTAGCTCTGAAAAAATAGTTGGGCTTCTAGCGGTGTGTGGGACTTGGTCTATTAGTCAATCTATACTGACCTCCATCAGGTTGCAAATTAAAAATATTTTTTTTCTGCATCTAGCTCTGAAAAAATATTTGGGCTTCTAGCAGTGTGTGGGACTTGGTCTATTAGTCCATCTATACTGACCTCCATCAGGTTGCAAATTAAAAATAATTTTTATCTGCATCTACAGTACCTCTGAAAAAATATTTGGGCTTCTAGCAGTGTGTGGGACTATTTGTATTAGTCCATCTATACTGACCTCCATCAGGTTGCAACTTCAAAATAATTTTTTTCTGCATCTAACCCAGCCAATAGTTTTGGCCTAATACCACAGTTTGGCCACTCAGCTCTGCTCGTTTACCATCCATTGTTTTTTTGTGCAAACAACTCCAGAGTTGTGAATTAGTTAACCACCAAAATGAGTGGAAAAAGGCCTGCTGCTGGTGGAAAGGGGAATAGGCGTGTTGGGAAGGGGAAAAAAGGTTGTGTCCGTGGGGTAGGTGTTAAAGCAACAGTAACATCTGCAGAAGAAAGACCATCTTCCAGCCAAACTAAAATGTATACTTCTTTTAGCGGACAATGTGATAAGATCCCTTTCTTACGGCCACGCCAATCGCTACAAATTCCAGATGAGGCACAAAAACAGCAGGTGCTTCAACGGATATCAAGTGCTCCTTTAAGTGGGCTCTCCTCCACATCAACTTCAACATCACAAATACTCCAGTCCTCAAAGGTGTCACCCAAATCGCACTTGTTTCCTCACAGCTCCCAAATCTCCAGCTGCCCGTCTGAGTATGAGGTAGAACAGATGGTTGAGTCTGCAGAGCTGTTTACTCATACTATAGCCTGGGAATCAGAGGTCGACTCCAGCGCTTCTGTGAATCCAGACGAGGAAATGATCTGCACTGATGCCCAGAATCTTTATGAGTCGGATCCAGGACCAGACGCAGAAGGTTCTGACCATAATGTAGACCCTCATTCCCAAACTGTAACTCCTGTTGGTGGAGACAATGAGGAAGATGATGATAAGACTCAAATACCTGATTGGAGCGACAACTTTAGTTTTTTGTCAGGGCAGGAACAGGTTGGCTCTGAGGACGACGGGTGTGATAACGCACAGGGTGATGATGATGAGGTCGGAGATCCCACTTACTGTCAACCCACAGTCAGCCAAGAGATGAGGTCAGCAGAGGAGGTGGAGGAAGATGCTAGTGACGACGAGGTCAGGTTGCGCCTTCCTGGACAGAGACGTAGTACTGGAAGCACGTCAACAACTGCATCCTCAAACACAACTCTGCCTCTCACCACAAGTCGTGGTGGCTCTTCAGGTCGCATGGGTGCTAAGCCTTGCATAGCCTGGGCATTTTTTCAGATCGATAAAGATGACCCAACTCGTGTTATCTGTAACATTTGTCAGCAAAAGCTAAGTAGAGGCCAAAAAATACATAGTTTGAGTACTTCATGCATGAACCGGCACATGGACATGAAGCATAAGTTGCAGTGGGAAGCTCAGTGTGCTACAATGCGGCCTAGCCGGCCGGGCCAACCACCGTCTGCCATATCTTGTGCATCCGCGGCCTCTTCATCCTCTGTGACTGGGGGGACAGCAGTCACACCTGTTTTGGGGCGCAGACCTGCCACCTCTTTACCCGCAACAGCCAGCGTGATTGGCAGGTCATCATTTTCTTTGGAGGTGGTAACACCAGCTGGTGTTGAGCGCTGTCCGACATCGATAGCACCACCTTTGGATCAAGGCAACCTAACATGTCCGCCTGCATCTTCCTCACAGACCGGCAGTTTGCCGGGGACACCCTTATCAACCCCGTCTAAGCACAATAGCCAGCCCTCGGTCCCTCAGATGTGGACAAGTAAAAGACCATTTCCTCCTAGCCATGAGAAAGCTAAGAGGTTGAATTTCACCATCTGCAAGCTCTTGGCTACAGAAATGCTGCCTTTCCGCCTGGTGGACACAGAGGATTTTCGAGACCTTATGTCCGTCGCAGTGCCCCAGTACCAGATGCCCAGTCGGCACAACTTCTCAAAGAAAGGTGTGCCTGCGCTCCACCAGCATGTCGCACACAACATCACCGCTTCTTTGAGAAACTCTGTGTGTGACAGGGTGCATTTCACCACAGACACTTGGACGAGTAGGCATGGACAGGGGCGTTACATGTCGCTGACTGGGCACTGGGTAACTATGGTGACAGCAGGACAAGGGGCTGCTGTCCAAGTCTTGCCGTCCCCACGAGTTGTGCGTCAATCCTCTTTATGTCAAAGTTCCTCCACTGCTTCTGCCTCCTCAACCTCCTCTCGGTCTTCCACCTGCACCCAAAGCCTGTCTGGTCATGCCACAAGCTTTCTAACTGCGCAGAAGGGATCCTGCACACCTCCTTACTATGCTGGCAGTAGGGCTCAACGTCATCAGGCGGTTTTTACATTGAAATGTCTGGGAAATGTGAGTCACACAGCTGAGGAGTTGTGGTCAGCTCTGGAGAACCAATTTCATGAATGGTTGTCTCCACTGGACCTGAAACCAGGGAAGGCCGTGTGCGACAATGCTGCAAACCTGGGTGCGGCCCTTCGCCGGGGCAATGTCACACACGTGCCTTGTATGGCTCACGTGTTGAACCTGGTTGTCCAGCAATTTTTAGCCCACTATCCCAGACTAGATGGCCTTCTGCAGAGGGCACGGTCGCTGTGTGCTCACTTCCGCCGTTCGCATCCCGCAGCTCAGCGACTTACATCTCTACAGAAGTCGTTGGGCCTGCCACTTCACCGGCTAAAATGCGATGTGCCTACCCGGTGGAATTCAACTCTGCACATGTTGCAGCGACTGTGGCAGCACCGACAAGCCCTGGTGCAATACGTTCTGACGTATAGCCTGGGCCAACGAGATTCAGAGGTGGGGCAAATCACGCTGGAGGAGTGGTCTCAGATCAGGGACCTATGCACCCTTCTGCACAGTTTTGAAATGGCGACGAAGATGTTTAGTGCTGACGATGCCATTATCAGCATGACTATTCCGGTGATTTACATGCTGGAGCACATGTTAAACAGAATTCGGAGTCAGGTGGTGGCACAAGAGGAGGTGGAGGAAGTAGAGGACTAGGAGTTGTATGCGGAAGGGCTAACATCTGCAAGGTCCAGACGGTCGGCAGCACCAAGGCGGCAGGCATGTGAGGGTGGGGGAGATGGTTTTACCAGGGCGCATGGTAGCAGCCAAACTAGTGAGGAAGGTGCAGGAGCCCAGGAAGAAGTGGAGGACGAACTGATGGAAGACTCATCAGATGAGGGAGACCTTGATCACATTTCTGTTGTGCGAGGTTGGGGGGAGAGGACAGAGGAAGGAAGCATGATTGTTACCTCGCCACCAACACAACAGGGACTTGGTGCTCCTGGATGCGCAACACACATGAGTGCCTTCTTGCTGCACTACCTGCAACATGACCCTCGAATTGTGAGAATTAGAAATAATCCTGACTACTGGGTTGCCACACTGTTAGATCCCCGGTACAAAAGTAAATTTGCAGAAATTATTCCTGCCATAGAAAGGGATGCACGCATGCAGGAGTATCAGCAGAGACTGTTGCAGAATCTTACATGTGCTTTTCCACAAAATACCAGTGGTGCACGTAGTGAATCTCACAGTTCCAACTTGCCAACCGTGGGACCGTCAAGTGTTCAGCACTCAAACCGTAACAGAACCACAGTATCTGCTGGTAACATCAATTTTGCGGAATCATTTCACCACTTTTTTAGCCCATCCTTTGCAAGGCCACAGGAGACAAGAAGTCTGACACATAGTCAACGCCTAGAGACGATGGTACAGGAGTATCTCCAAGTAAACATTGAAGCCACGACTGTGTCACTGGACCCTTGCTCTTTTTGGGCTTCCAATCTGGATAAATGGCCGGAGCTAGCCACTTACGCCTTGGAGATCTTGCCATGCCCCGCAGCCAGCGTTCTGTCTGAACGTGTGTTCAGCGCTGCTGGTGGTGTGCTGACAGATAAGCGCACGCGGCTCTCCACTGATAATGTAGACAGACTCACGTTCATAAAGATGAACAAATCATGGATCCGAAACGACTTTTCTACCCCTGTGTCATCCTGGGGAGAGTAAAAGCTTGATGATTGGTTAAAATCACCCTACCAACCGTTTTAAGCTTTCAAATTACTAATCATGTTTATCTGTATCTTGACTGGAAAATAATTTGGGCTTTGTAGCAGTGTGCAGCACTGATCCTATTAGGCCATCTATACTAAAGCTTCACCAGATTTAAAATTAAAAATAATTTTTAGCTGCATCTAGCCCGGAAAATAATTTTGGGGCTCCGAGATGCGCAAGGCACATAACTGCCTTCTTGCTGCACTACCTGCAGCATGACCCTCATATTGTCAGAATTCGAAGTAATCATGACTACTGGGTTGCCACACTCTTAGATCCCCCAAACTTTTCGATCAACCTTTTCATTTTAATAAAGACCAAAAAAATGGTCATTTTTGAAATTATAAGCATTAGCAGGTTGTTAGAAACTGAAATCAAACAGTTTTCAACTCAAAACTTTATTCTAGGTGATGTTACATTTTCACATAGGACCCCTTGTTCGAAAGGAGCTTCTGAACTCTCTCGTCCATTGAATTTGTCAGGTTTTGGATGGTTTCTGCTTCAATTGTTTTGCATGAGGACAGAATACCCTCCCAGAGCTGTTGCTTAGATATGAACTGCCTCCCGCCATCATAGACACTTCTTTTAATGATGCTCCAAAGGGTCTGAATGGGGTAGAGGTCAGGGGAGCATGGGGGTCACACCATAAGTTTGTCCCCTTTTATGCCCATATCAGCCAGAGATGCAGATGTTTTATGTGCAGCATGAGATGGTGCATTATCATGCAGAAAAATGATCTTGCTGTGAAATACACGGTTCTTCTTCTTGAACCATGGCAGGAAGTGCTGTTTGAGAAAATCCACATACATTATGGAGTTCATCTTTAGCGCCTTCAGGGATCCTAAAGGGGCCGACAATCTCTCTCCCCATGATTCCAGCCCAAAACATTACTCCACCTCCTCCTTGTTGGCGCTGTAGCCGTGTTTGCGTGGGGTGTCCATCAACCAGCCATCCTCCACTCCATCCATCTGGACCATCGAGCGCTGCACGGCACTCATCCGTGAACAAAACAGTTTTGAAATCAGTCTTCATGTAATGTTTGGCCCACTGGAGCCGTTTCTGCTTGTGTGAAGTGGATAGAGGAGGTCGACAGGATGGCGCATGCACAGCTGCAAACCTCTGAAGGACCCTGCATCTTGTTGTTCGGGGGACGTTGGAGGCACAAGCAGCTTCAAAAACTTGTCTGCTGCTATGACAAGGCTTTTTTGCCGCTGCTCTTTCAACCTGACGTAATTGCCTGTAGGAAAGAGTCCTCAATTTGCCCTTATCAGCACGCACACGTGTGTACTGTGAATCAGCTACATACTTCTTGATTGCCAAGACACTTCATCCTGATCATCGCACAATGTTGATTGTAGTCATGCCTTGACCTAAACACTCCACAATTTGTTGCTTCTCAGCAGCCGACACATCCTTTTTCTTTCCCATTTTGGCAGAAAATGTAGGCTGCTTAATAATGTGAGAGAGCCTTCTTAAGTAGTCTTGCCTTTCATTGGACACACCTGCCAAACTAATTAGCACAGGTGTCTGCAATTGCTTACAGTGATATAAAGAGCCCTGACACACATCACCATCAATGAGTTTAACTGACAAACAAACAAATTCTTCCCTTATCACTCCTAAACACTTTTTGTATAATAATTTGGAACGCAGTGTACATGTGCTTTTCCACAAAACACCAGTGGTTCACGTAGTGAATCTTACAGTTCTAACTTGCCAACCGTGGTCTGTATGGAGTTGTTCAATAAAGGGCCCAAAATTAAGATAACATAGATGGGAGAGGTCTCTATGAATAGGAATTCCTAAGTATTTGATACCCTGTGAGGGCCAGGCAAAGGGAAAGTTGGACTGGATGGAATCCTATATGGATTTGGGGAGGGAGACATCGAGGGCCTCAGACTTCGCTGCATTGATTTTAAAATTTTACCATGTAACAAAGTGATCTATTTCAGCCATAACAGCATGGATGGATATATGTGATTGAGTGATATATACTAGGACATCATCAGCAAATAGAGAGCACTTGTACTCGGTGCCTCCCACCTCAATCCACCTAATATTGGGGTTATGGCGAATTGATGAGAGCAGGTGCTCCGTCACTAGGATGTATAAGAGAGGGGACAGAGGACATCACTGCCTTGTCCCATTGGTGATTGTGAAAGGTGATGAAAATGTTCTGACGCACCCCCTGGGCCTTGGGACACCCGGAGCCGGACCCTTTTTGGTGGATGCTGGTGGTTGTAGTCTTCGTGGCGGCGACGCAGTTCCGTGGCTCAGGGCGGTCAAACCAGTGGCGGAACTATTTATGTGGTTTTCATGTTTAAATGTCCGACTACGCCACCCGTGGATTGCGGTCAGAGTGAACCGCCGCTACAGGGCAGACCACTGAGGCTGGTGTTGTGGGTGCAGCAGAGCGTAGCATAACTCCCCACGGGAGGAGTATAGCCTCAGGGCAGTGTATGCGGCGGATGGGGGTGATGGTGCAGGGCAGCAGCAGTAACGACACGGAGTCAGTGATGCAGTTCAGGGCCTTTACTCACAGTTCTTATTATCCAGACCACGTCTGCAGGTAACGGCTGCCCACGTCGTACTGTGCTCACCAGGTGAGGGGCTCAGACAACTCCCAGATAACTTTGGAGCACTTCACAGGACCCCCTTTGTGTGTCCTTTGTCTGGCCTTTCTTACCAACACTTCTGTCCGGCTGCCTCGGGCCTCCTCTTGGTAAACTTGGCGCCAGTTTCCCTGACCCTATGTGGTGCCTTCCTAGCGGGTGTAGCTAGGGGCTGCGCCACATAAAATGTCAGAGCCTCCGGTTTCTAGCTGAGGGTCGTTTCCTGCCTCCACTAGTTCGGGGACCGGTCTCCCCCTTTGGCCTGACCCCTCCACGCAGGTGGATTCGGGCGTGCGGTGGCGACTCGCCCGTCCGCACCCCTGGGATCCCTTCATTCCTCGTTCCTGGAGCCTTCTCCGCTCCTCTTCCTTCCTTCTCCCTCTTCCAGGCCTGGGCCTCTGTTACTAGGCCCGCCTCCGGAGCAGAGCTCATGCAGAGCCCCTGCTCCCTGCCACTTCTGCTCAGACTTCTCTGCACTGAACTAAGATGGTGCCCACCTTTTATACTCCCTTCTCAATGCACCCAGGAACTGCTTCCTCCCTGCTCCTGCACTACAGGGTTCCCCTTCCTCAGTGTTCCCTCCCCCCACTCCAGCCAGGGACAGGGACTGTTGTGCCCATCTCAGGGGCATATTGGTCGCCCTGCCCCACGGCAATGTGGTGTAATGCATGCAGGTGTCGGGTCCTGATCCACACTCCATCCTTACCTGAGAGTGAGATATCACACCTCTGGGTGAGGTGCAATACGTCTGTAGCAACCGAGCCCTCAGGGTGCTACAGTTCCATTTATCTTCAGCCTAGGTGACGTATTGCGATACAGGGCCGTGATTTTGGCTATAAAAGGGTCCCCTAGACCCCTACCCCAAGCTTTTTAAGAGAATCATATATGGCGTGCCAGGAGACTCTATGGAATGCTTTCTCAGCATCCAACGAGAGTATCTAATTACAAATTTTAGCTGCATCTAGCCCAGGAAATACTTTGTGCCTAGTAGCAGTGTCTGCTAGTGAGCGGATTATCCCGGCTGTTAAGCAAGCTGCACCACCTGTAGTTTAGACACTTAATTTTTTCAAAGGAAATGCTTCGGGACCATGGGATACTTAGTGAAGAGCATCAGGAGGCACCCCAAGGCATAGGGGCTGGGACTGGCAGTAGGATGCCTTGCGGTGGACAGCCGAGCTCGATCCTTATAAAAGCTTTTTAACTGCAGCAGCTTTAGTGGACGCTACTGGAGCTGGAATTACCGCGGCTGCTGGCATGAGACTTGCCCTCCAATAGATCCTTGTAAATGGATTTAAAGTGTATTCATTCAAATTAGAGAGACAATTTAAATTAAAAAGCTTAGAGCTGCCTCCACCACAGGGGGGCTCGCTCGACCCACCAGCGGACAGGCACCAGTATTGGGAGAGGGGGGCTGGCCGTCAGGGTTCACCGCGGCTCTGGCACAAACCCGGCGACACGGAGGTGGCACGGGCAGGAGCGGACTGGCCGTCTCGGCTTCTCACTTTTTGGATTTTAGAAGGGCATGACATGCCTATATCTGTGTCTCCCCCTCCTTTTACTCCTCCACCTCTTTTATTTTCGCATGACTATATGTACTTGTCACTTTTCCATGTGTTAGTTATGTCTTCTGAGCAGTTTGTCAGCTTTTGGACACCTTTGAAGGTGTTTTCTATGTGTTTCTATGTGTTTTTGTTTGCCTGCCATTGGTTTTAACGGTGTTCGAAGGTGTTCGACGAACAGTTCGGCGAACACACGGGCGTTCGACGAACCGAACCGAACTCGAACACTACGGGGGTGGCTCAACACTAATAGTAACTACAAGAAGTAAGGAGGAGGGGAAAATATCGCAAATGGTGCACACAAGCATTCAATACAGGCTAAATGTGATCAGCTCACCCACCAAGAGACCCACCAGGCTGCTGGTGCTGATCACAGCACTGGCAGGAACCATGATGAGGGCAGTATTCAGCACCCGGTGCTTGGGAACAGCGCTAACTGTAGCGCTGATTCCCAGGCGCCGGTCCGTGTGATCCTGATGTGGCACATGGGTGGCACACGGTTGCCACACGTGTGACACACACGGACACACAGGACAGGGATATCTCCGGTACCGGAAATATACGGACGTGTGAAACCAGCTTAAGACTGTTTCTTTTTCTGTGATATTTTTAGAATTCATGTCCTTCTGTGAGCTGTGTGTGATTGATATCCACCTGATTGGCAGCTTTAACCCCTTCACTCTTAAGCCTATTTTTACCTTTCTGACCTAGCCATTTTTTCAATACTGACCACAATTTTTGAACATAATTTTTTTTGTTAGGAAGCTATAAGTGTTAGAACTCTCCTGTTAGGTTTTTTCTATCTTGCTGGTCACATGACCTTTTTTGCCTATTTAGTCCTGCTCCGCCCTCCTGGCCTTGCTGGACTTCATTGTAATTTCTACTCTTAAGCTAGCCTGGTGCTTAGTTACCTTTCTCAGTCAGTTTAGCTAGGTCTTCGGACCTTTATGTTCTATGTTGTGTGTTTGTCTTTTACTGCTACAATTTCTGCTAGGAGGTGTCCAACTTTATCCCAGTCCCTAGTTCTTGTAGGGATCCCTCCCTTGCATCTATAGGTCTTCATACAGACTAGCTAAGGACTTTAGCGGGTCTGATCGCAGGATCAGGTTCCCCGTTACATCGTAGGGATCTAGCTTAGTTCTATTGTAGGGACAGATCTCCTTTCTTTCCTTAGTGCTTGTAGCAGATCATAACAGTAATTCCAGCCCAAAAATATCTCTAAGGAAAGACTTCCAGTTTCCATCATGGTGTCGGTTCAGGATTTGGCTCAACGCCTGCAGGGACTCTCTCTGGAGGTGGCCGAGCTCCAACAACACGTGAGTAGCTGTTCTGGAGCACATTTTGTGGAGCCAAAGGTACGTTTGCCTGATTTATTTTTTAGGGATCAACAAGAATTTTTTTCCTTTAAAAATGATTGTTTGTTGTATTTTCGTTTGAGACCCAGATCCTCTGGTGATGAATCACAGCGCATAGGGTTCATAATGTCACTTTTGCACAAAGAACCTCAGGGATGGGCCTTTTCTCTCCAACCTAGTGATCCATGCTTTAGATCAGTGGATAGTTTTTTTTCTGCTTTGGGTTTGTTGTATGATGATCCTGATCGTGTCTCATCAGCTGAGACTGAATTGAGACGTTTGAGACAGGGATTAGGTAATGTGGAAAAATATTGTTCTCACTTCCGTCGGTGGTCTGCCCAGGTGGGGTGGAACGATTCAGCTTTGAAAAGTTTGTTTCTTGCGGGGCTAGGTGAAAGGGTTAAGGATTTGCTGATTGCTTATCCCACACCTGGAAACTTGCAGGAGGCAATGCAATTAGTTATACGGGTGGACAGGAGACTGCGTGCAAGGGTTAATGAGAGTAAATCCTCTGTCATGTCAGCTCCGAATCTTGAGAGGGTCTGTACTGACATTGGAGAGCCGATGGAGATTGGGGCGATGGCACCCCGCTCTCAGGAAAAAGACCGCAGGTCTTCTGAAGGTTTGTGCTTTTATTGCGGGAAATCTGACCATTTTATTAAGAACTGTGTGCTTCGTATGAACAAAGAAAAAAAAAAGGTCAGTTACGCCCGTATAGCCTGTTTAAATACTAAGGGTATATTTCTTTCTGCTAGTACTGCTGCTCAGGAAGAATTAATTGAATTTCGGGTATTTGTGGATTGTGGTTCTACTCTGAATGTGATTGATGAGGGATTCTTGGAAAAACTTAAATTAAAACCCAAACCTTTGTCATCCCCTATTGCTGTGGTTTCTGTTGATGGCTCTCCCTTGAAGAGTGTTACTCACAAGGTCTGTGAATTTCCCCTCACTATTAATGGTGTTCACCAAGAGAATTTGGATTTGGTAGTATTAAATAATTTGCCTTCTCCAGTAGTTTTGGGGTTGCCCTGGTTAAAACTGCACAATCCTGTACTGGATTGGTCTACCAATGAAATTAAGTCCTGGAGCCCTAAGTGTTATGACAAGTGTTGTAACGGACGTATTGCTGCGGTGGAAAAAGGGGAATTACCTGTACCTATTCAGGATTTTTGGAGAGTTTTTTCTGAAGAGGAGTCACAAATTTTGCCTCCCCATAGAGACTATGATTGTACCATTGAATTTGTCCCTGGAGCGACTCTTCCTAAAAGTCGTTTATTTAATCTTACTTTCCTGAGAGAAAGGCTTTGGAGGAATACATACAGACAAGCTTGGCCGCCGGTCACATTAGGCCTTCCAAGTCTCCTGTGGCTGTTGGATTTTTTTTTGTTAAAAAAAAGGACGTCAGTTTGCGTCCTTGTCTGGATTTTCGTGAGATTAATAAAATTACTGTACGCAATCCTTACCCACTGCCATTGATTCCTGATTTGTTTAACCAGTTAGTGGGGGCCAAGTGGTTCTCTAAAATTGATCTCCGGGGGGCATACAATTTGTTGCGCATGAAGGAGGGCGGATGATGTTTCTGCTTCCAGACTTGTCAGAGCGTTTCACAAGAGGTTTCCTGATAAGCCTGGGCCTAGGGGATCCGGAGGATCCTCATAGAAGAGGGGGTACTGTTAGAACTCTCCTGTTAGGTTTTTTCTATCTTGCTGGTCACATGACCTTTTTTGCCTATTCAGTCCTGCTCCGCCCTCCTGGCCTTGCTGGACTTCATTGTAATTTCTACTCTTAAGCTAGCCTAGTGCTTAGTTACCTTTCTCAGTCAGTTTAGCTAGGTCTTCTGACCTTTATGTTCTATGTTGTGTGTTTGTCTTTTACTGCTACAATTTCTGCTAGGAGGTGTCCAACTTTATCCCAGTCCCTAGTTCTTGTAGGGATCCCTCCCTTGCATCTATAGGTCTTCGTACAAACTAGCCAAGGACTTTAGCGGGTCTGATCGCAGGATCAGGTTCCCCGTTACATCGTAGGGATCTAGCTTAGTTCTATTGTAGGGACAGATCTCCTTTCTTTCCTTAGTGCTTGTAGCAGATCATAACAATAAGGCTTAAAAGTTGACCAGCGATTTCTAATTTTTCCAACAAAATTTACAAAACCATTTATTTTAGGGACCAGATTACATTTGAAGTGACTTTGAGGGGTCTATATGACCGAAAAAAACAAAGTGACACCATTCTAAAAACTGCACCCCTCAAGGTGCACAAAACCACATTCAAGAAGTTTGTTAACCCTTCAGGCGCTTCACAGGAATTAATGGAATGTGGAAGGAAAAAATGAACATTTTACTTTTTAGTCATAAAAATGATCTTTTAGCCTCAAATTTTTATATTCAAAAGGGTGACAGGAGAAAATGGAGCACAAAAGTTGTGCAATTTGTCCTGAGTACGCTGATAGCCCATATATGGGGGAAGACTGCTGTTTGAGTGCACAGCAGGGCTCGGAAGGTAAGGAGCACAGATTTACACAAAAATTGGCTGGAATTGAGAGTGGATACAATGTCGCGTTTGGAGAGCCCCTAATGCACCTAAACAGTGGAAACCCCCCACAAGTGACCCCATTTTAGAAACTAGACCCCTCAAGGAACTTATCTAGATGTGTGGTGAGCACTTTGAACCCCCAGGTGCTTCACAGAAGTTTATAAAGTAAAGCCGTGAAAAAAAAAATCTATTTTTTTCCACAAAAATCATCTTTTAGCCCCGATTTTTTTATTTTTACAAGGGTAACAAGAGAAAATGGACCCCAAAAGTTGGTGGTCAATTTCATCTGAGTACGATGATAGCCCATATGTGGGAGAAACCCACTGTTTGGGCGCATGGCAGGGCTCGGAAGAGAAGGAGTACCGTTTGACTTTTTCAACGCAAAATTGGCTGGAATTGAGAGCGGACACTATGTTGCGTTTGGAGAGCCCCTGATGTGCCTAAACAGTGGAAACCCCCAAAAAGTGACCCCATTTTGGAAACTAGACCCCTCAAGGAACTTATCTAGATGTGTTGTGAGCACACTTTGAACCCCCAGGTTCTTCACATATGTTTATAACCTAGAGCCTTGAAAATAAAAAATCTAATTTTTTCCACAAAAATTATCGTTTAGCTCCAATTTTTTTATGTTTACAAGGGTAACAGGAGAAAATGGACCTCAAAATTTGTTGTGCAATTTCTCCTGAGTACACTGATACCCCATATGTGCAGGAAAACTGCTATTTGGGGGCATGGCAGAGCTTGGAAGGGAAGGAGTGACGTTTTGGAATGCATACTTTGATGGAATTGTCTACAGGCGTCATGTCGCGCTTGGAGAGCCCCTAATGTGCCTCAACAGTGTAAATTCCCCACAAGTGACCCTATTTTGGAAACTACAACCCTAAAGGAATTTATTTAGAGGCAGAGTTTTATAGTAATGATTATTATGCTTTTGGTTTTACTGGTGTATAAATTTATAATGTGTTGGTATTTGTAAGTTGTGCGGAGTTCATTAGATTATAAAAGTGTGTTGTGTCAACAGGGTAAAAAAAATTGTATTAATTTGTGGATGTGTGGTATGCTTTGAGGCAATCCTTAATGCAAAGGCTAGGTTTCTCAGGGCAAGTTTCACAATGGTAAATTGTGTCTTTTCGGATTACCCTCTTGGAGCATACTCTGCACTGTTTTTGTGATCTTCCCTTCTTTGCTGCTTGGGGAACCTCTTCCTGGAAAATGTTGACCTGGGGCAATACAGACACTATCAGTTTCAGAAGTATTGGGACCCTCACCTTCCTGAGTGCCAACCATTAGGGCCTTGATGACTACCTTCTGAGACTGAAGGAAGGTCCCTGTATTGCCTGCAGATTGAAAGAGCACAAAAACATTGTACAGCGTGTAAGATGGCCGCCGAACAGGTCCTTAATGGGAGGTATGTATCACCAAGGTTGGTAGCTTTGGTGATGTGAAACCGGAAAAGTATACTCCAGCACGTATAGTGCTGAGAGGGTCAATAGGGCGTATCAGGGCCGTTTTTATGAGCAGTCATAAGAGATGGGTGGGAGTGGCTGCTCACATATCCCCACCCAGGGGCGTGGTTTGTTGTAAATAAAATGGAGGCCAAATGTCTCATTTGGTGTCTGTGTCTGGAGGCGTGTGGATCTCCAGTGTGTTGGTCTGTGCTAAGGCCTTGAGAACTGGACACTGACCTGTAGCAGCCGAACCCGCACCGTTGCATGGACATTTTGCTTTGTGTTTTCCATTTGTGCCGGAAAAGGCTGTCTTTTGTTTGCCTATGCTAAGAGGTTTATGAAGTCCGAATAAACTTGCCAGAACATTTTTATAAAAACGTTTCCTGTTCCTACCTGAACCTCGGCTGAGTGAATACCAAACCCCTACAATTGGTGGAGAATGCGGGCACGAATCCCAAGGGACAGTGTGACTGCTACAGAAAACCGTTTATGTCCTGGGTGAAGGCCAGCAGCCAGCAAGCAAGCAAGCATACGGCAGCATGGAGGAGCTGATTAAGCAACAGGTGCAGGCTAACCTCCAGCAGCATCAACCACAGCAGCAGCAGATGCAGCAACTACAGCACAAGCAGCAGATGGAGCTCCAGGCCAAGGTGATCCATGGCAGGACAACCGCTCCACCCCCTACTCCAGGTGATGACTCTCACGTGAGAAAGATGGTAAGGAGAGCATTGCAAGAGATGACCCCGGGTGATGACGTCGAGGCGTTCCTGACAGTCCTTGAGAGGGTGGCAGAGCGGGAGAAATTGCCAGTGGGTGGAGGTGCTGGCGCTATATTTAAAAGGGGAGCCACAGAAGGCCTATTATGACCTTGCCTTGCAGGATGCAAAGGAGTACGCCAAGTTGAAAACTGAGATTTTGGCGTGCTTGGGAGTGACTCTGACTGTCAAGGCGCATCTGGTGCACCACTGGGCCTATTGCAGTGACAAACCTCCCCGATCCCAAATGTTCGAACTCCTACACCTGGTCCAAAAGTTGTTGCAACCTGAGTCTTCGTCCCCAGCACAGATGGTGGAGAGGGTCATCATGGACAGGTTCATCCACTCCCTTCCGAGGTCGGTGCAATCCTGGGTTGCCCAGGGAGATCCCCATAATGCCGATGACCTGGTGGGATTGGTGGAAAGGTACCAGGCGGTAGAGAGTTCCTTGGGGAAGCCAAGGGTCATAACATCTTCATACTGGGGATCCCAAATGGGGGTGGACATCCAAAAGAGGGGGACAAGAGCCACGTCTGGGGGGCATCCTGGAGCCTGTAGTGCTGTTCTTCAGTCAGGCGAGGGACCGCGGGCATGCCTCGTGTCGGTGAATGGAGTGCAAGTGACCGCTCTGTTAGACTCGGGGAGTTTGGTAACCCTAGTGAGGGCCACAATTCCTCATGGGCTGATTCCGGGGAAGTAGGACGGTGTCCATTGTATCCATGGGGACGCTAAGGTCTACCCTGTGGCCCGAGTGGTCATAGACTAAAACTATGGCGCTGAGTCCCACGAGGTGGGCGTAGTCAAGGACCTGTTGCACCCAGTGATAATGGGGCGGGACTTTGCCTCGTTTTGAGACTTGTGGGAGAAAGGGAGGAAGCCAGGTTGTCCGGACAACAACCAGGTCGCTCCTGAAAAAACCTCATTGCAGGCTACCGCCGACGGGTTTCCTTTTTGTGTGCTTATTGGGGATGAGGATGAGGCTGCATCCCCAGAGGCCAATATCCCTGATCTGGAGGTATCCGGGGGAAACTTTGGAACTGCTCAACTAAGGGACTTAACTATGAAAGGGGCATTTGATAAATGTCACTGTTCTGAATGGAGTTGCTCAAGAGCCGGGGGCTGACACCTGATATCCGTACTTTGCTGTGAATAGGGAGTTGCTATATTGGGTCACCAAGCTCAGAGGTGAGGTTATCGAGCAGTTACTAGTGCCAGGGCCATAGAGACGCAGGGTGTTAGATATGGCTCATATACATGTCTTAGGTGGGCATCTTGGGGTAGAAAAAACCCAGGAAAGGATCCTCCAGATGTTCTACTGGCCCGGTTGTCACAGAGAGATCATGAATTATTGTAGGTACTGTCCCACTTGTCAGCTGAGCTCCTCTGTGGCTCACTTCCGTAGCCCCTTAGTGCCACTACCCATCATTGAGGTCCCATTCGATGTCATCGCCATGGATCTAGTGGGGCCCCTGGTCAAGTCCCCTGAGGACATCAGAATATCCTGGTGGTACTGCACTATGCTACCCGGTACCCGGAGGCTGTACCACTACGAAACGCCTCTGCCAAGTACATAGCCCGGGAGCTGGTCCACATCTTTTCAAGAACGGGGTTGCCTAAGGAGATCCTGATGGACAAAGGGACCACATTTATGTCAAGGGTGATGAGGGAGTTGTGCAAAACCCTGAAAATCACACAACTCAGGACCTCAGTCTACCACCCACAGATAGACGGCTTTGTGGAGAGGTTTAATAAAACCTTGAAGGCCATGTTGACGAAGGTCATAGAGAAAGATGGCCGAGACTGGGACTGTTTACTGCCGTATCTACTGTTCTCCATTAGAGAAATCACACAGGCCTCTACTAGATTCTCCCCGTTTGAGCTATTATATGGCCAACACCCCGGCGCACTCCTGGGAGCAGACCTGGGAGGCGGAGTCTACACCCTACAGGAGTTTATTTGAACACGTGGCCCATATGCAAGAGAGGATTGCAGAAGTGATGCCCATTGTGAAAGAACACCTCCTCAAAGCACAAGAGGCACAGTTGAGGGTGTACAATAGATCGGCGAGACACTTCAACACTTGGGATCGGGTACTGGTACTGGTGCCTATGGTGGAAAGAAAATTCCTGGCCAAGTGGCACGGCCCTATGAAGTAGTCAAAAAGGTTGGCGACGTCAACTATAAAGTCCACCAACCAGGGAGAAGGAAGCCCTACCAGGTGTACCACGTCAACCTGATTAAGCCTTGGCGCGATAGGGAGCCCGTGGAAGCTCCATGTTTGGTGGCGAAGACTGAAGCCGACGTGGAGGAAGTCAAGGTGGCAGAGTCACTGTCACGTGCCCAGAAGCAACAGGGCCGAGAGTTGCTACATCGGAACAGAGATCTGTTCTCTAAATTACCAGGCTGTACCGAAATCATAGAGCATGAGGTTCTTATGGAGCCTCATGTCCGAGTAAACCTTAAAGTGTATCAGATTCCAGAAGCCTGCTGAGAGGTGATCTCGAAGGAAGTGAAGAGGATGCTGAGCCTGAGAGGCATTGAGGAGTCCAAGAGTGGCTGGTCCAGTCCCATAGTCTTGGCGCCGAAACCAGATGTAGAATGGCGGTTTTGCAATGACTATAGGAACCTAAACGACGTCTCAAAGTTCGACACCTACCCAATTCCCAGGGTAGACGAAATGACTGAAAGGTTAGGACCGGCCAGGTACATTACCACACTTGACCTCACAAAAGGATATTGGCAAATTCCTATGTCCCAAGACACCAAGGAGAAGATGTCCTTCTCAACTCCAGACGGATGCTTCCAGTACAAAATAATGCCGTTTGGGTTACAAGGAGCACCAGCAACCTTCCAGAGAGTCATGGACCAGATCCTAGCTCCTCACAAGAAGTACGCAGCAGCCTACCTGGATGTCATCATGATCTACAGTCAGGATTGGGAAAGCCATCTGAGCAAAGTTCAGGCGATACTTGATGCTCTACGGAAGGTGGGGTTTTCCATAAATCCGAAGAAATGTGCCATGGGCATGGAGGAAGCCAAATACTTGGCCTATGTCATAGGCAGAGGCGTAATAAAGCCGCAAATAAATAAAGTCGACACGATCCGGGGATGACCACAACCTCTCTCAAAAAAGCAGGTCAGAGCATTCTTGTGCATTGTGGCCTACTACTGTCGGTTCATACCTAACTTCGCCATGACAGCCACCCCTTTGACAGACCTCCTTAAAAGGACCAAATCGGCTATGCCTAAGTGGTCTCCAGAAGCTGAGCTGGCCTTCCAGGAACCCAAGCAAGCCCTGTGTAAACAACCAGTGTTGGTGGCATCGGATTTCTCAAAGGAGTTTGTGGTCCAGATGGATGCGTCAGATTTCGGGTTGGGGGCTGTCCTATCACAAGAAATTAACGGGGAAGAGCACCCCATAATGTATTTAAGCCGGAAGCTGACATCTTGTGAAAAGAATTACTCCATAGTGGAGAAGGAATGTTTGGCCATCAAGTGGACGTTGGACACCCTGAGATACAACCTCTTAGGCAGAAAGTTCAGGCTGGTGTCAGACCATGCCCCACTCAGATGGATGCGTGAGAAGAAGGGGAACAATGCCCGAGTGACCAGGTGGTTCCTAGCCCTTCAGGATTTCAGCTTCCATGTAGAGCATAGGCCCGGGAAACTGCATGGCAATGCTGACGCACGGTCAAGGGTCCACTGTTTGCTAGTGGAAGGTACCAAGCTCCCCGGCTTTGGGCAGAGAGGGGGTAAGTAAGATGGCCGCCGGACAGGTCCTTAACGGGAGATATGTATGCTCCAGCACGTATAGTGCTGAGAGGGTCAATAGGGCGTATCTGGGCCGGTTTTTACGAACAGTCATAAGAGATGGGTGAGAGTGGCTGCTCACATATCCCCACCCCGGGGCGTGGTTTGTTGTAAATGAAATGGAGGCCAAGTGTCTCATTTGGTGTCTGTGTCTGGAGACATGTGGATCTCCAGTGTGCTGGTCTGTGCTAAGGCCTTGAGAACTGGACACTGACCTGTAGCGGCCGAACCCGCACCGTTGCATGGACATTTTGCTTTGTGTTTTCCCTTTGTGCCGGAAAAGGCTGTCTTTTGTTTGCCTAAGCTAAGAGGTTTATGAAGTCTGAATAAACCTGCCTGAATATTTTTTTGAAAACGTTTCCTGTTCCTACCTGAACCGCGGCTGAGTGAGTACCAAACCTCTACAAGTGCCATTTGTACAATGGGTATGCCAATTTTTTGTACCATACTTTAGCTTTTCACATGGCATTGTATGGTTTGAGGACCTGATCTCAGAGATCTACACCCCCCATGTACTTATTATAATCCAAGATACAATTTGGCTTTGGGACTTGTGACAGTGACAAGGGAACTGTTGTCAGGGTGTATGGTGGTTAAGATAAGGACATTCATCCTGTCCTTATAATTGACCACCAGCATGTTGGCGCTGCACTGGGCTCTGCTTTCGTCCTTTCTCAGCAGTTGCCCAATTAGCGGATTAGGGAGGCCTCTATGATTTTTTTGCATGGTGCCACATGTAACTGTACCTCTGATAGAGAGGGTCTTTAAGAGCTGGATGCTGGTGTAAAAGTTATCAATGTAGAGGTGATAACCCTTATCAAGCAGTGGGTGCAGCCAGGGCCGGCGTCAGCACCCGGCGCACCCGGGCAAGTACCAGGGCCCTGAGCAGGCGGGGGGGTCCACTCACTGTCGGGCACCCTGCCTCGCTATGGGACCCTGCTCCACCCCGCTTGTTCAGGGCCCTGGCAGCCGGTGGCACCATACTTACCTGTGTGACACTCACAGCCCTCCCTGGGAGATGGGTGTACTCGGAGCCGGTCAGATGTTTGGGTGGTTGCAGCCATGGCCTGGACCCGTTCCGTGCCCAGGGCCGTCACATAAAAGATTTAATGGGCTATCAGGGTTTGGTGTTAATTGAGTGGATTAAATGACTACGCCACCTGTGGTTTCTGGTGATCCTCCACCAGCGCTGCGTTCAGTCCTCTGAGGCGGGATGTAGTGGCAGCAGCAGATGGTACTACTTCCCACAGGCAGAGCAGGGCCTCAGGGCAGAGGGGACAGGAGGATGGGAGTTGTAGTGGCGATGTGGTGCGGTGTCGTGTGCATATAACAATCTTCCCATTATGGGAGGCACTTTGACTTGAACGTTACAAACTTTAAATGGTACAAAAATATAAAAACCTCACAGAGACATTATGCATATAGACAGACTGTTAGAAAATACAGTAGAAAAAGAGTCAGTTCAGCAGCATGAGGGACCTGTCCCAAACCCTCAACGTGGGCCCTGGGGTGGCTGCAGGGCATGGAGATCCCGAGTTGGACCTCCAAGAGAGCCACTCTAGACAGGTTTTGCTTCTCAGGTCTGAGGTAGTAGTAGAGCGGTTTTGCATAAAACCAATAGGGAGCACCTAAATAGATGCATAAACTATATACAATAGAACAGTCTGTCTACTGCTAGTCCGCAGGGACAAGTGTCTCTCAAACCGGGAGTAAAAATAACATAATGAACATATTAAACCTTAACCATTTAACTGCAAAAGTTACAGCCGCCGGGGCCGCTCACTCCAAGTATCCCCACCAGGGAAAAGGTTCATTCCTCCCAACGGAGGCTGGCTGATCCTCCAGTGTCAAGCGCGAGGGGGCGTCACTCCTGGACACTTTATGCACATCCAGGGCGTACCATCCCCTCACCCCGTGGTGGCGGGTGTACGAGACAAGGTCACCCGGGAAGAGGTTCCGGCTAGGGTGTCCCTTCTTTAGTCGCGGCTCGACGTCCCGCCGGCTGACAAAGATGTCGTGCTCGAATTGGGGACTCCGAATGAAGCCCCATTCCACCTCCTGGTGGAAGCGGACAATTTGCCCTTCCTCCCGGGGGCTTGGACAGGCTGCCTCTGTTATGATCTGCAACATAAACTAAGGAAAGATAGGGAAAAGCTGTCCCTACAGTGAGACTAAGCTGAATCCCTACGATGTAGCGGGCTGCCTGTTCCTTGTGAACAGACCCGCCTTCGTCCTCGGCTAGTCTGAATGGAGACCTATAGAATCAAGGGAGGGGTCCCTAAATGAACTAAGGACTGGACAAAAATGGGACACCTCCTAAACAGAAGTTGTTGCAGAGCAAAAAGGACAAACTGACAAAAAGTATTAAAGGTCCCAGAGGAAAAAGAACTGACAGAGATAGGCATCGAAGCACCTGGCTAGAGAGAAAGTCTAAACAACACTGAAGTCCAGCAAAGCTAGAAGGGCGGAGCTGGAATATATAGGCAGAAGGTCATGTGGCCGCAAAACACAAGATAGCAAAAACTAACAGGAGGGTTTTAACAGTACCCCCTCTTCTACGAGGATCCTCCAGATCCTCCAGGCCCAGGCCTATCAGGAAACCTCCTGTGGAAAGCTTTAACAAGCCTAGGAGCAGAGACATCATCCGTCCTTACCCAGGAGTTGTCTTCGGGACCGAAACCCTTCCAGGAGACAAGATACTGTAATCTCCCTCTATGCCATCTTGAATTCAAAATACGAGAAATTTCATATTCGCCGTCTTCCACCACAGGAGGAACTGTGACAGTGGCGTCCCTATTAGAAATGTCAGCCTTTTTCAACAAGGAAACATGAAGCACAGGATTAATCTTCCAGGAAGTAGGGACATCCAACCTGACAGCAGATGGGTTAACAACCTGAAGCACTTTAAATGGACCCACAAACTTAGGACCCAGTTTTTTAGAGGGAATCCTCAACCGCAGGTTCTTCGAGGACAACCAAACCATGTCACCCACAGTAAACAAAACCTCTTTACGTTTCCTGTCAAAATACTTCTTGGACTTCTTGTTAGCCTCTTGCAGGTTACAACGTACATTAGTCCAAACTCTCTCCAAATCACCGGAAAAATTCTCCTCCTCCGGCACCGCCAACTCCAATTTGGAGAACGAACCAAAAGACGGATGTCTCCCAGTACAAGAAAAATAAGGAGAACACCCAGCAGAGGAGGATGTATGATTGTTAAGAGCAAATTCTGCGAGAGGCAGAAACTCAGACCACACCTCTTGATTGTCTGCCACAAAACAACGCAAAAACTGTTCAACATCCTGGTTCTTTCTTTCAGTCTGTCCATTAGACTCAGGATGACAACCAGACGAAAATGACAAATGAACTCCCAACCTGTCACAAAAAGCACGCCAAAAGCAAGCCACAAACTGAGGTCCTCTATCAGAAACAATATCCGTGGGAACGCCATGGAGCTTGACAATCTCCTTAACAAACGCCTTAGCGAGTGTCTTGGCGCAGGGCAACTTAATGAATGGAACCAAATGACACATCTTACTAAAACAGTCCACGACCACCCAGATGATAGTAAAACCCTCAGACACAGGAAGATCAGTAATAAAATCCATAGTGAGATGAGTCCAAGGCGCACTAGGAACCTCCAGAGGGCAAAGCAACCCCGCAGCAGGAGTATGTGAATCCTTTGACCTAGCACACACAGTACACTGACGCACCCACTTGATGACTTCCTTCTAAATTCCAGGCCACCAAAAACTGCGACTGATAAGTCTCTTAGTCTCCGAAACTCCTGGATGACCTGCCAATCGAGACTCATGACACTCCACAAACAAATCTCTCCTAAAGTCTCTAGGCATGAACAACCTCCCATGGGGAGTGTTAGATGGAGCAACATCTTGAGCATTCAGAATCCCATTCTCCAAATCGGAGTCCAATGTTGCCACCACAACTCCTTTCTGCAAAATGCTCTCCTCCTCCTCGGCACAAACCATAGGAGAGAAGCTGCGAGATAAAGCATCAGCTTTAACATTCTTAGTACCAGGGATATAGGTAACAGAAAAATGAAACCGAGAAAAAAAAGTGCAGACCTAGCTTGATGGGCATTCAAGTGCTTGGCAGCTTCCAGATAGATCAAATTCTTATGATCAGTGAAAACCTGAATAGGAAATCTAGCGCCTTCCAAAAAATTACGCCAGTGTTCAAACGCAAGTTTAATAGCCAGCAATTCCCGATTTCCAACATCATAATTCAGTTCTGTTTCCGAAAATTTTTTCGAAAAGAAGGCGCAAGGATGTACTCCACCCTTGTTCTCTTGAGACAAAACTGCTCCGACTCCCACTGATGAAGCATCGACCTCGACCAAAAAAGGTTTCATCAGGCTGTATAAGGATAGGGGCAGAACTGAACCTCTGTTTGAGATACTCAAACGCTTCAATGGCTTCAGTAGTCCACTGGGCCTTATTCGCACCTTTCCTGGTGAGATCGGTTAGAGGTTTAACAATTACAGAAAAATTCTTAATGAATTTCTTGTAATAATTGGCAAAACCCAAAAACCTCTGTATAGATTTCAAACCAATAGGCCTAGGCCATTCCTGCACAGCCTGAACCTTCACAGGGTCCATCTCAAAGCCCTCACTGGAGACAATGTAGCCCAAAAATCTAATTTTCTGCACATCGAACTCACATTTCTCCAGCTTATCAAAGAGTGAATTATCACTCAATAACTGCAAAACTTCACGTACACTCTGCCAATGGGACTCTAGATCTGGTGAATAAATCCAAATGTCATCCAAATACACAACCACATTCTTACCAATCAAAGGTCTCAGGATGTCATTAATAAGGTTCTGAAAAAAATGCAGATGCATTGGTAAGACCGAAAGGCATCACCAGATTCTCAAAATGACCTACCGGAGTGTTAAAAGCAGTTTTCCATTCATCACCCTCCGTCACACGTAACAAATTGTATGCCCCTCGGAGATCAATTTTTGAGAACCACTTGGCTCCCACTAACTGGTTAAAGAAGTCAGGAATTAACGGCAATGGGTAGGAATTGCGTACGGTAATCTTATTAATTTCACTAAAATCCAGACATGGACGTAAACCGCCGTCCTTTTTTTTAACAAAGAAGAATCCGACTGCCACAGGCAACTTAGAAGGTCTAATGTGACCAGCAGCCAGACTAGTCTCTATGTACTCCTCCAAGGCCTTTCTTTCAAGGATAGTCAGATTAAACAAGTGACTTTTGGGAAGAGTAGCACCCGGAACAAACTCAATGGCGCAATCATAATCCCTATGCGGAGGTAAAACTTGCGACTCTTCCTCCGAAAAAAACCTCCAAAAATCTTGACTAGGTACTGGTAATTCCCCTTTTAACCCAGCCGCAATGCGACCATTACAACATTTATCATAGCACTTCGGACTCCAAGACTTAATCACATTAGTAGACCAGTCCAACAAAGGATTGTGCAGTTTTAACCAAGGCAATCCTAGAACAACTGGAGAGGGCAAATTATCCAAAACAACCAAGTCTAAAATTTCTTGGTGAACACCATTGATAGTGAGAGGAAATGCAGCAGTCGTGTGAGTAATACATTTCAAAGGAGTGTTATCAATTGCAACCACAGAAATACAGTACAGACCAAAAATTTGGACACACCTTCTCATTTAAAGATTTTTCTGTATTTTCATGACTATGAAAATTGTACATTCACACTGAAGGCATCAAAACTATGAATTAACACATGTGGAATTATATACTTAACAAAAAGTGTGAAACAACTGAAAATATGTCTTACATTCTAGGTTCTTCAAAGTAGCCACCTTTGCTTTGATGACTGCTTTGCACACTCTTGGCATTCTCTTGATTTGCTTCAAGTGGTAGTCACCGGAAATGGTTTTCACTTCACAGGTGTGCCCTGTCAGGTTTAATAAGTGTGATTTCTTGCCTTATAAATGGGGTTGGGACCATCAGTTGTGTTGTGCAGAAGTCTAGTGAATACACAGCTGAAAGTCCTACTGAATAGACTGTTAAAATTTGTATTATGGCAAGAAAAAAGCAGCTAAGTAAAGATAAACGAGTGGCCATCATTACTTTAAGAAATGAAGGTCAGCCAGTCCGAAAAATTGGGAAAACTTTGAAAGTGTCCCCAAGTGCAGTTGCAAAAACCATCAAGCGCTACAAAGAAACTGGCTCACATGAGGACCGCTACAGGAAAGGAAGACCAAGAGTCACCTCTGCTTCTGAGGATAAGTTTATCCGAGTCTCCAGCCTCAGAAATTGCAGGTTAACAGCAGCTCAGATTAGAGACCAGGTCAATGCCACGCAGAGTTCTAGCAGCAGACACATCTCCTCAACAACTGTTAAGAGGAGACTTCATGGTAAAATAGCTGTTAGGAAACCACTGCTAAGGACAGGCAACAAGCAGAAGAGACTTGTTTGGGCTAAAGAACACAAGGAATGGACATTAGACCAGTGGAAATCTGTGCTTTGGTCTGATGAGTCCAAATTTGAGATCTTTGGTTCCAACCACCGTGTCTTTGTGTGACGCAGAAAAGGTGAACGGATGGACTCTACATGCCTGGTTCCCACCGTGAAGCATGGAGGAGGAGGTGTGATGGTGTGGGGGTGCTTTGCTGGTGACACTGTTGGGGATTTATTCAAAATTGAAGGCATACTGAACCAGCATGGCTACCACAGCATCTTGCAGCAGCATGCTATTCCATCCGGTTTGCCTTTAGTTGGACCATCATTTATTTTTCAACAGGACAATGACCCCAAACACACCTCCAGGCTGTGTAAGGGCTATTTGACCAAGAAGGAGAGTGATGAGGTGCTACACCAGATGACATTGCTTCCACAGTCACCAGACCTGAACCCAATCGAGATGGTTTGGGGTGAGCTGGACCGCTGAGTGAAGGCAAAAGGGCCAACAAGTGCTAAGCATCTCTGGGAACTCCTTCAAGATTGTTGGAAGACCATTTCCGGTGACTACCACTTGAAGTTCATCAAGAGAATGCCAAGAGTGTGCAAAGCAGTCATCAAAGCAAAAGGTGGCTACTTTGAAGAACCTAAAATATAAGACATATTTTCAGTTGTTTCACACTTTTTTGTTAAATATATAATTCCATATGTGTTAATTCATAGTTTTGATGCCTTTAGTGTGAATGTACAATTTTCATAGTCATGAAAATACAGAAAAATCTTTAAATGAGAAGGTGTGTCCAAACTTTTGGTCTGTACTGTAGGTGATGACAAAGGTTTAGATTTCAATTTAAGTTTTTCCAAAACCCCTTTATCAATCACATTAAGTGTTGAACCACAATCCACAAATACCTGAAATTCAATCAAATCTCCCTGCAGAGTAATACACCCAGAAAGAAACACTCCTGCAGAGCGTAAACAAGCTATACGGGCGTAACTGACCTTTTTTTTTTCTTTACTTAAACGACGCTCACAATACTTAATCAAATGATCACCTTTTCCACAATAAAGACACAAACCTTTGGCGAATCTCCGATCTCTTTCCTGAGAGCGGAGTGACATCGCCCCAACCTCCATTGGTTCTCCGCTGTCAGAGCAGATTTTCTGGGAATTAGGACCTGAAGTTACAGGAGTTTTTACATCATTGACCCTGGACCTCAGTGAACTGTCAACACGAGCAGCTAACTGCATAGCTTCCTGCAGAGTCTCAGGTGCAGGGAATGCAATTAGCAAATCCTTACCCCTTTCTCTCAAACCAGCAAGAAATAAACATTTCAGCGCCGAATCATTCCATTTAACTTCTGAGGCCCATCTTCTGAAGTGTGTGCAATAAATTTCAACATCATCTGACCCCTGATTCAAACGTCTAAGTTCTGACTCAGCTGATGAGATTCGATCAGGATTGTTATATAATAGCCCCATAACAGAAAAAAATTCTTTAACAGAACTTAAACACGGATCATTAGGTTGGAGAGAAAAGGCCCACCCCTGTGGTTCATTGCGCAACAGTGACATAATAAAACCAATGCGCTGTGATTCATTCCCAGAGGATCTTGGTCTCAAACGAAAATATAACAAACAAGCATTTTTAAAGGAAAAAAAATCTTGCTGTTTACCATAAAAAACATCAGGCAGTCCTACCTTCGGTTCGACAAAATGCGCTCCAGGACAGCTACTCACGTGTTGCTGAAGTTCGGCCACCTCCAGAGACAATCGCTGCAGGCGATGAGCCAACTCCTGGACGGAAACCATACTGATCTCCGAATTTCTTTCCTTTTAGTTTTTTTTTTTTTTTGGGCTGGACTTACTGTTACATAAACTAAGGAAAGATAGGGGAAAGCTGTCCCTACAGTAAGACTAAGCTGAATCCCTACGATGTAGCGGGCTGCCTGTTCCTTGTGAACACACCCGCCTTCGTCCTCGGCTAGTCTGAACGGAGACCTATAGAATCAAGGCAGGGGTCCCTAAATGAACTAAGGACTGGGACAAAAATGGGACACCTCCTAAACAGAAGTTGTTGCAGAGCAAAATGGACAAACTGACAAAAAGTATTAAAGGTCCCAGAGGACCAACAACTGACAGAGATAGGCACCGAAGCACCTGGCTAGAGAGACAGTCTAAACAACACTGAAGTCCAGCAAAGCCAGGAGGGCGGAGCTGGAATATATAGGCAGCTGGTCACATGACCGCAAAACACAAGATAGCAAAAACTAACAGGAGGGTTCTAACAGCCTCCTCCTGGCGGGCCTTGGATTTTGCGGCCTTGGCGCGCACCTCCAGGCGCTCGCAGCAAATCTCCCTCTGCCGTCGCTCCCTGTCAAACTGGAGGATTTGCTGCTTACACATTTCGCTCCTCCTCCGCACTTCAGCCCGGGTCTCCTGGGGGAAGCCCATCAGGTCCCCCCCCGGTTGTCCCAGGCCATCTCCTCCGCCGCCGGCCAGGTAACTGGAGGTGCAGGTAGCGGCGACAGCAGGGGTTGCTGCAGGTCCTTGGTAAGTGCGGACCAGTCCGGGTTGGGGCCGGTGGACTCCCCAGCAGGCACAAGTTCCTCCGAGATGGGAGGCGGGAGGCAATGCAGGCCTCCGGCGATGTTGGAGGCTTCCAGCTCTGGGGCGAACACTTGCTCCCAAGTTACAGCGCCAGGTAGCAGGTATTCTGACATCAGATCCAGGAGGGGCACGGTGGGCTCAGTGGCCGGGACGGGGGTATCACTCTTACCCGATCCTTGGCTGCACGCGACCTCTGATGCTTCTTCCTCCTGGGTTGCTGCTCCTTGGCGGCGGGCCCGGATCTTCTGCAGCATCTCTTCCCACCACGTGGCGGACGCCGCATGCTGGGCCTCAGCAACCCTTCGGGCAAGGTGCTGTGTTTCCCTACAGAGGAATTCAGTATCTCCCGGGGTCAGGAACATGCCTCCCTCTTCTCCGATGGTAGCAGGACTTGGGCCGACCTCGGAATGCTCCGGTGGACTTTCCTCAGCAGCGTCCATGACTGCTCCTAGGAATGGTGAGTCTCGGACTATTATGGCCGCACCTTGTTGTTTCCTTCGTTCCCTCCTCTTTTCGGGGTGGCTCCAGGGCGGTAGGCTGGCAGGCACTCCTTCGGACATCCCATCCGTTTTGACGGACACTACCCCGCGGACAGTCTCTAATGGAATGGAATGCTCTTTTGGCGCCATGGGGGAGCCAGGCCCACGATAGGAGGTGCTAGGACGCTGTCCTTTCTGCACATTATGGCGTCCGTTCTGCTTGGGCGGGCGCCATTTTAAGTGGAAAATGACAGTCTGTGGTAAAAGGCGCGCAGTACCCGGTAGCAATGGGCAATCTTCTTCCGTTGCTGCGGGCACGCTATCCTGCCGACTACGCCAAGTTGTGACGCTCACAGCCCTCCCTGGGAGATGGGGGTACTCGGAGCCGGGTCAGATGTTTGGGTGGTTGCAGCCATGGCCTGGACCCGTTCCGTGCCCAGGGCCGTCACATAAAAGATTTAATGGGCTATCAGAGTTTGGTGTTAATCGAGTGGATTAAATGACTGCGCCACCTGTGGTTTCTGGTGATCCTCCACCAGCGCTGCGTTCAGTCCTCTGAGGCGGGATGTAGTGGCAGCAGATGGTACTACTCCCCACAGGCGGAGCAGGGCCTCAGGGCAGAGGGGACAGGAGGATGGGAGTTGTAGTGGGGGATGTGGTGCGGTGTCGTGCGGTGCCGCGTTGCAATAAGGAACCGGAGGCCATAGGGGTAGTCTTCCAAGCTTTACTCACGGTAGAATGCACAGCTGCAAGGCTTCTCTCTGCTCCTCACGGCGTGCTGCGGCCACCAGGACCGAGGGTCCGACAACCTCCGGGTAGTTCAGGTGTTTTGGCCAGGACCCCACACCAGAGTGTTCCTAGACTTCTTACTAAGTCCTCTCCTGTCTGGGTGTACTACATGTGGTAAGGACGGGTCTCCCTCTGGTCTATGCACAGAACAAGGCTACGGGTGGCGACTCCGCTCCATCCGTTACCCTGTGGGATCTACTGAGCCTTCCGGGCTTTCCTGACTAGGACGTAAAGTAACCAAGTCAGGTGTCGGGGGCCGGTACCCCTTTTGCAGCAGGAGTCCCTCTGACTAGGCCAGAATAAAGAGTACAGGTGGCGTATGCCGCTCCGTCCGTATTCTCCGGGACCCTTTTGCCTGTGGAGCTTTACTCCTCCGCTCCCCTCCAGGCCTTCTTAAGTAAGGACCTTGACCGGGTAGAGACAGCTGTTAACTCTTGCCCGCTCCTCGACTCAAGGCCAGAGTACGAGGGCCGTGTCCCCATCAACTGCAGATTCACACAGAAAGCCACGTTCAGCGATGAAGATCACAATCAAAGGACCATAAGCCCAAGATGGCTGGTTATTAAATATGAATTTTGTACGTGTAACCTCTAAGTGTGTCCTCCACCCTCACCCACTACTTGTTTCCCCCTATCTTTTGGTTCCCCCCCATCTCCTCTTATCCTGGCTGGGGCAGCACCCTGGTGCATATAAGCCCCCCTACAGGTGGGAGAGGTGTAGTGACGAATGCAGAGGTGCGGTCCTTACAGTTACCATCCTTACCTCGAAGGAGAGATACCACACCTCATTAAAGAGATGCAGTACCCCTGTGGCGACCGAACCCTCAGGGGCACCACACCTGTCCCCGTGCCTCCGCAGCAGGTCCAGTCTTTTCCGCGGCTGCTGCTCTGTGACGTCACAGGTCAGAGGGCATGATGACGTCTTTCCACCGCGCTCTCTCCTGCGCCGTCACAGCGCAGAGCGAGAAGACACCAGTGATGCTGGAGCCCAGAGCAGCGGTAGCAGGTGAGAAGTGAGGTGAGTATTTGATTTTTTTTTTTATGTATGGAGGCATGGGGCATTATAAGGAAGGGGGGTGTGACATCCTGCAATGGGCATTAAAAGGGGGGGAGTGACATACTGCATGGGGCATTAAAAGGGGGGAGTGACATCCTGCATGGGGCATTAAAGGGGGGGGGGGAGTGACATCCTGCATGGGGCATTAAAAGGGGGGGAGTGACATACTGTATGGGGCATTATAAGGGAGGGGGGTGTGACATCCTGCATGGGGCATTAATAGGGGGGGGAAGTGACATCCTGCATGGGGCACTATAAGGGAGGGGTGTGACATCCTGCATGGGGCATTATAAGGGGGGGGTGACATCCTGCATGGGGCATTATAAGGGAGGTGACATCCTGAATGGGGCATTATAAGGGGGGTTGACATCCTGCATGGGGCATTATAAGGGGGTGACATCCTGCATGCTGCATTATATGGGGGGAACAGCCTGCGTGGGGCATTATGTGGGGGAGGGGACAGCCTGCATGGAGCATTATGTGGGGGCACAGCCTGCATGGAGCGTTATATGGGGGCCAGTATCCTGTATGGAGCGTTATATGGGGCTAGTATCCTGTATGGAGCATTTTATGGGGGCCAGTATTCTGTATAAAGCATTATATGGGGGCCAGTGTTCTGTATGGAGCGTTATATGGGGGCCAGTATCCTGTATGGAGTGTTATATGGGGGCCGGTATCCTGTATGGAGCATTTTATGGGGGCCAGTATCCTGTATGGAGCGATTCTCCGGTTTCTGAGCTGTTGTGGAATTTACAATAGATATCACTCATGTAATGTAAGAAGTGAAATCTTTGGCATTGTACTATATTTATATATTTCTCTGCGGTTTCTGTGCATCATGAATCGTGGTATGTGTTAAAGGGGCTCACTGAGACGCTTTCGCCCAGGGCCCACAGAAACCTGGAGCCTGCCCTGGGTGCAGCAATTCCCACACAATTTTCCCACTCACCCCCAGGACACGGGGGGCTTTCAGGGGGTTCAATCTGGGTGTCCTTCTCTTCGTAGACCCTAAATTTGTGGGTGTACCCTGAGGTACTCTCACACAGCTTGTACAGTTTAATTCCGTTACAGGCCCTCTTACTGGGCAGGTATTGTTGGAATTTTAGCCTCCCTTTGAAATGAACCAGAGATTCATCTATTGCAATGTCCCTTTGGGGGTTTGTACGCCTCAGCAAATTTTCTGCTGAAGTGCCGAATTTTGTATAGACGATCAAAGTTAGGATCGTCTCGGGGAGGACACTGCACATTATCACTATAATGCAAACATTTTTGGATCACTTCAAATCGTGTTCTTGTCATGGCCATACAGAATAGCGGTCTGCTTACCGGACATTGAATACACTGTGACTTGGCTCCACTTTTCCCTCGTCTGGCAGAGTGCATACGGGGAGTGCGCAGGCCTCCCACTCATGATGTGCCTTTATAATGTTTACGTGGAAGTTCTTCCGCCTTCCCAGGCGTGGTCCAGGGTGACCAGGTACTTTACGGCATTGTGCCACTGGTGCACGAGGTATGGGCCTTCCCAGGCTGCATGAAGCTTGTCCTGGAGTACGGGGACCAGTACCCACACCTTTTGACCCACCTAGTAGGTCCTCTCACAAGCATTCTGGTTGTACCATCGCTTCTGGTTTGCCTGGGCTCCCATCATATTATCATTCACCAGCTGCACCAAGGCCTGTATCTTGTCACGGAAGCGCACAACATACTCAACAACTGACACTCCAGGGGTCTCCCGGCACATCGGCCGTACAGAAGCTTAAAACCCCGTGGAGGCTTATGGAACTTCCCGGTAGGCAAATAGCAGGTATTGGTGGTACCGCTTCCAGTCGCACCTGTGGGACTCGACCAACATCTTAATCATCTGCTTCAGGGTACTACTGAACTGTTCGCACAGGCTGTTGTTCCGTGGGTGGTACGGGCTGGTCACCAGATGTTGCACCTGTATTTACTTACAGGGAGACTCCTTCACCTGCGACATGAACTGGGTCCCCCGGTCAGTGAGCATTTCCTGGGGAAACCCTACTCAGGAGAAAATCTCCAGTAAGGTGGTGGTCACCTTGTCGGTTTGAATGGACGACAAGGCTACCGCTTCCAGGTACCAGGTGGCATAGTCTACTACCATCAGTGTGAAGCATTTCCCGGCGCTTCTAGGCATTACCATTGGGCCAACCAAATCCACAGCCACCCTCCTGAAAGGCTCTTCAATGATGGGCAGAGTTACCAGTGGGGCTTTGAGGCACTGCCCCGCCTTCCCCACCCTCCAACAGGTGTCGCATGAACGGCAGTAGCCAGTCGCCTCAGCCCTCATCCTTGGCCAATAGAAATGGTGGGCTAGCCTGGCCTTGATCTTAGTGATCCCTAGATGTCCAGCCATCGGAATCTCATGCACAATCTGCAACAACTCTGCCCTGAAAGGATATGGTACCACTAACAGTCCCTGGGCCACAGCTTCGAGGAACCTCGCTGGACCCTTACCCGGTACAGTTGTCCTTGGTCCCAGACCATCCACTTGAGTTGTGAGTCTGAGGGAGGGTATGCCACATGCTCCTTAAGAACTTTCAGGCTGTTGTCAGTCTCCAACGCTGCCTGAAACCCCTGACTGTACGTTGCCAGAATAGAAGATACTGCCACGTCTTCTGTCAGTTCCCGGGACCTGTTTCCTGGCCTCCATCTGACCCCGCAGCCACTTGGTAAGAAGGGGGGAAGCTATCAGACCCCCTAGGGGCCCCAGTGCTACCACTGTGCGTGACAGGGCCACGGCCGCTGCAACCACGGGTAGTGCCTGCTTCTCTGCTTCTGACCATGTCGCCGGTCCAGACTGACTAACCTGGCCCTCTGACATCCATGTTGTGGAAGTACCCTGCAATGAGGCCTTACCTGGGAGCCCTACCTCTCCTGGGACTGCCCCACCCTCATGTGCATGCTCCCCCACTGCAGCTGTCTTACCCCTGTCTGTCCCCTCTGCGACAACCTCACAGGACAAATTTTCCAGCATACCTGCTGGCCATGCTCTAAGGTATTATCACAGCTGGCTTGATTGATCTAGTCCCCCGAGGGGAGAGGGACACTGTACATCATCCACTCCCATATCCCCATCAGTAGGCATGTTAATCACATTCACATCAACAGGGGTGGATATGATGTTGTCTGGAGGATCAGGCTTTGAGGGTTCAGTGGCAACATACTGGGACACTAGCCTCCCCAAGTCTGTCCCAAACAAAACACTTGTGGGAATATTCGAGGTTACCCCCACTTCCCGCACTCCCCTCCTGGAGCCCCAGTCCAAATACACCTTTGCGTCGGGCAGCACCTTTTCGACACCTCCAATTCCGGAGATGGTGAGGGTTTTCCCGGGTACCAAATCCTGTGACGACACCAGCTCAGGCAGCACAAGAGTGCGTGTGTCGCACAGTCCCATGGCCATGGCATGATGGTCTGAAAGTTGTCAAGGGACCTCCCACCACCCACAGCTACACACAAAACAGTGGACGGTATCTGGGACAGGGACAGGTCCTTCTGGTGCTGGGGACACATGGCTTTGACGTGTCCCGGCTGTCTGCAGAGATGACACAGTTAGGGTTCCCCTACCGACGTGGAGAGGGAAGCATGGGCAAGTGCCCCCTTGGGCTTGGGGGCAGGGACAGCCTGGCACTGTGTTCGTCTTACTCATGCTCCAGCCGGTAAATTTCTTGGTCTCTGGAGTCCTGTTGTTGGAGTACTCATCGGCAAGTGTCACTGTTGCAAAGGCCCCCTTGGTCTTCTGGTCATGGAGATACTGCTGGAGGTCCTCCTGGTAGTTCCACAAAAACTGCTCAGTTGTGGTGAGCCGCTTCAGCTGCTGGATGGTGGTGAGCTCCAATCCCATGGCCCATTGGTTGACTGCTCTCAGTAGGGCTGATCGGCCCAGCTGTCTGTAGGACCCCGCTGCAAACTCCAGAGCTTCTTCCAGTACGTCTCAGGGGTCAAATTGTACTGCTGGACCAGAACCTGCTTGATTTCCTCATAGCTCAGGGTGGTCTCAGTGGGCAGGTACTTAAATATTTCTAGGACTGATGGCAAGTTTTTTCAAATGCCAGCAAGAAAGTGTTCAATTCCCCTCTTTTGTCCAGCATGAGGAAGTCCTCCACCCATAGCTTCGGGAGTCAGATCTCAGGGGACTGCAACTGGCTGGGGTCTGCAGCTGGAGCTGGAGTTGGAGCTGAAGCATTTTTTGCTGGTGCTCGCGCTCCCACAGACGTTCTACTGCTTCTGCTGCCTCGCGACATTCTGCTGCTGCCTCGCGATGTTCTGCTGCTGCTAGGAGGGTCTCTTAGGAGGCCTTGTCTCCTTCCTTGAGACTGGTCTATGGAAGCTTGCAGGAAGTTATCCAAGCCTGCCTGGCTGGGGGGACAGGCAGGTGGTGAGCGGCAAACTGCGGGACTGACCGCCGCCAACTGGCTCCTAGAGGAGCCTGGGCTGGACTCCCCCTCTCCTTGAGCAACATCATCTTCTCCAACTCCTGCCCACCATTCGTAGCATTGGCCATCTCCTTGGCTCTGCCCCTGGTGCCACTGGCCATCCTTGCATTCTTTGGTCACTAACACAAAGCTGAAACCTGATGCACCCACACACCTGTGACAAAACAGCTTCTTATCTTAATCAGCCAGACGTCTAGATTTGTTAAGCCAAGGGAAATACACTATTGTCTTTGTGTTGACTTGTGAATGTGCGTGTTTTTCTTTGGCTGGTCAAGAAGGACATACTATTGTGTATAAACCAGAATATTGACTTCTCTTGGTTTGGAAACAATAATGTTTTTTAACATGCTAATTACATATTGTACTGAAGCCAGCTAGATGTTTATTTACAAGAGCCCCCTTCTATACCAACTATGTAAGTTAATTAAATGCACAAACAATGAGATCTGAGCCCTGTGGAATAATACGCTCCCTAATCTTTGACCTGTGGATGTGTACTTCAAAGGAAAACTGTAACTATTTAAGGGACATATGCCTCTGTAGCAGGCAGAATTGAAAGAGAGATCAGTCAGACTCTTCAGGACATAAGCTTGGTAGCATGGCTCGATCCAGAGAGACACAGATTTGGACTCTACATGATTCTGGCCTAAGGATTTACGGTCTTGACTGTAAGGATACAGATCTGCTCCATTGACCATCAGGGAACTCATAGATACATTTTGGGAAACCAGGTTGGGACGATGAAGTCACCTGGTCCCATGGATATGTTGTTTGGGGTTGCCAGGTGGGACCTTCTGGTCGCCTGGAACCCATGGAGACATTCAGAGAAGCCAGATTGGGACCAACCGATCATCTGGCCCCATGTAAACTCTCGGAGAGGCCAGGTTGGGACCCTCAGGTCTCCTGGCCTTGTACGTTGATGGACTGTTAGCTTCCTAAGCTTGCCGCTACCTCCTCTTTGTGGGGGCCCGCCATATTGCGGGGGGCCTCTGGTTGAAGTAGTTGGCCCTGGAAGTCCAAAATTCGCAGTTGTTCTATCCCAGGTGGGCCAGCGGAAGGGTGATACTGTGTAATTTTGGACCATCTTGGGTATTTGCTGGGACTGTTCTATATGTTTATTGTCCATTTGGTGGTTCAATAAAGTATTGCCACACTGTTTAACCCTCACCCTGTGTTGTCTGAGTGGTATTATGCCCATGGAAGACCCCGTGTCTTCACAACACCTTACAGTATTTCCACTCAGACTGTCTAGTGCTGAGCTTATCTTAAGACCCCAGCAGCAAAAGCTACTGCTGGCAGTTTTTAGTGTCTGGGAGTATGCATTCTACACTCACACACACTATTATCTTGATCCCACCGCACTGACACCACATGTGAAGGATCCACACCTCGCCTCTCACCTGACATCACTATTATATTAGACGGATCACGTGATATGGATCTGCACTTTGCACCAACGTGACATTCCGCAGCCCTCGGGGACACGTAAAGTCAGATTAGTACAGTTTTACACAGACACCCCATGTCCTCATTGGCTCAGGAAGGTAGAGGGAGTGAGAAGAGGTGGCCCCCTCAGTCATTGACATGGCCACACACTCGCTCACACCCGTGACAGGCTGAGAGGTCCCTTTCACTAACCCCAGTGAAACTGAACCTTATCGGCCTGGAATAGCTGCCACCAGTTCCTATTCAATATAAGCCCGATCTGTTAATGGGAATTATAACGGGCCAGATACCAGCCCCAGTAGCATGGGAAAATAACCTGAAAAACCGACATGTGGATTCGTGGATCAAGATAAAAGAGCAGCCCAAGGTTAAATTATATAATTAATCGCCTTAAAGGCACACTAGACAATACACTTTATGCACAATGGTTATACATATATAATGGTCAGATATGCAAATACAATAGTTGTGGGATAAAAGGTATAGGATTTCTGCCTATGTGTGGGCTGGGTCTCATAGGGGCCTGGCTTCCAGTGGGTTCTTTGGTCCTTCGCAGCATGTTACTTGACATGAGCCCCCCTATTCGAAGTAGCCGCATGCATCATAGAGAGAGCCATATGGCCTTACTCTAGTTTATATTTCCTATGGGTACCTCCACCCCTGCCCTCTGGGCTGAACCTGAGAGCCCTCCCCTCCCCCCCATATAATAGCTCCAAAACATCAGATGGGTCAAAACTCCTTAATGGACAAACCAAGGTGGTCGGTTCTGGTGTCATCAGATCCGGTCGAGCCCCTGCTATGCGTGGAGACTAAACACAGCTGTACTATATGTTTCCTACCATATATTCTATGTATCTCCCCACCCTGTGATGTCAGGACGGATCGGGACCCTGGACGGTATGAGATCCGTTTTTGGGATCTCTGATATGTACACGATGTACGGCTAGGATGTACAATAAGTCCATATTCTCTTTATGAAATCATAACTGACTCAGACCACCTGGTATCCACATGTCAAGCAAGCCCATGGTTCTGAGCTGAGCTTGCACAAGGTGTGATATCTATCACTCACAGTCTTTTTACTCTTGACCCCCCTGCTGCTGCTAGCTGTTCTGCTACAACTGCACACTGAATTTTCCTGGCAGTTGTGGCTGAAATTTTTGTTAGTCTGCCTGACCGTGGTTTGGTTTTTACAGAGCCCCTATTTTCCATTTGTTAATCATAGTTTGAATGCTGCTGACTGGCATTATCAATTCCTTTGATATTTTTTTGTATCCCTTTCCTGCGTTATACAGTTCAACTGCCTTTTCCCGTAGATCCGTTGACAATTCTTTTGCTTTCCCCATGGCTCACAATCCAGAAACGTCAGTGGCTGGATGAAAGATGCAAGAGTCTGTCTGGATCCCAGAACCTCACTCAGCTTTTATGCACACACACTGATTACAAGCAAACAGGTCACAGGTGGGGATGTTACCTCTAGTAGCCATTCAAACCCATTTGTGTCAAATTCTGTGTATGTTATCAGGCCAAAATCACCAGGGTATGTGAACTTTTGATCAGGGTCATTTGGAGGTTTTTGGTTGTCATTAAGATTTAAAAAGAGAAAGCACAGTAGTTTGACAATAAATGGCTTCACCCAACCAATAACCATGAGTGGAGAAAAAGTTTTTTTGTTATCATTAGTGATAAGCGAGCACTAAAATGCTTTGGTACTCGTTGTTCGAGTAGAGCAAATTGGAATGCTCGAGTGCTCGGTCCGAGTAATGAGCCCGATGTAAGTGTATGGGAAACTCGAGCATTTTTCCGGCGTCTTCACCCAGCGGTCTGCAGAGGGCTTAAAAATTGCCCAAATCAATGGGAACAGTGCTCAAATGACATGGGGAAAGCATGGGGAAGACCCCTGGAAGCATTTCTGACACCCAGGTCACTTCTGTCAACAACATTGTCAGAGGCATTACGCCACTTTTACGGACTCAAAATAAAACATACAAAAGCTAAACCAAAGTGGATTTTCCTGGCCAATATGTTAAAGAACATCCTTTCCATGGTAATGACTTGTATGTATGGCAAAATAAATAACCAAAAACAAAAATGCTCCTCCACACCTTGGGTTATGTTCACACGTAGCGTTTTTGATGCATTTTTGCACTTTTGCATTGCTTTCAACCAAGACAAATGCATTCACCAGGAATTGTCATTTTAACATTTTACTCCCTTATCTGTCCATGTGGTGTGTGATACATCATCAGACACATCCTGTTTCATTTATGATGGAGGGACTCTGAAAGTCACAAAGACTATTTTTATAGGGTCATCAGGCGGCCCCTACTATTCTTAAAGGGCCAGCAGTTAGCCCTCGCTATTGTTAGAGAGCCATCAGCCAGCTATGCTTTGTTGTTCCCATTATTAACGAGTGGGTCTCCTATACAGTTATTGGGTATGCAGTGACTGCAATGGCTGCCAAAAATTTGGAGGAACTCCAATGCTCCTTGCAAGAGACGTTGAGGTCAGAGGGCCTCCTGAAAGCAATGTTCCCATTATTAGGAAGTGTGTCTTCCATACTGTTTGTCTATGCAGTGAAGCAACGGCTACCAAAAATTTGGAGAAACTCCAATGGCCCATGCAAAAGACATAGAGGTCGGAGGGCCTCTTGCAAAAAATGCTCCCATTATTAGGAAGTGTGTCTCCCATACTGTTTGCCTATGCAGTGAAGCAATGGCTGCCAAACATTTGTGAGGAACTCCAATACCCCTTGCAAGAGACGTAGCGGTCAGAGGGCCTCCTGCAAAACATGCTCCCATTATTAGGAAGTGTGTCTCCCATACTGTTTGCCTATGCAGTGGAGCAACGGCTACCAAAAGTTTGGAGGAACTCCAATGCCCCTTGCAAGAGATGTAGAGGTCGGAGGGACTCCTGCAAAAAATGCTCCCATTATTAGGAAGTGCGTCTCCCATACTGTTTGCCTATGCAGTGAAGCAACAGCTGCCAAAAATTTGGAGGAACTCCAATGCCCCTTGCAAGAGACGTAGAGGTCAGAGGGCCTCCTGAAAACAATGTTCCCATTATTAGGAAGTGGGTCTCCCATAGTGTTTGCATATGCAGTGAAGCAATGGGTGTCAAAAATTTGGAGGAACTCCAATGCCCCTTGCAAGAGATGTAGAGGTCAGAAGTAGAGATCAGCGTTGTTCTACTCGAACTGTTCGCCAATCTCAAATTCGAGCTGTTTTGGGCGGTGTTCGAGCCGGTCGGCGAACACGAACAATTTGAGAAAAATTCGGCTGTTCGAGGTTATGTTCGATAACTGTTCGTGCACCAAAATCATAACTGGATTTTTTCTCAGTAATGATGAAAATTAATGTTAATACGCAGTTTGAGTGTACAGCGGGGCGGGGGGAGGGGCAGGGGATGGATCTCTGCAGGAACAATGAAGATCTCCATTTTTTTTTCTCTTTCCCGCATTTGCAGTGGGGAGGTGCAATCTGTCAGCCTATCAGCAGCGCACACACGGAGCGAAGTGCTTTTTTTCACACAAGCAAGGGCATGTGTGATTGGCAGTGTATGTCACATGTCCTTGCCCTATAAGACCAAGCCATTTTCCCCGTCGCCATCATTTTCTCACTGCTGCAGCTGCGTGTTAGACGGCACCGCTGTTGCTGTGTGCGCTATACCTTGTTAATTTCAAGCCAATTTTCGCACAAATATACAGATAGCTTGGGAGTAGGGAATAGTTGTGATTGCAGTCCTTTTAAGGACTAGGTTACAGCATTTCCTACGACTTTTATCAGGCAGGTCTGTGCTCTTAAATAGATAGATTGTGGGAGTAAAGACTAATTGTAATTGGAGTCCTTTTCAGGACTAGGTTACATCAGTTCCTATCAGTTTTTGCCAGGCAGGTCTGTGCCAGTGCTGTGCAAGTTTTTTTCACAGCATTTGGCTGAATCTAGCAAAGCTAATCCTTTTTGGCCTATTGCAGAGTGTGTTAGTCAGTGGAGTAGCCTATCTGTGTTGCAAGATATACCACCTGTGTATAGAATACCAATTTTTTTACTGCACCTAGTGAAGTAAAATCTTTTGGGCATAGCATCATTCTATTAGTCCATCTATACTGACCTCCATCAGGTTGCAAACTGAATATAATTTTTTTCTGCATCTAGCTCTGAAAAAATATTTGGGCTTCTAGCAGTGTGTGGGACTTGGTCTATTAGTCCATCTATACTGACCTCCATCAGGTTGCAAATTAAAAATAATTTTTTTCTGCATCTAGCTCTGAAAAAATATTTGGGCTTCTAGCAGTGTGTGGGACTTGGTCTATTAGTCTATCTATACTGACCTCCATCAGGTTGCAAATTAAAAATAATTTTTTTCTTCATTTAGCTCTGAAAAAATATTTGGGCTTCTAGCAGTGTGTGGGACTTGTTCTATTAGTCCTTCTATACTGACCTCCAGCAGGTTGCAAATTGAATATAATTTTTTTCTGCATCTAGCTCTGAAAAAATATTTGGGCTTCTAGCGGTGTGTGGGACTTGGTCTATTAGTCCATCTATACTGACCTCCATCAGGTTGCAAATTAAAAATAATTTTTTTCTGCATCTAGCTCTGAAAAAATATTTGGGCTTCTAGCGGTGTGTGGGACTTGGTCTATTAGTCCATCTATACTGACCTCCATCAGGTTGCAAATTAAAAATATTTTTTTTCTGCATCTAGCTCTGAAAAAATATTTGGGCTTCTAGCAGTGTGTGGGACTTGGTCTATTAGTCCATCTATACTGACCTCCATCAGGTTGCAAATTGAATAAAAAAATTTTCTGCATCTAGCTCTGAAAAAATATTTGGGCTTCTAGCGGTGTGTGGGACTTGGTCTATTAGTCCATCTATACTGACCTCCATCAGGTTGCAAATTAAAAATAATTTTTTTCTGCATCTAGCTCTGAAAAAATATTTGGGCTTCTAGCAGTGTGTGGGACTTGGTCTATTAGTCTATCTATACTGACCTCCATCAGGTTGCAAATTAAAAATAATTTTTTTCTTCATTTAGCTCTGAAAAAATATTTGGGCTTCTAGCAGTGTGTGGGACTTGTTCTATTAGTCCTTCTATACTGACCTCCAGCAGGTTGCAAATTGAATATAATTTTTTTCTGCATCTAGCTCTGAAAAAATATTTGGGCTTCTAGCGGTGTGTGGGACTTGGTCTATTAGTCCATCTATACTGACCTCCATCAGGTTGCAAATTAAAAATAATTTTTTTCTGCATCTAGCTCTGAAAAAATATTTGGGCTTCTAGCGGTGTGTGGGACTTGGTCTATTAGTCCATCTATACTGACCTCCATCAGGTTGCAAATTAAAAATAATTTTTTTCTGCATCTAGCTCTGAAAAAATATTTGGGCTTCTAGCAGTGTGTGGGACTTGGTCTATTAGTCCATCTATACTGACCTCCATCAGGTTGCAAATTGAATAAAAAAATTTTCTGCATCTAGCTCTGAAAAAATATTTGGGCTTCTAGCGGTGTGTGGGACTTGGTCTATTAGTCCATCTATACTGACCTCCATCAGGTTGCAAATTAAAAATAATTTTTTTCTGCATCTAACCCAGCCAATAGTTTTGGCCTAATACCACAGTTTGGCCACTCAGCTCTGCTCGTTTACCATCCATTGTTTTTTTGTGCAAACAACTCCAGAGTTGTGAATTAGTTAACCACCAAAATGAGTGGAAAAAGGCCTGCTGCTGGTGGAAAGGGGAATAGGCGTGTTGGGAAGGGGAAAAAAGGTTGTGTCCGTGGGGTAGGTGCAGAAGAAAGACCATCTTCCAGCCAAACTAAAATGTCTACTTCTTTTAGCGGACAATGTGATAAGATCCCTTTCTTACGGCCACGCTAATCGCTACAAATTCCAGATGAGGCACAAAAACAGCAGGTGCTTCAACGGATATCAAGTGCTCCTTTAAGTGGGCTCTCCTCCACATCAACTTCAACATCACAAATACTCCAGTCCTCAAAGGTGTCACCCAAATCGCACTTGCTTCCTCACAGCTCCCAAATCTCCAGCTGCGCGTCTGAGTATGAGGTAGAACAGATGGTTGAGTCTGCAGAGCTGTTTACTCATACTATAGCCTGGGAATCAGAGGTCGACTCCAGCGCTTCTGTGAATCCAGACGAGGAAATGATCTGCACTGATGCCCAGAATCTTTATGAGTCGGATCCAGGACCAGACGCAGAAGGTTCTGACCATAATGTAGACCCTCATTCCCAAACTGTAACTCCTGTTGGTGGAGACAATGAGGAAGACGATGATAAGACTCAAATACCTGATTGGAGCGACAACTTTAGTTTTTTGTCAGGGCAGGAACAGGTTGGCTCTGAGGACGACGGGTGTGATAACGCACAGGGTGATGATGATGAGGTCGGAGATCCCACTTACTGTCAACCCACAGTCAGCCAAGAGATGAGGTCAGCAGAGGAGGTGGAGGAAGATGCTAGTGACGACGAGGTCAGGTTGCGCCTTCCTGGACAGAGACGTAGTACTGGAAGCACGTCAACAACTGCATCCTCAAACACAACTCTGCCTCTCACCACAAGTCGTGGTGGCTCTTCAGGTCGCATGGGTGCTAAGCCTTGCATAGCCTGGGCATTTTTTCAGATCGATAAAGATGACCCAACTCGTGTTATCTGTAACATTTGTCAGCAAAAGCTAAGTAGAGGCCAAAAAATACATAGTTTGAGTACTTCATGCATGAACCGGCACATGGACATGAAGCATAAGTTGCAGTGGGAAGCTCAGTGTGCTACAATGCGGTCTAGCCGGCCGGGCCAACCACCGTCTGCCATATCTTGTGCATCCGCAGCCTCTTCATCCTCTGTGACTGGGGGGACAGCAGTCACACCTGTTTTGGGGCGCAGACCTGCCACCTCTTTACCCGCAACAGCCAGCGTGATTGGCAGGTCATCATTTTCTTTGGAGGTGGTAACACCAGCTGGTCTTGAGCGCTGTCCGACATCGATAGCACCACCTTTGGATCAAGGCAACCTAACATGTCCGCCTGCATCTTCCTCACAGACCGGCAGTTTGCCGGGGACACCCTTATCAACCCCGTCTAAGCACAATAGCCAGCCCTCGGTCCCTCAGATGTGGACAAGTAAAAGACCATTTCCTCCTAGCCATGAGAAAGCTAAGAGGTTGAATTTCACCATCTGCAAGCTCTTGGCTACAGAAATGCTGCCTTTCCGCCTGGTGGACACAGAGGATTTTCGAGACCTTATGTCCGTCGCAGTGCCCCAGTACCAGATGCCCATTCGGCACTACTTCTCAAAGAAAGGTGTGCCTGCGCTCCACCAGCATGTCGCACACAACATCACTGCTTCTTTGAGAAACTCTGTGTGTGACAGGGTGCATTTCACCACAGACACTTGGACGAGTAGGCATGGACAGGGGCGTTACATGTCGCTGACTGGGCACTGGGTAACTATGGTGACAGCAGGACAAGGCGCTGCTGTCCAAGTCTTGCCGTCCCCACGAGTTGTGCGTCAATCCTCTTTATGTCATTTTTCCTCCACTGCTTCTGCCTCCTCAACCTCCTCTCGGTCTTCCACCTGCACCCAAAGCCTGTCTGGTCATGCCACAAGCTTTCTAACTGCGCAGAAGGGATCCTGCACACCTCCTTACTATGCTGGCAGTAGGGCTCAACGTCATCAGGCGGTTTTTACATTGAAATGTCTGGGAAATGTGAGTCACACAGCTGAGGAGTTGTGGTCAGCTCTGGAGAACCAATTTCATGAATGGTTGTCTCCACTGGACCTGAAACCAGGGAAGGCCGTGTGCGACAATGCTGCAAACCTGGGTGCGGCCCTTCGCCGGGGCAATGTCACACACGTGCCTTGTATGGCTCACGTGTTGAACCTGGTTGTCCAGCAATTTTTAGCCCACTATCCCAGACTAGATGGCCTTCTGCAGAGGGCACGGTCGCTGTGTGCTCACTTCCGCCGTTCGCATCCCGCAGCTCAGCGACTTACATCTCTACAGAAGTCGTTGGGCCTGCCACTTCACCGGCTAAAATGCGATGTGCCTACCCGGTGGAATTCAACTCTGCACATGTTGCAGCGACTGTGGCAGCACCGACAAGCCCTGGTGCAATACGTTCTGACGTATAGCCTGGGCCAACGAGATTCAGAGGTGGGGCAAATCACGCTGGAGGAGTGGTCTCAGATCAGGGACCTATGCACCCTTCTGCACAGTTTTGAAATGGCGACGAAGATGTTTAGTGCTGACGATGCCATTATCAGCATGACTATTCCGGTGATTTACATGCTGGAGCACATGTTAAACAGAATTCGGAGTCAGGTGGTGGCACAAGAGGAGGTGGAGGAAGTAGAGGAGGAGGAGTTGTATGCGGAAGGGCTAACATCTGCAAGGTCCAGACGGTCGGCAGCACCAGGGCGGCAGGCATGTGAGGGTGGGGGAGATGATTTTACCAGGGCGCATGGTAGCAGCCAAACTAGTGAGGAAGGTGCAGGAGCCCAGGAAGAAGTGGAGGACGAACTGATGGAAGACTCATCAGATGAGGGAGACCTTGATCACATTTCTGTTGTGCGAGGTTGGGGGGAGAGGACAGAGGAAGGAAGCATGATTGTTACCTCGCCACCAACACAACAGGGACTTGGTGCTCCTGGATGCGCAACACAGATGAGTGCCTTCTTGCTGCACTACCTGCAACATGACCCTCGAATTGTGAGAATTAGAAATAATCCTGACTACTGGGTTGCCACACTGTTAGATCCCCGGTACAAAAGTAAATTTGCAGAAATTATTCCTGCCATAGAAAGGGATGCACGCATGCAGGAGTATCAGCAGAGACTGTTGCAGAATCTTACATGTGCTTTTCCACAAAATACCAGTGGTGCACGTAGTGAATCTCACAGTTCCAACTTGCCAATCGTGGTCTGTATGGAATTGTTCAATAAAGGGCCCAAAATTAAGATAACATAGATGGGAGAGGTCTCTATGAATAGGAATTCCAAAGTATTTGATACCCTGTGAGGGCCAGGCAAAGGGAAAGTTGGACTGGATGGAATCCTATATGGATTTAGGGAGGGAGACATCGAGGGCCTCAGACTTCGCTGCATTGATTTTAAAATTTTACCATGTAACAAAGTGATCTATTTCAGCCATAACAGCAGGGATGGATATATGTGATTGAGTGATATATACTAGGACATCATCAGCAAATAGAGAGCACTTGTACTCGGTGCCTCCCACCTCAATCCACCTAATATTGGGGTTATGGCGAATTGATGAGAGCAGGTGCTCCGTCACTAGGATGTATAAGAGAGGGGACAGAGGACATCCCTGCCTTGTCCCATTGGTGATTGTGAAAGGTGATGAAAATGTTCTGACGCACCCCCTGGGCCTTGGGACACCCGGAGCCGGACCCTTTTTGGTGGATGCTGGTGGTTGTAGTCTTCGTGGCGGCGATCCGGTTCCGTGGCTCAGGGCGGTCAAACCAGTGGCGGAACTATTTATGTGGTTTTGATGTTTAAATGTCCGACTACGCCACCCGTGGATTGCGGTCAGAGTGAACCGCCGCTACAGGGCAGACCGCTAAGGCTGGTGTTGTGGGTGCAGCAGAGCGTAGCATAACTCCCCACGGGAGGAGTATAGCCTCAGGGCAGTGTATGCGGAGGATGGGGGTGATGGTGCAGGGCAGCAGCAGTAACGACACGGAGTGAGTGATGCAGTTCAGGGCCTTTACTCACAGTTCTTATTATCCAGACCACGTCTGCAGGTAACGGCTGCCCACGTCGTACTGTGCTCACCAGGTGAGGGGCTCAGACAACTCCCAGATAACTTTGGAGCGCTTCACAGGACCCCCTTTGTGTGTCCTTTGTCTGGCCTTTCTTACCAACACTTCTGTCCGGCTGCCTCGGGCCTCCTCTTGGTAAACTTGGCGCCAGTTTCCCTGACCCTATGTGGTGCCTTCCTAGCGGGTGGAGCAAGGGGCTGCGCCACATAAAATGTCAGAGCCTCCGGTTTCTAGCTGAGGGTCGTTTCCTGCCGCCACTAGTTCGGGGACCGGTCTCCCCCTTTGGCCTGACCCCTCCACGCAGGTGGATTCGGGCGTGCGGTGGCGACTCGCCCGTCCGCACCCCTGGGATCCCTTCATTCCTCGTTCCTGGAGCCTTCTCCGCTCCTCTTCCTTCCTTCTCCCTCTTGCAGGCCTGGGCCTCTGTTACTAGGCCCGCCTCCGGAGCAGAGCTCATGCAGAGCCCCTGCTCCCTGCCACTTCTGCTCAGACTTCTCTGCACTGAACTAAGATGGTGCCCACCTTTTATACTCCCTTCTCAATGCACCCAGGAACTGCTTCCTCCCTGCTCCTGCACTGCAGGGTTCCCCTTCCTCAGTGTTCCCTCCCCCCACTCCAGCCAGGGACAGGGACTGTCGTGCCCATCTCAGGGGCATATTGGTCGCCCTGCCCCACGGCAATGTGGTGTAATGCATGCAGGTGTCGGGTCCTGATCCACACTCCATCCTTATCTGAGAGTGAGATATCACACCTCTGGGTGAGGTGCAATACGTCTGTAGCAACCGAGCCCTCGGTGCTACAGTTCCATTTATCTTCAGCCTAGGTGACGTATTGTGATACAGGGCCGTGATTTTGGCTATAAAAGGGTCCCCTAGACCCCTACCCCAAGCTTTTTAAGAGAATCATATATGGCGTGCCAGGAGACTCTATGGAATGCTTTCTCAGCATCCAACGAGAGTATCTGCTTACAAATTTTTAACTGCATCTAGCCCAGGAAATACTTTGTGCCTAGTAGCAGTGTCTGCTAGTCAGCGGATTATCCCGGCTGTTAAGCAAGCTACACCACCTGTAGTTTGGACACTTAATTTTTTCAAAGGAAATGCTTCGGGACCACGGGATACTTAGTGAAGAGCATCAGGAGGCACCCCAAGGCATAGGGGCTGGGACTGGCACTAGGATGCCTTGCGGTGGACAGCCGAGCTCGATCCTTATAAAAGCTTTTTAACTGCAGCAGCTTTAGTGGACGCTACTGGAGCTGGAATTACGCGGCTGCTGGCATGAGACTTGCCCTCCAATAGATCCTTGTAAATGGATTTAAAGTGTATTCATTCAAATTAGAGGGACAATTTAAATTAAAAAGCTTAGAGCTGCCTCCACCACAGGGGGGCTCTCTCGACTCACCAGCGGACAGGCACCAGTATTGGGAGAGGGGGGCTGGCCGTCAGGGTTCACCGCGGCTCTGGCACAAACCCGGCGACACGGAGGTGGCACGGGCAGGAGCGGACTGGCCGTCTCGGCTTCTCACTTTTTGGATTTTAGAAGGGCATGACATGCCTATATCTGTGTCTCCCCCTCCTTTTACTCCTCCACCTCTTTTCTTTTCGCATGACTATATGTACTTGTCACTTTTCCATGTGTTAGTTGTGTCTTCTGAGCAGTTTGTCAGCTTTTGGACACCTTTGAAGGTGTTTTCTATGTGTTTCTATGTGTTTTTGTTTGCCTGCCATTGGTTTTAACGGTGTTCGAAGGTGTTCGACGAACAGTTCGACGAACAGTTCGGCGAACACACGGGTGTTCGACGAACCGAACCGAACTCGAACACTACGGGGGTGGCTCAACACTAGTCAGAAGGCCTCCTGCAAAAAGTGCTCCCATTATTAGGAAGTGTGTCTCCCATACTGTTTGCCTATGCAGTGAAGCAATGGCTGCCAAAAATTTGGAGGAACTCCAATGCCCCCTGCAAGAGACGTAGAGGTCGGAGGGCCTCCTGAAAACAATGTTCCCATTATTAGGAAGTGGGTCTCCCATACAGTTTGCCTATGCAGTGAAGCAACGGCTGCCAAAAATTTGGAGGAACTCCAATGCCCCTTGCAAGAGACGTAGAGGTTGGAGGGGCTCCTGAAAGCAATATTCCCATTATTAGTAAGTGGGTCTACCATAATGTTTGCCTATGCAGTGAAGCAATTGCTGCCAAAAATTTGAAGGAGCTCCAATGTCCCTTGAAAGAGACGTAGATATGTTGATATTGTACATATGGTGGTGGAGGATGAGGAAGCGGAGAAGGAGGAGGACAAGAACAAATAGACAAAATCAGGAAGCGTATACCCATGTCTAAGTGTGAAGACAGAGGTGCATGGGAATAGAGTTAGACCTCCCAAAAAAACCCCACTGTATTTGAGTTTATGTTACACTGCTATCATAAGGTGGTGTTGAGAAGTCTGGCCCAATCCAGCCCTTGTTCATCTTTATAAGAGTCAGCCTGTCAGCATTTTCAGTTGACAAGCAGATGTGCCAATCAGTTATAATTCCATCAGCGGCACTAAAAACACACTCTGACAAAACGCTAGCGGCAGGGCAGGCCAGGACCTCCAAGGCATAGAGAGCCAGTTCATGCCACGTGTCCAGCTTGGATACCCAATAATTAATTTATAAGGATAATAATTATAAGGCACAGAGGAATCGCGGAGGACGTTGGTACGGTCGGTAAGGTACTCCCTCAGAATCTTCTGCAACTTTTCCCTCCTTGGGAGAGTACCCCGCGCATCAGGGCTTGTGCGATGGGAAGGTCTGAGAAAACTGTCCCAGTACTTTGACAGTGTTCCTCTGCCTCTGCTGGATTGCATTTGTGTCTCTCTCGCCTGTACTCCTTGGCTGTCCAATGAACTGTGACCTCTGCCGCCAGCGTTTTCAGATGGGAATTTTGTTAATAATTCCGCAACAAGGGTCTTCTCATACTGCCCCATTTTATTAGGCCTGTCCTGCACGGAAATAAGAGACAGAAAGTTCTCCTTGTAGCGTGGGTCTAGAAGTGTCACCAACCAATAATGACTGTCGCCCAAAATTTGGACAACGCGAGGGTCACGGGAAAGGCAGCGTAACATAAACTCAGCCATGTGTTCCAGACTGCAAAGAGGCAAGACTTCCGTGTCCTCACCAAGAGGACGACTGACCATGCTCTCCTCCTCATCCTCCTCCTCTTCCTCCTCCTCTCTGTCCTCAGGCCATCCACGCTGAACAGACGGTATGACAGTTGTGCAGGTAGTACCGTCAATAGCGCAGGAAAATAGCTTCTGTTCTTCCTCCTCCTCCTCCTCTTCCTCATTGTCACCCAATCCACCTTGGGATGAGATGAGGCTGGACTGTGTGTAATCACCCTGTATGGTTCCTTGCTCCATCTCATCGTGCTCCGCCTGCAATGCATCCTCTTTGATTGTGAGCAGAGAGCGTTTCAGAAGACAGAGAAGCGGGAGGGTGATGCTAATTATGGCGTCATCACTGCTCACCATCTTGGTGGGGTCCTCAAAGTTTTGGAGGATGGTACATATGTCTGACATCCATGTCCACTCTTGAGGTCTTATGTGTGGAGTTTGAACTGAATACCGACAGCCTTGTTGATGCTGGTAGCCAACAACTGCCCTCTTCTGATCACAAATCCTTCTCAACATCTGCAATGTAGAGTTCCAATGCATAGGGACATCACACACCAGTCGGTGAGCCGGAGGCTGAAAATGCTGTTGAAGCATGGCAAGGGCGGTGGAAGCTGTAGCTGACTTTCTAAAATGGGCACACAGGCGACGTACTTTGACAAGCAGATCCAGCAGATCCAGGTAGCTTTTGAGAAACCGCTAAACCACGAGGTTAAGCACATGGGCCAGGCATGGTACGTGTGTGAGCTCGCCTCGCCTCAGAGCCGCCACCAAGTTCCGACCATTGTTACATACGACCATGCCTGACTGTAGGTTCAGCAGTGTTAGCCACAGATCTGCCTGCTTTTTCAGAGCTGTCCACAACTCTTCAGCATTGTGTGGTTTGTCACCTAAGCATATTAGCTTCAGCACAGCCACTTGCCACTTGGCTGAGGCAGTGCTGCAGTGCTTCCAGCTTGTGACTGATGTGGTAATTTTGGAGATGGAGGCAGAAGAGGAGGAGGAGGAGGATGAGGTGCAGGAGCTGTAGAATGTTGGGGCAACCTTGATTGACTTTGGGCCCGCAATCCTCGTTGTTGGAAGGACGTGTTCCGTCCCAAGGTCCGACTGGGTCTCGGCTTCCACTGTATTAACCTAGTGTGCCGTCAGCGAGATGTACCTTCCCTGCCCACAAGCACTTGTCCATGTGTCCGTGGTTAGCTGGACTTTTCCAGTAACTGCATTGTTGAGGTCACAGCTAATGTTGTGGGACACGAGCTTGTGTAATGCGGGGATGGCACACCCGGAGAAATAGTGGCGGCTGGGGACCGAGTACTGAGGGTCGGCTGCCGCCATCTGGTTGCAGAAAGCTTCCATCTCCACGAGCCTAAAAGGCAACATTTCAAGCACAAGCAGTCGCAAAATGTGTGAATTTAGTAGTGTGGTCTGTGGGGCGTGACTGCGCATTTGCTCTTGCATTTTAAGGACTGGGGTAGGACAACTGAATGCTGCACTGGGACAAGGACGTGGACGTACTTGCTGATGGTGCTACTTGAGAGTGTGTGTCGCGTCCCCGGGGGCCTTACTGTTTGGGAACAGTATATATATATATCACGCTGGCTGGCCCAGGGCGGACAGTGCACAAAAGGGGTAGCGATTGCTAATAAAGTTCAGAGAAATTCATGACGCCACCTGTGGTGTCTGGTGAAGGTCACCAGCGCTGCAGCAGTCCTCTGAGGCAGGTGACAAGGCAGCTAAAGATGGTACAGCTCCCCACAGGTGGAACGGGCCTCAGGGCAGTGTAGATAGATAGATGGTGGGTGTGCTGGGCGTTGTTGTGCAGGTAGAGAACGCAGCAGGAGTAACGGACAGAGACAGGGGGTTTTGCTTCGTTACCTGTACTGGTACAGCTGGTAGATACGGTCCAGGGAACTCTAGGTGAAGGGTGCACTTTTGGACTTCTCCCCAGTGAGCGAGTATAAGGCCTCCTGATCCGTGTCTGCCTCTGTGTAAGCTCCTGGCCAGCCTGCAACTGTGCCTAGCTTATGTGTCTTGTTTTTTCTCCACCTGTTGCTCTGAAGTAGGACCTCCAGTTGGTAACCACTTTCCCTGGACGTCGGGGCATTCGTGGTTCCTGGTCCTGTATGTGTCTAGCTTCAGGTTTGCCAGGGACTTGTAGTCCTCCTGGGATTCCGGTTATCCCTATTGGGTGTAAAGGGTCCCTGTAGGCTCGGACCCGGTGTCCGGTATATATACTGGGGTGAGCCTGGTATGCTCCTCTGCCCCCTTTGATCACTCCTTCCTTTTCTCCTCGCCGTCGGCCACGCTCGGGGCCCTCACTAGGCTTCAGTACTGCTGGAGGCCTAGCTTGCCTCACACAGCAGCCTGCGTGCTCCTCTCACTCTGAGCACTAACTTCACTGACTTGAAAACACTAGAAACTCAGCTGCCTGGCTCCACCTTCCCTTTATATATCCCTATCAGGGCTCCATCTGCTGGTATGAGGTGGAAGGTGGAGGTGTTTGCATGTAGTGAGGGCCTCTTGTGGAGAAATCATTCCGTGCACCCTTCTGGGTTCTGTGGCACCATGCGCAGCAGGACGCCACATGTGCAATGACAGGTGCAGGGCAGGAGGCATCTTCTTCGCATGTGCCATGGATAGGGTATTGTAATGCACACATAGCAGTGGAAGAAGCAGTGGTGTCACCTGCAGACACTGTTCCTGGACCCTGGGGTTCAGCCCACTTAGTCGGGTGCTTGGCTGCCATGTGCCTGATCATGCTGGTGGTGGTCAGGCTGCTAGTTTTTCTACCCCTGCTGATGCTGGCCTGGCATATGGTGCAAATGGCCTTTTTGGGGTTATTGGCAGGGTCTTTAAAAAACAACCAGTCTCGGGAAGACCTAACAGTTGTACTGGCAACTTCTGTTGTGTTGATGTTACGTGGAACGCATTCCCGCCTTCTGTCTGCGGCCACCACACTGATTCTTCCTGCCTGTTGTGGTGCTACGCCTCCCTCCCCCTGTGTGCTGCTGTCCTCACTCTGCATGTCCTCCTGCCAGGTTGGGTCAGTGACTTCATCGTGAACCACCTCATCTTCCACTTCCGCACCCTGGTCCTCCTCCTGACTTTCTGGCAATTATCTCATCATCATCCTCCTCTTGTGACAGTTTCCCACTGTCGCCTTCATGTGACCGTGGCTACTCAAATATTTGGGTATCGCTACATGCGATCTCCTCTTGCCCCGCTTCAAGTGAACCAGGCGAGAGGCCCGAATCTATAAATGGAAAAGTGAACAGCTCTTCGGAGTTTCCAAGTGTGTCAATCAGTTGTCTCTGAGCACTCGGCATGATGGGAGGAAGGAGGATCAGGGTGAGGAATATGCAGTCCAGACTCACGGCTACAAAGACTTGAAAGTGTGAAAGACAGGGTGGTGGTGGTGGTGGTGGTGGCTAAGTGACTGGAAGCTTTATCTGCTATCCAACCAATAACCTTTTGACACTGCTCTGGGTTCAATAGTGGTGTTCTGCGGTCCCCTATTAATTGGGACAGGAAGGTCGAGCGACAAGATGTCGGTGTTTGTTGTGGCGCAATTACAGCTTGCCCACGGCCTCAGCCTCATCCTCTGCATGCACCATCACCATCATGTTCACTTCCCCGTCCCTTGCCACGCGCCTTGCCCATTTTAAATGGAAGAAATTATTTTCCACGTTCACTACAAATGGCTGGATTGGAAGCCCAGTGATATGTGATACGTGTGACAGAAAACCACAGTTTTAAATAGCTGGCCTGTAGGTTACTATTTTTCACAGCGACCTGATTTCAATAACTTCACTGACACACTGCAACAAAATTTTAATGGAGGCCAGAAATGACTAAATTTGTAGTTCACTTATATGTGATATGTGTGATGGAAAACCCCAGTTTTATATAGCTGGCCTGTAGGTTACTCTTTTTCACAGCGACCTCGTGTCAATAAGTTCACTGACACACTGTAACAAAATTTAAATGGAGGCCAGAAATGGCTGCTTTTGGAGCACACTTATATGTGATACGTGTGATGGAAAACCACCGTTTTAAATAGCTGGCCTGTAGGTTACTATTTTTCACAGCGACAACGTGTCAATAACTTCACTGACACACTGCAACAAAATTTAAATGGAGGCCAAAAATGGCTGAATTTGGAGCGCACTTATTTGTGATACGTGTGACGGAAAACCACAGTTTTAAATAGCTGGCCTGTAGGTTACTATTTTTCACAGCGACCTTGTGTCAATGATAGAGTTGAGCCACCCCCGTAGTGTTCGGGTTCGGTTCGTCGAACACCAGTGTGGTGTATTCGCCGAACTGTTCGTCGAACACCATCGAACACCGTTAAAACCAATGGCAGGTAAACAAAAACACATAGAAACACATAGAAAACACCTTCAAAGGTGTCCAAAAGCTGACAAACTGCTCAGAAGACGCAACTAACACATGGAAAAGTGACAAGTACATATAGTCATGCGAAAAGAAAAGAGGTGGAGGAGTAAAAAGAGGAGGAGACACAGATATAGGCATGTCATGCCCTTCTAAAATCAAGAAAGGCTGGAGTAAAAATCTAAAATCAGCCTACCAACACCCAGACGTCGAGACAAGAAAATTAAAAAAAAGAAATATCTTTAGGTAGAATGGCGGTTCCATTCAGAACACTTTCCTTACAAGACGTAGTGGTATCCCCGTTGTGAGTTGTGACAAAAACGGAACCCAATACATTCGGACTAATCCACCATTTGTCATATCCAAGGGGCAGGTCAGTAAACGACAACATCGACGTGGAACCAAGTACAGTAGTATATACTGTACATTCTTTGACAAGGCAATCAGGCGGATCAAGAAGTTGGGAAGGGTCACCCTAATGGCCAAAACAGACATTGATGCGGCGTTCCGGTTACTTACTACCGGTGCCTCCGAATAGTGTCCACCTATTGGGCTGCTTCTGTGAAGGAGCATACTATATAGATCGCTGTTTGCCCATGGGGTGGTCCAGATCCTGCTCACTAATTGAGGCGTTTAGTTGCTTCCTCGAATAGGTTGTAATGGACGTTTCTAAGGGGGCACATATTATCCATTACCTCAACAACTTCTTATGCCTGGGCCTAAAAAATTCGCCACAGTGTGAATACACGCGATAGTCCACCTGTGAGAAGGAGAGAGCTGGAGGGAGAGCGGACACCACAGAGCCGAGGGGTTAGATGGAGAATGGAAGAAGGAAAGAGGGCGAGGGAGGTAAGGGAGTACAGTGGAAGGAAGACCTGAGCTCCCCCATGTTCCTGCTGGACGGGGAACAGCCCTGGGAAGAAAAGCCGCTTGCGCATCCCTTTGAGGTTACGGGTGCGAGCGGGCAGAGGGACTACGCTGGAGTGCGAAGCTGACACGGCCAGTCCGTTCCTGCCCGTGCGACCTCCGTGTCGCCGAGTTTGTGCCAGAGCCGCGGTGGACCCTGACGGCCAGCCCCCCTCTCCCAATACTGGTGTCTGTCCGCTGGTGGGTCGAGCCCCCCCGTGGTGGAGGCAGGTCTAAGCTCTGTAATTTAAATTGGCTCTGTAATTTGAATGAGTACACTTTAAATCCTTTTACAAGGATCTATTGGAGCGCAAATCTGATGCCAGCAGCCGCGGTAATTCCAGCTCCAGTAGCGTCCACTAAAGCTGCTGCAGTTAAAAAGCTTTTATAAGGATCGAGCTTGGCGGTCCACTGCAAGGCGTCCTACCGCCAGTCCCAGCCCTGTGCCTTGGGGTGCCTCCCCCGATGCTCTTCACTGAGTGTCCCGGGGGCCCGAAGCATTTCCTTTGAAAAAATTAAGTGTCCAAACTACAGGTGGTGTAGCTTACTTAACAGCTGGGATAATCCGCAGACTAGCAGACGCTGCTACTAGGCCCAAAGTATTGCCTGGGCTAGATGCAGTTAAAAAATTGTAATTAGATCTACAGGCGGTGGCTACTCCGCTGACTAGCAGACACTGAAGCTTTGCAGCAGACCTCTGATTCCCAGGCTATAGTATGAGTAAACAGCTCTTCAGACTCAACCATCTGTGTTACCCCAAGCCATAGTGTATGTACTTTCTTACGGTTAAAAGGGGGGGTAGAGACCCGACCCACCTGGAATTGACGATGCCAACATCATGTAAAACACAGCAAGGGGACTCCAAAAAGAGTCTCCATTTTTTCCAAAAATTGTGGCACAGTCACCACTTAAGCGGCATCAATTGTCCCAGAGTTGCTTAAAATGGTTGGTGAGGTGATTTTCCAAAATCCTAAAGCTTTTAGTCTCCCCAGAATGACACAGGTGGGGCAGATGGTGGTTGGACCGTCCCGCTAGGCCACATTGTAGCACAGTGAGCTTCGCACTGCAACTTATGCTTCATATCCATGTGACGGTTCAAGCATAAAGTACTCAAACTATTGTTTTTTTGGCCTCTACTTAGCTTTTGGTGACAAATGTTACAGCTAACATGAGTTGGGTCATCCTTAGCGATCTCAAAAAATGCCCAGGCTATGCAAGGTTTAGAGCCCATGTGACACTGCTGCTGCACAAGGTCTGGCATTGAGGCTGCTAGGCATGTCGTGTCCTTTGTGTACAAGGGAAGATGGACAGGGGCCTGTCAAGGCGGAAGGGAGGTCCCTGGGGCTAACAGAGCCAGTGGGCAAAGAGATGCTCAATGAGGAACAAATGGTAGGTCTGAAGATGTGTTTAGCTAAGAAAGTATTTTTATCCTAAGTCATGTGACAAGGCTCCTTAGAAAGTCGATATTGACTTTTAGGATTGCTACTTCCTGTAGGTGGCACTATAGTTCTAGTCCTCTTCCTCTCTGAAGAGACAATTTGCATATTTTCCAGAGGAGCATTGCAGCTTAAAAGTCTCCTCACCTCGACATGCTTAACAAGTCAGTCTCCGCAAAGAGAAATGTTACACCTTGAATCCCAGTCAGACACCTCTCACGCAGCCAAACCATATCTCACACTTTGCACTGATGAGGGACAGTACCCTGAAACACAGTGTCTGCAAATTAAGATTCTGGTTATGGCTTTTATTCTAAGTCATGTGACAAGGCTCATTAGAGAGTCGATATTGACTTTTAGGATTGCTACTTCCTATAGGTGGCACTAGAGTTCTAGTCCTCTTCCTCTCTGAAGAGACAATTTGCTAAGAAAGTAAAGAATATGGATTGCTGTACCCTATCCCATGAGTTACCACTTGATGAACTTGAACTGACTAGTAAAAGTGTGCTTGTTGCAATTAACTTGATGTTCCCTTAATTGTGTATGGTGGCACCTTAGGATGGATGCCTGGAGACAGCGGAGGCCTGCAGCCTACAAGTGAGTGTGATGCACCCCACACCTCACAGCACACTGGGACACCGTTTATCTGTAAAGTGCCAGAGCGTAACAGGACAGCAGCTCGGTCATGACTATCGCTCTTGCGCACTTTACGCACATACCAGTCCAATATGTCCTAAATGTTCCTGATTCTGATACGCTTGCCACCTACTTATTTAGAGTGGGTTAATTCTTCTTCAGCCTTCTACCAGCACCTATCTTCCATAAAGCACTTTGCTGCTGTCTCTCCATGTACTCTCATTCTTACTGTAGAAAGCTGTCAATCATTGAGTAGGAACACTAACTGCTAAAAGCACAAGTGTAACGTGGCGTGGGGTGGTAGCTGTGGGCGAGGTACTTGTCTTTCACGCCCTGGCACACTACATGTTAGTGAGAGTCTTGACTGGGTGTATGGACGTGTGCTGTTATAGCTCTATGCCCATGCAGGCTGCATGTAATCTATCTTCCTTCAGAAATCTGACCCACGTGCCCGTCGTGAGGTCATGCAGTCTTTGAGGCAGGTGTTGTGTTTTCACCATCCTCCTCTCCACAAAGATGTTATGATTAGTCCCAAACTGTTGAATGAACCTAGTTAACCACTCCCAGTAACGCTCGGCCAAGGGACTCACCAGCATGGTTCCGGCCCGAGTACTGGCTCATCTTGTCTCCTCTGTTGACCAACCCAACTCCTATGCCCATTCTCTTCAGTCACATCTTACTGGGGGAGCGTTTTCTTCTACCTTCATTCTCCTTCAATGGCCACTTCTTGCTGTTGGCTTGCACTTTCAGCTTCAATACTCCCTTCTGTAGGCATAACCTCTCAAGGGCTGAACATCGATTTGTGCAAATTTTCTTTTTCTACGCCCATGATGGGCAGGATCTTTTTGTTGTTGTGCACCAATAACCGCCATTACAGAGTCCATGTTCGGCACCATCTTAGACCGTGTAATGGTCACTATCTTCCCTGCAACTCGAGTCTTCTCCGCATCACTCTAGTCTTCCAACTGCCAGACTTGATCTTGCTGACTATGCCAAGTGTAATTTGCATGGGGCAGTAGCCATGGGTGAGGTACTCGTCTCTCACCCCCCGGCACACTACATGAAAGTGGGGGTCATGGCTGGGTGTATGGACTTGTGCTGTTAGGGTGCTACGCCCGTGCAGGCCGCTTTTAACTGATGATGCTGGTTTGACAGTTCGAGGAGGGAGACCACCACTTTTAAATAAACTTTTTGTTCAGCTATAACTGGGAAGGGATTATATACAGGAGATAGCAGGCACAGATCTCGTTCAATATTTCTTTAACAATATGCAAAATTTTCCTCACACAGGTTCAATTCTTCTCTCTCTTCACTTTTTTCTCTCTCTTCACTGCTCCTCACTAATTCACCATAACCCAGCTCAATACTACAGTCCAGCTAGCAAGAGTCCTTTACTGAACCTGGGGTTCCAGGTCTTCTTTCACCTCTAGGGAATAGAAAATGGCCGGTACTTAACTTCTTTCTTTTCTGTCGCTCTGGAACTTCCGCCCTGGGCACTCTGTTCATCTTGCAAACTCAGTCCTGTCTAGGTCCTTTACCTTTACCTCTTGGCGTTATAAACTCTGGGCCTTACTGCTAGGCGTCTTCTCCCAGGACCTGACTCCAGAAAATAATAATTATAATAATTTTTATTTATATAGCGCCAACATATTCCGCAGCACTTTACAATTAAGTAGGGACATGTACAGACAATATAAACAATACAATGAATCACATTTAAACAGTTACATGAGGAGTGAGGGCCCTGGTCGCAAGCTTACAATCTATATGGAAATGGGGGGGACACAATAGGAAGAACATGGTCATCAGCCAGTATCCGTCTAAGGGCAGTTATCGTGTGGTATTTGCTGCATGGCGGATGTGAAGACAGATGAATATGCAGGGGCAGATTAAGATTATTATTTACGAGGGAACAAGGGAGAGTTAGGTTGGTGAATTGAGGTGGTAGGCTTTGTCTAAACAGATGTGTTTTTAAAGCATGCTTGAAGACATGGGGGCTAGATATCAGTCGGATCATTTGGGGCAGTGCATTCCAGAAAACTGGCGCGGCACGAGAGAAGTCTTGGAGCCGGAGGTGTGAGGTTCGGATTAAGAAGGATGTCAGTCTTAGATCAGTTGCAGAATGGTGGGCACGGGAGAGGTGATAGACAGAAATGAGGGATGAGATGTAGGGTGGTGCAGAACTGTGGAGAGCTTTGTGGTTGAGAGAGATGAGTTTGTATTGTATTCTGTGGTGAATGGGTAGCCAGTGCAATGACTGGCACAGGGTAGAGGTGTCAGTGAAGCGGCCTGATAGAAATACGACCCTAGCTGCTGCATTCAGAATGGATTGGAGAGGAGAGAGTTTGTTTAGATGGAGACCAATCAGAACAGAGTTGCAGTAGTCCAGACGAGAGTAAATAAGAGCGACAGTAAGAGTTTTTGCCATATTAAAGGTGAGAAAAGGTCGGATTCTGGAGATGTTTTAAAGGTGCAAAGTAAAGTTGTGCGTCAAATATGACTCCAAGACAGCGAACTTGCTGCTTGGGAGTTATGGTGGTGCTACCCAAGGAAATGTAAAAGTCAGGTATTGGTAGGTTAGTAGAGGGAGGAAAAATAAGGAGTTCAGTTTCTGAGAGATTCAGTTTCAGATAGAGGGAGGACATGATGTTAGAGACAGCGGACAGACAATCACTGGTATTTTGTATTAGAGTGGGGGTGATGTCAGGTGAAGAGGTGTATAGTTGGGTGTCATCAGCATAGAGATGATACTGGAAACCAAATCTGCTGATGGTTTGCCCAGTAGGGGCAGTATACAAGGAGAAGAGGAGGGGGCCTAGGACTGATCCTTGTGGAACCCCGATAGTAAGGGGAAGATTAGAGGAAGAAGAGCAGGCAAAAGATACCGTGAAAGAGCGGTCAGAAAGATAGGAGGAGAACCAGGGGAGAGCAGTGTCCTTGAGGCCTATAGAGCGGAGCATAGTAAGGAGGAGCTGGAGATCCACAGTGTCAAAAGCGGCAGAGAGATCCAAAAGAAACAGCAGGGAGTAGTGACCATTAGATTTAGCTATTAGTAGATCATTAGAGACTTTAGTGAGGGCAGTTTCAGTAGAGTGTGAGGAGCAGAAACTGGATTGTAAAGGGTCGAGAAGAGAGTTATCTGAGAGATAGCGGATTAGACGGGAGTGAACCAAGCGTTCCAGGAGTTTAGAGATGAAGGGAAGATTAGAGATAGGTCTATAGTTAGCAGTGCAGTTCTCATCCAGGGATGACTTTTTATGTAAAGGGGTTATGATGGCATGTTTGAATGGAGAGGGAAAGATACCCGAAGAAAGAGAGAGGTTAAATATTTTATAACTCTGTCTCTCAGTAACTTCTGCTCAGGATCTCGCTATCTCTTACATTCGGTCTCCTCTTACTTAGGGACACCCAAAAATGTGGCACTGCTCACATTGGACCCAAGGTCCTTTCTCTATGCACTCCACACCCTATTCTTTCCGGCCACCAGGTACACCATCACTTTGCCTTCAACTCAATTCCTCCCACTCTGGGCTAGTCCCAAACATTAACTCTCACTATCCCTACTGTCAAACTACACACATTATCACTATCATTACCACAAGTTACAATTCACATTATACATCATAGTTCGCATTACACATTACAACAATTTACATATTTTTCAAGGGGGAACGTGGGCAATATGTCCATCTCCTTACACAGGGTCAGAGTTTAAGGAGGCGATTCATCATGACTGGTGTAGATCAGCGCTCGCTGAAGCACACTGACCTGATTCATTAAGCAGTGTTCACTGTTTATTGAATCAGACACGTCTGGTACCAAGCATACACCATCGCTGGCTGGCGTACATTTGTGGAGTAGGTTACGCCGTAACTTATGATGAATTTAATGGGCGTTCAGGACCACTCTCTACCCCACCAATGTCCAGCCAATGTCACTCCCATACAGTGGCATGTAAAAGTTTGGGCACCCCTGGTCAAAATTACTGTTATTATGAACAGCTAAGCAAGTTGAAGATTAAATGATCTCTAAAAGGTCTAAAGTTAAAGATGACTCATTTCCTTTGTATTTTAGGCAAAAAATATATATATTTTCATTTTTTACATTTTATAAATTACAAAAAGGAAAATGGGTCCATGCAAAAGTTTGGGCACCCTTGAAGATTTGTGTGGTCAGATAATTTTATCCAAGGTTTCAGATCTTAATTAGCCTGTTAGGGTTATGACTAGTGTTGAGCTTTCCGATACTGAAATATCGGGTATCGGACGATATTCGCGGTATCGGAATTCCGATACTTAATTCCGATACTTTTACAATATCGAATACCGGAATCGGAAGTTCCCATAATGCCTGCGCTCTGCAGTGTCTCTGAAGGATGACAAGCTGGATGGCAGCGCTCAGCTGAGATCCAGCCTATCATCAGAATGCCATCCCAGCGTGGGAGAATTCTCCTGATTGTCTAAAAGCCGGCGGGCGGTAAAAAGCCGCCGGCTTTTAAACAATCACACAGCCCCATACTGCTTCCCCGCAGCCTCCCACCCCGATCCTCCGCTCCCCTCGCCACCTCCCATCCCGATCATAAGTTAGGACCGGGCGGGGAGCACAGCACCAAGGAGCGGGGAGCGAAGGACCCGGGCGGGGAAGCCGGCAGTGAAAAGACTTCACCGCCGGCTTTCCCGTTCTGTGCTGCGCTTTCCCGCCGGTTATTTCAAATGGACAGCTGAGGTATCAGGTGATGCCGATCAGCTGTTCATTTGAAGTCGCCGCGGTGCCCTCAGAGGGTTCATGTGAGTTCATGCTTCACTGCATTGCATGAACTCACATGAACTTTCCCACGGCCGCACAGGTCAGCCTCACCTCCCAGACCGGTCATGATTGGTGTGTGTGGGTGTCTGTGCGGGTGTGCGCGGTGTGTGGGGTGTCTGTGCAGTGTCTGCGGGTGTGTGCGGTGTCTGTGCGGTGTCTGCGCGATGTCTGCGGGTGTGTGCGGGGTGTCTGTGCGATGTCTGAGAGTGTGTGCGGTGTCTGTGCGATGTCTGCGAGTGTGTGCGGTGTCTGTGCGATGTCTGCGGGTGTGTGCGCGGTGTCTGTGCGATGTCTGCGCGATGTCTGTGGGTGTGTGCGGTGTCTGCGATGTCTGGCGGGGTGTGCGTGCAGGCAGACATAGGCCGATGTGACACTACTACTCCCATCGGCCTATGTCTGTCCCCCGTCCACTCGTGCCAGCAGGATCAGCTCGATGGGAGCAGTAGTTCCCATCAGCCTGATCCTGCTATTTAAATTGCCCTACTGTGTCCCCAATAAATTTTAAATACATGTCATTGGTGGCCAGTGGTTACCTACAATAAATTAGTTCATACATTACCTGTCCCCGCCGATCGCCACCTAAAATAAAGTAAAAAATAAAAAACTACACCTATACTCACCCAGACACCTAATTCCCCGAAGCCATCGATCTCCTGTAATAAAATATAAAATAATAAACCACAACCTTATCCTTACCCCTCCGTAGTAGTCCACAAGTGTCCCACGATGATCTCCAGTTCAGAGCAGCCGCATAGAATGTGACCGCTCTGAACCGCTGCCGCCGCTAGAATGATGGGGCCGTAAAGCAGCCCCGTCATTGCATAAGCGGGTTCGCCGGAGTTCAGGCAGCGCTGCTCCGGTCAGCTCCTTTACGGCCCTGCTGTATCGTGAGAAATTCCCACGGTACAGCAGTGCCGTAAAGGAGGTCTCCGGAGCTGCGCTGCCTGAATGCACTCCGGTGACCTCAGTCAGTGGCTCCCGCTGCCGGGAGCGGACGTGTTCCCGGCAGCGTGAGCTTACAGCAGCCATGCACAGCTGTCACCATCTCCATATGTGACAGCTGTGCTTGGGAGATCAGCGCAGGAACGTGGACAGGTAACTATTTTTTTTTAGTAAACTAAGAATTAAATAAAATGGTGTGTTTTATTTCAAATAAATTATTTTTTTCTGGGTGTAGTGTGTGTTTTCTTTTTAACACTTTGTAGGTTAGTAATGGGGGTGTCTTATAGACGCCCATCATTACTAACCTGGGCTTCATGGCAGCTGGCGCTGACATGAACCCCAGACCCATTACCCCCTGCCACCGCACCAGGGCAGCGTGGAAGAGCGAGGCTAAGTGCCAGAATTGGCGCATCCTATGGATGCGCCATTTCTGGGGCGGCTGACGGCTGGTGTTTCTAGCCTGGGAGGGGGCCAATATTCATGGCACCCTTCCTGGGCTATTAATATCAGCCCCCAGCTGTCTGCCTAGCCTTTGCTAGCTATTAAAATAGGGGGGTCCCCACGTCATTTTTTGGGGGGGTCCCCCATTTTAATAGCTAGTAAAGGCTAGGTATTCAGCTGGGGGCTGATATTAGTAGTCTGGGAAGCTCCGTGGGTATTACCCCCTTCCCAGGCTTCAAACATCTGCCCCAGCCGTCTGCTTAACCTCCGCTAGAGACTAAAATTATGGGGCATCCCACGCCAATTTTTTTTTTAAATAAATCCTTTATTTTAACACTAAATGACATTTGAGGAGTTAATAAAGATGCAGTCCCTAAATTATTATTTATTTCTTAATTAATTTTTCCCAAAAATTTTGACGTGGGCTTTGCCATATTTTTGTATGCCAGCCAGGTACAGCATCCAGCTTCTATGAACGCGCCATTTTCTGGGGTGGCTGCGGACTGCAATTTGCAGTGGGGGGGAGGCCCAGAAAGCTTGGGTCTCCCTGCGCTGCAGATTCCATCCCCCAGCTGCCTAGTTGTACCTGGCTGGACACAAAAATAGGGAGAAGCCCCACGTATTTTTTTTTTAAATTATTTCATGAAATATTTTTTTTAAAAAAGGGCTTCCCGATATTGTTGTGTCCGGCCAGGTACAAATAGGCAGCTGGTGGTTGGGGGCAGCCTGTTCCTGCCTGCTGTACCTGGCTGGACACAAATATAGTGCGAAGCCCCAGGGCAATTTTTTTTTAATTATTTCAGGAAATTCATGAAATAATTAAAAAAAAATTGACGTGGGGCTTCGCACTATATTTGTGTCCAGCCAGGTACAGCAGGCAGGAACAGACTGCCCCCAACCACCAGCTGCCTATTTGTACCTGGCCGGACACAACAATATAGGGAAGCCCTTTTTTTCTTAATTATTTCATGAATTTCATGAAATAATTAAAAAAAAAAATACGTGGAGCTTCGCCCTATTTTTGTGTCCAGCCAGGTACAACTAGGCAGCTGGGGGCTGGAATCTGCAGTGCAGGGAGGCCCAAGCTTTCTGGGCCCCACCCGCTGCAAATTGCAGTCCGCAGCCGCCCCGGAAAATGGCGCGTTCATAGAAGCGCCATCTTCTGGCGCTGTACCCAACTCATCCAGGGCCCTGGTGCGGTGGCTCACTGGGTAATAAAGGGGTTAAGGCCAGCTTGGCATTATCAGCTGGCCCTAAGCCCGAAATTCATGGGGTCACGCCAATATTAGACATGACCACCATGAATTTCTAGTAAAGTATTTAAAAAAAACACAACACCCAGAATAAAGTCCTTTAATTGAAATAAACACACAATTCTTTATTGTTCTAAATTAAACTCTGCTTACCATCACGCCCATTCCAGCTGAAGCCAACGATCTCCTGCAATAAAAGAAAAATAATAAACCAACCTCATCCTTACCTTCCCATGGATCCCACGACAGCTTCAGCTCTGCTACATCGAGATGACAGGCTGGACCGCAGCAGAACGCTTCCATCCAGCCTGTCATCCCGCAGACACTGAGAAGCGCAGGCATGCTTGCGCTCCTCAGTGTCTCTCTGTGACGTCATCCAGATGAGCCGAGTTCATGTCCAATGAACTCAGCTCACCTCATGCACGTCACTGACAGCGTGGGAAAATTCTCACGCTGAAGCGCTGAGTGCAGGAGAATTTTCCCACGCTGTCAGTGACGTGCATGAGGTGAGGTCATGTCCAATGAACTCGGCTCACCTCATGCACGTCACTGACAGCGTGGGAAAATTCTCCTGCACTCAGCGCTTCAGCGTGAGAATTCTCCCACGCTGTCAGTGACGTGCATGAGGTGAGCTGAGTTCATTGGACATGACCTCACCTCATGCACGTCACTGACAGAGTGGGAAAATTCTCCTGCACTCAGCGCTTCAGCGTGAGAATTCTCCCACGCTGTCAGTGACGTGCATGAGGTGAGCTGAGTTCATTGGACATGACCTCACCTCATGCACGTCACTGACAGCGTGGGAAAATTCTCCTGCACTCAGTGCTTCAGCGTGAGAATTTTCCCACGCTGTCAGTGACGTGCATGAGGTGAGCTGAGTTCATTGGACATGAACTCGGCTCATCTGGATTACGTCACAGAGAGACACTGAGGAGCGCAAGCATGCCTGCGCTTCTCAGTGTCTGCGGGATGACAGGCTGGATGGCAGCTTTCTCCTGCGGTCCAGCCTGTCATCTCGATGTAGCAGAGCTGGAGCCATCGTGGGAACCATGGAAAGGTAAGGATGAGGTTGCTTTATTATTTTTCTTTTATTGCAGGAGATCGTTGGCTTCAGCTGGAATGGGCGTGATGGTAAGTAGAGTTTAATTTAGAACAATAAAGAATTGTGTGTTTATTTCAATTAAAGGACTTTATTCTGGGTGTTTGTGGTTTTTTTTTTAACTTTGACTATGGGGTTAGTAATGGGGGTGTCTTATAGACGCCTCTCCATTACTAACCTGGGCTTGATGTCAGCTGGTATTATAAGCTGACATCAACCCCAGCCCTATTACCCCACTGCCACCGCTACAGGGCAGTGGGATGAGCGAGGCTAAGTGCCAGAATTGGCGCATCCTATGGATGCGCCATTTCTGGGACAGCTGACGGCTGGTGTTTCTAGCCTGGGAGGGGGCCAATATTCATGGCACCCTTCCTGGGCTATTAATATCAGCCCCCAGCTGTCTGCCTAGCCTTTGCTAGCTATTAAATTAGGGGGAACCCCATGTCATTTTTTTTGGGGGGTCCCCCATTTTAATAGCTAGTAAAGGCTAAGTATTCCGCTGGGGGCTGATATTAGCAGCCTGGGAAGCTCTGTGGGTATTACCCCCTTCCCAGGCTTCAAACATCTGCCCCAGCTGTCTGCTTAACCTCCGCTAGAGACTAAAATTAAGGGGAACCCCACGCCAATTTTTTTTTAAATAAATCCTTTATTTTAACAGTAAATGACAAGTACAGTAAGCAACACTGTCACTGTACTTCATATATATGTAACTGACATGTTTCTATCTATCTAATCTATGTATGATTCTCTATTCCTTCTATTCTAAATTGTCGGGTACAGATGCTGAATTGCCGGCCGGCTTTCTTAAAGAGACGGTGCATTAAAACACTATTATTTTTTTAAATAAATCCTTTACACTAAATGACAAGTACAGTAAGCAACACTGTCACTGTACTTCATATATATGTGACTGACATGTTTCTATCTATCAAATCTATGTGTGAAGCTCTATTCTGTCTGTTATAAACTGTCGGGTACAGCTGCTGAATTGCCGGCCGACTTTTTTAAAGAGACGGTGCATGAAAACACTATTATTTTTTTTAATAAATCCTTTGCACTAAATGACAAGTACATTAAGCAACACTGTCACTGTACTTCATATATATGTGACTGACATGTTTCTATCTATCTAATCTATGTGTGAAGCTCTATTCTTTCTGTTGTAAATTGTCGGGTACCGGTGTATGCGCTGATGAATTGCTGATGAATTGCCGGCTTTTCGCATAATACATTCTACATTATTCTTAGTTGTTTTACTTCATGTAGAATTAACCTACAAGGAAAGAAAGGGTTTATTTTCATTCCGATATTTCTGTCCCATTGACTTGCATTGGTTTCCGGTATCGGAATCGGCGATATCCGATACTTTTTGAGTATCGGTCCGATCCAATCCGATACGATATTTCCTGATATCGGAAGGTATCGCTCAACACTAGTTATGACTTGTTCACTATCATCATTAGGAAAGGTCATGTGATGCAAATTTCCCAACTTTATAAAAACCTAGCCTCCTCTAACCTTGTGCTAAAAAACTTTAGTCATGGGTTCTTCTACGCAGCTGCCTAGCACTCTGAAAATGAAAATGGTTGAGGCCTCCAAAGAAAGACAAGGCTATAGGAAAATGGCAGTTAACAGAAACAGGTCAAGATAAGTTATGGAAGACCAAGCAAAATTTCAATGAGAGCTGCTCATAGGATTGCTAGAGAGGCAAATCAGAACCCCTGCTTGACTGCAAAAGACCTTCAGAAAGATTTAGCAGACTCTGGAGTTGTGATACTTTGTTCTACTGTTCAGAGACACCTGCACAAATATGGCCTTCATGGAAAAGTCATCAGAAGAAAACCTCTCCTGCGTCTTCACCATAAAAGTCAGCATCAAAATATGCAAAGGAACATCTAAACAAGCCTGATGCATTTTGGAAATAAGTCCTATGGACCGATGAGGTTAAAATAGAACTCTTTGGCCACAATGGTCAAAAGTATGTGTGGAGAAAAAAGGGCACATCATTTTGGTAAAAGACCATCTCACCAACCATTAAGCATGAGGGTGGATAAATCATGCTTTGGGGTTGCGTTGCAGCCAATGGCACGGCGAAGATTTCACAGGTAAACGGAAGAATGGATTCAATGAAATTTCAACAAATTCTTGATGCAAACATAACACCATCTGTAAAAAAGCTGAAGTTGAACAGAGGATGGCTTCTACAAATGGATAATGATCCTAAACACACGTCAAAATCTACAATAGACTACCTCAATAGGCGCAAGCTGAAGGTTTTACAATGGCCCTCATAGTCCCCAGTTCTGAACATCATTGAAAATCTGTGGCTAGACCTCAAAATAGCAGTGCATGCAAGGCGACCCAGGAGTCTCACAGAACTAGAAGAATTTTCCAAGGAAGAATGGATGAAAATCCCTCAGACAAGAATTGAAAGACTCTTGTCTGGCTACAAAAAGCCTTTACAAGCTGTGATACTTTCAAATGGGGGTGCTACTAGGTATTAGGATGCCCAAACTTTTGCATCAGCCCATTTTCCTTTTTGTAATTATTAAAATGTAAAAGATAAAAATATATATATTTTGCCTAAAATACAAATGAAATGTGTCATCCTTAACTTTAGGCCTTTTAGAGATCATTCCATCTTCAACTTGCTTAACTCTTCACAATAACAGTAATTTTGACCAGGGGTGCCTAAACTTTTACATGGCACTGTATTTGTGTAGCTGGCCGGGAAAGGCATGTAAACACCGAAAGCCACAATATTTTTATGCAACTGTCTACTTATTAAGGTGTTCACACCAGTTTTCTGGCCATTTGCACTTTAATGAATTGCTTCCTAAGTCTATAATGAACAAGGATTTAAAGCACCACTCTAGCGTTTTGATTTTTTCAGTGCTGGAGTGGTGCTTTAAGCGTAAGCCACCAGCCCCGGTGATATATTTACCCTCTGGCATCTTCCCCAGTTTTCATCTCCGCTCCGGTCCCACAGCGCCATCTTGTGGACGTAGTTTCTGAGAGCTGGAAATCAGAATCTCCGCTCACCAGCTCTCAATACAAGCTTATAAGAGCCAGAAAGAGGCTCTCACAGAATTGTATTGAAAAGTGATCTCCGACACACTCCAGCAAACCACTGGAAAAGCCGGCAGGTCACTTTTCACAGGAGACGGACTGGAGCGGCAGGGAAACTGATAAAGGTGGCGGAAGGTGAATATATGACAGGTGGCAGGGGACTTACATTTAAAGCACCACTCAAGCAGTGCAATAACAAAAAAAGCTGGAGTGTGGCTTTAAAGAGTACTTATTAGTTTTCTGTGGCTGCCCATTTTATGTAAGAAAATGGTAGGCAGTCAAATACAGGTGATTTTACTGAATACTACTAGCTATTGAACCCATTCAATGCCCAGATGGTGAGCATTTTTATTGGTATATGCTCCCCCCATCCTGGTCCCTTATCCTGGTATATGCTCCCCCATCATTGTCCCCTATCCTGGTATATGTTCCCCAATCCTGGTCCCTTATCCTGGTATATGCTCTCCCATCCTGGTCCCCTATCCTGGTATATGTTCACCAATCCTGGTCCCCCACCCTGGTATCTGCTCCCCTGTCATGGTATATGTTCCTCCATCCTGGTCCCCTATCCTGGTATATGCTCCCTCATCCTGGTCCCCTATCCTGGTATATGCTTCCACATCCTGGTCCCCTGTCCTGGTATATGCTCCCCAATCCTGGTCCCCATCCTGATATATGTTCCCCCATTCTGGTCCCCCATCCTGGTATATGCTCCCCCATCCTGGTCCCTATCCTGGTATATGCTCCCCAATCCTGATCCCCTATCTTGGTATATGTTCCCCAATCCTCATCCCCTATCCTGGTATATGCTCCCCCATCCTGGTCCCCCATCCGGGTATATGCTCCCCATCCTGGTATATGCTCCCACATCCTGGTCCCCTGTCCTGGTATATGCTCCCCAATCCTGGTCCCCATCCTGATATATGTTCCCCCATTCTGGTCCTCCATCCTGGTATATGCTCCCCCATCCTGGTCCCTATCCTGGTATATGCTCCCCAATCCTGATCCCCTATCTTGGTATATGTTCCCCAATCCTCTTCCCCTATCTTGGTATATGCTCCCCCATCCTGGTCCCCCATCCGGGTATATGCTCCCCATCCTGGTATATGCTCCCCCATCCTGGTATATGCTCACCGATCATAGTCTCCCATCCTGGTATATGCTCCCCCATCCTGATATATGCTCCCCTCCATCCTAGTCCATGCTTCGCCATCCTGGTATATGCTCCCCCATCCTGGTCCCCAATCCTGTTATGTGCTCCCCCATCCGGGTATATGCTCCCCCATCCTGTTACGTGCTCCCCCATCCTGGTCTCCCATCCTGTTATGTGCTCCCCCATCCTGCTCCCCCATCCTGGTATATGCTCCCTCATCTTGTTATGTGCTACCCCATCCATCCATAAATAAAAAAAACACTTCTTCTCACCTTTCCACTGTTCACTTGCAGCGCGTCGCCTGCGTTATTTTACTAAAATGGCGCCGGAATCAGCACCTACGCATAGCGCCATATCCAGTGACATTTTATTGAAGACAAATGTGCAGAGTGTATTGAACAAAATGGCCGCTGTCCGGCTCCATTTTGTTGAACACACTGTGCATATTTGTCTTCACTAAAATGACACTGGGTATCGCGCTATGCACAGGCGCCGATTTCGGCGCCACACTCCTCCCCTGGCCTCTTCCCAGATGACAGGCCCGAACAGGTATGTGTTTATGGCGCAGGAGATCACGGTATGCGCTCAGTGCCTATACATACCACAATCTCCAGCACCACACTCCTCATCCCTGTCTGGGATGTGGATGCGTCTTTCTTTCTGCGGCCGACTGCACAGGCGCATTGCGCTTGCGCAATCTATCAATCTATAGAACCTTTGGACAGAAGGACACATCCCTAATTATATTATAGATTAATAAGAAAAAAGACCCAGAAGTTGCCCAAATCCCACTGTATAGGACCTGATTTTCTAGCAAAAGTTGGGTCTGAACCTCAATCGGCAGTTACCAATCAGTAACCACTAGTGTTGAGCGATATCTTCCGATATCAGGAAATATCGTATCGAATTGGATCGGGCCGATACCCAAAAAGTATCGGATATCGCCGATTCCGATACCGGAAACCAATGCAAGTCAATGGGACACAAATATCGGAATGAAAATAAACCCTTTCTTTCCTTGTAGGTTAATTCTACATGAAGGAAAACAACTAAGAATAATGTAGAATGTATTACGCGAAAAGCCGGCAATTCAGCAGCGGCATACACCGGTACCCGACAATTTACAACAGAAAGAATAGAGCTTCACACATAGATTAGATAGATAGAAACATGTCAGTCACATATATATGAAGTACAGTGACAGTGTTGCTTACTGTACTTGTCATTTAGTGTAAAGGATTTATTAAAAAAAATATTACTGTTTTCGTGCACCGTCTCTTTAAAAAAGCCGGCCGGCAATTCAGCATCTGTACCCGACAATTTATAACAGACAGAATAGAGCTTCACACATAGATTAGATAGATAGAAACATGTCAGTCACATATATATGAAGTACAGTGACAGTGTTGCTTACTGTACTTGTCATTTAGTGTAAAGGATTTATTTAAAAAAATAATAGTGTTTTCATGCACCGTCTCTTTAAGAAAGCCGGCCGGCAATTCAGCATCTGTACCCGACAATTTAGAATAGAAAGAATAGAGAATCACACATAGATTAGATAGATAGAAACATGTCAGTCACATATATATGAAGTACAGTGACAGTGTTGATTACTGTACTTGTCATTTAGTGTTAAAATAAATGATTTATTTAAAAAAAAATTGGCGTGGGGTTCCCCTTAATTTTAGGCTCTAGCGGAGGTTAAGCAGACAGCTGGGGCAAATGTTTGAAGCCTGGGAAGGGGGTAATACCCACGGAGCTTCCCAGGCTACTAATATCAGCCCCCAGCTGAATACCTAGCCTTTACTAGCTATTAAAATGGGGGAACCCCCTCCAAAAAAATAACGTGGGGTCCCCCCTAATTTAATAGCTAGCACAGGCTAGGCAGACAGCTGGGGGCTGATATTAATAGCCCAGGAAGGGTGCCATGAATATTGGCCCCCTCCCAGGCTAGAAACACCAGCCGTCAGCCGCCCCAGAAATGGCGCATCCATAGGATGCGCCAATTCTGGCACTTAGCCTCGCTCTTCCACGCTGCCCTGGTGCGGTGGCAGGGGGTACTAGGGTTGGGGTTGATGTCAGCTTATAATGCCAGCTGACATCAAGCCCAGGTTAGTAATGGAGAGGCGTCTATAAGACACCCCCATTACTAACCCCATAGTCAAAGTTAAAAGAAAACACAAACACCCAGAATAAAGTCCTTTAATTGAAATAAAGACACAATTCTTTATTGTTCTAAATTAAACCATACTTACCATCACGCCCATTTCAGCTGAAGCCAACGATCTCCTGCAATAAAAGTAAAATAATAAAGCAACCTCATCCTTACCTTTCCATGGTTCCCACGACAGCTTCAGCTCTGCTACATCGAGATGACAGGCTGGACCGCAGCAGAACGCTGCCATCCAGCCTGTCATCCCGCAGACACTGAGAAGCGCAGGCATGCTTGCGCTCCTCAGTGTCTCTCTGTGACGTCATCCAGATGAGCCGAGTTCATGTCCAATGAACTCAGCTCACCTCATGCACGCCACTGACAGCGTGGGAAAATTCTCCTGCACTCAGCGCTTCAGCGTGAGAATTCTCCCACGCTGTCAGTGACATACATGAGGTGAGGTCATGTCCAATGAACTCAGCTCACCTCATGCACGTCACTGACAGCGTGGGAAAATTCTCACGCTGAAGTGCTGAGTGCAGGAGAATTTTCCCACGCTGTCAGTGACGTACATGAGGTGAGCTGAGTTCATTGGACATGACCTCGGCTCATCTGGATGCCGTCACAGCCAGACACTGAGGAGTGGAAGTATGCCTGCGCTTCTCAGTGTCTGCGGGATGACAGGATGGATGGCAGCGTTCTGCTGCGGTCCAGCCTGTCATCTCGATGTAGCAGAGCTGAAGCTGTCGTGGGAGCCATGGAAAGGTAAGGATGATGTTGCTTTATTATTTTACTTTTATTGCAGGAGATCGTTGGCTTCAGCTGGAATGGGCGTGATGGTAAGTATGGTTTAATTTAGAACAATAAAGAATTGTGTGTTTATTTCAATTAAAGGACTTTTTTCTGGGTGTTGTGTTTTTTTAAATACTTTACTAGAAATTCATGGTGGTCATGTCTAATATTGGCGTGACCCCATGAATTTCGGGCTTAGGGCCAGCTGATAATGCCAAGCTGGCCTTAACCCCTTTATTACCCAGTGAGCCACCGCACCAGGGCCCTGGATGAGTTGGGTACAGCGCCAGAAGATGGCGCTTCTATGAACGCGCCATTTTCTGGGGCGGCTGCGGACTGCAATTTGCAGCGGGGGTGGCCCAGAAAGCTTGGGTCTCCCTGCGCTGCGGATTCCAGCCCCCAGCTGCCTAGTTGTATCTGGCTGGGCACAAAAATAGGGCGAAGCCCCACGCATTTTTTTTTTTAATTATTTCATGAAATTCATGGAATAATTAAGAAAAAAAGGGCTTCCCTATATTGTTGTGTCCAACCAGGTACAAATAGGCAGCTGGTGGTTGGGGGCAGCCCATTCCTGCCTGCTGTACCTGGCTGGACACAAATATAGTGCGAAGCCCCACGTCAATTTTTTTTTAATTATTTCATGAAATAATTTTTTTAAAAAAGGGCTTCCCTATATTGTTGTGTCCGGCCAGGTACAAATAGGCAGCTGGTGGTTGGGGGCAGCCTGTTCCTGCCTGCTGTACCTGGCTGGACACAAATATAGGGCGAAGCCCCACGTCAATTTTTTTTTAAATAAATCCTTTATTTTAACACTAAATGACATTTGAGGAGTTAATAAAGATGCAGTCCCTAAATTATTATTTATTTTTTAATTAATTTTTCCCAAAACTTTTGACGTGGGCTTCACCATATTTTTGTATGCCAGCCAGGTACAGCATCCAGCTTCTATGAACGCGCCATTTTCCGGGGTGGCTGCGGACTGCAATTTTCAGCGGGGGGGGGGCAGAAAGCTTGGGCCTCCCTGCGCTGCAGATTCCATCCCCCAGCTGCCTAGTTGTACCTGGCTGGACACAAAAATAGGGAGAAGCTTCACGTATTTTTTTTTTTAAATTATTTCATGAAATTCATGAAATAATTAAGAAAAAAAGGGCTTCCCTATATTGTTGTGTCCAACCAGGTACAAATAGGCAGCTGGTGGTTGGGGGCAGCCCGTTCCTGCCTGCTGTACCTGGCTGGACACAAATATAGTGCGAAGCCCCACGTCAATTTTTTTTAAATCATTTCAGGAAATTCATGAAATAATTAAAAAAAATTGATGTGGGGCTTCGCCCTATATTTGTGTCCAGTCAGGTACAGCAGGCAGGAACGGGCTGCCCCCAACCACCAGCTGCCTATTTGTACCTAGCCGGACAGAACAATATAGGGAAGCCCTTTTTTTCTTAATTATTCCATGAATTTCATGAATTTAAAAAAAAAAAACGTGGAGCTTCGCCCTATTTTTGTGTCCAGCCAGGTACAACTAGGCAGCTGGGGGCTGGAATTTGCAGCGCAGGGAGGCCCAAGCTTTCTGGGCCCCACCCGCTGCAAATTGCAGTCCGCAGCCGCCCCGGAAAATGGCGCGTTCATAGAAGCGCCATCTTCTGGCGCTGTACCCAACTCATCCAGGGCCCTGGTGCGGTGGCTCACTGGGTAATAAAGGGGTTAAGGCCAGCTTGGCATTATCAGCTGGCCCTAAGCCCGAAATTCATGGGGTCACGCCAATATTAGACATGACCACCATGAATTTCTAGTAAAGTATTTAAAAAAAACACAAACACCCAGAAAAAAGTCCTTTAATTGAAATAAAGACACAATTCTTTATTGTTCTAAATTAAACCATACTTACCATCACGCCCATTCCAGCTGAAGCCAACGATCTCCTGCAATAAAAGAAAAATAATAAAGCAACATCATCCTTACCTTTCCATGGCTCCCACGACGGCTCCAGCTCTGCTACATCGAGATGACAGGCTGGACCGCAGCAGAACGCTGCCATCCAGCCTGTCATCCCGCAGACACTGAGAAGCGCAGGCATACTTCCACTCCTCAGTGTCTGGCTGTGACGGCATCCAGATGAGCCGCAGTGAAGTGAGTAAGGCTGGCTCCTCCACGCCTTCTCCAGGCCGTAGACTCTGGACATTTAGGGAAGTTTCCTTGCAGTTTACAGCTTCTTTTTACATAGTTCTGCTTCTCTCTTTCTCTGCCTCTTGATGCATCACTGTCGACCTTCAGCCCATTGGCCCTGAACTTCTCCCCTCTTCTCAGTAATCCCTTCTGCACATACTTCAACGTTTCAACCAACAACTACATCTCTGACGGACTGAGAGGAAAATGAAAAACCGTTGCTCTTCTCTGGCCCAAACTCCTCCCCCTTTTGACTGGGCCAATCACCAACTCTTCTTCAGTTGCTGAGCAAAACTTCCCCGTTACTACCCTACTGCAGTCACTAAACCTTCTATATCTAAGGTGCCCCCAACTAAATCTTTCCCCTTTCTAAATTAATCCGTAAGTCCTAAACTATGCCTTAAATCTCATACACTAACTAAATACTGAACTATATCCTATGCTTTCCCTATACACTATACATGAATAACATTAAACATTAATCACAATACATTGCATTTGTGGTGCCCCTTCGGGTCCAGTAGCCACAGAGGTACTGCATCTCACCCAGAGGTGTGGTACCCCACTCTCAGGTAAGGACGGAGTACTACCCGGGACCCACACACCCACATTATTATTATTATTATTATTATTTATTATTATAGCGCCATTTATTCCATGGCGCTTTACATGTGATATCCAATACACTCCACTTCAGTAGGGAAGGGCGAGATTGCTCCTAAGGGAGAGCACAGTCCCTGGTCCCTAGCTGGAGGGTGGAACTAGGTAGAGGAGGTGGGTGGAGGAAGAAGATCAGTGGAGCACAGACAGAAAGGGTATAAAAGGCAGATAGAAACATCTAGAAAAGGAGTTCAGTTCTGAGGGGAGTTGGGAGATCAGGAGGGCAAGGAAAGAGAGAGAGGAGTCGGGCCTAGTGAGAGAGGCCCAGGAGGAGAGTGAGGAGAGGAGAGAGGAGCAGTAGGCAGGCTCCAGAGAGGCAGAAGGGATCCCAGGGGCACGGCGAGTGCAGAGGTCTCCCGTGCTTCCGAATTCACGCTGACGTGGAGGGATCAGGCCACAGAAGGGGACCGGCCTTAAACTAGTGGAGAACAACCAGGCTCAGCTAGCCAACTGGGGGCCTCAATTTTAAGGTGTTGCAGCCAAAATCCACAATTACATTGCTGAAAAGGTGGCCACATAGGGTCCAGGGGACTGAGAGCAAGTCACCTGACAATTCCCGAGGCCAGTGGCTTCGGACACTGATTGTGAGGTGCAGGGCCGAAGGGTGAGAGCCAGCGCAGTGAGACGTCCAAGTGCTCCTGAGGTACCTGAGAGTTTGCTGGATCACTACCCCGGAGGACACAGGATGACGCGGGCAGTTGCACACCGGTAACTGTATCTTGGAGAACTAAAGAACTGTGAGTAAAGCCCGAAGACTGCACCCCACTGTGTCCTTGAATAATTGATGTGCCATCACCTGCATTGCACCGCACCAACAACATCTACCTCCACAATTCATCATATACTGCCCTGGAGCTTAGCTCTGCCTGTAGAGAGCTGAACCAACTCTGCAGCATCGCCATCAGCTCCAGTGGGTCTGCACCGCAGCGGTAGCCCCATATAGCCGCATACCACAGGTGTCATCACGAATATTATCTCTAAAAACTTTATTCCCTTTTACTTTAATTGACCGCGGGTCATGGACTGGGTCACTGCCACCGTGACATCCCCAGCACCGACCGGCCCGGCTACCGAGTTCCCACCGGCCCAGGGGGCGCGTCACATTATCCGCATACAGTAGTGCCTATGAAACTATATGCAGATTCACATATTAATACAGTCACAAATATACAAAAAAAAACATACACTTGGTACAAAGCCTGTTTAAAGAGGGAGAGGCATATGACAGCCCCTGTCACACCCTTACTCTATCTTGAATATTCCTACATTGGTCTGTTCAGCTCCTCCTGTCCTATAATAAAGTGCTTCTAGAATTAAGAGCATTTTAAGGGTGACCGATTTAACAGATATTGTACTCACAATACAGTCAGGATGATTTAATACAATTGAGGTGGATAGTCAGTCTGCATAAGGTTAGCCCCAAATTCACCAAAAACAAAGGGAGATGTATCAAGACTAGTGATGAGCGAGCATACTCACAAGTACTCGGTACTCGCCCGAGCATCTCAGTACTCGAGATGCTCGGAGCTCGCCGAGTACTTGTGTAGCGCCCCGAGGGTTCGGCCGCTACAGGGGTATTGCACCTCAGTCCAGAGGTGTGATATTCCACTCCCGGGTAAGGATGGAGTATGGACCAGGGCTCAGTTAGCTGCATACAGCACACACACCCCATTTCCGAGGGACAGCTCAACGGTGCTCCCACTAGACATAAGTGCAGGCACGACCGACCATGTCCCTGCTGGAGTGGGGAGGGAGGGGTGGAACACCCAGTGGTGTAGGGGCAGATAGGGGGCGGTTCCTGAGCGTAGGTAGGAGCTCATTGGTTGCTGGTCACCTGGGCTCATGGTCAGAGGGAGGTATAAAAGGTGGGCACCATCTTAGATCTAGGTTCGTTCAGCCAGAGGAGAAGACAGGGAGTAGAGGCTCTGTAGGAGCTCTACTCCAGGAGGGCCTAGTGAGAGGCCGAGGAGGAGGTGAAGGGGAGCTGAGATTCTAGCTCATCTCAGCTCCAAGAGAAAGGAACAGAAAGGAACAGAACAGGAAAGAAAGAGAAGAAGAGACAGAGAAACAGAAGGGCTCAGGAACAAGAAGGTGGAAGGGACCCTAAGAACCCACGAGAATACAGGGTGCAGGGTCAGGCAGATTAAGGGTACCGGATCCCAAGTTGGTGGAGGAGAAACAACCCTCAGCCAAAGACCGGTCGTCGTGATCATCTATTGGTGCGACACCTCATCAAACCTGCTAGGAAGGCACCATATAGGACAGCGGAGGACGGGGCCCACGTTTAACCGCACAAGTCCGTGGCAGCCGGACAAAAGTGGGTCACTGGTGAGGCAGGCCAGAGAAAGGATTAAAGGGGGTCCTGTGCCATGCTCCTGAACTGCCTGGGAGTTGACCGAGCCCCTCACCTGGTGGACGCAGCACGGCTCGGGCGGTCACTGCCGACGGAAGTGACCCGGAACAAACGAACTGTGAGTAAAGCCCCTGGACTGTAACTTGTTGTCCGTGTGCTCCTTCGCTCCTCCGGCACTACCGGTACTGGGACTCTCACCACCATCACTCCCACCATCCACTACACTGCCCTGGGGCCGCACTCTTCCCGTGGGAGTCACACTACCCTAGCTGCACACCTCATCAGCCCCAGCGGTCTGTATGCAGCGGCGGTTCCTAATAACCGCAATCCACGGGTGGCGTAGTCGGACATTATCTCAAGTACGTAGCAGACTACCATTGGTCTGACCACCCTGAGCCGCGGGACCGGGCCGCCACTTCTACTCCCAGCATCTCCCTGTCGCCCGGATCCGCGTGCCCCACGGCTCAGGGGGCGAGTCAGCTTTGGCGTAGTCGGCAGGATTTCGTGCCCGCTAACCACGGGTACTGCGCGCCTGAAAAGAGACTGTTTCGTTGTACTAAAGATGGCGCCCGCCCTAGAAGAACGAGCGCCATAATGTGCGCGCCAAAAGACCACAGGAGGCCGCCTCCCACCGTGGGCCGGGTCCCAGAATGGCGCCAAAGAGGAAGCCCGCCCCCAACAACCATGAGCACTGCTGTGGAAATGTCCGTCAACGTGGGGGGGCTGCCCCTGAGAGTGATTTTCAGCAGATGCCCCCAAGACCACCCCCCATGGAGGCGGATAGGAAAGAAAACTGCGGGGCAGGGGGTGGTCTGGATCAGTCCAGACAGACCGCACCCGGGAATGGATGCCCTAAGCAGCACCAGCCTCCTGGCCCGAAGCCTGCTGCAGGCCGAACCGCTCTGCAGCCTAGCAGAAGTCCTGGCGCAGCTCCCCAGAGATCCGGAGCATGCGCAAGCTGCACTGGAGGACCTGGAGCGGAGGATGGTCCGTGCGCAGCGGAGTGCACTCGCCGAGTGGAGAGAGGAACTGGCCCGGCAGGCCGAGACCCACCAGCGACAGGCCTCGGCCGCACCCCGGGGTTTGCCTGCCTCTGAGGTAGGCGCAAGAGGAGAGAGGACCGGAGGCGACGCCGCGGAGGGAGCCACGAGGACTGAGGCAAGTGAAGGGGACGTCACCACCCCAAGCCCAGCCACCACAAGCCTGCCCCAGCCTCCCGTCGCAGCACCAGAAGCCCCACTCACCGCACCTGTTGCCGCGCCGCCACTGCTCCCTGCTAGGCCGCAAGCGGCGAGCGCCGCGGCCACGCCACGCCCGGCGCCACGCCCCCTTGACTCCGGGCGCCGTAAAGCAAGAAGCATCATCGGCCCGGTCGCAAGGCCTGGATGACCCGGGCGCCATTGCTAAGCCTGCGCCCCTGTCCCGGACGGGACTGCCACCTAGCGCGGCCGAGAGACCCCCGGGCGCTGCTCCCAGATCAGGTCCCCCCACTATACCATCGCTGGGTGTGGACCTGTTTGCCCATCATACCGGTCCGGATGGACTGCCGCTGGAGTGGCCGGCTGAAGTGACCGGTAATCAGCCATGGAAGGCCCAGCCCCCGCGCGAGCCTCTGATACCGGCTCCTGAACCCGTCGAGGTCACCTTACCCCCACTGGAGGACGTCCAATTTGCGTGGGACCCCACCAGCGAGAACTTGATGGGGTTCTCTCAAGAGACCCGGGCAGACGCGGTCCGTCGTCTGGATTCCTGTCACCAGCAACTGGCGACCTTTGAGCGGGAGCGACGAGAGAGGCGCGTCAGGGAGGAACGGCTCCAAGCCCAGAGTGCTGAACAAAAGCGCAAGGCCCGCCAAGACCCCCAAGCAGCCCGTGATCCCCGAATCACCGGGACCATAGTCAAGTTCCACATGGAGAACGGCTGGGGCTTTAGCAGGGGCCCAGAAACCGCAGGCGACGTCTTTGTGACCCGCAGGGACGTGGAGAGTCATCTACCTGAGGGACATCGTGGCCGTGACCTATACCCTGGTGATGTGGTCGCCTTTACCCGCCACGTAGGCGCAAAAGGACCATACGCCCTACATGTTCATCGGCTCACTGAGGAGGAGCTACAACACCGCGGCTATGAGGAGAGCCAAGAGGACCCGGACGGGTCTGAAGAACCATATGAGGAGGAAGAAGGAGCATATGGAGGACACCGCTACTAGTAAGTAGCAAAGTACCTGTGTGCATAGTTACCCATCAGGGTATCAGAACTGTTTTTGGGACTGTTCCCGTCTTGAAAGTGTGGTCCCCGTTGGGACAAATAATGAACTGTTACCTGTGTGCAAGTTAACCCCCTACATCCCCTAATCAGGCTGAGGACTGTGAGCAGCCATTCCCTTCCCAAAACTGACCGAGGACTGAGAGCGGTCAATCCCTTGTATATAGTTGCGCTTCCTAAAGCGCCCCCTACTGGTTTTATACAAGAACCGCAACGTCTACCTCAAAGTTAAAATGGACTGTTGCACCTTTAAAAAAGAAAGAACACCTGGTCGCAAGTTGCACCGCCGCCAGGATCCAAGAATGTGCTTTACTTAAAAAAAATGTTTTATGTGAAAAGGTTTTATATGCTGCTAAATAGTCATGTGAAAGTTTTCTATAATGTTTTATACAAAAGAGTTCCGGAAGTATTGAAAAAGTTTTCTATAATGTCTAGTGAAAAGAAAAGTGTGTCCCATAAAGGGAGTTGAACCGTAATGTCTGTTTCTAATGTAAAAAATTATTGAAAAAGTTTTGCATGTCCTGTAATCAACTGTTTTTGCTCTTTTCCAGCCCGAGGACGTGCTGTGCTTTACTAGGGGGGAATGTAGCGCCCCGAGGGTTCGGCCGCTACAGGGGTATTGCACCTCAGTCCAGAGGTGTGATATTCCACTCCCGGGTAAGGATGGAGTATGGACCAGGGCTCAGTTAGCTGCATACAGCACACACACCCCATTTCCGAGGGACAGCTCAACGGTGCTCCCACTAGACATAAGTGCAGGCACGACCGACCATGTCCCTGCTGGAGTGGGGAGGGAGGGGTGGAACACCCAGTGGTGTAGGGGCAGATAGGGGGCGGTTCCTGAGCGTAGGTAGGAGCTCATTGGTTGCTGGTCACCTGGGCTCATGGTCAGAGGGAGGTATAAAAGGTGGGCACCATCTTAGATCTAGGTTCGTTCAGCCAGAGGAGAAGACAGGGAGTAGAGGCTCTGTAGGAGCTCTACTCCAGGAGGGCCTAGTGAGAGGCCGAGGAGGAGGTGAAGGGGAGCTGAGATTCTAGCTCATCTCAGCTCCAAGAGAAAGGAACAGAAAGGAACAGAACAGGAAAGAAAGAGAAGAAGAGACAGAGAAACAGAAGGGCTCAGGAACAAGAAGGTGGAAGGGACCCTAAGAACCCACGAGAATACAGGGTGCAGGGTCAGGCAGATTAAGGGTACCGGATCCCAAGTTGGTGGAGGAGAAACAACCCTCAGCCAAAGACCGGTCGTCGTGATCATCTATTGGTGCGACACCTCATCAAACCTGCTAGGAAGGCACCATATAGGACAGCGGAGGACGGGGCCCACGTTTAACTGCACAAGTCCGCGGCAGCCGGACAAAAGTGGGTCACTGGTGAGGCAGGCCAGAGAAAGGATTAAAGGGGGTCCTGTGCCATGCTCCTGAACTGCCTGGGAGTTGACCGAGCCCCTCACCTGGTGGACGCAGCACGGCTCGGGCGGTCACTGCCGACGGAAGTGACCTGGAACAAACGAACTGTGAGTAAAGACCCTGGACTGTAACTTGTTGTCCGTGTGCTCCTTCGCTCCTCCGGCACTACCGGTACTGGGACTCTCACCACCATCACTCCCACCATCCACTACACTGCCCTGGGGCCGCACTCTTCCCGTGGGGAGTCACACTACCCTAGCTGCACACCTCATCAGCCTCAGCGGTCTGTATGCAGCGGCGGTTCCTAATAACCGCAATCCACGGGTGGCGTAGTCGGACATTATCTCAAGTACGTAGCAGACTACCATTGGTCTGACCACCCTGAGCCGCGGGACCAGGCCGCCACTACTACTCCCAGCGTCTCCCTGTCGCCCGGATCCGCGTGCCCCACGGCTCAGGGGGCGAGTCACTTGCGAGATGCTCGGGCGGATGCTCGGGTCCCCTCCCTGCATGTTTGGCGCTCTTTAGAGTGCCAATCAACATGCAGGGATTGCCTGCCACTCATTGTAATGAAGCAGCCATGGTGGTTGTGGCATTACAGTGATTGGCTGGCCACACAGCGTAATCAGGTCTATATCAGACCTGGCGCGGCTGTGCTCGTCACAGTCACTCTGGAATCAGGCAGAGTAGGGAGAGGTGCTGCTGAGCTAGGGAGAGATTTGCTTGTGTATTAGGTAGTGTAGGGAGAAAAAACGTACATTACACATATCCATCTTAACAAATAGTCCTTCTGAGGACTAATCCATCTGCAGAGATATCAGGCAGGCAGGGTATGTAGCAGACTGCAGTGCACATAGCACAAGAGGCTCAATTCCAGTTTTGTCTGCTGCTGCTGTTAGATATTTCTAGAAATAGGCCCAGGTCTAATTTTTTTGGGATCTTAATCCTCATTATTTGCTTAAAAAGCAATCCAGAGCACACTGCTTTTCTACGCCATTTGGTTGTTGGCACTGCAGAATACAGCCAGGTCCTTTCCATATTACAGCGCTAAAAATCCAGCTATGTAAAACTGTGTTTTCTATGTCACATGGATCACATATATGTTTTCAGAAAATACTACCATTTCTGGCCTCCATTAAAAACTTGTTTCAGTGTGTCAGTGAAGCAATTCACACCAGTTTGCTGTTCAAAATAGTTACCTACAGGCCAGGTATTTAAAACTGTGGATTCTCCATCACACGGATCACATATAAGTTCGCTCCAAATTCAGTCATTTGTAGTGAGCGTGGAAGATATTGTCCTCCATTTAAAATGGGCAAGGCACGTGGCAAGGGATGGGGAACTGCACGTGATAGTGATGGTGCATGCAGAGGGCAAGCACACGGCCATGGGCAAGGTGAAATTGTGCCACAACAAACACCCACATCTTCTCGCCCGACAATCCTGTCCCAATTCCTAGGAGAGCACAGCACACTACTATTGGACCCAGAGCAGTGCTAAAAGGTTGTTGGTTGGATAACGGATAATGCTTCCAGTCACTTAGCCACCACCACAATTACCACCCTGTCTTCCGTGAGTCTGGACCGCATATTCCTCACCCTGATCCTCCTTCCTCCCACCATGCCGAGTGCCCAGAGACAACTGATCCCACACTTGGATACTATGAAGAGCTGTTCACTTTTCCATTTATAGATTCGGACTTCTCGCTCAGTCCACTTGAAGTGGGGCAAGAGGAGATCGCATGTAGCGATGCCCAAATATTTGAGCAGCCACGGTAACATGAAGACGACGGTGGGAAAATGTCACAAAAGGTGGACGATGATGAGACACAATTGCCAGAAAGTCAGGAGGAGGACCAGGGTGCGGAAGTGGAAGACGAGGTGGTGGATGATATAGTAACTGACCCAACCTGGCAGGTGGACATGCAGAGCGAGGACAGCAGCACACAGGGGGAGGGAGGCAGAGCACCCCAACAGGCAGGAAGAAGAAGTGTGGTGGCTGCAGACAGAAGGAAGGCAACCATTCCCCGTAACACCAACACGGAGGAAGTTGCCAGTACAACTGTTAGGTCTTCCTGAGTCTGGTTGTTTTTTAAAGACTTTGCCGATAACCCCAAAAAGGCCATTTGCACCACCTGTCAGGCCAGCATCAGCAGGGGTGGCAAAACTAGCAGCCTGACCACCACCAGCATGATCAGGCACATGGCAGCAAAGCACCTGAATTTATGGGCCGAACCCCAGGGTATAGGAACCGTGTCTGCGGGTGGCACCATTGCTTCTTCCGCTGTGATTGCAAGCCCATCCCCTGACCATGGTGCATGCGAAGATGCCTCTTGCCCTGTACCTGTCGTTGCACACTCTCAAGTAGCACCATCAAGAAGCACGTCCACGTCCTCGTCCCAGCGCAGCATTCAGTTGTCCATAGCCCAGTCCTTGGAACGCAAGCGTAAATGCGCAGCCAACGCCCCACAGGCCACACTACTAAATTCTCGCATTTCACGACTGCTTGCCCTCGAAATGTTGCTTTTTAGGCTCGTAGAGACGGAAGCATTCCGCAACCTGATGGCGGCAGCCGTCCCCAGCCGCCACTATTTCTCCCGGTGTGCCGTCCCCGCATTACACAAGCACGTGTCCCAAAACATTAGCCGTGCCCTCAACAACACAGTTACCGGGAAAGTCCACCTAACCACGGACACACGGACAAGTGCTTGTGGGCAGGGACGGTACATCTCGCTGACGGCACACTGGGTTAACATAGTGGAAGCTGGGACCCAGTTGGACCTTGGGACGGAACACGTCCTCCTGACACCAAGGATTGCGGGCCCTAGGTCAATCAGGGTTGCCCCCACGGTCTACAGCTCCTTCACCTCATCCTCTTCAGCCTCCATCTCCGAAATTACCACATCAGTCACAAGCTAGAAGCACTGCAGCACTGCCTCGGCCAAGCGGCAACAGGCTGTGCTGAAGCTAATATGCTTAAGTGACAAACCGCACAATGCTGAAGAGTTGTGGACAGCTCTGAAAGAGTAGGCAGATCTGTGACTCACACCGCTGAACCTACAGCAAGGCATGGTCGTGTGTAACACACACATACCATGCCTGGCCCATATGCTTAACCTCGTGGTTCAGCGTGGTTTCTCAAATCCTACCCAGAGCTGCCTGATTTGCTTGTTAAAGTACGCCACCTGTGTGCCCATTTTAGAAAGTCACCTACAGCTTCCGCCACCCTTGTCGTGTTTCAGAAGCGTTTGCAGCTTCCGGCTCACAGACTGGTGTGTGATGTCCCCACACGTTGGAACTCTACACTGCAGATGTTGGGAAGGATTTATGAGCAGAAGAGGGCAGTTGTTGAGCACCAGCATCAACAAGGCCGTCGGTATTCAGTTCAGACTCCACACATAAGACCTCAGGAGTGGACATGGATGTCAGACATATGTACCATCCTCCAAAACTTTGAGGACTCCACCAAGATGGTGAGCGGCGATGACGCCACAGCTAGCATCACCATTCCGTTTCTCTGTCTTCTGAAACTCTCTCTGCTCACAATCAAAGAGGATGCATTGCAGGCGGAGCACGATGAGATGGAGAAAGGAACCGTACAGGGTGATTACACACAGCCCTGCCTCATCTCATCCCAACATGGATTGAGTGACAATGAGGAAGATGAGGAGGAAGAACAGGAGTTAGTTTCATACGCTATAGACGGTACTCCCTGCACAGCTGGCATACCGTCTGTTCAGCGTGGATGGCCAGAGGATAGAGAGGAGGAGAAGAGCATGGTCAGTCATCCTCTTGGTGTGGACACGGAAGTCTTGCCTGTTAGTAGTCTGGCACGCATGGCTGAGTATATGTACAGGCGAGAGAGACACAACTTCAATCCAGCAGAGAGAGGGGAACACTGTCAAAGTTCTGGGAGAATTTTCTCAGCCCCTCCCATCGCACAAGCCCTGAGGCGCAGGGTACTCTCAGGGCTGGATTGGGCCAGACTTCTCAACACTACCAAAAGATAGCAGCGTAACATAAACTCAAATCCAGTGTCTTTTCTTGGAAGGTGTATTCCCATGAACCTTTTCTCACCCATACATGGGTATATGCTTCCTGATTTTGGCCATTTGCTCTTGTCCTCCTTCTTCTCCTTATCCTCCACCACCATATCACCAGGGTGACCGTGGTCCATGATGCAACACCCACATAATTTTTTTAAAGGGTGTTTATGATGCCCGTAAAAAAAATTTTTTATAGAGTATGTTCATGTATACCCCCCAGGCGTAAATGCTTGTCAGCCCATACACTTAGTAAATGGGCATTACAAGTATAGGAGGCCCGCTCCTTTCTAATGGGAACATTTTTTTATGAGGCCCTCCTCCACGTCTGTTCCAAGGGGCATTGGAGTGCCTCCCAATTTTTGGCAGCCCTTGCATTCACTGCATAGGCAAACACAATGGGAGACCCACTTCCTAATAATGGGAATATTGTTTTCAGGAGGCCCTCGGACTTCCACGTCTCTTCCAAGGGGCATTGGAGTGCCTCCAAATTTTTGGCCACCCTTGCATTCACTGCATAGGCCAGCACTATGGGAGACCCACTTCCTAATAATGGGAACATTTTTTCATGAGGCCCTCTACGTTTCTTCCAAGGGCCATTGGAGTGCCTCCAAATTTTTGGCCACCCTTGCATTCACTCCATAGGCAAACGCAATGGGAGACCCACTTCCTAATAATGGGAACATTGTTTTCAGGAGGCCCTCCTCTAAGTCTCTTCAAAGGGGTATTGGGGTGCATCCAACTTTTCAATTTTTCAAAGTGGTATTGGGGTGCATCCAAATTTTGGGCAGCCCTGCCACTAACTGCATATGCAATAACAGTATAGGAGACCCACTCTTTAGTAATGGGAACAATAAAACATAGCCGGCTGATGGCTCTCTAAGAATACTGAGGGCCGACTGCTGGCCTTTCAAGAATAGTAAAGGCCGTCTGATGGCCCTATAAAAATAGGCTTTGTGAATTTCAGAGTCCTTCCTTCATAAATGAAACACGATGTGTCTGATGATATCTCGCACACCACATGGCCAGATAAGGTTGTAAAATGTTAAAATGACACCAGGTTTGTGCAAAAATATTCGACATTTTTTGCTATTTTACACCACTCTTGCCACTGTTAAAAAATGAGTGTAATTTGTGGGTGACTAACTTTACAAACAGGATCAAACCAGATTTGTAAATTGCACCTTTTTAAAAATCTGAAAAAAAGTTGCAATCTCACTCCAGTAAAGAAGTGGAGTAAAAATGGAAAATCAGCTCTGTACAGAAGTGTTATACAAGTGCTTCTCACTAAATTAAAATATCATCAAAAAGTTAATTTATTTCAGTTCTTCAATACAAAAAGTGAAACTCATATATTATATAGAGTCATTACAAACAGAGTGATCTATTTCAAGTGTTTATTTCTGTTAATGTTGATGATTATGGCTTACAGCCAATGAAAACACAAAAGTCATTATCTCAGTAAATTAGAATACTTTATAACAACAGCTTGAAAAAGATTCTCTATCGAGTTAAGGTCAGGTGAGTTCGCTGACCAATCAAGCACAGTGATACTGTTGTTTTTAAACCAGGTATTGGTACTTTTGGCAGTGTGGATAAGTGGCAAGTCCTGCTGGAGAATGAAATTTCTATCTCCAAAAATCTTGTCGGCAGAGGGAAGCATGAAGTGCTCTAAAATTTCCTGGTAGACGGCTGCGCTGACTTTGGTCTTGATAAAACACAGTGGACCTACACCAGCAGATGACATACAGTACAGACCAAAAGTTTGGACACACCTTCTCATTTAAAGATTTTTCTGTATTTTCATGACTATGAAAATTGTACATTCACACTGAAGGCATCAAAACTATGAATTAACACATGTGGAATTATATACTTAACAAAAAAGTGTGAAACAACTGAAAATATGTCTTATATTCTAGGTTCTTCAAAGTAGCCACCTTTTGCTTTGATGACTGCTTTGCACACTCTTGGCATTCTCTTGATGAGCTTCAAGAGGTAGTCACCGGAAATAAACACTTGAAATAGATCACTCTGTTTGTATTGACTCTATATAATATATGAGTTTCACTTTTTGTATTGAAGAACTGAAATAAATTAACTTTTTGATGATATTCTAATTTAGTGAGATGCACCTGTATATACATGGTTGGGCTCTGCTGGTTCCAGCAGTTATCATGTAACCACACATATGCGCTTTGCACACTTGCTGTTAGGGACATAGCTGACACTCGAGTTGTCACTTGACTGCAAGTATGACTGCGCTGAACCGAATCCTAACCAAATCCTTTTTTTTTCAGAGGTGGGGGCCCAAATAGAACTTTTGCTATGGGGTTCTTTGACTTCTATGTACACCAATGCTTGTCAGCACCAGGCTCTTGAGCAACCCCATTACAGACAGTAACCTGGTCAAATGCCCCCTTTAAGGTCAGGTCTCGAACTTGAGCAGTCCAAAAGTTCCCTCCAGACACTTCTAACTCGGGGACGGTGGCCTCCTCAGTTACCATCTCATCTTCGTCACTGGCAAGAACACACAAGGGGAACTCATCCACTTGTGATTTTGATGGGGGTGCTTCCCCAGGGACCTGGTTTTTGTCCAAGCGACTCAATATGGTTCCCTTCTCGCAAAACAAGGAAAAATCACATCCCAATATGATGGGATGTATCAGGTCCTTGACCACCCTGACCTCGTGGGAATGGGCATCACAGTCTGTTCCCACGGTCGCTCTGGCCACAGGGTAGTCCTTGGCGTCTCCATGTATGCAACGAACGCCCACAGTTTTGGCAGGGACCAACTGGTGGGGAAGGGTAGCACTGATTAGGGTCACCAGACTTCAAGAGTCCAACAGTCCAAGCACCCTCACCCCATTAATGAACATGGAACATTTCTGCGGCCCCTCGCTGGGTTGACAGTCCACACTATAGGTTGGATAGGCATAATAGTAATAACGCCGGACTAGGCTGCAGTCCATTGGCTCAGGGGACATATGACAATTGTGACAACGCCAACAGACCACGTCCTTAACAACAGTCTTTGCGGGACCCTCAGTGGAAATGTTATTCCCCCCAGTTGTGGCTCTAGACCCCCTATGTGGTGAACTCGCCCCCTCCGATATCCCGAAGGATTTCTCGACCACCTGGTACCTCTCTACTAGGCCGACGAGGTCATCCGCATTCTGAGGGTTGCCCTGAGCAACCCAAGTCTGTACCAACCTGGGAAGGATGTGTATGAATATGTCAATCACCACCCGCTCAACCATCTGGGCAGGAGTGGAAGACTCTGGCTGCAACCACTTCTGGACTAGATGCAGTAAGTCAAACATCTGCGAGCGAGGGGATTTGTTGCCGGCATACACCCAGTGGTGGACTCAATGGGCTCTCACTGCCATAGTCACTCCAAGGCGTGCCAAGATTTCTGACTTTAGTTTGGCATATTCCTTGGCATCCTGAAGTGCTAAGTCATAACAGCCTTTTGGGGTTCGCCTGACAAATATGGTGGCAGAATCTCTGCCCACTGTTCTGGTGGAAGACTCTCCCAATCTGCCACCCTCTTAAAGACTGTCAGAAAGGCTTCCACATCATCCCCCGGGGTGTTCTTATGCAACGCCCATGTTACTGTATTCCTGAAGCGTGAGTCATCAGCCGGACCTGGGGGTGGGGCGGTCGGTCTGCCCTGGATGGCAGCCGCCAAAAGCTGTATCTGCTGCTGCTGCTCCTGCTGGAGCTGCTGCTGCGTTTTCTGCTGCAACTAGATCTGTAGCAGCAACAGCTTGGTTGTTTCTTGTTGAGCTTGCTTCTGCTGCAGGAACTGCTGCTATAGCTCTGGGTGCTGTTGTAGCTGCTGCAGGTGCTTTTGGTGCTGTGCTGCTGGCTCTGGACTATAAGCTTGATGAGCTCCTCCATTCTGCTGGACTTCTCCCGCTGGCTGGCGGCCTTCACCCAGGACATCCACGGTTCTCTGTGGCAGGTACATGTGTTCCTGGAATTTTGTCTGCATTCTCCACCAACTGTGGTAAAGCGACTTGCTCGGCTCTCACAGAGGCAGACACAGGAAACACTTCTTTGGTTAACTTCCTGCTGGTTTAACCGGTTCCCGACCGCCCACTGTAGATAAACGTCGGCGCTTGCCGGGCTCTGTGCAGCGCCGACGTTTAAAAACGGTGGGTGGTCTCGCAGCGCTCAGGACCCCCAGGGTCCTGCAAGCGCTGCGATTCCGGTGCAGAGCGTTAGCTCTGACAGGGAACATCATCGGGACCTGATTAGATCAGGTCCCAGTGATGTTAACCCTTAGCTGTCTTCTATATGCTGTGATCTATAGTGATCGCGGCATATAGGAGACAGCAGGAGGAGAGGGGGTCGTCAACTTACCTCTCCGAAGACCTCCGAGTCCTTCCAGGACCTGGGGTTGCTATGGCAGCTGGAGGTCACATGACCGCCTCCAGCTCTGCCATATATGGTGTCCTGTCTGGCTCAGCTGCAGCTGTAGCCAGACAGGAGACTCTGACTGAAACAGTCAGGGAAGATCTCATGTAATGTAATATATGTCTATTACATTACATGAGATCAGAGATCAGAAAAATAAAAATTAATGTCCCATACAGGGACTAAGAAAAAATGTGAAAAAAAGTAAAAAAAAAGTTTTTAAACTATTAATAAAAAAAATCACAAAATAAATAAAAATAAATAAATAAAATATTAAACCAATAAATCCGTATATTTTTACAAAACCAAAACAAGTACACATATTTGGTATCGCCGCGTCCGAAACAACCCGAGCTATAAAACTGTCACACTAATTAACTCCTTCTGTGCACACCGTAATAAAAATAAATAAAAAACGGAGCAAAAAAATATGCTTTTTCATCATATTGCCAAACAAAAAGTGGAAAAAAATGCGATCAAAAAACAAAATAGAAATAAAAATGGTACCACTGAAAACATCATCTTGTTACGCAAAAAAAAAGCCGCCATACAGCTCCATCAGCCGAAAAATAAAAAAGTTATAGCGCTCAGAATAAAGCAATGCAAAAAAAATATTTTTTTCTATAAAATAGTTTTATTGTGTAAAAGCGCCAAAACATAAAAAAAATACAGTAAGTGTAGTATCGCTGTAAACGTACTGACCCGAAGAATAACGCTGCCTGATCACTTTTACCACATGCAGAACGGCATAAAAAAAAACTCAAAAAACAATTCCTGAATTGTTTGTTTTTGTTAATTTTACCTCCCAAAAAACGGAATAGAAAGCGATCAAAAAATGTCACGTCCCCAAAAATGGTACCAATAAAAATGTCAACTCGTCCCGCAAAAAACAAGCCATCACATGACTCTGTCGGCCGAAATATGGAAAAATTATAGCTCTCAAAATATGGTGATGCAAAAACTAGATTTTGCAAAAAAAGCGTCTTTTAGTGTGTGACAGCTGTCAGTCATAAAAACCCGATATCAATCTGGTATCTCTGTAATCACACCGACCCGAAGAATAAAGTAATCTAATCAGTTATATCACACTAGGAACGGCGTAAAAAATAAATAAAACCAATTCTTCACCTGCTACTGATTTGTTTATTATGTCCCCAAAGATCCCAGTAAGGCTCTGCCCACATTTATCCTGTGCTCTGCGCTGAGCACTTACACCAGAGTTTCCGTGTAAATCTCTGAAATACATGATTCAGCCGGAACCCATGACGGAAGATTCCCTGTAATGAGACAGATATAGGCCACTGTGGACGCCGTCTAGCCTGGGATCCCACGGTGTCATTTGTTTTAGGCGTGCATAAAAGTGCGGTTGGCCACAGTTTTGTGCACTTCTGAAAAAAAGGACACCGCTACACAGAGGCCAGACGGTGTCCAGAGTAACTCTGCTGCCTCATTACAGTGAATGGATCCTGCAGGGGTTTCATCTGAATTACATCACTTGGAAATTTAGATGGAAACCCCGATGTAAGTGCTCAGCCTAGAGCGCCGGATAAATGTTACGTAAAATGTTCCCAATAAAAGCTTCAACTCAGTCCTCAAAAAAAGCTAGTCCCCACTCAGGTCCGTCATCTGTTAAAAATATAAGGGACTTCCAAGTTACTGGTAGCAGAAAGGCTCTGGAAAAGCAAAATGACCCTTGCCCCCCAAAAGAAATTCAGAAAATTTTGTGCTCCCAAATCCAAATGCTATTCTACAATAATTTGTTCTCCAATTGTCAAATAGCTCTCCGTCCCTCCCAGATCTCGCCGTATGGCTAAGCGGTATGATACAGCCACATATGGGGTATTGACACTTTTAGAAGAAATTGTGTGACACATTTCGGCACCATTTTTACCCATTGCCCTGTGTGAAAATGTAAAATCTGAGGGTAAAACATTTTTTTGTGGTAAAAATATAATCATGATTTTTTCACTGCCCAATGGTATAAATTTAAAAATTAAAAAATACTCACTACTTCCCTAGATGAATTCCTTGAGAGGTGTAGTTTACAAAATGGGGTCATTTGTGGAGGTTTCTGCTGTTTTGGCATGTCAGCGACTCTTCAAATGTGACATGGTGTCTGCTGCCTATCCCAGCCAACATAGCGCTCCTTTCTCTTCCGAACCCTGCCGTACACCAAAGCAGTGGTTTTCCCCCACATATGGGGTATCGGCGTACTCAGGAGAAATTGTACAACAAATTTCATGGTGCAATTTCTCCGGTTATCCTTATGATAATGCAAAATTAGGGGATGAAAAACATTTTTTATGGGAAAAATGTGAAAATTTTATTTTCACGGCTCAATATTATAAACTTCTGTGAAGCAGCTGGGGGTGCAAGGTGCTCACCACACATCTAGATAAGTTCCCTAAGGGGTCTAGTTTCCAAAATGGTGGCACTTGTGGGGGGTTTCCGCTGTTTAGACACATTAGGGGCTCCACAAATGTGACATGGCGTCCGCTAATTATTCAAACAAATTTTACATTCAAAAAGTCAAATGGCGCTCCTTCCCTTTCAAACCCTGCCGTGCGCCCAAACAGTGGTTTTCCCTCACATATGGGGTATCGGCGTGTTCAGGAGAAATTGCACAACAAACTTCATGGTGCAATTTATCCTGTTACCCTTATGATAATACAAAATTAGAGAATGAAAAAGATTTTTTGTGGGAAAAATGTGAACATTTTATTTTCACGGCTCAATATTATAAACTTCTGTGAAGCAGCTGGGGGTGCGAGGTGCTCACCACACATCTAGATAAGTTCCCTAAGGGGTCTAGTTTCCAAAATGGTGGCACTTGTGGGGGGTTTCCACTGTTTAGTCACATTAGGGGCTCCCCAAATGCGACATGGCGTCTGCTAATTATTCAAACAAATTTTACATTCAAAAAGTCAAATGGCGCTCCTTCCCTTTCAAACCCTGCCATGCGCCCAAACAGTAATTTGCCTCCACATATGGGGTATCAGCGTGTTCAGGAGAAATTGCACAACAAATTTCATGGTGCAATTTATCCTATTACCCTTATGATAATGCAAAATTAAGGGATGAAAAACGGTTTTGTGGGAAAAATGTGAAAATTTTATTTTTACAGCTCAATATTATAAACTTCTGTGAAGCACCTTGGGGTTCAAGGTGCTCACCACACATCTAGATAAGTTCCCTAAGGGGTCTAGTTTCCAAAATGGTGTCACTTGTGGGGGGTTTCCACTGTTTAGGCACATCAGGAGCTCTCCAAACGCAACATGGCGTCTGCTAATTATTCAGACAAATTTTACATTCAAAAAGTCTAATGGCGCTCCTTCCCTTCCGAACCCTGCAGTGCGCCCAAACAGTGGTTTTCCCTCACATATGGGGTATCAGCACGCTCAAGAGAAATTGCACAAAAAAATTTGGGGTCCATTTTTTCCTGTTACCCCTGTGAAAATAAAAAAAATTGGGTCTAAAGTAACATTTTTGTGAAAAAAGTTAAATGTTAATTTTTTTTTTCCACATTCCAAAAATTCCTGTGAAGCACCTGAAGGGTTAATAAAGTTCTTGAATGTGGTTTTGAGCACCTTGAGGGGTGCAGTTTTTAGAATGGTGTCACTTTTGGGTATTTTCTGTCATAAAGACCCCTCAAAGTGACTTCAAATATGATGTGGTCCCTAAAAAAATGTTTTTGTAAATTTTGTTGGAAAAATGAGAAATCGCTGGTCAACTTTTAACCCTTATAGCTCCCTATCAAAAAAAAATTTTGGTTCCAAAATTGTGCTGATGTAAATTAGACATGTGGGAAATGTTATTTATTAACTATTTTGTGTGACATATCTCTCTGATTTAAGGGCATGAAAATTCAAAGTTTGAAAATTGCAAAATTTTCTAAATTTTCGCCAAATTTCCGATTTTTTCACAAATAAACGCAAGTTATATGGAAGAAATTTTACCACTATCATGAAGTACAATATGTCATGAAAAAACAGTCTCAGAATCAGGGGAATACGTTGAAGCGTTCCAGAGTAATTACTTCATAAAGTGACAGTGGTCAGAATTGAAAAAATTGGCCCGGTCACGAAGGCAAAAACAGGCTCTGGCGCGAAGTGGTTAATAATAGATAGCATAAACTACAGCAGTATTCCACAAAATAAACACAGCCTCTCTGGGATAAAGGAAAAATAAAAAGATAAAGTATAGTACAGTTCATAGACAAGCAGGGTTTCGCCCACTTTGGGTAGCACAATAAGGAAGGTTTCACCACAAAGTCCTTCTGTGGAGCTCTCTTGTTTCCACACACAGTCTGGAGACTTCCTTCTCCAGACCGACCCAAGAAAACAAAACAGCAGCTGGGCATTTAACTCCCCAGCCACACCCTTAAGGTGAAGATATGCTGAGCAGGTGTCCCACCTATCTCACACCTGCTCACAAAAACCCATCCCACAAAATGGCCAATTAACCTCTTCAGCACTGAACATGCTGGAGACAACTTCTAGGTTTCAGCTCACTGAAGCTAGTAGCCGCAGTGAAACATATCTCCTCTCACATACATCACCAGTGACCCTGTCACAATGTAAAGATGCGGCAAATTTAATACACATCATGCAACATTTTGAAAATGTGTCACAAATACAGTCTTGCTCACCGTTATTGGCACCCATGAACTTTAAGTACATAATGTGGAATATCTCCTGAAAAAAATGAATCAAGTGAAACAATGTTTTTGTATAGAGCACTCATTTTAAATGCAAAAGTGAAAATAATAAACAATAATTTAAATAAAAAAACAATGGGAGGGAAAAATAGAAAAACCTAAAGCTTGCTGTGTCACTGGTATTGGCACCCTTTATAGTAATTTAGTATGGAAACACATTTTGATCCGCCTGTGGTAAATCACAAAAGAGATTCACCTGTGATTAATTGTCAGTGCCCATGTGACATGAATTAGCAATTGAATGATGACTTCAGTATTTTAAAAAGCCACATGGTAGGTCCTGTTCCTTTATCACAATGGTGAAGACAAAAGAGCTGTCTGAGGACATCAGAACTGCTATTATTAGCAAACACAAGACTTCCAAAGGGTACAAGGCCATCTCCTAAGACCTTGGTATTCCAGTTTCAACAGTGTGCAATGTTATTAAGTAGTTTGCCAAGCATGGAACAGGCAAGAACCTCCTTGGACATGGCAGAAAGAGGAAAATTGCTAAGAGATGTCTTCGAAGATTGGTGCAAATGGTGGAAAAAACACCATGTCAAACATCCAAAGACCTGCAGGCTAACCTGGAACAATCTGGGGTCATGGTTTTAACAAGTACCATATGCCGCACACTAAACCAAGCAGAGCTTTATGTGCAAAGATAAGGAAGAAACCATTGCTGAAGAAAAGACATAAAAAGGAATGATTGATCTTTGCCAAGGATTACCTTGACGAACCACAATCCTTCTGAGAAAATGTTCTGTGGACAGATGAAACAAAAATAGAGCTTTTTGGCAATGCAAAGCAACAGCTTGTTTACAGACGGCGCAATGAAGGTTATAAGGAAAAAACACCTTACCAACAGTTAAGCATTGTGGAAGATCCACAATGCTGTGGGGTTGCTTTTCTGCATCTTGTACTGGAGGTCTTGACCGTATCACAGGAATCATGAAATCAGAGAATTATCAAGAGATTTTAGAGCGAAATGTCCTACACAGTGTAAAAAAACTTGGTTTCAGTCGAAGATCATGGTTCCTCCAGCAACACAATGACCCAAAGCACACATCCAAAAGTACACAGGAATGGTTGAAAAAGAAAAACTGGACTGTTTTGAAATGGCCAGCAATGAGTCCCGACTTCAATCTCATTGAAAATCTTTGGGGTGAGCTGAAATCTGCCATTGGGAACCCTGCACACATTCAAGAGCTTGAACAAACTGCAGAGGAACAGTGGGAAAAAATGCCAGCTGAGAAGTACAAGAAGCTTATAGATGGCTGCAAGAAACATTTGGATACTGTCAGAAATATCAAAGGGTGTGCAACCAAGTATTAATTAGGGATGCCTTTTTGCTGCACATGCTGTTTATTCTGTTTCTTCTTTGAAATTTCAACATGGAAGTTGAAAAACTACGTTTTATTGTTGTATTACTTTGAACCACTAGTTAAAAAATCTTGAGGATATAACATTGGTACATTTCCATTTATTTCTGAAAATATTGTACAGTCTATGAAAAAAATGAAGGGGTGCCAATAATGGTGAGCAGTACTGTAAAAGCACCAAAGCTACAAGCAAAACTGACCTCAAGAATTCTTCTCATAATAAATTCCCACCAATGAGTCTTATTTGATGAAAGTAATAATCAGAACTGTATGTTCCCCTTTAAATTATATCCATACATTGCATTACAATTTGTTATTTCCTTTGAATAACATCATTTTTTATGTATTTATAAGCCCTTGCAGAGTGACCATAAATCTGTTAATATTCCCAGGGGATCATAAAATCATTGTGTATGGAAGAAGATATTAAAACAAACTTCAATGTTAATTTTGCTGATAAAGATATTGCTTTGCGCGCGTCTCTCCCAGACCCTTGTTCATTATGCAAGACAGCAAAATATGAAGCGAGTGAACGTGGACTGAGAGATGTAATGATTTCCCACACCTGCTCATCTGCGGCCAATTTAATTAACACTCTAAGGAGGTTTGTCAAGAGTAATCAAAAACAGTGTCACTTATAAAATCGTGGCAAGAAATCAATAGTTTTCATCAGAAGAAGGTATGGCCTGTCCTTACCCAACCATTTAATTACTTCATTCCAATAAACAAAAACTGCACATTTTAATGGCTTGATTCCGTTCATCGATTTGTGTATGTGGACAAAGGGGGGCTGTTAACCCTCCAGAGGCAGCCAGTATCAGAGAAGCAGTTAAAGGATAACTTAGGTGTGGTGTTGCAGGAGCAGTTAGATGAGGCGCCACCGGGAGCAATTATAGTAACACCAAATACATTCCTTCAAGAGAATAAGCTGAAGAGACGGGATGAGCTGAGTCGAGTCATGGGGACTCCACTTTAAACATCTTCTGTCTTATCTCAATGAGACCATAGGTGGCAGTCTATTAGATGGGACCTGTGCATTGTCCTGACTTCAGCTGCCAAAAAGCTTGGTAATGCACTCAAACTCCATCTGCAATTTGCAGAAATTTTCAGCTCTCCATACTACTTTTATTTCTATGGTTTGGGCCAAGTACTCCATTTATGGAAATCATTTACAAGCAAATATTTAAAACATGATGTACGGTATATAAATATACTGTATATAATTTTTTTTTGTGGAAAAAATGCTTTAAAAGATAAAAGTGTAAAAGGGTTTATCCCGCAAACAAAGTTCCTTTTAATCAATACATCTTGAAATAAAAAGAAGTTCCTCAATTGGATGTATTAAAAAATGTTCCTGTGCTGAGATAATTTTAGAAGTGTGCCCCTGCTGTGTACTGTGTAATGGCTGTGTTTCACCATGTATGGAACATGGTCTGAGCATACCACATTTGTTAGAACCCTCCTGTTTATTTTTTCCATCTTGTGTTTTGCGGTCACGTGACCATCTGCCTTTATATTCCAGCTCTGCCCTTTTGGCTGTGCTGGACTTCAGTGTTTGACTGTTTCTCTAGCTAGGTGCTTCAGTGCCTTTCTCTGTCAGTTTGCTTGGTCCTTCTGGACCTCTGGTACCTTTTGTCAGTTTGTCTTTTTGTGTTCTGCAACTACTTCTCTGTTTAGGAGGTGTCCCATTTTTTGTCCCAGTCCTTAGTTCTTTTAGGGACCCCTCCCTTTACGCTATAGGTCTTCGTTCAGACTAGCCGAGGACTAAGGCGGGTCTGTTCACTAGGAACAGGCAGCCCACTACATCGTAGGGATTCAACTTAGTCTTACTGTAGGGACAGCCTTCCCCTATCTTTCCCTAGTTCATGTTGCAGATCATAACAGTAAGCCCAGCCCAAAAATCTAAAAGGAAAGAAATTCGGGGATCAGTATGGTTTCCGTCCAGGATTTGGCTCAACGTCTGCAGGGATTGTCTCTGGAGGTGGCCGAGCTTCAGCAACAAGTGAATAGCTGTCCTGGAGCGCATTTTGTCGAACCCAAGGTAGGGCTGGCTGATGCTTTTATGGTAAACAGCAAGATTTTTTTTCCTTTAAAAATGCTTGTTTTTTATATTTTCGTTTGAGACCAAGGTCCTCTGGGAATGAATCACAGCGCATTGGTTTTATTATGTCACTTTTGAGCAATGAACCACAGGGGTGGGCCTTTTCTCTCCAACCTAATGATCCGTGTTTAAGGTCTGTTGAAGAATTTTTTTCTGCTATGGGGCTGATCAAATCTCATCTGCTGAGGCAGAACTCAGGCATTTGAATCAGGGGTCAGGTGATGTTGAAAATTATTGCACACACTTCAGGAGATGGGCCTCAGAAGTTAAATGGAATGATCCTGCGCTGAAATGTTTAATTCTTGCTGGTCTGAGTGAAAGGGTTAAGGATCTGCTAATTGCATTCCCTGCACCTGAGACTTTGCAGGATGCCATGCAATTAGCTGTTCATGTGGACAGGAAGCTGAGGTTCAGGCTGAATGAGGTAAAGACTCCTGTAATGTCAGTTCCTAGTTCCCAGAAAATCTGCTCAGACGGCGGAGAACTGATGGAGGTTGGGGCGATGTCACTCTGCTCTCAGGAAAGAGACCGGAGGTTCGCCGAGGGATTGTGTCTTTATTGTGGTAAAGCTGACCATTTGATTAAGTATTGTGAGCTTCGTTTAACTAAAGAAAAAAAAAGGTCAGTTACGCCTGTTTATCTTGTTTACGCTCTGCAGGAGTATTTCTTTCTGGGAGTACTTCTTTGCAGGGAGATTTGATTGAATTTCAGGTATTTGTGGATAGTGGTTCAACACTTAATGTGATTGATAAAGGGTTTTTGGAAAACTTTAAATTGAAATCCAAACCATTGTCATCACCCATTTCTGTGATTGCAATTGATAACACTCCCTTGAAATATATTACTCACAAGGTTGCTGCATTTCCCCTCACTATCAATGGAGTTCACCAAGAAATTTTGGACTTGGTTGTTTTAGATAATTTACCCTCTCCGGTTGTTCTAGGATTGCCTTGGTTAAAACTGCACTATCCTTTACTGGACTGGTCTACTAATGTGATTAAGTCTTGGAGTCCGAAGTGCTATGATAAATGTTGTAATGGTCCCATTGCGGCAGTGGAAAAAGGGGAATTACCGGTACCTATTCAAAATTTTTGGAGGGTTTTTTCGGAGGAGGAGTCGCAAGTTTTACCTCCTCATAGGGATTATGATTGCGCCATTGAGTTTGTTCCGGGAGCTACTCTTCCCAAGAGTCGCTTGTTTAATCTGACTATCCCTGAAAGAAAGACCTTGGAGGAATACATACAGACTAGCCTGGCTGCTGGTCACATTAGACATTCTAAGTCGCCTGTGGCAGTTGGATTTTTCTTTGTTAAAAAAATGGACAGAGGTTTACGTCCATGTCTGGATTTTCGTGAAATTAATAAGATTACTGTACGCAATTCTTACCCATTGCCGTTAATTCTTGACTTGTTTAACCAGTTAGTGGGGGCCAAGTGGTTCTCTAAAATTGATCTCCGGGGGTCATACAATTTGTTACGAGTGAAGGAGGGTGATGAATGGAAAACTGCTTTTAACACTCCGGTAGGTCATTTTGAGAATCTGGTGATGCCTTTTGGTTTTACCAATGCACCTGCATTTTTTCAGAACCTTATTAATGACATCCTGAGATCTTTGATTGGTAAGAATGTAGTTGTATATTTGGATGACATTTTGATTTATTCACCATATCTAGAGTCCCATTGGCAGAGTGTACGTGAAGTTTTGCAGTTATTGCTTGATTATTCACTCTTTGCTAAGCTGGAGAAATGTGAGTTCGCAGTGCAGAAAATTAGTTTTTTGGGCTAAATTGTCTCCAGCGAGGGCTTTGAGATGGACCCTGTGAAGGTTCAGGCTGTGCAGGAATGGCCTAGGCCTATTGGTTTGAAATCTATACAGAGATTTTGGGGTTTTTCCAATTATTACAGGAAATTCATTAAGAATTTTTCTGTAATTGTTAAACCTCTAACCGATCTCACCAGGAAAGGGGGGAATAGAGCCCAGTGGACTACTGAGGCCATTGAAGCGTCTGAGTATCTCAAAGAGAGGTTCAGTTCTGCCCCTATCCTTATGCAGCCTGATGAGACCAAGCCTTTTTTGGTCGAGGTCGATGCTTTATCGGTGGGGGTCGGAGCAGTTTTGTCTCAGGAGGACAAGGGTGGAGTACATCCTTGTGCCTTCTTTTCGAAATAATTTTTGGAAACCGAACTGAATTATGATTTTGGAAT